>NC_134701.1:135312409-135929284 GCF_043290135.1 Rhipicephalus microplus | reverse complement strand
CCTCCATTTTGTATCGACATTTTTCATGCACAAGTAGCTGAATACCTTCCTAGCCCAACGCTCCTTCTCAATTTCTCTCAATCGCTTTGCAAATTTTATCTTGCTGCTAGCTTCCCTGCCCTCAAATGATGTCCATCCCATATCACCTTGTACTCCCTGATTTGGTGTATTTCCGGGAGCTCCTAAGGCAAGCCTACCTATTCCACGTTGCTTAATTTCTAATCTTGCTTGAACTTCTGATCTCATGCACAACACCGCATTGCCGAACGTCAGTCCAGGAACCATGACCCCTTTCCATATTCCTCTCACAACATCATACCTATTGTAATTCCACAGTGCCCTGTTTTTCATTACCGCTGCATTCCTGTTACCTTTAGTCGTCACGTATATTTCGTGTTCCCTTAGATACTCGGTCCCATTGCTTATCCATACGCCCAGATATTTGTGTTTATTATCTCTAGCGTGACCTCCTGTATTCTAAGCTCACTACCTTCGTTGTCATTGAAAATCATGACTGCTGATTTTTCCTTACTGAATCTAAAATCTAACCTATCCCCCTCATTACCGCAGATGTCCATCAATCTCTGCAAATCTTCCTTGTTTTCGGCCATTAGCAATATATTGTCACAGGGTCGTGACGTGGCCGAAGACAGGAGACTTCGTGTTGGGATTTACCTGTTTATTTGGGTGAACATGTGCCCAGTAAACGGAAAGTCCAATTACAGCAGCAATCTTGCACAGATAGCACTCTCGGACTGATAGCGGCGAACGGAGCGTCGGCCTTCGTTCAACAACTGACAAGCGGCGAAGCGCGTCGGCATTTATACTCTTGCCATCGAATGTTCTAGCGTTATCGCTGGCGGTGGCGTAGGTTGCAGAACAATCAGTACCGTTCGCACAGTGGGCGTGATCTTATCGAAATGATCTACTACAGTCCGGAACCTTCTCGAAAACTGCAGCGCAGTTTGCGCTGAGAATCGTGTGGTGTTTTGGGACGATAACGAATACTTGGGAAATGGAACGTGGCATTGCCCCCCTCGGAAAAAAGGCATCGTCCCGATGCTTTAACTAAAGATGAAGGTACAATAATAATGCAAGAAAGTACAATGAATAAATTACGATGAAACAATAATACAAAAAAACACTGTTTAGGTTTGTTAACACGCATGAAATGGCTTGAGGCGCGCGACATGCACGACTTCAGGTCGCGATCGGCGTCGTTAAGAGTTCGTGACGCCGTCGGGGACAACCTCGTAATCAAGTGGGCCGAGACGTCGAACCACCCTGTACGGTCCGAAGTAGCGTCGCAGAAGCTTTTCACTTAGTCCACGTCGGCGTATCGGCGTCCACACCCAAACACGTTCACCGGGCTGGTATTCCACGAAGCGTCGTCGAAGGTTGTAACGGTGGCTGTCTGTCGTCTGTTGATTCTTGATACGGAGACGCGCAAGTTGTCGGGCTTCTTCGGCACGTTGAAGGTACTCGCCACATCGAGGCTTTCTTCGTCGGTGACGTTGGGTAACATTGCATCGAGCGTCATTGCCGGGCTTCTTCCGTAGACCAATTTGTATGGAGATATCTGCGTCGTCTCCTGCACCACCGTGTTGTATGTGAAGGTCACATACGGAAGAATAGCGTCCCACGTTTTGTGTTCGACATCGACGTACATTGACAGCATGTCGGCGATCGTCTTGTTAAGCCGCTCGGTGAGGCCGTTGGTCTGTGGGTGGTACGTTGTCGTCCGGCGGTGGTTTGTTTGGCTGTATGCCAAGATCGCTTGAGTTAAGTCGGCAGTGAATGCCGTTCCTCTGTCGGTGATAAGGACCTCCGGGGCACCGTGCCGTGACGTAGGACGATATTTTCGACGAAGAACTTAGCTACCTCGGATGCACTGCCTTTTGGCAGGGCTTTTGTCTCGGCGTAGCGGGTGAGGTAGCTACCACAATCCACTTGTTTCCGAAAGCCGACGTCGGGAACGGCCCCAGTAGGTCCATACCAATCTGCTGGAAAGGTCGGCAAGATGGATCAATTGGCTGCAGAAGTCCCGCTGGCCTTGTCGGCGGTGTCGTGCGTCGCTGACAGTCCCGGCATGTCCTCACATAACGAGTGACGTCGGTGGTAAGACGTGGCAAGTTGTACCTTTCTTGTATCCTCGCGAGCGTGCGAGAAACACCGAGGTGCCCTGCCGTCGGATCGTCGTGCAGGGCCTGCAGGAGTTCTGGTCGCAGAGCTGAAAGCACCACAAGGAGGTACTTAGCTCGAAGCGGTGAAAAGTTTTTCTTTTGTAGAAGACCGTTTCGTAACAAGAGCGACGCAAGTGCGCACTTGAATACCTTCGGGACTTCGGCAGTCCTGCCTTTGAGGTGTTCTATTAGAGCCTTAAGTTCCGGGTCGGCCCGTTGTCGTTCAGCGAAGTCGTCTGTAGTTATCGTTCCCAAGAAGTAGTCGTCATCCGGGTCGTCAGGTAGCGGTTGGTCGACAGGCGCACGAGAGAGACAATCGGCGTCGGAGTGTTTTTTGCCGGACTTGTAAATGACAGTAATGTCATATACTTGAAGTCTCAGCCTCCATCGTGTGAGGCGACCTGAAGGGTCCTTCAAGGTGGCTAGCCAACACAAGGCGTGGTGGTCGCTCACAACTTTGAAGGGCCTGCCGTAGAGGTAGGGGCGAAATTTCGACGTAGCCCAGATGATGGCGAGGTACTCCTTTTCTGTTGTGGAATAATTTGCTTCTGCTTTGGATAGCGACCGGCTGGCGCAACTAATAACCCTTTCAAGTCCGTCAGCCCTCTGCACAAGAACGGCGCCAAGACCTACGCTGCTTGCGTCAGTATGTAGTTCTGTCTCGGCAATTTCGTCGAAATGGGCAAGTAACGGAGGCGTCTGGAGGCGATATTAAGCTCCTGGAAAGCCTGTTCCTGTGGCGTTTCCCACTTGAATTCCACGTCGGCCTTGGTAAGGTTAGTGAGAGGATCGGCGATGCGGGCGAAGTTTTTCACGAACCGCCTATAATAGGCGCACAGGCCCAGAAATCGGCACACGGCCTTCTTGTCAGTGGGCGGCGGGAAGTCGGCGATGGTGGCTGTTTTCCGTGGATCGGGACGAACTCCAGACTTGCTGATAACGTGCCCCAGAAACAAGAGTTCCTCATACGCAAATCTGTACTTTTCTGGCTTCAGTGTGAGTCCGGACGTCTTGATGGCTTGAAGTACAGCTTCAAGGCGCCGAATATGCTCGTTGAAACTCGAGGGAAACAGGACGACGTCGTCCAAGTACACAAGGCAAGTCTGCCACTTCAATCCTGTCAGTACTGCATCCATAACGCGTTGAAAAGTTGCAGGTGCTGAGCAAAGACCGAAGGGCATCACCTTAAACTCGAAGAGGCCGTCCGGTGTTATAAACGCCGTCTTCTCTCGGTCTCTTTCGTTGACTTCGATTTGCGAATAGCCAGCCTTGAGGTCCATTGACGAAAAGTACTTGGCGTTATAAAGCCGATCAAGTGTGTCGTCTATTCGTGGGAGAAGATACACGTCCTTTCTTGTGATTTTGTTCAGGCAGCGATAATCAACGCAGAAACGTAGGGTCCCATCCTTTTTCTTCACTAACACCACGGGGGATGCCCATGGGCTCTTGGACGGCTGGATAATGTCATCCCGCAGCATTTCATCAACTTTTCTCTTCATGGCCTCACGTTCTCGCGTCGAAACCCTGTACGGACTCTGACGGAGTGGTCTGGCATTTCCTTCGGTTATGATGCGATGTTTCGTGATTGGGGTCTGTCGAATTTTCGATGACGAAGAAAAGCAATGTTCGTATTGCAGGAGTAGGGCCTTGAGCTGTTCTTGCTTATCGTTCGGAAGTCTGGGATTGACGTCGAAAGCTATGGGAGGGGCCTTGGTTCCTCTGAGCAGGTTCCGCAGAATCGGCGAGGGCGAAAGCACTGGTGGCTTCGACAATTTCTTCGATGTATGCGACCGTTGTTCCTTTGTTCACATGTTTGTACTCATTGCTGAAGTTCGTGAGCATAACCGTTGCTTTGCTCCCCGCAGCTCTGCAATTCCTCTTGCGACGCAAATATTTCGGGTGACCAACAGATGCTGACTGCCTTCAACGACGCCTTCCAAGTCAGGTGATTTAGGAGCGCCGACTGAAATAATGACGCTTGAGCGAGGCGGAATGGTGACTTGTTCTTCCAGCACATTCAAGGCATGGTGTCCTGACGGCGTGCGCGGCGGTAGTGCTTCTTCTGTGGATAACGTTATCGACTTTGTTTTTAGGTTCATGACAGCACCATGGAGGCATAAGAAATCCATGCCAAGGATGACATCTCTCGAGCAACGCTGTAGGACTACGAAGTCTGTACGATAAATACGGCCGTTAATGGTGACTCTCGCTGTGCAGATTCCTGCAGGCGTTACGAGATGACCTCCAGCTGTGCGGATTTCAGGGCCTTTCCAAGCTGTCCTAACTTTCTTTAACTTCGCGGCGAACGACCCACTGATGACAGAATAGTCAGCTCCAGCATCGATGAGAGCGGTCACACTGTGGCCGTCGATAAGAACATCGAGGTCGCTAGTTCGCCGTCTCGCATTACAGTTAGGGCGTGGCGTCGGGTCACGGCTGCGTCGGCTTGTTCCGCTGCTTCCATGCTGCGTCGTCAGGCTGCCTTTGGTAAGTGAGCTTTCGCCGTCGGGGCTTTGCCTGGTTGGCGTTGTGTTCGGAAAGCTCCGTCGCGGCGTCGTCGTCGTCGGAGGATCTTCGGTAGTTCGTCGCACAGCAACCGCACCTCCACCGGTTGCTGCCCTTAGTTTCCCGGGTACGGGCTAGGAGACCGGCCCCGCGTTGGGCCGGAGTACTGGCGGGGGTGCGGTGACATGCGGCAGCTGGGCGACGGCGAACGGGAAGGACTTCGTGGTGTCCATTGAGTTCCTGTCAGGTAGTCGGCGATGTCACGTGGCCGTTACCCTGGCTGCGGACGTGGTGCATCGACGGCCAAGCCACGGAGTCCCATCTGTCGGTACTGGCAACGGCGGTAAGTGTGCCCGGCCTCGCCGCAGTGATAGCACAGTGGGCGGTGGTCAGGGGTGCGCCAAACATCGGGTTTCCTCGGCGCACTGCGCTGGCCCGCTGGCGAACTGTAGGTCGTCGGTGGGGGTGGTGGCGGCGGTAGTGTCTGGCGACGGAAGTGCGACGGGGCGGCGTTTCGGCGTGGACGGGGAGGAGCGGTGTGGCGCACTGCAGCGGCGTAGCTCATAGTTTCTGGCTCGGGCAGCGGTGTTTGGGGAATTCGAAGCGATTGCTGAACTTCTCGCACAATGTCGGCGATCGAATCCACTTGAGGTTGCGCCGAAGGCAACACTTTGCGCAGCTCTTCCTGCACGATCGCTCGGATCGTTTCGCGCAGGTTGTCGGAGTCACTGGCTTGAGCAGCAGCGCATTCTGGAGTCAGAATGCGCTGCTACTCAAGCCAGTGAACGATTATACTGTCTGGTGCGCATGTCCAGGGTTTTTTCTATGGTGGTCGCCTCGGATACAAATTCTTGGACGGTGTTCGGTGGATTCCTCATTAGTCCCGCGAAGAGCTCCTGTTTGACCCCTCGCATGAGGAAACGAACTTTCTTCTCCTCAGGCATGCCTGGGTCAGCGTGACAAAACAGGCGGGTCATCTCCTCTGTAAAAATTCTAACCTTTTCATTTTTCAGCTGAACCCGGGTCTCTAGTAGAGCAGCGGCCTTCTCTTTGCGAGCGACGCTCGCGAACGTTTGCAGAAATGCGCCGCAGAAGACATCCCACGTTCGGAGCGTGGACTCCCGATTCTCTAGCCAGATCCTTGCGGTGTCTTCATGTAGAAGTACACACGACGGAGCTTTTCTTCGTTGTCCCAGTGGTTGAGGGCGGCAACACGGTCGTATGTTTCTAGCCAGGTTTCCAGGTCTTCAAACGATGACCCATGAAACGTTGGAGGTTCCCTGGGTTGATGAATGACGATCATGGGCTGGGACGCTCCGGTTGTCATAGTCGCTGCAGTAGAGGTCATGGGCTTGGCTTTCCGCGCCTTGTCTTGCAGAAGTCCGTACTCCGGCGGGAGACCTTGCTGTCGGCGGCTTGTTCGCAGCTCTTGGTTGGCGTCGGCGTCTTCTCCGCGACGTGGGCTGGGTTCACGGCTTGACGGGGGCGTCCGGTACATGAACGAAGCAGCACCTCCACCAGATGTCACGGGGTCGTGACGTGACCGAAGACAGGAGACTTCGTGTTGGGATTTAACTGTTTTTTTGGGTGAACCTGTGCCCAGTAAACGGAAAGTCCGTTTACAGCAGCAGTCTTGCACAGATAACAGTCTCGGACTGATAGCGGCGAACGGAGCGTTGGCCTTCGTTCAACAACTGACAAGCGGCGAAGCGTGTCGGCATTTATACTCTTGCCATCGAATGTTCTAGCGTTATCGCTGGCGGTGGCGTAGGTTGCAGAACAATCAGTACCGTTCGCACAGTGGGCGTGATCTTATCGAAATGATCTACTACAGTCCGGAACCTTCTCGAAAACTGCAGCGCAGTTTGCGCTGAGAATCGTGTGGTGTTTTGGGACGATAACGAATACTTGGGAAATGGAACGTGGCAATATCATCTGCGTACATCAATGCTGGTAGTGCTTGTTCAATCGGTTTTCTTTGTTGGACGAAAGAGAGGTTGAAGCCCAGTCCACTTCCCTCTAATTTGGCCTCTATTCCTTGTAGGTACATTATGAATAATAAGGGTAACAGGGGACACCCCTGCCTAAGCCCCCGTTTTACCTCTGCAGGTTTGGATACCTGTTTTTCCCACTTTATAACTACCTCGTTACCTTTATAGATATCCTTTAAAAGATTAGTGACTACATCTTCCACGCCTAGTGTGTCCAGTATTCCCCAAAATTCTTCTTGAACCACGCTATCGTACGCTCCCTTGATATCCAAAAATGCTAGCCACAGGGGCCTGTGTTCATTTTCAGCTATTTCGATGCACTTCGTCAGTGAGACAGATTGTCTTCCAGCCTCCTGTGTTTCCGAAACCCATTCTACAGTTCTCCCAGCACCCCTTCATTCTCTATCTATGCCTGCAGTCTTTCCTTTATAATCTGCATCGCCAGCCTGTAGACCACTGACGTCACTGTTATAGAATGGTAGTTGTTAATGTCAGCTTTGTCCCCCTTTCCTTTAAAGATCATGCTCATCCTGATAAGTTTCCATCCATCGGGAACTTCTCCATCGATTATTAATTTGCTCACTGCCTCTCTCAAAGCCTGCTTAGACTTCGGACCTAATGTCTTTATTAGTATAACTGGAATGCCATCTGGGCCTGTTGATGTACTACTATGAACCCCCTTCTCAGCCCTTTCCCACTCTCGTTGTGAAAAAGGAGCCATTGCGCCACTTGGTTCATCCTTGTCTATTGTGGTGCATAAAGCACTTCTTTGTTGAAATTCTTCTGTCACCCTTGTTCTTATATATTCAATAGCTTCATCCCCTTCTAGCCTAGAACCTTGAGCTGTAGTTATAAACCTCTGCTCTAGGCATGCCTCATTTCTTAGGGAGTTTAGATGGTTACAAAATTTTGCTGCTGCCTTTCTATCTTTTTATGTACTTTTGCCAGCCACTGAGCTCCCTTTCTTTCAATTATTTCATTGATCAGAAGGGATGCATCCCTTCTACAGCTTAGAAAGATTTCCCATTTTCTTTCAACATCATCTGTCGGTTCACCCTGCTGCTTAGCATGTCTGTGTTACCTAGAGGTTTGCTGACGTTTTGCTATGGCTCTCTTAACTTCCTCATCCCACCAACTTTTGGGTTTGTGTCTTCTTTTCCGGGATGACTTGTCACGTGCCTTAGCAAGCTCTAGCTCAACCAGTCTAATTAGATTCGTGTATGTCAACAATGTTTTATCATCCTCAGTGATTACTTTCTCAATTTGTTCAGTAGCTATTTCAATTTGCCTTTCTGAATAAAAATTTTCCTGCAGTTGCTCATCTTGTCTCCTTCCCACTTTCACTGCTCTTCCAAAACTTAGCTTGATACGTTTGTGATCACTACCCAGACTTCTGGAGCCACCTTCATCTATGTGCATTCCCCTGAGCTTATCATACATCCTATGTGACATCAGTGCGTAATCTATCGCCGATTGAAGCCTTCCTACCTCCCATGTTATTTGCCCTTCACACTTCTCGGTATTGTTGCGAATGATCAAATCAAACCTTTCACACATATCCATGATCATTTTGTCTGTCGGGTTGGTATACCCATCTATATCTTGTATGTGCGCATTCATATCTCCTAGTATAATTATCTCGCATTCTCCTCCTAACTCCTGAATGTCATTTGATATACACTCTACCATTGCCTGGTTTTCCTCCCTGGCCTTTGCTCCCGTCTACAAGTTTCCTCCCTGGACTTTGCTCCCGTCTAAAAGCAGACTGAATGGTATCGCTAGCACCATCTATATCTCCAGCATCGAGCATGTCCTCAATAGTATCTCTTAATCCCAAAACGGCACTGTTATTAGCACCTGCTGAAGACATTGTGTCCAGTAGAACGTTCACAACGTGTGCCAGGGAGTTTCCATACTTTGGTGGTCGCGCAAAATTGTAGAAACTGAGACAATTTACAGTTATAAGAAACTGCCCCGGGCTTGGGTGGTCATTTGTACCTGAATACTGTCTTATTATACCAAACAAGTTTTCCAACTTGTCTTGACTTAATCTTGATGTCAGCAAGTATTTATACACCACTGACGACATTAAATACTGCAGAAATGAGAGTGCACTGGGTATTGTAACTCTCATACCCTAAGCAGTACCTTTGCTCATGAATCCACCTCTACATTTTTGGACGCTTCTTCCCATGCGTCTAAGAAGACAAGAAAAGACCCAAGCTCAGCAACATCTTGTGATGACGGTCTAAGTCCTCGCTTTGGACACCTTGACGTCATGATCGATATTAGCCGACTGAGGCGTCTCACATCTCACATAACGCTGCAGACAACTTCGGCTTGGCAGGACAAACATTTTCTGCTTCCGAATGTGCTCATAGAGCTTCGGACTCCTCATGCGAAGCAGCACACACTCTAGGATCCAATTCTTCTCATACAGCATGCCACATGTCGATTTTGTTTTAGCTGCACTGAAGCATGCCATAATTGCCATCTGTTGTTCTGAGGCAAATTTTTAATGCGTTCATTCAGTGCCTCATCTCCAATTAGCTCATTTTCAGACTTCATCCTTTCGAATTCCCTCTGCACGTTCAGCAGCTTTCGTTGAGCAGCTACCAGACGGCGGCGAGTGTTGAAGTGTTGGCGTGATGTACAGCTTCAGTAAACTCCGATTCTGCAGCATGTTGTGCTTCTATTACTTGTTCACTTTCTTCCGGCGCCTGCTGCTTTACAGTAGTCCTTCTTTTTTTAGTCGGGGGCTCACCTTGTTCCCACAGGTTTCTCTCCTTCCTTCTAGTCAGCGTTTTCTTTGTGAGGTATTTTGGCGCGTCCGGGAAGATTGTAGGAACGGCGTCCTCTGTTAGCAGTGGCTGATCGGGTGGAATTTCAGCCACCTCACGATTGATAACATGACAATAAGTCCTCTGTATAAAAGTTGCCTCGAAGTGACGTTCACAAACAACGCAGTCGTTGGTTAGTTCCTTACCGCCCCGTTTTATATTACGGGCCCACTGCTCCCGTTTCAATGCATCCTTGGGAGCTCGAAACGACGACACCCTTGCCGGACACAACTTATACCCACTTGAACGACCGGGTACAAAACACGTACCTGCTTTCGCTGGCATGGTAATAGTGTGTCGCTATCCGCAATCATTCACATGCTGCGCGTCCAGAAGTCACACAAAAATAGTCACGTGCGGACGTTTGCTCAAAGTGCTAAACACACGTGGCTGTAGCAGCTGTAGCAATGGCTGTAGCGGCGAACATCTCGCGCGCTCCCGACGACCGCCTCGCCCCTAGCGGCGTAAAAAATGTCATCGTGTTTTGTGCGCCTCTTTCCCACTACGTGCATATGGCGACCGTCACACTGCCCTCTCCTAGCCACCATACATTTGCCCTGCCACTTTCCCTTTTAGCCATGAATGTTCCTTGCATTCCTGCTTGACCTTTTGCCAGTCAGTACTTTTATGAATGAATGACCCAATACCATCCCCCTCTCTTTTGCCTTCTGTTCTATTACAATATTCCCATGCGCAGTCCGGATTGTTAGGAGGTTGTTCCATGTCCCTAAGATGTGTTTCTACAAAACCGTGTACCATCGGCCTCTCCTCCTTTAGCTGTTCTTCTATCTCTTCCCACTTCAGCCTGTTCCTACCACCCTTCATGTTAATATACCCTATGTATGAATTGGCTCAGCGCTCGTGGCTACGTCTATTTCTGCGCCGGACTCTACGTATCTTAGATACTGGCGCCACTTTGGGATCGTATCTGCCCATACCACCTGTCAAAGAGTCTCCCTGGTTGTTTTCTTCGTTACCAGCTAACCTGCACCCCGGAGGGCCCGCTTGCCCCCCTAAAAAGCTACTGCGCGTCCTGCAAGTCACCAACCCATCCCATGACCTAGCCGCCTATCGAAGTGAATTCTGTCTCGTTGAAAACCACCCCACCTATGCACCTCTTTGTTTATTTCCACCACCTCAAAGCCTTTTTCTCGACTTATCCGTCATATCTCTTGGTTTGCGTTGACAACCGCTTTTTGCTGGTTGCTATCACGCACCGGTACCTCCGGTATCGTGCATATCACTACCTGTACCTAAGGAGAAGTGTTGCGCATGTCATTGACGCCTTTCGCCAGTGTGATTGCTAGTCCTGCTGTATCTTCATTTAGGACATCGTTTAAACCGCCTCAAATTATCAAGAGGTTTCGTCTATCAGCGGTAGTTTTGAGGTTTGCGCTCGCTTGCCTCATGACTGCTTCCAGCTTGCGTACTGGGAATGCCCCTGCTGCAACCCTCTTGTCACCTCTTACCCTCTCATTAATGGCTTCTGTGCATCGATTTAAATTCGAGTCCCCGGCGATTATCGCATGCTGTGACTTTTCAGCTGGAGCGTCCTGCACCTGGGGGTTACTTGCACCTGTGACGCCGGCTGCTTTGTCCCCTCCCTGTCCCACCACTACTTCGGTGAAGCTGTGCCTTGCGACAATTGGACTGGCTGAACCTGTTTTTTCCAAACTTGCTAGCTCTTTCTTCTCCGCCGTTCTGGTTGCTGGTGCCCTACTGTTCTGTCCGTCAGCCGCTCCTTTGTTAACCTTGGCTAGTGCTTCTTCGGCGGACTTCAGCCTTCCTCCCATAGCCCTCGTTTTCTCTTGCTCTGTCGCCAACGCAGTCTCGAGCTCGTCGATTCTCATCAGCAGGTCACTCTCGGCAACCATCATTTTCTCCATTTTTTCCTCGACCTCAATTTGCCTACATTTCGCATCAGCCTCTTCTCCAAACGCTTCTACACTTGGGTGTACTTTCAAGCCCACCCCACATCCTGAACACTTTACAGTCTTTTTAACCATGTCTTTCTGACACCAATATTCTCTGTGACTTGTCTCACTTGATAATTAGGGTGAGTAGGGCGAGTAGGGTGGGTTGATAGATGGATGGGTGGGTGGGCTGGTGAATAGAGTGGGTGGGTGGGTGGGGGGGGGGGGCTCGTTGGACTGCTCATAATTGCTGTTCGAGTCTGGAGCGAGTAATAACGCGAAAAAAATGCCTTAGTTGGAAAAACAGCTTTGCCGCTATTTTTATGCGAAAAACCGCGAAGCATACCAAAAATTTGAAGGGACCACTGTTAATCGGACATAGACCGTATTTGTTTTCGGGAAGTTTGAATACTTCGAATAAAACTCCGGGCGAATCGAATATCAAGCACTACTCACAAATTATTCGAAATGTCGAATATTCGCACACCCCTAAATTTAATATGTGTGTCATCAAAGTAATGTTTTGCTTTCTAAAGCGATACGGTCGATTTATTGACTATATACGCTAACAGTTGCTATAAAAAGGTTGTTCTATGCGATTTTAAGAAATGAGAGAGGCAAAACATTATTGTTCCTTTTTTCTCTCTCTTTCTTTTCACAGGAAGATGACATAATGTTGTGTGCCCAACTGCAAGTAGGATGCGAAAAAAAGGGGGGGGGGGCACCGGGTGTATCATTTCATGAAATCCCTGCTGACTTTGCTGTGCGAGAAGCATGGCTAAGAGCAATCGACAGACATGGATGGACCCCCAACATGACTTCGAATTATTCGAAGGTCTGCAGCAAACATTTTATAAACAAAGATTTCACAGTTGGCCAAAGGCGCTGTCTGAAGAAGGACACAGTACTGACGATCCTTCCAAAGAGATTGTCAGAAGTTCTACGTGTGCATGAAGCAGAAAAGACAGTTGAGCACATGTGACAGTCACAAGAGCAACCTGAAGAGACGGAAGCAACGGAAAACAAAGCTAGTGAGACAGAAACACCTATGGAACATGAAAGGACCACCGAAAAAGAGTCATCAAGACAATCCTCCTCTGCGTCGCTAGAGCAACTGTGTGCACTTCAGACGACGAGTGTCGACGATCAATCAGACGACGAGTCTCGTATGCTTGTCGAAGAGACGAAGCTCGACGAAGATGAGCCTTTGCAAGCGAGAAAGCGCGATAGCTAAGAAAAGAAAGGGAAATGAAAAGAAGAATTGACAGACTCCAGAAAACAGTTGATAAGTGTAAGGTGGAATTGGATAAGGCCAAAGAAGGCTGCAACTTTGCGGATATGTCGTACTCAAGGCAGCAAGTCAAGCAGAAGACGCATGAGCCGTATTTATTTGGAATCAGATAATTAATTTCAAACGCAAAAAACCCACGTGGTCGGAAGACCTTGTGCGTCACTGCATTGATGCACCTGTCCACCGAAGCTTATGAACACGCCAGAAAAGAAGGACCACTCAAGCTGCCTGGGAGAACAACCCTCCGAGAATTCGTCGGAGCCGCGAGTGGAAAAACGGGCTTCAACTTCTGGATTAAGCTGCGCTTAAAAGCACAGAGCGAAATTCTAAGCTCGCCTGCTTCAAGGCCTTGCTCCCTCATCATGTATGAGATGCACATAAAACCAAAGTTGCAGTACCACAAACAGCAAGATTGTTTTTTAGCTCATGTTGATGCAGGCGCGGAAGACCCGGGTAATGAGCCCGTTCTGACAAATTCACTGTTGTGTTTCGTCGTAAATGGCCTGTCAACATCGTATGAGATTCCAGTGCCGTATTTTTTTACAAAAGACCTCACTGGTACAATTGGCGCAGCTGGTCCGAACAGTTATCAAGAACGTGGAATAATCAGGATTCAAGGTCGACAGTCTCGTGGCCGACAACCACGAGACAAACGTTAGTGCCATGAAAGACCTGTGCGGAGGATCTCTAACCAATAGAATTGAGCACCCAGTTAAGATACAGAGATTGTTATTTTTAAGTTTCGACAGCTACCACGTGCTGAAAAACACGAGGTCTCATTTTTTAGAGAAAGAGAAATCGGCCCAAACGAAGAAATCTCTTCCCGTTATTTGAAAAAGCTCTATGACCTGCAGAAAAATGTCATTGTTAAACCTACAAGAAAACTAACCAGGAAGATCGTCTATCCAAACAATATGCATGTCGGGCGTGCATTGGAAATTTTCTCTCCCAGTGTAACGGCGGCCTTAAAATTTTTGAGAGAGGAAGCAGGGCGCAGCTGGGACGCAGCCTTTGCTGCAGCAGGACCAACGATCGCTTTCATGCGAAACATTTACCGCTGGTTTCTGCTGCATGACACAAGCAACACCTCACAGTACATTCATCAGAACAACCCTGATGTGAGGCACTACGACGACCCCGAGGACAGCCACCTCGAATGGCTCGAATCAAGTTTTCCTATGTATATGGAAGAAATAAAAAACAGGTCACCTTCCACGCGAAATTTTTTCATTGCAGAAACGTACGAGGCGCTTCTCCTAACAACGTACTCCACGGTAGCTTTCATTCGTCATTTGCTTTCGAGAGAGAAGTTTTTATTGGCGCTCACCAGGAAGTTTAATAGTGACCGTATTGAATCCCTGTTCGGTATGTTGAGAAGATCACTGGGATCGAATGATACCCTGGACGTGTGGTCTGCAATGTCAGGCCTTGAGAAGCTGCTGAAAACGGAAATAGTAGCCATGCCTGAAGGCAGCAACGTCCTACACGAGCAAGAGTCCGGACAAAGCAATCCGCTCCCTGGTGTAACCCGCACACACAGGGATCCATCTGAACTTCCTCGAGGCACCACAGACGTTCTCAAGTGTTTCAAAGTGAAAACTGTGCCAGCTATATTGCCAGCCATTTTGCAAGTTACGGTCACCGTATATATGGGCGGATACATCGCGCGTGTTGTAAGGGAACACATCGATTGTGATTACTGCTGTCAACTAAGTTCCCAGTAGCCAGCCGCTGCAACAGTTCACCAGGCAACAGGACAGAAGTGGACTTCTGTACCCATCAGACGAACTTCTCTACGTACTTGAGACCCTAAGAATGCTCGCTAGCTGTGCACTGCTGGAAGAGACCTAATCTCTAAAGGCCCTTGACATCCTTGCTAAACGTAGCGGTGCTAGCCTTTTTGAAATGCGCAATGGGCGACGACCAGTATTGCCAAGACTTGGCTGAACTTGTGTTCTCCCGTTTCATTAAGCCCTTACTTGTTAACTAAGCCTCAGCTGCAACCGACAGAAGCGATGCAGGCAGAAACTTCACTCGAAAACTCTTGTCTAGGAAGTACTTGAGGCTGTAATATGCCAGCACCACTGATGCAGAGGATTACACATATAGCGACAGTTCCTGAGAAGTCAGCCAACAGGATGCACACGTCAGCCTATAGTGCTTCCATCGGTAATAATATGTGGGGTTTAACGTCCCAAAACCACGATATGATTATGAGAGATGCCGTAGTGGAAGGCTCCAGAAACTTTGACCACCGGGGGTTCTTTAACGTGCGCCTGATTACAACCACACGGGCCTCAACAATTTTGCCTCTATCGAAAATGCAGCTGCCGCGGCCGAGATTCGATCACATGAACTTCAGGTCACGGGATCGAATCGGTTGTGAAATCAGTTGTGATTGAAATCGGTTGTGAGCTCGGGGTCGAGTGCCACAACCACTAGGCCACTGTGGCGGGAATGCCAATGGTGATTCCATATGTCATAGTGCCAAATCTGAAACTAGTTAGCGACATAGGAAAATGCTTTTGCTGACTTCATGAGGCCGCGCATGCTGATACAGCCATCTCCAACAGCTCTCCTGGCATTCAGCGTACCGAGCGTACCTCGCATTGAATACCACAGTCCTTACTCCCGTCGCCATCAGTGCGTCTTCGTAGTGAAGTCGGTAACTTTCTTGCGACATTGCATCCACCTTGCGTCTGTAGCGAGAAGCAGGACAAATAAATGGCCCCGTATCTGCATGTTACACTGTAAATGTAGTCGAAAGACGATCTTGCGTCTGGAGAGAGTGAAAAATACGTTATTTGATGTTCTGCGCAAGAAAATCGGTGAATGGTATAATGAAGGCGCTGCGTTAGAGTGCCTCGAGTGTGCAGCGGAGGCGAACGAGCGCATCAAGTCACGTCACACGCGAAGCATGAGCGCTATCTAGCAGTTCTCTTGCAAAACGAAGTGTGTGCAACCGTCTCGGAGGTGATAAGGTGTATAACGCAGGGCGACCGGTAGATGCCACCACCATGTCGTCTTAGCAAAGCGTTGGAAGCACTTGCCTTTTCGTGCAAGTGTTGCCTGGTCAGCGCAACGTGATAAACGCTACGGTCCTCATAATTACTTATGTATGCCTTTTCTAATAAGAGACACACACAGAATATTGACATGTTGTTATGGTGCCTCAGATGTTCGCAAAAAATTCTTTTTAATTGACAATCGCACAACTATGAACGCTGAATTTTGAGCAATATTGGTGGGCATTGCAGGTGGGGTCGGTCGTTCGGAGTATTGTTTGGCCACTTTAGTGCCGTTTAAGATACCGTTAAGGGCGGACAAACAGACAAAAAACAGACGTACAGACAGACCAAAGTTTTTGCGTCGGAGGTCCCCAAGAAAGACTATTGTCTTTAAAAATTGGGGGGACCCTTAAGCTTCACCTTTGAGTGTTGAACGCAATAGCAATTTCTCGCCCTTAGTGCACCCCCTACGTGAGTTCCACCAAACTCGCGCACTGCGATAAGCGCCGTAATGGGTCGAACGCTTTAAACGAGGGGCAATGATGGGAGGCTGGCTTTAAACCACCAACTCTGAACGTTTGTAATGGGTGGGCTTTGAAAACACCCCTTCAGTTTGCAATTCGCATCTTTCGACTCCTTAAGCTTCGCCTTTGAGTGTTGAACGCAATAGCAATTTCTCGCCCTTAGTGCACCCCCTACGTGAGTTCCACCAAACTCGCGCACTGCGATAAGCGCCGTAATGGGTCGAACGCTTTAAACGAGGGGCAATGATGGGAGGCTGGCTTTAAACCACCAACTCTGAACGTTTGTAATGGGTGGGCTTTGAAAACACCCCTTCAGTTTGCAATTCGCATCTTTCGACTCCTTAAGCTTCGCCTTTGAGTGTTGAACGCAATAGCAATTTCTCGCCCTTAGTGCACCCCCTACGTGAATTCAACCAAACTCGCGCACTGCGATAAGCGCCGTAATGGGTCGAACGCTTTAAACCAGGGGCAATGATGGGAGGCTGGCTTTAAACCACCAACTCTGAACGTTTGTAATGGGTGGGCTTTGAAAACACCTCTTCAGTTTGCAATTCGCATCTTTCGACTCCTTAAGCTTCGCCTTTGAGTGTTGAACGCAATAGCAATTTCTCGCCCTTAGTGCACCCCCTACGTGAGTTCAACCAAACTCGTGCACTGCGATAAGCGCCGTAATAGGTCGAACGCTTTAAACCAGGGGCAATGATGGGAGGCTGGCTTTAAACCACCAACTCTGAACGTTTGTAATGGGTGGGCTTTGAAAACACCCCTTCGTTTCGCAATTCGCATTTTTCGACGCCTTAAGCGATTCTACGCTTCCGCCACGCAATATTAAATGTGCAGAATCAACGTGACTTTGTGGTGTGTCACCTGCTTTCCACCCAGACGGCCCGGGTTCGAATCATTCGGACCGAAGTTTTCACTTATATTATTTGCA
Organism: Rhipicephalus microplus; assembly: GCF_043290135.1. NCBI lineage: Eukaryota > Metazoa > Arthropoda > Arachnida > Ixodida > Ixodidae > Rhipicephalus > Rhipicephalus microplus. The sequence continues at coordinate 135,912,095 of NC_134701.1, read as the reverse complement.
GTTTGCTTGATTTTTTGGTCACGGCCGGTTCTTCGCTCACATCCAACAACGCCTTCGTATACGCCAATGGCGCTGTCGAACGCTATCTCCTAAGTAATGATGCTACATTACAAAAACCAACTCTTTCATTCCCACGCTCAAGTACTGCCTTCTTTGTCGTCGCTGCCTCGGCACACCAGCACGCAACAACGGCAGGGCTCCGCCGCAGCTCCCCCTGCAGTCCTGTTTAGACCAATGAAGCCTCTTTTACTTTGTTCGAGATGATGATGAAATGAACATATATTTTTTCGAAACAGTATTCCCGAGTTTGTGAGCTCGGGGTCACCCTAGGTGGGAGGGTCGCTTATTTCGATGGCTTCGTGAAAGATGGCGGTTGAAATAGAATGATGGTACCATTTACTGAGGATGCATACACAAAGTTGCTTGAACTGCGTGCGACAGTAGTATGTCTCATGGACATTTGACACAAATGAAACATCGCACTTGAGTCCTCTGAAAGTTGCCTTCTTCTTTGGAACTCGTGTTTTAAGCTCCAGGCGTGCCTTCGTATATCCTCTCGTTCTGCTTGCCTAGATCTCATTGCGTGCCTGATCAGACTGCTCTTCTACTCACAATCTTCTTGCACCCTGAACCCATGCACTTACCCGAGGCTGCAAAATAGGATGGCGTCCTTCTAAAAATGTTTTAGTGATGCCAGCTTGACTCTATGGTTTCATCGCGGGTTCATGCGATGACCACATGGTTTCATCATTCGGGTCACAGCCAAACATCCACACAGCTGCCTTGATCAACGAACGCTTGCACACCGTGATTTTCTTAGTTGAAGTAAATGGAAAGGAAAAAGTCACAAGAAGAATTCCTATCAGCAACAAAAATCCAACCTACACATAACGAGGGTCTCACCGAAGTCCCAAAAAGTACTAGGTGTGTTGAGCCGGGCGATGACAAGTCGTGGTGCGTTGAGGAAAACACTGGTGGTGTCGATGTAGCGAAGGCTCGGGGTGTGGTGCAGTATGGTCATTCTGGCGCTCGCGTTTGCCCGACTGGCAGAGCTGCAGAGTAATTCGACAATCGTCTACTCAGACGGGCATTGTCGACGTTTCCAGGCCCTTGAACTTGCCCATTGGCTTGAGTCCTAAACCCAACGGCAAGCGTGCACACTCTTTGCCTACTCCATAAAACGATTTCCCTTTACAGTGCTTCTTTTCCATCCAGACTCTAATGAACTTTTCGTGGTTTCAAATCGAAAAGGTCTTCGGGCACGACATCAACATTTCATCAGCGACATACATCATAAGTCCGTGAGTAGTTGTGCACAATTCATCACAGGAACTGAAGAACTGCAACGGCCGATGTTATTGCTGTAATAAAGCGTTATTTGTTCAGTGCCTATCGCAGTTGATTTCTTCATCGCTATGACGAGCGATGCATGATGACTTAATTTTTTTATCATTAACAATAGCACATCTTTCAAAGCTTCAGGAGTGACGTTGCAATCGCATGGTGCATCAATGGATGCATAATCGCCTGTGACATTTCAGGTGCAAAAAACCACGACATGATCGTAAGAGTCACCGTTGCGGCAGCCCCACATTTTCATTTTTGGTGTCAGTGGCGTATATAGACAGAAATTTCTTTCGGGAGGGGGGGGGGCACGTTCTTGATTCGACATGGGGTCTGGGCAGGTATATGTGGTCGACTATGTATCATTTTGTGCCATGTATTCTATGGTAGAAAAAATTTCGTGACGAGGGAGGAGGGGGGGGGGGGGGGACGGCACGTGCCCGGTCGCGCATTTGTAATCTGCAGTAGGCTCAACGCATGGCAACCGCAGCGGCGCGCTATTGGTCACACTCTCGCAGGGAAGCCGCCGGGACGTGCGCCTAGCAACGGCCGCCGCGACGTTCGCCTAGCAACGGCCGCCACGCCTCATGACGAAATACTCTCGTTCTCGGAGTGCGCCCTGAAGGAATCCCTAATGACCGTTCTTTTTAGTACAAGATGGTAAGAAAAGGCTTGCACTGTTTTGTTCAACGCACTTGCACCCCCGTGGAATTTTCGTCTCCGCCTGCGCACCGTGGACTGCTCTCGCGTTGACTGAGGAAGAGGCGTTTGGCGTGGCGTTGGACTAATTTGTGGTCTAGTGTGAATTTTTCGTGCGCGTGAATTTTTTTTATTTCAGTGAATTTGTTGACACCTGCGCCTTTTTGCGCCCTTGGCCCTTCAGCAAGAAGGGCCAAGGGACACATCTGCCGTTGTGTCCTACTGTGCAATTTTTTTTACAGTGAACCTGCTTGGCTTTAAGTATATTTGTTGCCGCCAGTGTCCTGAGCCCTCACCTTGTCGCTAGAGGCGATCGCCTTTGTGTTGAACTACTCGCCTCCCCCCCTTTTTTAAATTTAGTGGCGCGGAAATGCTCTGGTGACCGCGCGTTTCAAGACGTGATCACCGCGATCGCAGTGTGTTGTACGGCTATGGCCAGTGAAAGCAGCGCATGTGAGACATCGGCGCAGAGCGCGATCGAATGCGTCAAAACAATGAGACCTCATCGCCTGACGTCGACGTGCTTCGAGCAAACATCACCGATGAACGTCACGCCTGCAGCTGGGTAGAAGACTACGGCTTGAAGACGAATATGTCATGGGTTGTAGACTACGTTAAGCCAACAGCAAAGTGTGAAAAAAAATGATGTTATAACTTTAAAAATAACTTACGTCGTCTCTGGTGATTAAACTTCATATTTTGCGGATAATGTCCAACGATGCGCCGTCTCAATGGTTGTAGACAACGTGGAGATGATCGGTACGAAAGGGCTAGACTCCGCTCATTCAGTGACATTTCTCAATTATATAGAAATAACGAAACGCGCATTCTCACCTCCTAGCCGCAAACTGGACACTCTTCAGGTGCTTCACCGGAGTTGCCTTCAAACCAAAACTTAATGCGCTTACAAGTGCCCTCGCATGGGGGGCAGAATAGAGTGCATTTTGTTTTTTCTCAGAAGCACTACGAAAAAGAACGAAAGCTTAAACAAATTTGGTATAACATGGCCGTAAGTTTTCGCAATTACATCCGCGAGGAAAAACGTATCTTCTATAACAATAGAGGAACCACCTCAAAGCATGTATTCTGGGACTGTGAAATAGTTGAGAAAAAAGTTGTATTACCCCCCGCGCCCCCCAGATGAACTACAGGCACAGTAGAGACTGCAGTGACTAGCTTAGATCCCCAATTCGAACTTTTAACATTGTGCAGATTCCAAGAAGCATTTGTGAGAGTGTCTCTCGACTCGCCCCGGTTCGGCTAATATAAAAGCAATTCATTAGCAAAATATTTAGTAAAATTGTCTCAGTCACTAATTACTGTGCCAGAAAACTAATTGATTAAATCCTCTTTTCTTGGAATTGTGAGAGCATCAAATGTTTACCATAAAGTTCCAGCTTGCACAAATAAGAGCTGATGGTCACGATAAATTCAAATGCAGAGTTTGTGCAGGCTTTACAACCGTAATCTCTTGTTCAAATTTCAAGTGTTGTGGCAAGCCTCTAATATGTGTCCATGGTAGCTAGTAGTTTTGCAGCAGGATTGGCATTTTCCGTGATTTATTTATCCTAATGATGACATTGCAGTCACTGAACAGAGAGAGAAATAAGTTTATTTACAGAAAAGCAGAGAGGTCGGCCTGAGCGATAGCTTGCTCTAGTCTGCTACTCTACACTGGGGGAAGGGAAAGGGGAAAAGAAAGATTAATGGATGACGATGGTGAGATAGAGAGGTGAGTATGTAGTGTTCTTTCTAGCCGAGACACATTTTATAGCCGCGCATATAGTCCAATTGTTTCCAAAAAGGTTATAACTGCTCTTGTGACCGCAGTTGCACTGTTGGTGTCTGGCCAAGGGCCCAACATGATCTCATCAGTTCATGACCTACTGCGATATAGTTCAGTAGAAGAAATCAGTGTTTGTCGTTCACGTGCGTATGCTGGGCAGACACAAAATATGTGCTCAAGCGTTTCTGGCACATCACAGTGTTCACAATTAGGACCGGTGTCACTGCGACCGGTGATATGTGCGTAACGACTTGTGTACGCCACACCAAGACGACTGCGGTGGATCATACTTGTGAGTTGCCGTTTCAATTTAGGGGGCATGCGGAACCTCATTTCCGGGTCCCATTTGTGAAGTCGCTGGTGTCGCCGTTCCGGTTTGGTCCAGTGCTGAAGTGTGTAGCTGCGCATCACGCAGCGAAGCAGGGCGTTCGTGTCAGATCGTGAAAACGCAATGCGTACTTCAGAGGCACTGCTTAAGGCATTTTTAGCTTCAGCGTCTGCCTCTTCATTTCCCATCCCGCTGCAATGAGCAGGAATCCACTGAAAAGTGATAAGATGGCCATTTGTTGAAGTTACCTGAATAAGTACTGTGATTTCTATTGCCAAGCTGTAATACGGACCTTGCTTCATGATGCAATTAATGGTTTGCAAAGCGGGTTTGGCATCACGGAAAATCGTCCAGGCTCGAGGTCGCTCTCCGGAAATAAATCTTATTGCCTCCCGGATAGCGACAAGCTCTGCGGCAGTTGATGTTTTATGGTCCACTTTGAATCGTCGAGCGATATCCATGTCTGGGGTGACAAAGGCTGCGGCGGAGGTGTTTAGCGTGGTGGATCCGTCGGTGTACACGTGCAGAGAATCACTGTACGTTGTAAAATGTGATATATGGTCAGTTGTCTGAGGCCAACAAAAGAAATGAGCGACTTCTTCGTAATTCCAGGTATCGTAAAACAAACAGGTGGTTTAGGCAGGACCCTTGGAGGCACTGCAGGGGCCTTTGGCGGGGAAAACCTTGATGGCATAATATTCTTATGCTGCGATATTACTCTTGAGAAACTGCAATCTGGGTGAGTGGCGGGTAGTACTGACAGTGGGTGCTGTCTGTGTCGGCTCAGCAATCGGAGGTGAACTCTAAGTCGCTCGCAGAGCATGTATACACTGATGGGACAAGCCCGAGCCTCTGCGATTGTCCCATTTGTTGAAGTACAGCGCGGTAGACCCAAGCATCTTTGTAAGCATTGAGCTTGAACACTCTCTAGCGTCTTCACACAACTAGGTCTCATCTTGGAGAGCACCGGCATGCTGTATCGGATGTATCCCACAAGTAGAGCATTATACAATTTAAGTAGCGATGAATCTGGTGGGCCCCATCTCTCTCCTGCTACGTGGTGAAGAACGAGAGCAAAGCTCTTCAATTTAGATTTAAGTACTGCGACATGCCTCGTCCACGATAGATCTCTGTGTACGACAACCCCAAGGAACTTGTGGTGCGTTACAGCAGGTATCGCTGTCCCATTAATAAATATCGGGTATTGCGACATATGCTTGCGCGTGAACGCAAGCACTGCGCATTTGTCGATTGAAAGAGTGAGCCTCTGACGTCGTAGATTTTGTATGTGATCGTCACTGCACGCTGTAGTTGAGCTCGCAATTGCAGACGGGTAGTTCCGGATGCCCATATGCATATGTCATCAGCGGATGCACCGATCTTCACCGTGCTGGAAGTTCTGCTGCTAGGCCGATTATTGTGACTTTGAATAGGATCGGGCTGAGAACTCCTCCTTGGGGAACACCACGATGAACCTTATATCGATCGGTGTCTCCGTTATTTGTGGTCATGTAAATGGTGCGGTCCCTAAGTTAGCTAAGAATCCAAGCATACAGTCGTCCACCGATGTCCAAATTTTCCAGTGCGTCAAGGATCGCATAATGCAGCACATTAAAGTAGGCACCCTTAGTGTCTAGGAAGACCGCCGCCACTAGTCTGGGTCGGCTTCTTTCCTCTTCAACGCTGGTGATCAAGTCGACCACACCATCAATGGCAGATAGGCCTCTTCTGAAGGCGTTCATAAATGCAGGAAAGGAGTTGTTGCTCTCCAGAAGCCACTCTAATCTTGACAGTACCATTCTTTACATTACTTTCCCGACGCAGCTGGCTAAGGCGATTGGTCTGTAGGAGGAAAGTGCATAAGGACACTTCCCCGGCTTAAGCAATGCAATAATGCGACTGCATTTCCAATTAGCTGAGACTTCTTCTGACTCCCATGAGGTGTTATAATGAGATAATAGGATACGTCGTGCTTCTGTATCCAGATGGCTGAGTGCAGCATACGTGAGTCCGTCAGGTCCTGGTGCTGAAGATCGGCGGGAGGCAGAAATCGTAGTGTCAAGCTCATGCATTGTAAAACGTACATCAAAACGCTCGTCAGACGATGGAGGCGCAATGGTAGTAAGAGGCTCATTAGTGGCAAGACCATCAGTGGTGTCCACGATGAGGCTACAGTAGTCATTGGCTATCACAACTTCTGTCCGCCCCTGATGTAGAGCAACAGCTTGAAATGGTTGACGTTGTACCACTTCGTACCACCCAACTTCGTACCACCCACCAGATCTTAGATTGGGGTTGCCTGGGGTCCAGAGATCCACATAATGTTCTCCAATGCTGCCTGTCAATCTTGTCAAGGTGCCGAAGAACATGTTGTTGAGCTCGACGACAGGCAGAAAGGTCTGAAGACGACTTCGTTCGTCTGTATCGGCGTTCGGCACGGCGACGGATTGCACGAAGGGCCTCGTATTGGGAGTCAACTGCTGATCTCTGCATCGGTAGGTTGACCTGTTTGGTTGTGTCAAGCAGTGAAGAAGCAATGATGTTCTCTACCTCGGATGAATCAGTCGTGTGCTCACAGCCAGACTTGACAGATGCCTTGAACAGTGTCCAGTTGGTTTGACGGATGTAGCGTGTGTGCGTGCGGCGAAACTACCTGAACTGAACATAGGTTGGAAGGTGGTCACTGCCGCGAGTGTCCAAATCTGTGTACCAACATGCGCAAGATAGAAGGCTTCGGGAAACGAAACAGAGGTCGAGACAGCTGCTGTAGGACGTGCCACGAACAAATGTAGGTGATCCGTCATTGAGTACGCTTAGTTCATAGTTGCATATAAAATTGGCCAAATCCCTTCCGCGATAATTCGTTGTAGTGCTACCCCAGAGAGGATGATGTGCATTAAAATCGCCAATCACAATGTGTGCCCTTTGTGCTGCTTGAAGAATGGTCCCCAGGTGGAAGCAGTCCATCTGCGCGCTTGGGCGTATGTATCCTCCTATCACTGAGAATGTCCGCTTTTTATGTGTTTTAGTCAGGCTCACATAATCATTGCTGCTATGCGACGTGACTTCATGTCTCAAGAACGTCAAATCACGGGGTATACAAACGAGAACTTTGCTCGTGCATTGATCACTGCGGGACCAAATCTGGATATATCCAGATATACGAAAAGTTGAAACCATATTCGGTTCACATATAACGATAACAGGAAATTGATATTTAAAAACCCATTGTCTCAAGTCTGACAGACAGCCACGTAGGCCACGAGCATTTCATTGCATAACAAGCGATTGGCGCATGCGTTCTTCGAACATCAATGTGTTCACTTACTGAATAACCAGTAGAAGAGGCTCCAAAACCTCAAGTAGCTGCACAGTCGCCTTAGCAGCGGGAGTGTTTAGGCTGCTGAGGATCTTACGCATGGAACCCATCAAATTTTTAAGCATAGCCTTGACATCTGCGTTGTCCATCTTTTTGTTTTCTTCATTGGGGGTAGGGGCACTATGTGATGATGGCGTTACCGTAGCTCTTGACGATAGTGAAGGCCACTGAGTCTCTGACGTGGTGAGAGCCAATGACTGGTTACATTGTACTTGCGTGGACTGTCTTGGCAATTGAGCATCTGTATCCTCCTTTCTGGCCGACAAAAGTAAGCTAGGAGGTGGTGAGGGCACAGTTTTGTGTGTTAATTTCGATAAGCTATGAGCACTGCTGCTTCGTTTGCGTCGGTGTCGCGAGCGATGTTTACGGCGCCGTACAGCCCTTGCAGTTTCTCTGGGAGTGGAGTGGTCTCGAACCATCTTCTTCAGGATACTAATTTTATTCCTCATTTTGGGACATTCCTTTGATGTTGCGTCGTGGGCGCCTGAGAAGTTTGGGCATTTGGCCACAGCATTGCAGTTATCACCATCATGAAGGTCACCGCAATGCTTGCAGGTTACTGCACCCTTGCAAACTGCACTAACGTGCCCAAATTTCATGCATTTATGACATTGCAGAGGTTTTGGTATGTAAGGACGTACCGAGTGCCTCACGTACCCAACTTTTACATGAGTGGGTAGCGTCTCGACTGAAACACTACTTCAACACATCCCGTGCGTCCAAAGCGGTGGAAACCAAGCACGGGAGCCGACGATGACAGCAGTTTCTCGAAACTTGAGTCTGTTATCTCCTCATCCACATCGTATATAACTCCTATAGTCGTTTCTTCGTCGTACGCCGAGAATGCGCGAACAGGAATGTTTCCTAATTGAACAATCACTTTCAGCATGCCCAATAAGGACTTCGTAGTGACCTCCACGGACAGTACGTTCTTTCGAGTATTTATGCGTATTTCTACGACTTTCCCTAGAGCGATGAGCTCAAAGTACTCTGACAGGCTCTGCCTATTCAGAGAGTTCAAGATGCCTGTCTTCGATGTCGGCACAAACGAAATGGTGTACGACCACATGCTACTCGCCTTTGTCTGTGCTTGCCGGCCAGTCGGCGATGTCCGGCTGATTTTCCTCTTCAGGCGTCGGCTTGGTACGACCACGTAGTCGCTGTCCGAAGCCATATCTTCAACGGAGGAGTCATCAGAATTGTCAACGTCGACCACGCTTGGGCCGGGGTGAGAGAGAGAGAATCAACTTTAATAAATGTCTTGAAGGGGACTGGGCACCCCTTACGGGGGCCAGCCCGGTGGCTCCGCCCATGTGGGGACTGGGAGTCGGAACTCGCCAGCCACCTTTTGGCCCTCTGGACGGCCTGGTGTTGAAGGGCCCTGTCGGGGCTCCTGAGGTGGCTGAAACAGTCGTCCTCGGTGGCAGGGGACCCGAAGCTAGCGTTTAGCATGGGACACTGCCACAGCATGTGACTTAAATCACACCTTGAATTTTGGCATTTGGGGCATTCTGGCCTTATATCTGGTAGGTATTTGCTGCAGATATAGGGGCTGGGGTAACTGTGTGTTTGCAGCAGTCGAAGCGTTAATTGTTGTGCTTTATTTAGTGCTGAGTGAGGTGAGGGGAATTCCTTTCTAAATAACTTATAGTGCGAGCAAACTTTATGATATGATAGGAGTGGCTCCCAGTGCGTGTTGGTGTCCCCGGCCAGTGAGCCGGACCGCGACCCCCCGCGGCACGTAAGATCACGCGCGAGGTTATGGGCCAGCTCACTACCGTTGGGGACCCCTGGTTGAACGTTGATTCCTTCATGACCAGGGAACCAGTAGATATGCTTGTCTACAGTTATCTGAACAGATGTTAGAACTCTTAATGCCGCCTGGCAAAGTGTACCGCGGCGGTATGCCAGTGCAGCGGGTTTAGAGTCGGTAAATATTGTGTCGCGCTGAGGGAGTGCTAGAGCAAGGGCAATGGCCACTTGTTCAGCCTCGCAGGCTTTCGGCGTTTTTACGGTAAGAGCATTAAGAGCTTTTCCGTCTGGGGCGACCGCCACAGCTGCAAAGTAGGGTTTGTCCACGTATTTAGCGGCGTCTACGAAAACCACGTCTGTCGCGTTTAGGTTGGCCGCTTTTAATAAGGATTGAGCTCGTGCCCTTCTTCGAGCCTGATTGTGCACCGGGTGCATGTTCCTGGGAAAGGGTAGCACTGCGATTTTAGCGTGAAGGTGTTACGGTAGTGGTTCTGGTTCGTTGACTTGAGTTGGGATAGGAAGACCTATGTGTGAGAGGAGTTCCTGACCCGCAGCTGTCAAAGACAGGCGTATGAGTTGGGACATTCTTTGTGCTTCGATGATTTCTTGGAACGTGTTATGTACCCCAAGGGATAGCAGGCGCTGCGTGCTTGTGGACATGGGTAGACCAAGTACTCGTTTTGTGCATTTTCGGATGAGGTTGTCTACTTTAGTTTCATTGCCTTTGCTCCACGGGTGAGCGCAGGCAACGTAGTGAACATGGCACATTAAGAACGCATGAAAGATGCGTCGTAAGCTTTCTTCTGTGAGTCCTGCGTGTCTATTAGCGACGCGTCGGGCGAGGTGCATGGCTGCCTCAGCTTTTTTGGTGAGATATGTGATGGTTAAGTTGTTTTTGCCATTATCCTCTAGGGTAATGCCCAGAATTCGAACCGACGACAATATCGGGATAACCGAGCCATCCATTGCGGAGAGGTGTATGGTAGGTTCGGCTTTGGTGCGGCCGTACTGTGGTGGCAGAAGCAGCAACTCGGACTTAGATGCCGATAGTCTGAGGCCCGTGGGCTTAAAAATGTTTGCACTGCAGTGACTGCTTCCTGAAGGCTCGCTTCGATTTGTCCATCGCTCCCTCCAGTACGCCAAATAGTAATATCGTCAGCGTAGAGCGCGTGTTCTACGCCTTCGATGTGTCTCAGCTTTTGCGAAAGTTGCCTGAGGGCTAAATTGAAAAGAAACGGTGAGAGCACCGACCCTTGCGGGGTGCCGCGCGGGCCTAGGTTGTAGGTGTGTGACTTGAGATCCCCAACTTTAAGTGTGGCCGTTCTGGCTCTTAGGAAAGAGCGGACGTATTCGTAGAAGCGGCGGCTTGAGCCTGCCTCCTGAATTTCGTGTAGTATATGAGCGTGGCTTATGGTATTAAAAGCTTTCTCTAAGTCAAGAGCTAGGATTGCTCGGAGGTCTTTGCTCCTTACTCTAAGTAACGTCTCCTGCAGCATGAGAAGTACGTCCTGCATGGCCATAGCCGGCCTGAACCCTACTTGATTGAATGGGAAGAGGTGTTTTCGCTCTGAATATTTTGTGACTCGACGGAGAATGACGTGCTTCATGATCTTACCCACACAGGATGTGAGGGAGATGGGTCGTAGAGAGTCGAGTTCCAGGGGTTTGTTCGGCTTGGGAATGAGTATGACGGTCGCGGCCCTCCATTCTGGCGGAACGCTCCCTTGCTCCCAAACCACATTCATGCGAATGGCTGGTGATTAAATGTCATGGTCAGCCAGGTTGTGGAGTAGCTTGTTGGTGACTCCGTTAGGACCCGGGGCTTACTTAGTATTGAGCTCTGCTATTACCGCGCGTATTTCAGTGCTAGTTATAGCCTGCTCAAATGGGTCGTCTGTGGCCCCCGCGTAAGGTGGATAGTCTGCATGTGAGGTAGGTTCTGTGCAGATACCGGGCTGCTGTAGCATCTAAAATCTGCGCGTTGGTAAGTTGCTGTCCTCGCGCTTTGTGTAACAGTCTACCTAGAGATAGTCGTTGCCCTGACTTGGTGGGCTTGTCACCGAGCAGATGCCTGAGAAGGTCCCATTTTAGACCCTTTCTCATGCGTGCGTCAAGCGAATCACACCTCATTCCACTGGTTGCGTGCTAGTGTGTGACTGTACTCTTCGATTTGTCGGTTGAGCATTGCAATTCTTTTTCGTAGCCTACGATTGAGTTTATGCATTCTCCATCTTTCTTGAAGACTTTTGTGAGCCTCCAGGAGATGTGCGAGGTGGCTGTCCATGTGGTCTATGTTGCGAATTGTAGAAATATTTTTGGTAGCTTGTTTTACGTCCCGCTGTAGTCTTGCAAAGAGTTCAGAGGGGGAAGAGTAATGGTTGGTGTCTTGTTTGCGTATTTGCCTAAAGAAGTTCTAGTCTACTACTTTAAAGTCTCTGGTCTCGAGGCTGCCTATATTGGCTGTTGTGCTACAGATAAAGTGATCGCTACCGAGGTTAGCTTGCAGATTAATTCATGTGGGATTCGAAACGTTGCGTACTAGGGTCAGGTCAGGGGATGAGTCTCGTGACACTGAGTTACCTATGTGTGGGGGGGGGGTAGAGAGGTCGTTAAGTAACAAGAGATTGTGTTGAGTGATGTGTGTTTGTAAGTGGCATCCTTTCTGTGTTGTGCGAATGTAACCCCATTCCACATGGGGGGCGTTGAAGTCCCCGCGATGATGAGGAGATGGTTGCCTGCTATCTGCGTCGCTTTAGTTAGTAGTGTGGTGAATGGTTCTGTGCTGTGTGAAGGTGAACTGTACACGTTAAGGATAAATACCGATTGCTTAATGTGAGCGTTGGGGATGATCTCTATCATCTGATGCTCTATTTCGAGGTCTGGGCGTACTGCATGTGTCGTGTAAGCATAAGGCTTAGCCACACAGGCGGCTATTCCTCGAGCTTTGTTCCCACAGACGGCCTCGACTCTGTATCCGCGAAGAGCGAATCGGTCGATACGCGTTTCCTGCAGGAGAATGACGGCCGGTCGTTGGGTCATAGAGCCAATGAATTGTTGTAACGTTTCTCTCCGTGTACGGAGGGTACTTGCGTTCCATTGCCAAATTGTGAATGATTGTGACAACGCCATTTTAAGGTCTAGGTATTAGCCCAGCGCGCTTACTGCGTGCCAGGTCCTCCTCCAACACTTTAGTCCTCGCGTCCATTTGTGCTGGCCATGCAGCCAACTCGATAAGCTGTTTCTGCGTGCTCTCTAGTTTAGCGTTGAAAGCGCTATACTCGGCCGTGGTCTCTGCGCGGTACTGCTCTAGTATCGCGTATATATTGGCTGTAAACCGGTCAAATTCGGATTGCTCTTCGGCCTGGAGCGTCGGGTCTGCCCGTTTCTTAGCCCCGCGTATCGAGACGGGGCCGCTGATAATGCTACCCTCGCGCGATTCGGGGGCCTGTTGTTTTGCTAGCTATTCTTTAAGCGATTGGATTCCTTTAGCCTGCTCCGGACATGCGTTTTAACTGTGCTAGTTCTAGGTCAGGTTGCTGTGGCGAGTGTCCCTGACGCTGCGCTGCGCGGGCCTCACTTTTGCATGCCGCCTTGTCGGCCCAGGTAGGCTGGTCGGTGGAAGTAAGATTTCGTGGGCCTAGAGGAGGTCCGTGCGGTTCGGTGGTCTTGGCAGGAACAGGGCTGGGTGCTGGGGTGGGTGTTCGCTGCTGGGCTTGCTTTCGTCGGCGACGGCGCGGACGACGACGGCGCACCAGGTAAGGCAGCTGGTAGCGATGTTGGCATTCGCGGTCGCCCGTGCGGTGTGCTTCGCCGCATAAGGCACACACTGGTTGGTTGCACACGTGTGGGTTGTCCGTTGGTGAGTGACCGCAGTGGTCGCAGACCTTGGTTGAAGGAGTGGGGCACACGTCTTGGCGATGGCCCACTTGGCCACAGGTACGGCAGGTGTCTATTTGGCCTTGTACAACGTGCAGCGGTAGATGACCTGGCCGCAGTAGACATAGTTGGGCACTTTGAGCCCGTTGAAAATCAGAATCACAGTTTCAGTGTTCTTGATGCGACGCGCTCCCAGTAGGCTTGAGTTGCGCGGTTGGATTAGCATGCGGTTGAGTGCAGCGGCGTCAAAGTCAGTGTCGACGCCGCGAATCACGCCTCGGCTCGTGATACCGTCAGGTGAGAGGTAGGCCGTGACCGGGTGTCTCTGGTAGGTGAGGATGATCTCTGTTACTCGACTGTACGCTGCTGCATTAGTAGCACTGGGCGTACTGACAACAAAAATGTTTTGCATCGAGTTGGGACAAATAATCTCCTCCGTTACCGACGGCGATAGCTGAGCTGCCATGGTTAGTGCGGCGAGAATCCTGTGCGGGCTGCAGGCTTGCACGTTGAGGCCGCCTCCTGGTCGCACAATGACTCGATTGTGACTACTTGACATCGCCGGCAGTCGGCTCGCAGCTGCGAGGCGTCGTAGAGTAGCGTTAGGCGTCGCTGTCGCGCCTCGTTGCGTTCGAGACTGGCGGGCTGCGTGTGACTTCGCGCGCGATTCTTGCCGTCTTTTTAGAACGCAGAACCATCCGTTTCCTTGTAATTCCTCAGGGGTGACGTCGTCCCCTTCCATGGCAATCTGCTGCGGCATCTCGCAGCTGGCGTGCGAGCGCCGTAGGCGGGGAGGCTCGCCTAACCTCGCCTAGGCTTAGCCCGCCGGTGCAGCGAAAAGGCCTCTAAAATGATGAAAAACGAGCCCACCTTGGTGAACCAGGTGTCGAAATGTTCAGGTGAACTTCGCGAGAAAGTACGTTCAGCTCAGGAAGATTCGAGGCCGTTGAACGGTCAGAATTGGCATTCGCAGCGGAGCGCGATGGGTGTGCGTCCGCACACCAGTCTGAGAGATGCTCGCCCTCGCCGGGGTGAGAACTTGCGTCAGACGCACTATGATGTGGTCGGCCCGGTCCCAGTTGCTGAATGGGGTTTTGATCCCCCATTCTAAGGGGGAACGTCCCTCCGAGTTGTGTCGATTATTGAAAAATCTTGGCAAAAGAATTAGAAAACTCACAGAGCTCGAAGCAGAGGCTGCTCTCTGTGACTTTTCTTCCTCCATCAGTCACTGAACAAGTGAAAATGAAAACACACGAGAGAGCTGATGGTCACGATAAATTCAAATGCAGAGTTTGGGCAGGCTTTACAACTGTGATCTCTTGTTTAAATTTCAAGTGTTGTGGCAAGCCTCTAAGATGTGTCCACGGTCGCTAGTAGCTTTGCAGCAGGATTGGCATTTTCCCTGTTTTATTTATCCTAATGATGACATTGCAGTCACTGAACAAGTGAAAATGAGAACACACGAGAGACACCCTGAGATCTGTGAGAGCCCCTTGATTACTACTAGGAACCTGTACTAGTCCCGAAACGTCTCTCATTTGTTTTGATTGATTGATATGTGGGGTTTAACGTCCCAAAACCAGCATATGATTATGAGAGACGCCTCTCATTTGTTTTAGCCTAAACTTGTTAAGTGACTGGAACTTTATTATCATGTTTCCTCACCTCCTGAACTGTCGTCAAACTCTAAGCTACAAGCTGAAAATGTAAATTTGTCATTTGTAGCTATAAGCTACAAATGAAAATGAAAGTGAATTTAATGAGTGCTTTTGCGGCAGGTTTGTTGAGTTAATCCGTTCAGATGCCACCTGTGAAGAACTGCCTGTAAATGCGTCGAATTGTCACAACATGATTTCAAGGCTGTCTATATTCTATTGCAACAATATATTATAATAGATTTATATAGGCATTTCATAGCAGTTAATTGAAATTGAGCTTTTATGAAACATCTACTTATTCTAAGGACATTCATATTTGATTCTTGCATATATAGAATGAAATCTCAGACTAGAAATATACTGGATATTGGTTTCTCATTTTAATGATATTGAAAAAAGAAAAAAAGATATTTCGAAGTGGCTCCAGCGAAGCGCTGCATTGAATGACTCGTTGACTATGGTAGTGCTTCTGGAAAAGTGATTCTATGCGACAGTAGGGTGAAAACTGAAGTTAAAGACAAGTTTATTAGGGAGAAGATTGATTATTTCATCTAAAGCTCATTGTATCTTGCACTTTTTTAGCCCCTAGTTGACACAACTAGCAAAAACAAGTGATGTACACAATTGTGTACAAAGTGTCTAAAAGGGTTAAACGCACTGCAAGGAGATTCGTGCAGGTACCTAGTAAGTGCTCAAGTAATTGGTGTATTTTTCCTTTCATCAAATGGCATTTGCAGGCAAAGCAGACCGCTTCCGTTGCTGTCACTGAAATTCTAAGTTCATACTGCTTTGCAGGATGATGTTCCATAAAGTATGGCGCTGCAAAAAGGCAAAGAGGGAAAAATCATCTGGTGAGGCTGCAGCACACTCCCCAGCAAATATTGACCTCAAAATCAAGAAGGTCAACTGAAATACAAAACATAATGATGCCTTCCTTCGTGGAGAAAAGCCACTGCCAGCTGTGATAAAGCTCTTTCATCACAAAAACCACAGCCACAGCACTGCAGCAGCAGACGCACTTTCTCGTCTTACTCCAATGATGCAGAGCAGAGAGACTTTTTTGGCTTATTTTGACAACGGCATGTCACGACCTGAACCCATCAGGCTTCACGAAAGCAAACTGCTTGTGCAAGAAGATGGGTATGCCCTCGTTGCCAACTCTGCAGTGAACCCATTGCCTCCTGCCATATACTACTGGCACAGGCTCTGGAGAGAAAAAAACTTTGGAAAGGATGTATACACCCTCTTAAAAATAGCTTAGAAGATGCCACTCTATGCTAAACATGGTGAGTTGACTATTACAGCACTGCACTTACACCATAGGTTCCATACTTGCTACAGATGTCTAGTGGTTATGGTGCTTGACTGCCAACCCAAAAGTCGCAGAATTGAATACTGGCTGGGGCAGTTGCATTTCAATGGAGCCAAGATGCTAGAGACCTGTCTGCTTAGATTTAGGTGTGCACTTAAAAACGCCAGGTGGGCAAAAATACGGTTGTCTCCATATATAGTGCCATGATCATATCGTGGTTTTGAGCCATAAATTATTATTATTATTATTATTATTATTATTATTATTATTATATTTGCATTATTAAAGGCTATTAAAATCATAAGCCCTAACTTGCATGAATTTTTAGGAAGACCTTTAATTACAACAGATCTTGAAACCCATTTTCTAAAATGTTGTGTCAGTGCAGCACTTGATTCACAGATTTTGGACACTGCTAAAGCACTAAGAGAGCTGTAGAGGTACCAGACATAGCATTTTCCGTCACAAAAGATAACACATCCAATCTTATAACAGTTCAGTAAAATTTACAATATTAACATGAGACATTCATGTAATATTGTGGCCAATGTTTCAAGGGGAATCCATACAGGTTCCTAGAATGAAAAGTCATACATCACCCAGTTGCATATAGCAGAAGAAGCTCCATTATCGCCACTACTCACAAGCTCTAGATGACACCCAATTCTAGCAAAAATATTCAGCATCGAGTAATGACGAACAGCGCTACTTCATTTCGTAAGGAGTCATAATGTCATCACCAGGGTGCTGTAACAACGTGTAGCTGATGCAGGATGACATGCCATAATTTTGCTTGTAACAAAATTGAGAAGCACATAAAATCAGTGCACAAAGATCTCTTTATGAAAAAAGTATCATTAAGTCCCACGGCGAAAACGGTTTGAATCCTCCAACATGCCTCTATATGAATTGCATACTAGCTGTCACTTAGTAAATATGCTCACCTGTTTATGAAAGTTTCAAGTGACGAATAGATGAAAAAAGTGGAACAAGTGCTGACTGTTTGCTCTATAATATTCACTTCCAGCTTAAATTACTAAACTGTAAATTATTAAGAACATTGGATAATAAATTTGTGGCAAAACAGAAAATGAGTACCACATCCCAGAGCTTCATTTCACAAAACAATTGAGTACCATACAAGCTTTTCCATCTATCTCTTGGGCTAACTGCACCTCAGGTTACAGAGTTGCAGGTGGTGCTCCTCTGACTATTACTCATCAATGCTGTACAGTTAGCATTTGGAACTATATGTGGGCTATTATTGGCTTGTCACCAAACATTTGGGTCAATAACAGCTCAATGGTCACAGCATGCTACGGCTGCACCCTGCAGTGCTTAATTCAAGCATTTACATGGTGTGGATGAGATTCTAGATCGCATCGCATACAACTTTTTTAAAATGATACCATAAAAGCTGTCGTCAAATAAGTGGATGTGGAGCCCCTGCAGCCCAATGTAACACACACTTCTTCATTGAAATAAATACAAAGGTCATACAAATCAATATTTTCATAACTAATTATTTATTCAGCCGATTCAAGTCTTCAATAAATATATCTTCCTGTATTCTCCCTCACTCAACCTTTTTTCAGATGCTTGCTTGAATACCAATGTAAAAGAATTCTTTACAATGACTGTGCTTCAGTCATGTACCAGTTGCTGTACCTCTTCATGCGATCATTACTTCTCTCTCCTCAATTTTTTTGGAAGCAATGAGGCAACATGCACAGGTTTAACGCGCATAAAGCAAATGGCCTGCTTTTCAAATTTTCAGATCTCAGATTTTTTTATTGGTACCCATAAGTCATTAGTATCTGTAATTGTTGTGCAGATAACCTTAGAGTGAGGACCATCATTCTGCAAAATTACTCTGCAGACAGCATTCTCAACTACCTAATTTTGATAAGAGGTATTCAATGAGCTCTTCCTGCCAGGCAGTGCCAGTGTGTGCGCTGCCATAGCCATGGTCTGTCAGCGTTCTGGGTTATTCAGGTAAAAAATTGCGCTGAAATAGAAAGGACACCACAAAGAAGGAACACTTAAACAGATCGAGCGCAAACTACCAACTGTTTTTTATTGACTGTAGAACGTCGATAAATAGGGAACCCGTACATAGCTGCGCCGACGCGTCGAGGATCAACACGTGCTACTTAACGCACCTTATCAATCAAAAAGGACACTTCTGCACCGTAGAGCGATACCGAGGCCTCACTTACACAGCTATCACCTTTCATGTTGATGAAGAATGCTTCCAACACCTCACGAGCACACGTATCTCTGCTATGTCCCAGTATCTTAGTCTCCTGAAATAGTGGTTCACATCCACATGCTGCGCAGTGAGCAGGCAAATTTCCCATTTCACTATTTTTGATTGACAGCTGGTGTTCACGTATGCGATCGTTAACGCAGCGGCCTGTTTGGCCCACGTAAGATCTGCCGCAGGAAAACGGAGTCGCATATACCACTCCCACGTCGCATTGCACCACCGGGTTGGCATGCTTCTTGTTACACAGGCTAGTGCGCTCAATGCCGCTCGAAATTCGCGCGCACAACCTCGAGAGCTTTTTTGGTGCAGAAAACACCATGTCAACTCCGTGCCGGTTAGCAACCTTCTTCAGGTTGTGCGTCACCCGGTGTAAATAGGGTACCACTAACGGCCTCTCACGCCCACTGGGCGCGTCTTTCAGGCACTGCTTCCGTGATCGCCCTTTTAGCTTCTTCAGGAGGGTTTCGGCCACCGCCGCCAGCACAGACTGCGGGAACGCGGCTGCCTTCAGTCGTTCAATCTGAGCACGGAAGCTGGCCTGCCTCTCATGCGAGCACGACCTCCTGAAGAACCTCCTCATGCGACGCCGAAACCCTCCTGAAGAAGCTAAAAGGGCGATCACGGAAGCAGTGCCTGAAAGACGCGCCCAGTGGGCGTGAGAGGCCGTTAGTGGTACCCTATTTACACCGGGTGACGCACAACCTGAAGAAGGTTGCTAACCGGCACGGAGTTGACATGGTGTTTTCTGCACCAAAAAAGCTCTCGAGGTTGTGCGCGCGAATTTCGAGCGGCATTGAGCGCACTAGCCTGTGTAACAAGAAGCATGCCAACCCGGTGGTGCAATGCGATGTGGGAGTGGTATATGCGACTCCGTTTTCCTGCGGCAGATCTTACGTGGGCCAAACAGGCCGCTGCGTTAACGATCGCATACGTGAACACCAGCTGTCAATCAAAAATAGTGAAATGGGAAATTTGCCTGCTCACTGCGCAGCATGTGGATGTGAACCACTATTTCAGGAGACTAAGATACTGGGACATAGCAGAGATACGTGTGCTCGTGAGGTGTTGGAAGCATTCTTCATCAACATGAAAGGTGATAGCTGTGTAAGTGAGGCCTCGGTATCGCTCTACGGTGCAGAAGTGTCCTTTTTGATTGATAAGGTGCGTTAAGTAGCACGTGTTGATCCTCGACGCGTCGGCGCAGCTATGTACGGGTTCCCTATTTATCGACGTTCTACAGTCAATAAAAAACAGTTGGTAGTTTGCGCTCGATCTGTTTAAGTGTTCCTTCTTTGTGGTGTCCTTTCTATTTCAGCGCAATTTTTTACCTGAATAGAATGAACCAACTAGCCCCTCAAGACGTCCTGATCGATTACAGTTCTGGGTTATGACAGCGTGTTATTTGGTGGCGGTGCACATCACTAACCCATTTTCTTATGAAAATATCAGCAAAACACACACTGCCGAGAAATTTGGTTGTGGAATGACGATGTTTATGCGCGAAAGCACAAATATGGCGACTTCCATGCTAGGACCCCTTGCATATGATGTGATTACCTCCTTTATGCAAGAATAAGAGAGAGTTTTAGTAGATAAAGGGTACTATAGTTAAAACCTTTTATAAGAGACACTGATATAAGAGACAGATGGGTTTAAGAAACACCAGTGTGCTTAGAGTAAAATATGGATTGATAAGAAAAATGCATACGTGGAAATCTGCTTTTAAGAGACAAGAATCGCTGCCCGGAGAATGCCACTTATAAAGGGGTTCATCTGTACTAGGCATGGTATCTGGAGAAAAAGTCAGTATTCTGTAACCACATTTGTATCTCAGCAAAAGGCAGAATCTGATACCTTGGCAGATGGTTAGTCACAAGACAGATCCATTCAGTCATTTGACTAGTGCATCTCACTTTCCTTGTTTTTTTACACTTGGTGGTTGGACCATGCTTACACCCCAAAGCCTTAAAAACAATTGTTCTAGAAGTCGCCCGCTAGCATTTCACAGTGTGCGATTCCCTGATACAGTTCTCTTATAAGCCACTGTGGTAACCATTTCGATGACACTACGAAGCTGCGGCACACCATAAACAGTGCGATTGCATCATCCACAGGTTACATCCACAGATACTTAGTGACTTGCCTGCTCTGACTGCAGCAATAGTACCTTGCTGTTGAAATTTGATGGTTTCGACCCAGGAGGGGATGTGGCAGGCTGGTACTTTACCATAGAGCACCAGTGCTAGACTAAAAAATTTTTTGTAAAATGACCATATAGAGGCGTCATGTTGAGCAGTGAAGTGTATTTACAGGAGTGAAATAGCATGGTGAAAGAGTAGAATAACAATCATGAGTCACGCTATGTGAACTGCATAAGTTTTTCCAACTATCACAATGTGCTCGGTGGTAATTCTTCAGTATCATTTGCCATAGCACAAGCAAATAGCACATAATGCTTCAAAGATATGTAGTGGGTACCTCACTTCTTTGTAAAATATTGAATAACTGCACAGTGGGTGCTTCCCTAATTGACAAAAATTATGATTTATGGCGTAATAAGTACCCTGTAAGTTCACTGGTAGTTCCACCAAGAGAGGTTACAACGGGTTCTAGAAAGGCTGCTCTTCCAGCTTTTACTGTGACTGAGCTACATGTGTTGTGAATGCCTGGTTCCTTTTTATATATATTTTAGAACATTGATAGTATGGATGCTGCAAGCTTAAAAACAGTCATAAAATTTCCTCAACTTCTCACAAAAGTTATACCACACACATTTATGCCTCACAATAGGCAGCTTATTACAGATTTCAGTTAGAGTTACCGAACATAATAGCTGGTCCTCACAGGCAGTACAACTTTCAACTGTCACTGATGTAGGCTGTGGCTTCATGATTACACATGATAACTTTAGTACTTTGGATCTTTAAATTTACGTCAAAGAAAGTTTGATTTATGGCCTTGCTTTGTTCAGCATTAACAAATTGAAACCGCTATTCTTTTCTTGTGCACATAAATATGATGACATATAGCTTTGGGTTCAGTTCCTGTCGACACACAGGTCCATGCTCCAATCCATGTGTTTACTTCTGTGTACAGAATATGTTGCAGTGTTTCTTTTTTTTAAATTTGATCCCTTTCAAAAACAATTTTGTATTTCTTTACTCGTTGCAGATGTTGATGTCAAACTGGGCCGCTCAGAGGATAGCCAGTACTGGGTGATCTTGGTTGCGACACCGATCACGAGACGGGTACAGCAGTTAAATGCAGCAAAAGAAATTATTTTTATTCATTCGACATCATCGTGCGACACATTTTGAAGCACCGTGACTGTTCTTCTGGCAGCCATGAATGCGGGTGCCGTACCCATCGCGGTATTAATTCATAATTCGCAGTCAGCCCTAGGCTATTGCACGGCCTTTACGTGCACTAGCCTAGGGCTGACTGCGAATTATGAATTAAGGACAGCTTCCCAACCTGCTTTGGAGGGCTCAGTGTAAGTTGCTTAGCCGATAAAAACTCACAAGTTTGGATTCTTGTCAGCGTTGAAATTCGTGCAGGCTTTGGTGTAAAAAAACAGCAACCATGTGTACCTTAGTAGTTTATGACTAGAGGCCAGATCTTTACGCGCTGCAAAACAGTGTTTTTGTGCTAAATATAAACAGGCAAAACAATTTTTGTATGTCAGAAAAAGGCTGGCAAAACATTTTTTACTCCATCATGTTTTAAATGCATGCCACGACATCCCAACCTGTATCTAGGACAGAAAATAAAAAATGTCGCACCATGTCAGCGCACTTGTTTGAGGTAGCCAGCACATACCATTTCACCCCTGCTAGTGGCAGTTTTCTATAACTTGGTTTACCTAGAAGATTAGCTTAAACACCATGAAGTTCCGAACAGTCAATGTTGTTTGGACATGAATAACAAGTCTGAAAATGCACTCTAAAGTGAAATTCGGTGTTAAATAGTGGTTATATAGGTGCCAATTGTGTATATAAGAATTGATAGCCACTTATCGGTAGTCAATCACAAATGCCGAAAATTGGCACTTATACACCTTGTCAATGAAGGCTTTCTGGGTGTGGCATAACACCCTCTAGGCTGTTGAAAAAATGCCTGACCCCTAAAAATTGCAGGACTGAAGCTGTGACATCGGGTTTAGTGCTCCAGTGCAAACAGGCAGTACAAAAGCACTTGTCAACCTCTAATTCATGCTCATATATCAAAAGTGGTGTGATAGGAACACAGGGAACAAAAAAGAAATTAGCCTGAAATCCGGTTTCTACTTAAAACCTCTAGTATAAGGATAATTTCAAAGCATTGTGTTTTTGCTATAAGCTTCTATGATGTGTTTTTGACATTCGGTCAATACTTATTTTTATTAAGTATTGCGCACTTACTTTTCGGTACTTAAGGAGTGATACGAAGTAAGTCTCTACATTATGCTGTGTTGTGTTTTGAGGTCACTAGAATATACAGCATAATGTTTCCTTCATTACATATTTGACAAAGTTTTACTTGTGTGTAGCTTTGCATTATGGGCCAACTCAGCCACAAGAAACATACCAGACAACAGCACACAAAATTTAAACAAATAAAGGGAGTAAAATAGGGTGACGCAAAAGAAGCCAACAGGATAGGCTTGTCCTGTCTCAAATAGCCCGCACTTCATTTAAATATTATGTTTCGCCACCTAGCCCAAAAAGTACTTTTGAGAAAAGAAAATGTGTTAGATAACATTCACAAAATTTCTGGGCAATTTTCACCAAATGATCGGCTCTTGTGAGAGCCTATTGCAATTACTTAGTCGGCTGTTCTAAATGATTTCTTGGTTACTTGCAGTGTTCTGAAGCCTTCATGACTGATAACTCAGCAGCAGAAAAGGGAGCCCTGAAAGCAGTTTGGCCGCAAAGAAAAAAGCTGCTTTGCTTTTTCATGTTGCACAAGCTGAATTGAGGTGGTTGATGGCAGTTCGAAATAACATAAGCGGAGAGCAGAGGAGGCATTTTATGTCAGCATTTCAAAAGGTTTCAGAAGGTTCAGTTTTGTTTTTGCACAACATCCTTGCAAACATACGTTCTCTTCCAGCAACTATACTCGCACATGACTACATAGAGTTTCAT
Source organism: Rhipicephalus microplus (assembly GCF_043290135.1). Lineage (NCBI taxonomy): Eukaryota > Metazoa > Arthropoda > Arachnida > Ixodida > Ixodidae > Rhipicephalus > Rhipicephalus microplus. Next base: position 135,888,569 of record NC_134701.1, on the reverse strand, counting down.
ACAATACCGTATTTACTTGCATAATCCTGGCACTTTTTTCGCCGGAAAACCGATGCAAAATTGGGATGTGTGAGAATTATGCGGGGAAAACGTTCCCTGAAAGCGTACAGGGAACGTAAAAAGAAAACGAAGTGGCCGCAAATCGAGATCCTCACACCAGCAACTAACAGCAAGCTTTGAGACGTACTAATAAAAATTTACCTCAATCTAAAATCAGAGGGTAAACACAAGCCAATATTTATTTAAGACACAAAAAGTGCAAACAAATAGTCGAGAATTAGAATACCATACACAAAGCTTGTGGACGTTGCGGGCGTAGCAGTAGCGTTTGTCAGTCAACAGGAGCCCTCAAAAGGTAAGCGTAGGACGTCAGTATTGGGCTGATGGCTATTTAAAAGAATCGTCTGCAGTTTCCTTCTGAAGAAATAAAGTTTACCATCAATCTGAGTTTTAGGCACACGGCAGCCCCAACGCATCTTGGTGGCTTTCAGCTGCCATTACCAGTAGCAAACACAAAACTTGTAGACCTCGAAGGGCCCTTTGCCGGCCCTGTTGCCGTTGTTTAGTGCATGATCTATCACTTTCAAAATGAAAGCAGCCGTGTAGCTTCAGTATCGCCCCATAACGTGACAAGATTACCAACACAACAAACAAAACACGCGCACTTGCCACTATGGCTTGGCTTGAATTGGATTTCCGTGCAAATAGTAAGCTTAATGCTTAAGAGATGGCGCACGCTATCATGATTAGTGGTTGGAACAAGCAGACGACATTATTGCGGCAGTTTTCGGGGCTGTGATAATTACTAGAGGAAAAAAAGAAACCGTATTTTTGTTGGGCGATGTGGGAGGTGCAAGAATTGTGTGAGGATTACGCGAGTAAATACGGTTATACCTAGAGAGGAACCTGGCGCTGCGATTGTGTACCCTCACAGGAATTATTAGAAGTGCAGGCTTCGGATTGAATTGCGTTAGCCAGCGAGCTGATACCGTGCTCGTTTTGGAAATTAACTTCACCGAATTCTTCGATTGCACTCCTGACAGCATCAAAAAGCGCGCCATGTGGAATTGAGTAAAAAAGTTCTTCCACATCAATTGAAAAAGCCGTGGACGCCACTGGTAAGTTTTCCTTTAAAGTAGAAACGATTTCCAAAGAACTTCGCACTAAGAAAGGGTCACCGCTGTTAAGAAAACCAAGTATGCCTTGTCGGTACCATGACACTACCCTTTGCCAGCCATCCTTCTCGGACACAATGAGGTGTAGTGGGTAGTCACACTTGTGCGTCTTGCAGGTGAAAAATGACTGTAGCGTCACATGGCTTGCTTTTACCACTTCTCTGCAGAGCACATCAAGGTTCATTTCTTTCAACAGTTTTTGTACCATGGTCTTCCGTTTCTTTGGACAGAAATGCACCTCCTTGAAGTTTTTGCACGCTGCATCTAGTGCCTTGTCCTCGTACATCCGTTCAGGAAGAACCACGAATCCTCCCTTTTTTTCTGAGGTTAGAACCATCAAATTCCTTTCTTTGAGTGCCTCGACGACGAATCTTAGAGGAGGCCTAGGAACCCACTGATCACTCACGGTTTTCGCCAGGCAGTCTATTCCATCCCCGATGGCCCTCTGCTGGTTCTGCTCTTGTAAACGTTGGCCAAATCGATGCACGTGGGACAACATTTCAGGACGCGTTGAACGGGGTTGGAAACTACATTTTGGACCCTTTTTGAGGACTTGCTCCACTGTTGCAGGAATCCTTACATCTCCCAGGTAAGTGACACAACTGCCTGTTGCAGCCAGTCGTGGTTTTGAAGTAAATGTTGACCTGACGTTCTGCCACAAGAACTCTGCCAATTTATTCGCCTTCCTTTTGTACTTTGCAAACTGTCGCTGGCCTGTATCACAACCACAGTCCTCTTGGAGTGCTACCCTGAGCCAGTCAAGATAGAATCGCACTTGTCTCCACGATTCAGACTTCATCAGCTTACAAACTCTCTTGGCGTGGCCCCAGGATGGCTCCAGAGTGCCGAAAAGTACTCTTACTTCAATTGGAATGTATTTCTTCTTTAAGCAGTAGGACAGATATCGAGACATGCAGATGGACTGTGCGACAAGGTTCACGCAAGCCATAGTAACTTGTGGCTTCTTCAGGTAACGTAGGAAAGAGTCCGCAGAACTAGATATATGTTGAAGCAATACTTTTTTCAGACTAGTTCGTTCATACTTGAAAAATTGAATTGCTGCACAAACTTGAAGGAAAACAGGGGAGACAGGAAAGAGCGCAGACTACCAACTGTTTATTGTCGTTTCTTGAAGCCAGTATATACGCAAGCTACGCTGCGCTTCCACGATGCGCACAAAACCAAAGATGCCGCAAACAAAGCCAACTCAAAACAAATCAAATCAAAATTGACTGCCACCACAATGACAAAAGTGATAAAATGGCAAAATACAAAAGTGATACCCACCACAATCTAAGTTGATTAAGGGGGCATTGTGTTGTCAGCTTGTGCGGCAGCCCTCGACAAGTCTTGCCCTCATCTGATGTTTGAAAGCTTCGAGAATCAAGTAGCTCGTCTGGGCGCGGCTGGATACCCGGCACAGTTTTTAGCTAGCGCCTGCGAAAGCCTTCTTAAAAAATACAAGGGCGGGGGTCCAAGCGTCGAAGGAAGGGAGAGGAGGCCTATTTATGTTATGCCTTACTTACATAGTGTTGCTCACAATGTAAAAAAGGTGGCTAATAGGTACGGTGTTGATGTACTGTTTTCAGCACCTACAAAGTCAGGTCAGATCTGCTCGTTAACGACTAAACAGAAGAAGGCAAAATGCACAAAAAAGCATGCGAACGTGTTCATTAGGTGTGTATTTGCTGTTGTATATCTGATCCCTTTGTCGTATGGGAGGGTGTACATAGGGCAGACGGGGCGTTGCCTCAACGAACGCTTGCGTTAGCACAGTCTGGCCATAAAAGGAAAAAAATGGTGGTGATTTAGATTTCCATTGTAGGAAATGCAGTTGCACCCCCAGGTTTGAGAATGCGTCAGTCATGGCTAAGGCACGTGAAAAGACCGAAAGGGAGATTACCGAAGCGTACTTTATCAGGCAGTATAATGACAAGTGCATAAGCATGCCTTCAATTTCACTTTAGGACAGGGAAATGGTCTTCCTACATAGTCATGTGTAATGTTGTGGCTAACGCCTTGCATTGTGTTCTCTTCCATTTCTCTTCTTTTGTTTTGTTCATTAGTGTTCTTGTTTTATTTCCCATGTGACGCTACATAATGTTTTGTAATGTTTTATGTTATTATAGTTTTTGACTCTCTCGGCGTACTGCTTCTTCGGGTTGCTCAATTGGGGCTGTTTGGAGGGAATATAAACTTGTTATTTTATTGTTTTATTCAATACTAAGCGCTCTTTTTAGTGTTTTTTAAAAAAAAGTCTCCAGAGTACGTTTTCATTTTTTCACGCCTTTGTTGATGCTTGGTGCAATAAATAATAAAGGATAAATTTTTAAAAAGATGAGCGCACACCTTGGGAATGCGCAGTTTAGATTGTGGTGGGTATCACTTTTGTATTTTGCCATTTTATCACTTTTGTCATTGTGGTGGCAGTCAATTTTGATTTGATTTGTTTTGGGTCGGCTTTGTTTGCGGCATCTTTGGTTTTGTGCACATCGTGGAAGCGCAACGTAGCATGCGCATATATTGGCTTCAAGAAACGATAATAAACAGTTGGTAGTCTGCGCTCTTTCTTGTCTGCCTTGTTTTCCTTCAAGTTTGTGCAGAAATTCAATTTTTCAGGTATGAACCAACTAGTCTGCAAAAAAGTACCGCGGCCACAATACAAACAATTTTGCAGAAGCCTCCATTAGAGTGTTAAAAGACATTGTGCTGTCTAGAACAAAAGCATTTGATGCTGTTGCGGTGGTTGAATCTATTTCGGATGTGTGGGAGCGATACTTCAAAAACAGAATTTTAAAACATGCGAACAGCTGTGTCCCCACACACCAGCTGCTATATGACAGTCTTCTCAAGAAGACACCAGGAGGAAGTGAAGCGTGTGTGATTTCACATGGAGAGAACTGTTTCTCTGTGCCAAGTTTCCAGACGAATGGCCAAACATATGAAGTGTGTGGCGAGATAGGCACATGCACATGTCCAGCTGGGTGCACAGGTGCCTTTTGCAAGCACCAAGCACTTGTGCACAACGTATTCGGTAGAATTTTCCCCAATTGCCCTGTGCTAGCCACGCAAGACCGCCATGAATTGGGAAAGCTTGCCCTTGGAGATGCATGCCCAAGCGTAGAGTTTTTTGCAAACTCCAGGGACACCATCAATGCACAAGTTGAGCAACACAACCCAGTGCCTCAAGATGAAATGGCTGCTACTACTCCGCCCCAGGATGAAAAGATGCCAGACTCTGAACCTGTTCTTGACACAGAGTCATGTGCGTCAATTTCACACCTTGAGTCGCAAGAAAGTGAGGTACGTGCCAGCTTCCACAATAAAGTAAATGAATTGTGTGTGTAAGGTTGATGCATCACTGAAATCTGCATAGCAAGCTACACCCAAATGGCTTAGCGGAAAGTGATTGAGCCCTCTTTGGAACTCATGGCACAGAAGGACTGCATAAACTGATTTGTACAGAAATGTACAATAGCTTCTGCCTTGTGCAGGTGTACAAATTGCAGGAATTGACGATCTTACTGAAAAATATATTTTACGCACATTGTTTTAGCTTCTGCTTATGAAGCTGTACACATGATAATGATGTCCTGTGGATTTTTATATGCAAAGCAGCTCAGGGTTGAGCTCAATCCGACGTGCCGCGTGACCACCCTTACTAGACATGTGCATCCGCCCACCTCTTTCTTCTCTATGCATCCCTCCCCGTGGTGTTTACGCTACCTTTGTGCATGCCCCCCCCCCTCCTACGCTCCCCCTCTCTCGCTTTCCAACACCGATGCAGGCAGTGCCTGCTAGTGAGTTTCTTGATTGAAAAAATCACATGCTTGTTCTGCACAACTATTCAAGGGTCACCCCATATATATAGCCACTGATGCTCCAAGTTAGTGCCAGTGGGAGATTTCTCCAGTGTGTTGTTGAACAATAAAAATTTACAGTGTGCGTGTTAACAGTAAAAGCAGACTGCAGGTCATTTGTCCAGTTCAAGTCTTCTGTCTCTCATTACTTATTAGGAGCGATTGGCATGTTCTAGTAGGAAACCCCCGTTTATCACTGCATGCTTTGCGCCTCCTCAGGTTTCTCTCCCGTACAATGACACCACGAGTGCGGCCGTCAACGTCGCCACAAGTGTAAGCCTAGAGACCGCTGCTTCGCATCTACACAATTCCCTTTAGTGAGAGATGGTGTAATTTTTTTCTTTATAGCAATATTTATACAGTCCAATTAGTAAGTGTAGCAAGCAAATTTACTGACTGTGGCAAAAGTGGTTTTAAGGCAAACCCTTCATTGTGCGCGCGGCGCACGTAGCAATGGGAGCGGTTTTCTTTTTCTTATTTTTTGGGGGGCGGGAAGGGTGGGGGGTCATGGGGCATTTCTTCTACTGGCTCGCAGCCAGAAAGCAAACTTTTTATCGCAAGTGATCTCCAACAGCTGTACTAAATATTCATATGCGCACAGCCAATCTACAAACATCGCTAACTAAAGGCAATCAGGAAGTACCATTCATGATGGCTTGCTCAACTGCAGTGGCATTTTGCATGTTTAATGTTGAAAATTTGTGTACTGCTGCAATGCATTTTTCAGCATGAGGTAAATATAAGATGTATACAATGGAACAGAGAATTTACAAAATATCTCTATGACTTAACTAGTTTAACTGAAATTAACTAGTGGCTTGACAAGGTTTACTGTTGGATGATTTCGTAAGTGTGGTAGCTCTCGCTACATTTTATGGGAAGTGAACTTAGTGTACAAATACTGTGTGCCAACTGGCCCCATTTATGATTTATTTATTATTATTTATTTAAAGAATTTCTGACTTGAATTTAAAATATTTTCTGTTTTTTTTAAACAAAAACACATGTGTTGAGAACCTCCAAAAGCGTGTCAAAGTAACTGGGAATGCATTGAATTTATTTTAATACTGCAACCGTAATACAGGGATACAGGCATCGTGAGGGCAGCTTTGCATGGACTTGTCAACAGAAGTCGTCAAAAAAGACTCCGACTCGCAACTTAGCAGCAGCTGTCATTCTGCTGTCATATGCACATGTTTACTTAAAGGATGAGTTAGGTGTCATCCAAAGACTCTCACAGCGATTTCCGCTATTTAAGCTGCATGCAGGACACTGGTTTTGCAAACTTAGTAATTGTGTTGTACTGTGATAATGTCCACTGCAGAGAGATTGGCTTAGAGATGTTGGGCTATAAATACTTTGAATTCAAATTTAAATATTTCATTCATGTTGCCTGGCTCTGGTGTGCGGAGAGTGTTAATAGCGCACACTATAGAAATGAAAAATGTTTCCTTTCGGTGTCTGAAAATCGTGTTGGTACTCCTTTATGGCATGCATTTGTAAATAAATATGTGTTATTGCTCCTTAAATTATGAGGTCTATCTTGACGAAAAAAGGTATCTTCAGTGTTCTTAAAATGTTGTGAAGTGTGTACTGGGAGACTATTGAAAAAATACTGTGCTTCCAGTATTTGAAAACCTAATGTTTGAAGCTATACCTAATAAAGTGACGATTGTTATAGGATGCAGACAACAGCCTTGAAGCACTGATTGAGCAGTTACGGCGAGTTCATGCAGAGGAGAAAAGCAATGCAGCATACAGAAGGCACCTCCTCAGTGGCACTAAATGCCTCCGAAGACTCCAAGAGCAGAAGCGCGGTGTTGGTGCCATGATGGCAATGAACGCTGCTTTAGGTCTGGAGTTACGCCGTGGACGATATATTAAAGTGCTGCCGACAGCAATTTCAAGACGATGTCCAGGACCAACTAGAGGCTCCAAGCGAATAGCCGCAGGACGACCAGCGAGTGACCCTTCACCCAAGGGGGCAAAGAAGAGGCGCCATGTGCTGCAGCACAGTGTGAGCCAGAACATTCTTCATGTGAAGCTGCATGGCTATGGCCATTGAAGTGATGTTCTAGTGACTACCTAGTGACTACTCGGGGCAGAAGGTTGAGCGTGTGTGTGTGCGATGGTGCGTGCGCGTGGCATTCCTGGCTGAGGCTCGATGTTCCCATGGACGCATATGGTCATGTTCATGCTTTGACAGGACAGCAGCCCTTGATACAAGCTTGCAGGGATGTTACATCTTGCAGATCATATACAGTACTCTCATTGAATGGAACCTGAAGGGACCGGAAAAATGTGTTCCATTTAACAGGAGTTCTGTTTACTGAGAGGTGAAGTGGGTTGCAGCATTCCAGTATGAAACCAATCATAACAGTGAAAGTTGTTCTATTCAAGCAGCAGTTCAGTTTTAAAGATTTCCGTTTACTGAGAGTCAACTGTATGCTAGAAAAGACAGAAAATCAGACATGAAGGCAACCATAGTACAAGTGCAACATCTTTCCCACCAGGTTACGGAAGAAGTCGATCAAAGTTGGCAAGCCTCTCGGTCCTGTTTTTCAACTACTTCAACAGTCTTCTTTTTTTTTCAACTATTCCACCTGCAGGTGTATTTTGCCAAAACAGTTGAGCAATTTCTTCACTAAGTTGCCGTCCTGAAAAAGGAGTTCTGCTGCCTTGTGACCGATGCCCACAGGATTAGCAATGGATGTGTCTTCTCTGGAGAGCTGTAACAGATGCCCTGACGGCAGCTCAATGGCAGCATGGTGTTTTATGCACAATTGCTGGTTGCTTCCCAAGGCTTAGGGTGACTCCTCTAGATGGCTCATCAGGCTTGCCAATTACCATTCCTAATGACTGCTGATTCAGAGTTCTCTACCATATGTTCTGGCTGCTTCTTTCATTGCACCAATTGATTGTGCACCAGTTCATAGAGGATACTCCTCAATGAACTTGTGCTGTACCTTGGGCACCAAGGGAGGTGCTGTAATACCTTCTCTTCTGATTCAAACAGCTACTTACACACCTCGTTCAATTCCTAGGCTAATTTAACACTTCTGACTCATGCTCCTTCACCAAGTCTGCTTGAGCAGCCTTTCTATTGGTTTTTCAAGCTTATATTTTAATTTCTTTCGATGTTGTCACCCTTCGAAAAGAATGTCTGATTCAAAGAGCCACTTCCACACCTCGTTCAATTCCTAGGCTAACTTTGTACTTCTGAGTCGTGCTCCTTCACCAAGTCTGTTTGAGCAGCCTTCCTATTGATTTTTCAAGCTTATATTTTAATTTCTTACGAATTTGTCGCCCTCCGGAAAACAGGCATTGAAATTCATTCAGCTTGGTCAACCCATTTTCTCCCCGCACGACGTCGATCGGGGCTTGGCCATCCAGTGATTCTGCTCACTCCATGTTATAGTAAACATCAAATTGACGTGGAGCAGCACCTTTCTCCTAGATGAACTGCCTGCAGCTAACGTACAATCTGGTTTTCATGTGGGGCTTCTCTTCTGAGAATGTAGACGCCATCACACACCATGGTGTTCAGAGGTTTTGCTCAGTGTGGTATAGCCAGAAAAGCTTCTCTCGTTATACCGTCAACTGCTGTTAGAGGGACCCTGAATTTTTTTTAGCATTTACGCTAGAGCATGATCAAACTATTCACACCACAAATTCAACAACACATCGTGTATTAAGGCCACTACAGACAATTATATCATCCCCTTCATTTCACCTATGCTCGTGAGACGTGCTGCCATTACACAACTCTCATGAGAACACTCGACGGTTTGAGCTTCGCCCAGTTTAGACCTCCAAGATTGCACCCTGACAGGTTGCTTGTAATCTCGGAGGCTGTCACACAGTGCGCCCGGCAGCATGCACGCCGTCTAGCGATAGACGAGGATCGCAAAGTGATCGATACCTGCTCCGAGAGGTGCTGTCACAATACAAGCCCATTCTACTTCCGCACATTCCGCAGCCAATCAGATCAGCAACCAGGGTGATGTCACTTTACTAAAGCGTGTCGTTCTGTGAATGGGCAGTTGAAAATGCGTTTGGCGGAGTCACAGCTATCTCCAGCGCTTCACATATTTAAAACGATCTAATAAATTACACAGTTTATGCAGAGAGCTGAAATCAGCCTGTAAATGACTTAGGACTTGGTCTACTGGCCCAATGTGTTTGTACAAAATCGTAAGAACTGTTTCAGGGTCTCTCTAAACCTTCCTGGCTCCAGCTGTCTTGCACGTAGTTTTAATTGAATATCCATCTCATTTTTTCGCATAGCCTGTTATGACGCCTTAGCGAGAGTAATCTTCTATGTCACACATGCTTGAGGCATGGAGACATTTGCGCCTCAAGCAAGAGACCTTTTCTTCGCAGTCGTGCACCCTGTGGCCTTTAGTTGTACATATGCTACAAGGACACTGTCAGCACTTGCTTATTTTGTGTCAGGCAAGTATCAGTTTGACATGCTTCTGTTGAGTGCTGCCTTGATGTGCAGAATCTACGAATCTCTGCAACATAGTGAAGATTTCTGATGGAGTTTGTCAGTGAACAGATGAAGTAGGTTGGTCCCAGCTGTGATTTCGAGCTGGCTAGTTTGTTGCATGCTGATCACCACTGTCTCCTCCGTTGCTATTGCTGTAGTCGCACTTCTCCAGACTTTCCAGTTAGACTGAAAAAGCTTCAGAAGACTGTTTAGCTTCTAAGCATAAGCAGCGTTATCCAATTATACCTCCTAGCTATTGGAGCACTGGTACGGCCACATTTTGGGGTAGTGCCCTGAGTATGACGTTGCAGAGCATCAGTGAAAACTATGACCAATGTACACCTAGTGACTTCAGCTCTCGAATGTTAATGAGCACGTGGTCATACTGTCAGAGGGCTGTGTTATCAGACAGTCAAACAGAAGTCCACTGATGCAATCTTCCACAGTGTTCTTGTTCTTGGCACATCTTATCACCGAAGCTCTTCAGTAGCATGTTGACAGTGTCCTTGTAATATGCTTCAGTCATTGTAAAACCAGCAACTACTCGGGCAGCACCTTTCAAGAACAGTCACATATAATGGAATTTTTTTTGCCGCGGTCAAATTGTCGTCGTTATAAACAATGTGGACAAATTGTTCCCAGAACTCAATTCATTTACACAAATCTTCAGAGCAAGGCAAGGTTGTAAGTTTGGGTAGCACGGCTGCCATCCTATCTGATGGTGCAGCACAGCCTACATATAGGTGTATGGGTAGCAGACATACATTCCTCTTCTGCTTGTGTACTTGAGAAATGGTTCCCCCTGCTCAGGAGATCGGCAATAATTTGGGTGTTGTGTTCGTACACTAGGACTGCATCATACCTGCTTGGAAGTATTAATTCATGCCATGAAGAAATTCTCCAATTAGCCATTGATCTTCTTCAGATATTAGTTTTAAGTCAATTGTGGATGGAGTCTAGCTGCTCATGTGTTGCAGACTAAAAGATCGTTGTGACATGCACTTCGCCTTGAGCTTGTCCAAAACATTCAGTCAACCCGTATATCTTCGATTTCCTTACCAACTCTTCAGGATATGATGTCACCGGAGTCACTCAATGATATATACTCTCTCAATTGCGTCGATGTAGTTAAGAGAAACTCAGAAAAACATCACTACTCTCAACCTGGTTCAATTTGACCCTACTGTGCACACTGAGCTACATACGGTTGCAAGTGACAGAAGTAACTGCGATAGTCATGATATGCTAGCTATCTCCCATCAACCCCTGAGTGCAATTATCTCATTACAGAGTGTGTTTCAAAAATAAAAAGGGGGGGGAGGGAGGGGCAAAAAGGGAAGATGGAAACTTGCATTCTACCAAACACATAATGCTGCAATTTACTGCTAATTGCTTAAATTAGTCCTGACAATTGTTTTGACTGATTCATATTACTACCTACAAACTATTGGCAGTACTCTCCACTATGGGAACCTCTTTCATGGGAGCACTTTTATAGGACACTCGGAACCAGAGCAGGCAAAATCATCCACAATAAAACCTTTTGCCTATCTCGACCACGTATTCTACATATTTATTATATAGGAACATGGCATAAGAGCACTAAACACATTCTTTGACCACTATAACAAGTTTCATGTAGTATTAAATTCACTATTCACGTTCTTCCAGTGAAATTAACTTCCTAGACAAGATGGCATCCATTGAAAGAAGAAAATGAGATATGACATTTAATAATATTTTTTGTATTAGTTTTGCAGTGTTGTTCGTATAAGTTTACTTGATATTATTCATGCATGATTGTCTGCCATTCCTGCTGCTTTGCCGACGTGTGAACGGAATTGGGACCTCGCCAAGCTCTTAAACTTTTAGTCCTGTACTCCTCCTAATCAAAAGGAAATAAAATGATTGATTTACACACATCACATAAAATACAGCTTTACTGTTACTAGTTGAAATGTTGAAGATCGAATGTTCATTGTCACAAGTGGTGCGTCGACAAAACAGGACAAGCTGTTAATATTAGATTAAATAAACATCGCATGGACACAGAGAAAAAATAACCAAAAGCAGTGGCACAACATTTTAATGTAGCAGTTCACGACTTCAACTGTATACCTCAAGCTTTACATCCTACAAACTGCCAGTCTCCAAGATATAGAAAATGTGCAGTCACACCATATTAAACAGTTTAATAGACTCTGACAACCTTAATTCAAGGACACGTGTACACCCCCCCCCCCTTTTTCATTGAATAGCCTCTTCCCTATGGTGTCGTGCAACCTCGGGTGTCATTTCAATTCACCAGTGTGTTCACGATGCCTGTCTGTGCCACTGGATGGAGCTAGGTGTCCAATGATGTCCGTTTTCTGTAGCCAAACCGTGAGGCCACACAAGTCATGTGACTCATGAAATGCTTGCCAATAACCCCTTTTTTCCCTTCATTTAAAAATGTGGTAAAATAAATGTTGGACAACATTTTCTAGTATCGCCCAAGTTTCGTCTGCGTGTTGCCACTCCGCACACAGTCCCGATGCCAGGCCTCTCCATCGGCCTGCCACAGGTCACACCATACTACATGGCATTAAACACAGTTATGACCAACTCAATTCATCATTGTAGTCTGTCATCGTCTCCTTGTACCCCTTCCCCCACTTTTTTGCAGTTGCCCTCTCCTCCTGCTTAGCTTGAATTGCAGGAGAGGGAATGAAGCGTACACACATAAGTGCTAAGGATTCTGATACAGCACCCACACTTTGTCAACCATTTTGTTATTACAGAGTGTGGGCAACACGGATATTTGGGCAAATTGGTTTCAATTCATGTTTAAGAGGGTGCAATAACAAGAGGATAAAGAAACAACGAGACAAACACTGATATTATTTGGTCGGTTGCGAAAGGCTAACCACTTTTATATGGAAGACACTTCACGGCAGTCACTGACCACGTGTCGTGCTGGCTGACTTTTTTGAAAAACGTATTCAGACAGTTCGGTAAATAAGCTGCGCATGCAAACATTTTCGTACTCACTTATATATTCTATCTGTAGATTGCTTACTCGAACACTGTCAATAACCTTGATGATGCTGATGAAGAACACGAACCATTCTATTATGTCTGTATTTGACTTGATTCATGAAGTGAAAGAACAACATGGTTTCTTAACGCCAAAAATTGTTAATCACACAAACCATCATTGAATGAAGACTATGTTGACACTGTGCTCCATCAGTGCACTCCATACCACTGCTATTTCAGACTTGAAGAGCTTGACTGTGTTACTGCTATGCCTGGACACTTGCATAGAAGCAACCTCACCGAGCTTCCCGATATGTCCACAGCTGAACATACTAGGTGCCGATGAGCAGTGCATGTGCTAGACTGTCTGCAATAGCTCCAGCTTGAGTTGCCTGGATAGGAACCATATTCCTAGAAGGCATCTGTGTGGTTAATCTAAGGCACGTTCATCTTAGCACTGGGGCTCTGTCCCGATATACACGGGGATCTATGGTGACAGCGTCGCTGCATAACTGATGTGCCGTGAGTTAGTGAGTGTGCTGTCAGTGCGTGAACAGAGACTAGACTAGAGCGTGTTTTATATGTTTCTGCATGTGCAACGTGCCTGTCAGTTCCATCCTGTGTCCACATTGAAGCCTCTATCTTTTGGTGAAACTTTTCTTGTGTGTAAAAGGGACAAGCCCACATAATTACCACAATAACAGACTGAATTCTCTTCACAATATTGTTTATATGATGTAAATTAACAATAAAAATCTGATCGAAATAAGCACTTTGTGTTTTTATGTTGAATGCATGGCTTGGATGTTTCGTCATTCCCATAACACACAGGACCAGTTTGAGCATGAGAAACCCGTGCAACTTTCAGTATACATGTGCTGCAATCAGAGACTGCATGAAAGATCACCGAGCGCCATCTTCTTCCATATCTTGTGCATCTCTGACGCCCAATAGCAATAATGTCCAAAAAGCTGACAAGTGTTTTAAAGTGGGCTTGCTATTTTCATCAAATTATATTTGACTGATGGTTGTAGCTCATTACATGTTTGCCTTTGGCATGAAGAATAAATACTTGTGATACTTTTGTTTTTCCTTTGTCTAAACCAGTTGATCCAATTTGTGTAATAGTTCACTCGCATTACAAAATAAAGCACCAAGACATCTGAAGCCTTTTCAGTCTTTGTTATAATTTCTGACGTTTCATACAACACATTGTAATATGGCTTTCCCCATCTCGCACATCGTGTAGAACTTCGCATTTTCACGGAGCAAAAAGTTACTAGCATGCTGAAGCGTGCTCGGTAATTCATAACGCCAGCGAATTCGGTACATTTTGAAACACCACTTGCCCCCAACCCTTTTAGAGTAGCTCAAATGATACGAGCAGCGCAAGCACCATTACTGCGGACTCTTTTTTTTTTGCTATGTGTGAACAGCATGCCTTTGCATAAGTTTTTTTTGTGTGTGTGTTTGTCATCATGCTGCTCGACCAATAGGCGCCAAAAACTGCGGAAACTAATACAGCGCACCCATCAGAAAACATCCCCGATGCTGTTGCGAGTGAAATATGGTCAACTGGTACAAGATGCAACTTACGAAAGCACCTGCACGAGTTCCTTGAGAAAACAGCTATTACTGAACTGCAAACACATCAAGGTAACATGTTACGCAGTACCAAAATCGGGTTTTTCATCTAGTTCTGCAACAGACAGTAGTACCCGCACTTGTTTCAAACGCATTATTGGTGAGAACTAATCGTGGTTTTCTGGAGGAATCAGTCAGCAGCGCTATTTTTAGGTAACGCAACAGGGTCAGCTAACACGTTTTTAATGGTCATTTCAATTTTTGTGTAAAAGCGTTCCGATTTTTTTGGCACCCCTAACAGCTTTCGTGTGGCACAAGACTGACGTCTATCGTGTAACTTGTTTTATCAGAAGCGGAGTTAATTCTGCACATTAAATACGCCTGCAGCGTGCCCGAGCATTCTGCAGTCTGCCGCCTTTGTCATTATTCGAGAAACAGGGCAGTAGTTGGTTACTGGTAGCAAAACCAGCACAAACCTGTACTCCTGGTTCCGTGACTGGTTGGGGCTCTCTCCATGCTCCAAAATCAGCTTGTACAAACACTTGTTTATTTTCACACTCATGCTAAACATTACCTGGTTATCAGAAGCATATTTCTGCAACATAAATCACGAAATGACTGCAAATGTGTATGTGCAAACACCACATGAGTCTTCCGCGAGTGTACGCAGATGCCGTGTTTACATACTGCCATCATTTTCTGCACTTTGCTGTTGATATCAACGATGATGCCAATGCTTTTATTTTCAGACTTTCAAACTTTTACCTGCTAACGTTCACAATAATCTTTAAATTTATAAAACGTCTTATTTTATTACTTACTACTATTCATAATTTTGTGTAGCATTTCAAAAATGTATACGCAAGATAAAATATTTTTTTTTACATTTACACACGCTTTGGAGACAAAATCCGAGTCAAGATAAGTCAACACACAAAACAACAAGGGCGCCTTGAAACGGTGCGTTCGCAGTGCGTGGTTGCTTGTTTTACAGACCTCCGTGTTTCGTAATGTCTATGGCGCCTACTGCCATTGACAACTTGTGTTTTTTTCGCTCTGCCACGACTAACGGCGAAAAGGCTCTAGCATTGATAAAGACGTCCTGCGAAATAGTGGCTCAGTCAGGTAACTGTAGTCAGGTTGTCTGCAGCTCAGTGGAGTATGTCTTCAGCCACTTTTACTGTCACTGCCCTGCGTATATTTTATGCGTGCATTTTGGTTCTGCCGTAACATTTTTCTTCTAGCTGTTTTGATGTTGCCATGTTTTATTTCTTTTTTGCTGCTGCTTCTGCCATTTTTGCATTGTGGTTATGTAGCTCTCTTTTTCTTATTGACCAACGTTCTTAGCTCAACAAATTTTATTTTATGCATTCATTTTGTCAACTTCATGTGTTGCCTCTATTAAGCTCTTTCTAGTTGCAAAGAATTTAGTTCGCTTCTTACCTCTGTGCACCATTGCTGCTACAGAAACCATTCCATTTCGTTCGTTCTCTCTATGTCGTTATAATTTCCGTTTTCTAGTACGTTGTACTATTTTTTAAGGGCTATCCTGGATTCACGCTAGTCGATCCAGGCAAATATTTCTTTCCCGCATTTTACCTAAGTGGACCAGTTTCTTAGTGGTTATAACAAATAACATTTATCTTAGTCGGCATGGCTTCAGAAAAAGTTATTCAGGTGACACAGAGTTATTTAGGTTCGTGACTAATATTCACTTTAATCTAGACACAAACGATCGAACCAATTGCCCCTTCTTTGATTTCGCTGTGCGTTCGATACTCAAGCTAATTACCATTTGATTTCTACATTGTCTGTCCTTTGTATTCCTTCATTACTACCATCTTTGCTAAAAAAACTTTCATTCTTGGTGGTCAGCTACATCTCATCTAATGTTTTCGACATCACCTGCAGTGTTGCCCAAGGCAGTGTGCTAAGTCGGTTACTCTTTCTAATATACATTAAAGGGGCCCTGCAACACTTTTGAAATGGATGTCACTGTTGGCTCATGGTGCCTCACAAATCACATACCAAAATATTTTTTAAATATGCCGATTACAAGCGGAGTTCAGGGAATTTGTTGAATACTTCAAGTGCTTTCTCTTTTCGTACAAGCGAGTGCACTGAAGGCAACTTAGGTAGGGACACAAAGGGGCAAAAAGATGCACCCTTTTGTCAGCGCACGTCATGACCTTGAGCACTTTCCTTTTTTCTTAGAACGCATGGCTACTTTCCGCGTGAGCGCAAGCGCTGGCACATGGCAGCAGTCGCAGCGGCCACAGTATTTGCATAGCCTATGATGCTCAAATCAGTCAATGGCTGTGGACTCGGGTGTGACACAGTAATCCTGGTATAAGGCATCATTTGTAGAGAAACGAGGGAGCAATTGCTGGCTGACTTTGAGAATTAATTGTGAATTTTAGACTGCATGCTGCACTCTAATGTTTGGCTCATGTGCTTTTGGGAGCTGCGACTACCAATCAGCAGTGTTTTCTGACAATGCTAAAAAAAGGTGTTGCAGGGCCCCTTTAAGGACTTACCCGCTGACCTTTCATTCTTGATTTAGTTACATGACAACAAGTCTATCACCTATTGCAGTATTAATTTATGGGCTAGTTTTTCTTTCTCTATTTTGATGATCATTTCATTTCTCAAATGACCTTAACCTGATGTTCAGGTAGAGTGCAACTCGGCAGAACTCACTCATTGTACGATTAACAATATCATTATTTCAGCTGCCCCTTTATACAAATAAATATCTTTGTGTTTACCTTTCATCAGATTTATTCTATACTACGGCGTGTAGCAGCTATCTCAGCAAAAGCTTCTCAATCTCCAGATTACCTCCACAGAAACTTGTGCAATGCATCTTCTAATGTATATGCATTATCATATCTTATCTTTACCCACATTTAGAGTAAGCTTCATCTACATGGTCACCATAACGAGATTATCTAGTCCATATGTTGGAAGCCATTATAAATAGGGCAGGCAGATTCACCTACAATAAAACATGGCGCCATAGAGTTTCCTAAATATACTCTAGAGAGAACTCTGGCGATAGCGTCTATGGGAACTACCATGCATGGCAAATCAGCGAGCAAGGAATGATGCGTAGTACATGGATTCGTCTAATCTTCATACTTCTGGATTCGTGTGTATTCGTGTGGCTTGGAGCTGTTTTCTCACAAAACGAAAATCAGCAAATATTCAGTAATGGCACTTCACCACTTTATTCTTCTAGGCTACCATTTCAAATCAGGTCATGAAGTTCAAAAAAGTTTGTTCTTTTCTTTGAAACAAAACCGAAACCAGCAATAAATGAAGCCACAAGTGGGGTTCGCCACCCGCAAGTACGAAGAGTAGGCAAATCTGTGAACTACCCATCATTCCCAGGGTCACTAAACGATCGCAGCACCAGAGTCCCCTTAAGTTAATTTTAGTAAACTATGCATGACATGGCCCAGCCACATCACTGCTCTTATATGTTTCTTTCACTGCTAGAGTATTGTGATGAATTTCAGTGCTGCTTTATCCTCCTGTGTACACGTCTTGGCACATTCACAGCACACTTAGTTTCATGTGCACTCATGGTTACACGCAGGCATTTAAGTTGTCATTACAACCTAGGCGATTGCATATTCGAATCACAGTCTTTTGAATCACATTGCATCTAACTGTAATTGTAAAATTTTTAGTAGACTTTCAGTGATAATCTGATTTCATTACATGTTAGTATTATGTAACATTGTTGCCTCTTGCCATTTGTAGTCTTTGTTTTACTGTTTTTCCCTTGTATTTTTTATCTGTCTTTCGGTTACTGATGTCCTCCTATCGGCGTGTAAGGTATTTTGAATAAATAAATAAACTGGCTCTCGGTCTTCTCACATTGAGGGCTACCCTCACCAGCCTACGATAATTACATTCTACCTTGCCCCTAACTTCTCTTATGTGCATTGCCTGGGTCCCAGGATTATATAAAATCTACCACTCTGTTTCTCTGTGAGGACTTTCCAAATCCTCTTCCTATTTATATAATTTCAGAAAAAGGTGTTCATTATGCAGAGTTCATTTCATTCTTCTAGCATGTGTATTACTTAAGGGTGTGTGAATATTCATGTTTAGAATTATAATTGAGTGCTTTGATTCGACTTTCAAATACAGGAAAATATCTAAAATGTCTAAATACAGGCTAATTGCACAACTCTGTTAGGGTGGTGTCCCTAAAACTTATGCAAAAGTCATTACAGTAGGCTTTAAAACTCTCACTGATACCCTGGTTTGAAAGCCAGCACATGTTTCTCTTGAGATTATGCCATTCCTGCATGTCGTGGTTCCAGCAAAAAAAAGGCAGGGAACATACTGGAAGACTGTTGTATTGCAAGCAAAAAAAAAGTCAGATCTTCTAGTCAAGAAACTGAAAATTACTTCACTGAGCTTGTGAACAAAAGAAAGGTTTGAAATTTTAAATACTGGAAAGAGTTTTGAACTGCACTTTATACAGGTATTACAAAAATTGCTTTCTGATACGTTCCCATCTGCTGAGGTGGCCAGCGATCGCAGGTTTTTGGCTGCTAGAAACACCATGAGATCACGACGAGAGCCTGAAGACTTGTAATGAGGCATGACTATTGTTTCTTTATGACAATGTGTTCGACAGCAGTTTCTCACCGTGCTGTGTGCTCGAGAACATGAGTAAATTTGATTTTCTTAGTTATTTCTTTTAATTGTCAATAAAACCTTTAGTAATCTATTTGATATTTTTTGCTGCTATATGGCGCTACTTGATCCAAGATGAAGTCATAGTATCAACCCTAAAGTTAATATTGTAGCTCATCACCTCACCTTTCTGTTTCCTATCTTCACACTGAAGTCTTTCATGACTATGGTGTACTGAGTATAGTTCTCTTGCATTGCATATTCAATATACTTGCCTATTACTGCTTCATAGTAAAGGCCAAACAGAGGAGCAAACGCCTGCATCACTTTAAGTTTATATCTTATTTAGCTGGATGACTAGGGTTGCTGGCCCTTCACAGACAATATGCCATTCTTGAATGTTTCCGGCAATGTTTTTGTGAACTAGAAACCCCATGCCGCACTGTTTTATTGAAAAGCCCTCTGTAGCAGTGTGCCCATTAGTGCTGTATATGCCTTTCCAGTTCTAATATCTCTAAAGTCCATTATATTCCACTCAAAGTTTTCCAAATCTCGAAATAACTCTGCTAATCTAAGTACACTTGAGAAGGTACTTGTGTTCAACATTGTGCAGGGCAGGTAACCACAGGTCAGTTAGAGCTACAGTATAGATACCAAGGGATGAATGTCATAGGCAAGGATGGCAACGGGTCGATAAAGTCAAAAAATTTGAAAGTTCACTCACATAAAGTGAAACCAGCTTCCACAGAATAGGGTTAGTTGCATATTATTGGCAGAAGCCTTTGACCTAGAGTGTACATAAAATAATAACCCAAAAATGGTGAATGGTGATGATTTGCTGGTATCTAATGCTAATATGGCGTGATGCAACAAGACTTATGAATTGTGTTAAACAAAATGCCAGGCCTGCACAGAAGACGGAGCACAGTCACAGCAAAAACTAGAAGAGCGGCCTGTCAAAACACTCATTGGGTAACTACTGCAAGCAAAAATGCATGATACTCACTAGGGTACTAATAATAAAATTTCTTGGGTAGTAGGTCGACATTCACTATGCTATTTTTCGTCATTTTTCTGAGAAGTGTGTATCCGCTAAACACTTGCAAAGAATGTTGAGCCAATTGTTCATGCAGTGGCTGAGGACGATGAGGAACAATAGCTGAAGTGGGTATGTGCCTCAGTTAATAGGGGAACAAGAACAAACTTTTGTAATTGGTTGGAGTATTGAATGACCCCCTTGTTACACTATTCGCATTGTGCGGCGACTGGTTGTTCTTTTGCTGTTTTAAAACGCTTTGTAAGTCATATTAACGCGATTGCTTTTCCGACATTAAGCCTGCCTAAGGCAAGTTTGCCAACAAGTCCTAAGCACTGGTGTGGCTCAGTGGTGGAATACTGGGCTGGCACCCTGCGGACCCAGGTTCGAGCCCCACTGTGTCATTGGTGCTAGGTTTAATTTCTAGCGATGTGGTTAATGACACCGGCGGCGGACAACTGCACGTGACCCGAGTTGTGATGACATAAAAGCTTTCGCTGTAAAAAGTATTGAACTTTCCCGATAGCTCACCATCTACCAGAAGGAGCGGGCTGCAGCTACTAATTCCACATAGTGGCAGGTTTCAACCAAAACTCTCATTAGCCCTGTTTCACTCTGACCTTTGGTTTGCACGCTAAAGCCGCTAAAGTGAGCACATGGACTAGCTTTTCTTCGAATTAGTGCCCAAATGGCAAAGAGCTGGAAGAATGATGTCTGTGTGTGTGAAGTACAGCTAAAATTTGGGAAAACTTTCACATAAAGATTTGGATGCTTCATCAAGCATTCGGAGAGCATTGTAGGAGTTGTACTCAGTGCTATGAGTGGTTCAAGCATTCTGATAATGACATAATGTAGATCGATAACGATGCCAAGCCTGGACGACATTGTACATAAACAGATGATGACCACATTGAGAGTTCGTGCAGTGATTTGAGGATATCTCTATTGACTGTTGGAGAAATTGCTGACGAAGTGGGTGTTAGAATAGGTTAATGTCATAAAATTTCATTTTATTTTCTTTATTACAAATATAAACTACATTGACAGATGCCATTTCCAAACAATACAGAAGGTCCTGGACAATGCAAGAAGATACCTGCAGCTCATTAGTGCGTTCCAGAAAGCTTTCCAAAAACGGAAGAAACGATTGGAACACTGTATTGCCAGTAGAGGGGAGTAGTTTAGAGAAGCAATGCTTAAAATGTTGTACCACAAGCAGTGAAAGTGTGAAAAACATTATTTTTTAACACATTTCGTATATGCATGCAACTTGGGGAGTCGTTTCAAGTTTCATGAGTGCTCGTACACATGTGAGGATAAACAAAATGGCAGCTACCTTGGGTCATAAAAACGAGTCAAAATTTCCCAATTTTCGAAGCACTTGGTTCAGAAAAATGTGACTGTGGCAAGGAGCTACAAGTGTGTAGCAAAATATGTGGTACTTGAAATTATACATATGTTAATCTTGATAATTATGCTCCTTAGATGATTGGAGCCAAGCCACTCTGGGGAATCGGCCAAGACTCGGGCAGATGATTTGATCTTGAGTACCCGGATTTATACTAGAAATTATGGCATTGGGTAGAATGAAGTTATTTTTAATGACTAAATTGTCCACTTTGATTAGCCATCAACAAACAGAAAAACGCATGCAACAAATCTGAGTTTTGCAACGTAAGAAATATGCTCCACGTAATGATTTTGAGGAGAAACGAGGTACAATACACACTGAAGAGCCATTATATGCACTTTGTAGATGCTCTAGCTGATGACAAATGTATGGCTGAGCCATTTGTAATGGTTGGGCAGCTTTGATCACCCACTTGTTAAGTAACTTGCCATGTATGGCACCTTGTTGTCTTATTCTTCTAGCACACTATATAACCTGTGTTGATGTGGTTCCTTACCTTATACGACACCTGATTTGGATATTTTTGAAAAGTAGCTTCAAGCACCAGCGTGGCCCTGTGGTAAGACACTTGACTGCCACGTGGATTGCCCAGGTTTAAATCCCACACAATCTTAAACTTTTTTTTTCCTTATTGTGCATGCCAGCAGTAGACAGCTATGCAAAAAATATCAGCTGTTATCATGATCTCGTAACTTTTCCTTTATAACCATGAGCAATTTATGAAGCATGAAATTCAAGTGATTGACGTAGGGATGTTTCCACAGAAATGTGTATATTCCTGTCAAAGAGTGCCAGTATGGGATTCCCAAATAATAGCAGCACAATGGCATGCCAAGTTGCTGCATTATTTCATGGTTCATTTTTTAAAGGAGGTAATACGAATCTTGTAAACACTTTTGATGGCCTTGTGCTTTGTTTCTTCATTTTTTGTCATTAGTACCATTATTATTGCGATATTGGAAGTGCTAGTTGCATTTTCTCCTCACAAATTTGTAACTCGTGAGGTAGAAGCTTTTGAGGGTTTTGATTGTTTGTTAGGAGTACTATTGATACAAAACAGCCGCTAAACACGGCTGCATGAAAGAGGAGGACGAAGTGGGTTTTTCCGTTGGATGCTGGTCTGGCGCCACCTTGCTCGTCAGGTTCGGTGCGCTGTAAATAGATCATTAAACAAGTTACTCGTAACATTATTGGTGGAGGTGGACGACCCCCGTACCTCGATGGAGACGCGCAGCGGTCGCACCTTCGGCGACCTTTCGACTGCTTCGACTGTTGGTACTTCCTCTACGCCGCCCTCATCAGTCCAAGCCACCACCTACGTCACACTCCCGCACCTCCGGGATCCCGGCACTTTCTCCAATGATGGTACGATCGATCTCGACAATTGGCGGAAGCGGTACGAGCGCCTCAGTGCTACTCACCGCTGGGATCCCACGCTCATGCTCGCCAACGTGCTTTTCTACCTGGACGGCACTCCCCGAACATGGTTTGAAAGCCACGAAGCTGACATAACGAGTTGGGATCTCTTCAAAGAAAAGATACGTTACCTGTTTGGCGATTCATCTGGTCGTCAGCTCGCTGCGAAGAAGACTCTTGCCACACGGGCCCAGTCTTCTACCGAATCGTGCGTCTTACATTCTTGACGTCTTGGCCCTTTGTTCCAAGGCCGACCAGTCCATGTCGGAAGACGAAAAATTTAACCACGCCTTGAAAGGCATTGCTGACGATGCTTTCAACCTGCTGGTTTTTAACAACGTCTCGAGCATCGACACAATCCTTAAAGAATGCCGACGTCTCGAACAAGCTAAAGCCCGCCACGTAGCCCAAAGCATCGTGCGCCTTCCGAACACAGCGGCCACTTCTTCGTGTGACGACGCCTTCCACCAGGCCCCTCCATGTGACAACCTTACACGCATCATTCGTCGAGAGGTCGAGGCAGCACAACCGGTAGCCACGCCTTTACCGATGCCTGCGCCTTTCCCCACCACGATCTCTTTAATACAAGCGGTCGTTCGTCAAGGGCTATCGAATGTCAGCCTACATCCTGTTCCTACCGTATACACTGCTGAGCCTTCTTATCGTACCTCTTCCGCACCTTGCATACAACGCAATCCATCCGAATCGCGTACTCTTGATGACAGGCCCATATGTTTTAACTGCCGACGCGTTGGTCATATCGCTCGTCACGGCCGCAGCCGCTGGGCTCCACCATCCCATTATGCACCTCAGTATCACACCACGTCTGCTCGCCAGTCGTCCCCACCACTTTCTCCATCAACGCCGACCACATTTTCCGCTCCTACAGCACTTCTGAGCAGACCTCGCTACGACCGGTCACCGTCCCCTGCTCGTCGTCAGTCCCGGTCGCCCCCACAACGCCGTGCTGCCTCCCCGACCTATTCGCAGCATCTCCGACCGGAAAACTAGGCTGTGCAGCTTCTGGAGGTGGAGCTGCGTTGACGACCTTCGTAAGAAATCCTCGATTAACGTTAACAACGAACCGGAACCTTTTGGACGTTACTGTCGACAATGTTCGTGTCAGTGCATTGATAGATACTGGCGCGCATGTGTCCATTATGAGTGCTAACCTTCGCCGCCGACTTAGAAAAGTTGTCACGCCCGCCCTCAACGGAGCTGTACGAGTCGCCGATAGATGAACTGCCGCAATTTTTGGCATGTGCTCTGCGCGATTGTCTATTGGGGAGAGAAGCACTGTCATTCTTTTCGCCATTATCAAACATTGCCCTCATGAACTCATTCTCGGTATGGATTTTCTAGCCATGCACTCTGCCCTCATAGACTGTTCAGCTGGCTCTCTTCATCTCGATTTACCCCTCTTTTCCGACCCGCCTAGCCCACCGCAAACCAGCCTCTGCTGCATTGATTTCAGGCGCCTTCCTTCTAACTCTGTCACACATGTCGACTTATCCTCCACGCCGCCAGTACCTGATGGTGATTACATGGTGGTCCCGATTCCTGCAGTGATGCTTACGCATGGGGTTGCTGTGCCGCATATGATTCTGACGATCAAGAGAAACCGCACCTTCCTTCCACTGGTCAACTTTTCACTCACCACCCAAGTTCTGCCACAGGGTACCTCCCTGGCCAAAATTACTGCTCTCCAAGATGACCATGTCGAGCCCTTCAGAGTTGATGATTGCTGCGGCTCAGTCAGTGGTTCCACTCCATCACGTTCTTGGGGCGCCGACATCGAGCGAAAGGTGTCATCGGACCTCACGTCTAAGCAAGCTGCAGTGCTTTGCCACGTTCTTGAGGGCTATCGTAGCATTTTCGACTTTGCCAGCAACTCTTTGAGACAAATGACCATTGTCACCCATCGCATAAATACTGGCCATGCAACCCCCATTCACCGACGCCCCTACCGTGTGTCTGCGTCGGAGCGTGCAATATTACAACATGAAGTCGGCAAAATGCTTGCAAAAAACATTATCGAGCCTTCATGCAGCCCATGGGCTTCTCCAGTCGTCCTTGTTAAAAAGAAAGATGGAACATGGCGCTTTTGTGTCGATTACCGTCACCTTAACAAAATTACCAAAAAAGACGTTTATCCTTTACCTCGCATCAACGACGCCCCCGACTGCCTGTACAGTGCCACTTATTTTTCAACTATTGACCTTCGGTCAGGGTACTGGCAGATAGCCGTCGACGAGATGGACCGCGAGAAGACCGCATTCATTACTCCTGATGGTCTTTATCAGTTTAAGGTGATGCCCTTTGAACTCTGCAATGCACCAGCCACATTTGAAAGAATGATGGACTCATTGCTTCATTGCTCCAAGGGCTGAAATGGTCCACCTGCTTGTGTTACCTTGACGATGTTATTGTCTTTTCACCCACAATCGACTCGCATCTTGATCGTTTGTCAGCTATTCTGGACGTTTTTCGTCGAGCCGGACTCCAGCTTAACGCCTCCAAGTGCCGCTTCGCTCGTCGTCAAATTTCCGTGCTCGGTCACCTTGTCGATGCCGAAGGCGTGCGTCCAGACCCAGAGAAAATTCGCGCAGTCACGAACTTCCCGTTCCGAAGACCACAAAGGATGTCCGCAGTTTTGTGGCGTTGCGCTCATATTTCAGACGCTTTGTTAATAAGGACTTTGCGACCATTGCACGCCCACTCACAGACCTCTTGAAGAAAGACGCCTCATTTTCCTGGGGCCATGACCAAGCGTCATCGTTTTCGCAACTTACGGCATTGCTTACAACGTTACCAATCTTGTCTCACTTTGATCCATTAGCCTTAACCGAGGTTCACACGGATGCCAGTGGACACGGCATAGGAGCTGTGCTATTGCAGCAACAACGCGGACACGACCGTGTTATAGCCTACGCAAGTCGACTGCTATCTCCAGCCGAGCGCAACTATTCCATCACGGAGCGCGAGTGCCTCGCCCTTGTATGGGCAGTCGCCAAGTTTCGCCCACACCTGTACGGGCGCTCATTCCGTGTTGTCACGGATCATCACGCGCTCTGCTCACTAGCCTCCCTGAAGGACCCCATGGGACGTCTCGCTCGTAGGGCTCTACGCCTTAAAGAGTACACGTTCTCTGTAATGTACAAAACAGGGCGATTACATCAGGATGTGGATTGTTTATTCCGCTACCCTGTTGACGAAGCAACTGATACTGACGCTATCACGGACGTTTTTTCCGTGTCGCAGCTGTTAAACATTGGCGAAGAGCAACGTCGGGATGCTTCTTTACGAGCCATCATTGAAAAACTGGAGTCAACGCCTCGCGACCCGTCCCTACGAATGTTTTTGGTGAAAGACGGGATCCTATATCGCCGCAACCTTGATTCCCTCGGATCAGACTTACTTCCTGTCATCCCAGCGCACCTGCGTTCCACTGTCCTGCATCAACTTCATGACGCTCCCATTACGGGCCATTTAGGCGTTTCTCGCACATACGATCGGGTATGACGTTGGTTTTTTTGGCCTGGACTTGCCCGCTCTGTTCGACGCTATGTCGCCGCTTGTGAGCCCTGTCAGCGTCGCAAAACGCCGTCTGCCCTCCCAGCCGGCTACCTTCAGCCGAACGACGTTCCCAACGAGCCTTTCTTTCGAGTTGGTCTCGACCTGTTGGGCCCTTTTCCACTCTCCACTGCCGGAAATAAATGGATTGCTGTCGCCACGGACTACGCGACGCGGTACGCATTCACACGAGCACTCCCGACCAGCTGCGCTACCGACGTTGCGGACTTTCTGCTGTACGACATAATATTAGCGCACGGCGCTCCCCGTCAACTTCTCACCGACCGTGGCCGCACGTTCTTATCAGCTGTCGTTCATGAAATCCTGAGGTCTTGCCATACCAAGCAGAAATTTACTACTTAGTACCATCCCCAGTCAAATGGCCTCACGGAGCGCCTTAACAGGACCCTAACCGATATGCTTGCCAAATACGTTGCGCCAAACCACCATGATTGGGACGTTCATTTGCCGTATGTGACGTTCGCCTACAACTCATCTCGTCACAACACTGCCGGATATTCACCCTTCTATCTACTATATGGCCGGGACCCAACTCTACTTTTAGACACGTTACTACCTGCGGCCACTGAATATGCTGGTGAAGCCATTGCCCGCGCCGACCACGTGCGCCAAGTCGCCCGTAACCGTCTACAGGCTTCACAGGCGCGCCAACAACAGCTCTACAATTCTCACCATAGGGACGTGCACTTTTCTCCGGGTTCTCTCGTGCTCCTCTGGTCACCTACTCGGCGTGTGGGACTGCCGGAAAAACTGTTGTCGCCCTACACTGGACCATTCCGTATCGTTCGCCAAGTGACAGACGTCACGTACGAGATTGTTCCAACCGATCCAACAAAGTCATCGTCAGCTCCGAGCGACACCGTTCACGTGGCTCGGCTAAAACCCTATCACCCCCCTTCGACATCATCTGCGTAAATTTAGCACCGGGACGGTGCTTCTACCGCCGGGGGTTATTATACAAAACAGCCGCTAAACACGGCTGCATGAAAGAGGAGGACGAAGTGGGTTTTCCGTTGGATGCTGGTCTGACGCCATCTTGCTCTTCGGGTTCTGTGCGCTGTAAATAGATGATCATCAAACAAGTTACTCGTAACAATATTTATGCAGCAAACATAACAGTGCAACAGAGTGACGAACGTGCAATGGCGAAATAGAATGTTCTTGTTTTAATGTTGTTACGCTGCAATGAGTGCTATAATTGCGAGATATAAACCGGGCTGCTCTGTTTTGTATGGACTCTAGCATTGTGGTTAGGTAATCTTGGAAAGGGGACCAGACTGAAGATGCAAATTCCAGCTGGGGGCGTACATAAGCGAAATAGGCCAGTTTACGGATGCTTGTTGGA
Organism: Rhipicephalus microplus; assembly: GCF_043290135.1. Lineage (NCBI taxonomy): Eukaryota > Metazoa > Arthropoda > Arachnida > Ixodida > Ixodidae > Rhipicephalus > Rhipicephalus microplus. Next base: position 135,860,982 of record NC_134701.1, on the reverse strand, counting down.
TACTTTCGCAGATTACGACGGAGATAACCTAATGTTTTTGAGGCTTTCGCGCAAATAACACTAATGTGTGCCGACCATAAAATATTGGGTGTTAGAATGACGCCTAAGTATTTGTAAGAAGAGCACTGCACTATTGTATCCTTTTTAATAGAGTAGGAATAATTGGAGTTATTGTGTTTACGACTGAAGGTCATAGCACGGCACTTGGAAGAGTTAAGAGACATCTGCCACACGTCACAACAGTAACTAATTAGTTTAAGGTCTGTTTGAAGGGTAAGGTGGTCGCCATCATTGTTAATAGCTCGATATAATATGCAATCGTCAGCGAATAGTTTTATATTGGAAGATATATTATTTGACAAATCATTTATGTAGATGAGAAATAATAGAGGTCCGAGAACACTACCCTGTGGAACACCCGAGATGACATCAGAGGAAGTAGAGGCGTAGTTATTAACCGTACTGAATTGTTTTCGAAAGGAAAGAAAATTGCGGATCCATGAAAGGGTTAAGGAATTGAGTCTAAGTGCAGATAATTTAGATATTAGGCGGCAATGGGCAACGCGGTCAAAGGCCTTTGAAAAATCGATGAATACGCAATCAGTTTGTTTATTTTCATTCATATTGAAATGGAAATCAGTTGTTAATTCAAACAATTGGGTGTCACACGAGAAGCCTTTTCGAAAACCATGCTGTTGAGGAAAAAAAAATTATTTGATTCGAGGTGGCGGCGAACATGGGAAGCGATAATATGCTCCAGCAATTTGCAACAGATTGACGTAAGCGAGATGGGTCTATAATTATCAGGTGAGTGTTTACCTCCACTTTTATAAACGGGAACCACTTTACTCATGTGCCAATCATCTGGAAGTTGACCAGACATCAAGGACTGTTGAAAGATGAGAAGTAAGAATTTGCTCGATACGATTTTTGTGTTCTTTAGTATTTTTGTGTTAATCTTGTCGGGCCCCGATGAAATAGATAGTTTAAGTTGGTCAATGAGAAAAGCAATACCTTCGACTGTAAGAGCTATTGACTGCATAAACGCCCAGTCGTAATCTGCGATGAATGGTATGTTGGAATGGTCTTCTCTTGTGTATACTGAAGAGAAGAACCTGTTAAATGCGAATGAACAGTCACTATCTGAGAGGGGTTTGTCGTCATCACCACGTAACAAGATATGCTGGCGGTCGGTTCCTGGGGTTAACGACTGCCAAAACTTCCGAGGGTTTGATTTCAAAAAAGACAGGAGATCACGGGAAAAATATTTGTCTTTCGCATCCTTAATTGCAGAGCAGTAGCACGCCACACACTCGTCGTACTTTTTCCATGCAGCTTCAGTTTGCCCATTTTTGGCGTTTTTGTACAACCGCTTTTTTGTTTCTGAGCCTACGGAGTGACTTAGTGAACCACGGGTTCGACCTGTCATTCGTTATGGTAACTATGGGAACAAACTTATCGACCAGCCCGCAAACCTTGTCCCGGAAGATACACCAGTTTTCATTGACGGTGCGAGTATCGAACAAGGGCATCATCCCTTCAACAAGGAATACTTCAAGGTCTGAGTTAATTGCTGCGTAATCGGCCTTGTTTTAATCTCGTATAATTCTTCTATCTTTACCTGTGTGGCTAAATGGCACTTCTATAAGAAAATGGAGTAACTTGTGGTCACTTAGACCGTCCCTATATGTGATTGCCCCGATAGTTTCAGGCGCATTACTTAAAATTAGATCTAATAAGTTAGATCCACGTGTAGGTGCGTCAACAGTTTGGAAGAAGTTAAAATCCAGAGTTAAATTTATAAGTTCTACAGAAGCACGACTAGGTGAAGAGAGAGACGGCCAATCAACATCGGGAAAGTGAAAGTCGCCGAGGAGGTAAACGTTTTCACACTGATAGCTTTGCACAGCGGCCGCTATACTCTTTCTGAGTTCATCGCTAAAGGAAGGACCTGCGTCGGGTGGCCGGTAGCAAGCGCCTATCAGTATTTTTGATGAAGTGGAAAAGCAGGCAGCCCAAACTACTTCGAGGGGTGAGTGAGTATCAATCAGAAACGACGACAGTGTATTATTTATCGCGATCAAAACACCACCCCCCTTTCGTTCAGAATGGTCACACCGATAAATACTGAAAATATTCACGCCCGAAAAGAGTTCTGCATCTAGAATATTTGGGTGAAGCCACGTCTCAGTTAAGACAGCAATGTCCGTATTGCTATCGTCCAAGATCGAAGACATTTTTTCACGTTTCGGCAGCAGGCTACGGATGTTAGTTAACGTCACTGTTAGTGGTCGTACCAAGGTCGAGGAACGTGACCATTGTTGCTTAGGAAGTTTATTTTTGCCTGCTTTCTTATTTAGCTACCTTTGAGAAAGAACAACCGATTTTGTAGAGCTGTCATAAACGTACGTCTTGCCACTCATTTCTAACCTGTCTACTCGCAGTTTAAATGTCTGCTTGCTTGGTTTCGCAAACTCGATCAACTTTTTCCGCGCTTCGCGGGTTGCAACAGAAAAGTCTTGACTAATAGAATAGTCTGTACCTTTAAGTTTTCTTGATAATGCTTGTACAATTTGTTTGTCTTTAAACAGAACGAATTTAGCAATTATTGGTCGGCACTTATCTGAAGAAAACCGGCCAAGGTGGTGGACGCGTTCAAACTGTTGCCTTGTAAGGGTGATTTGAAGAACTTCTTCGCAAAATTCAATTAGTTTTTTCTCTGAAGCTTCCCAATCTTCATTAACGTTATCTTCGATACCGAAAAACAGAAGATTCGAGCGGCGCATCCTATTTTCTGCACTACCACATCGGGATGTAATGTGCTGCAGTTGGTCATTTACACATAAGCTATTCTCGGGCAGGCTGATTTCACCCGGACTGCGGGATGCAATAGACGCTTCCAAGGATTCAACTCTATCATTCAGTTGTTTAATTTGAGCGTCAGTTTCGGCCTGCTTTTTGTTAACTCCTTTGAGCTCAGTCAATATTGTCGCCTGTCCCGCTTTCAGCCCACGCACGCTTTCCAGGATGTCCGCTAGAATCTTATGATTGGGTCCCGGGTTTAGCTAAACGTCCCCCGAACAGAGTAGCAGCAGGTTAATGACACTGTCACAAATTCTTGACGGCACAGGCAGGTATCGCTTCACTGTTTCACATAAATCAGGGGGGCACGACACCGCTAGCAGGCAGTAATTGCTGGTTTTAACACCAGCGCTACTATTCAGGTAACTGACCTGTAACAAGAGCATCGGTGAACACCCCATTCTTGATGCGATGCCGTGCCCAAGTGAAGAGTGGTCCGGTGGGCGTTTATATAGGCTCGTCGGTGCGCAGATGGCAGATGAAGACGTCGCTTGTTGCCAGATTATGTGCTCTTTTTCTTACAAACCTGGCGGGCCGAAGCATGTCTGATGACGACAAAGCTGGCGTTCCGTGGAAACGGCCGGCCAGGATACGAAAGGAAAGGAACTGAAGGCAAGATGTAGCGTCACCTGCAACAAGAGCATCGGTGAACGCCCCATTCTTGATGCGATGCTGTGCCCAAGTGAAGAGCGGTCCGGTGAGCGTTTATATAGGCTCGTCGGTGCGCAGATGGCAGATGAAGACGTCGCTTGTTGCCAGATTATGTGCTCTTTTTCTTACAAACCTGGCGGGCCGAAGCATGTCTGATGATGGCACAGCTGGCGTTCCGTGGAAACGGCCGGCCAGGATACGAAAGGACAGGAACTGAAGGCAAGATGTAGCGTCACCTGTAACAAGAGCATCGGTGAACGCCCCATTCTTGATGCGATACCGTGCCCCTTTGGCAAGCACTCTGAAATTATGACAGGTAGATTGCCACTATCCCTCAAGAGGAAGGTATATAACAGCTGTATCGTGCCGGCACTTAGGTACGGAGCGGAAACCTGGAGACTTACAAAGTGGGTTCAGCTTAAATTGAGGACGACGCAGCGAGAAATGGAAAGAAAAATGGTAGGTGTAACCTTAAGAGACAAGAAGAGAGCAGAGTGGATTAGGGAACAAACGGGGGTTAAGGATATCATAGCTGAAATCAAGAAGAATAAATGGACATGAGCCGGGCATGTAGCGCGTAGACAGGATAACCGCTGGTCGTTAATGGTAACTAACTGGATTCCCAGAGAAGGCAAACGGGTTAGGGGGAGACAGAAGGTTAGGTGGGCAGATGAGATTAAGAAGTTTGCGGGTATAAATTGGCAGCAGCAAGCACAGGACCAGGTTACCTGGCGGAACATGGGAGAGGCCTTTGTCCTGCAGTGGACGTAGTCAGGCTGATGATGATGATGCACTCTATACACTAAGGGAGAACAGGAAGCCATCCCGTTATTGGTGAACCCGTATGAGCAGTTTTTACGAGTTGCAAATTTCGGTAACGGTGGTGAACCCGGGCGGACGAGTGGCCAGACGTTTGGACGACCAGAAACGCGGTCCTCGGAGGTGCGCCGGTTGACGTACGTATTTGTGCGCGCCTCTCTCGATTGTAGGCTTCGTGGCGATCAGCCGTTTCTGATATCGCAATGTGATCTCTTAAGGCCAACTGTCACCCGAGATCGTCTCAAGTCGCTGTGTTTGCATCCACGTAGCCCAATTTCATTCGTGTCCGAGTATCAACGCATCACCGCCGTTCTTGCCTGTAGCAACTGTGGTGTTCAGGGTTGCGTTGTTAAGTACGTGGATTATGGTCAAATTATCGACATGGAGGAAGGAAAATGTGGGGAGGGGCCCTTACGTAATCTGAAATAAAGAAAGAAGGAAAGAAAAGAAAGAAAGTACGACAGGCTCGCACTCTCCAAGCTTCCACTATTAAATGGATAGCACGAAATACAGGAAAGGAGGACACAATGTGTCCTTTTTGTTCTCTTTTGCGCTACGTTTAATAATGAAATATTACTGAGAAGTGTATCTTGCTGGACAACTCGTCCAACAAGATACCCTTCCCAACGCTATGCTTCGCTTGCCCTCCACTCTCCCCAATTTTTCTCGTATGAAGAGGGTTCCAGAATTTTTTTTCCGGTTCCATCGCGGTTCCATCGCTTACCAGGCGGCTTCTCGTGGCACCAGTCATGGTTAACCATGACTCGTGCCACGGAAGGCATGAGCAATTCGGAAGGAATAATGCACCATAACGTGACGTATAGCCTGTTGTTTCTCTTTGTCGTTCCCGTAATTTCTTCGTTCAACTGCATGATGTGCTTACTGGCGTACTCCCGGGGGATGATGGACCTTGTGCCTCGTCGCTTCCTACTGGTACACCGGAGCCGGGCGACCCTGCCGAGACGTCGGTGGAAAGTGGGCGTTGAGACCTTCCCCGATTGGTGGCGTGCACGTGGCCGCTAAGGTCTTTGGCGTCGTGACGGTGGAACATGAGTCCTCTTCGGCGGTCTGTCACCGCTACGTGGCGGCTGGTGGTGGTCGTCTCTATGCGTCCAGCGCTTGAGGTTCTGGCTTCGCGCACGGCTGAAGCCAGTAGCATCCAGTTGGAACTGGCTGCCAGGCATATGGTGGTGGCCAGCAGGACGGCGCCGACCAAGAGCGCGGCGGTGCAGGCCCAGAAAAGGGAACGCCTGGACTTCCGGCCCTTGGCAGAAAAAAGGAAAGGGCGAATTTATGAATGTACATACTGCTTGAGAACCGTGGCATGAAAAAAAATTTTCACGGGTTCCTTTATGCATTCGTATAGGACAACACGAAGACGAAACGCATTTATAAGAGGCGAGACATCTCTGACTCACATATATAACGGCGTCTGTACGAACTCCCCGCAACGCTTTCTCCTTGCCGCAGGTGTTGGAGCGGTGCCAAGTACGTCAAGTCGCTGCTGCGAGTTAAACGTCACGCTGCTTTCCCACGGTTGCTTCGCAGGTGCGCGTGGCCGTCACACTGTCCCTTAGCCGCAGCACGCTCGCCAGAGCGCCCACAGCTGCCAGCTCCTCCGCCCGCACGCAACACAGTTATCTCTCGCTTCACCCTCTCCACCGCCCGCAACGCTCGAACGCACGTTGAGTGGTAACCCTGTTTCGGCTCGTTTATATGCGAAGAAACTTACACGAAGCCCAACCCGCCTCGCGTGTCTTGGCGTTTCAATGAAACGTTTACTCGAGTAAATGCTACACCGAGTTTCGCTTCAAACCGTTTTTCCGGCACCCGCGTCGCTGCCCATTTCAACCGGCTCGACGCCGTGTAACCGCTCACGCTTCGCATCCCATCAGGGTTCCCTTCGGGGAGATTCATGATCTTGTTCTCAGTACATTTAATCCACCACATCCGAAAGCTATTTGAACTTAACGTGGCTTTGAATTGTCACCATGTTTACTCCGCCTTTGACTAAGTGACCATGTCTTGCATGTGATTGCTTCATCATCTGACATCACGTTATGGGAAGTTACAGCAATGTATTGATGACGACATACAACGTGACGTAATCACATGATTCTTTGCATCACTTATGTTCACCCCGATGGCTTATTTCGCGTTCGATGAGGTTAATGAGGCATCACACTCAGGGTACGCGCAACCAAATGAGTGCATTCTCTTTGTAGATAAGGCGTAAATCAAAATGAATTAAAACACACCTTTCCGTCGGTGGGATTCCAACCCACAACGTCATGATTACTCAACTGTAGTTACAAACAACAGTCGATATCCTCAGCTTTTCTAGTCCTCGCCGTATGTTGGATTCAACCCGCCTTTTCTACGACGCCGAGGCGCATGCGCCCATGCCCAGCGGAGAAGTCGCGAAACGACTGGTGGTCTCGGAGGCCTTTGTCCTAGCAATGCCTATTCTCCCGTCCCCTACCAAACTACACCAAAACGCCAGAGGGCAGCACAGGAAAATGGAAAAGGCGGATTTGTAGTGTCAAACGAGATAGTAGTACTTCTTTAATCAATCTGCAAAGGAGTTTAATAGCGACGCCAGGTAGTAGGCAGACAGCTGGTACGGACACAAATACTCGAGCAATCCAGCGTTGTTGTTGTTGTTGTTGTTTCCCTGTAGAAATGGCTCGTACCCAAAGAAGGGGATTGGCCGATTTTAAGGTGAATTTGCCCTAAGCTTTCAGCATTGTGTCATTCCTACAATTTTTTTGTAACTTAATGTTGATTTGAAATACCGATATCTGGTTTGCAGAAAAAAATAAGAAAAATTTTGAGACAGCAATTTAGCAAGAAAATCGTTTAGTCGCAGTGATGTATTCTTGAACGGCGAATAAAACATCCCTGTGGCTGAAACCCAGTGTAGAGGCTCCAAATGAAAGAAGATCAGGCTGTGATATAGTTGCAAGCCCAGTCTTTGAAGAGGTGGTGCTAGTATGCTTCGCCTGAATAAATCGAAACGGCGACAATGTAATAAAAAATGACTGATCGTTTCCTCTTGATTACAGTAAATGCACATAGGGGAATTCAATATGCCTGATCTATGCAAGTAAAAATTGAGGGAGGTAACGCGGCAACGAAATTTCGTGATGACAACTTCCATCATCCTTGATTTAGTCAGTTCACTGCGCCAGGGAAATAACAAGTGTTTGTACTCTGGAGAAGCCGTCAGTGCAGGGTCAGATAAATTTTGCCTGATTTTAAGTGTGCGAAATCGCGCCACCGTAATGTATACTGTATGGGGGAAAATAGGAATAATTGGTGTCGAAAGGGATGCCTTCGCAAGAGAATCAGCTATTTCGTTTAACAACAAACCTTTGTGCCCTGGTGTCCAGATTAAATGAATACTTCGGAGATGACAGGGGATCAATGATTTAAAAAGTTTCACTATAGGTGAGTGACCAGATGCGGACAGAGAAGAGCACACTGATAATGAATCAGTTATGACTGCTACAACTGGAATGGAATCCAGCGTCTACAGCTCGTGCACACGCTCGCGCTTCGAACTCAGAGATGGTCCCACTAGTCATTGGCTTGCGAATTCCCCACTACAAATCTAAGAAGTTCTCTTCAGCACTGTGAAGGCACCATTCACTTAGCCAACAGGAAGGGCGAAAATATCTCAAAATGATCATCCGCGCCGTCTGATCAGCGTCCGCCTGGCGTCTGCATGAACGCGTTGAATGAGTGAAGCGAGCAGGCGGCAACGTCGAAAAAAAAAAAAAAGAACATGGTGGCACTTATCGTAGCTGGTGCCTCCCACCTCAAATTTTTATCATGTCGTCATCGTGCCTTGTGTGACCCGCAAGTTCGATTGATTGATTGATATGTGGGGTTTAACGTCCCAAAACCACTATATGATTATGAGAGACGCCGTAGTGGAGGGCGTCGGAAATTTCGACCACTTGGAGTTCTTTAACGTGCAACCAAATCTGAGCACACGGGCCAACAACATTTCCGCCTCCATCAGAAATGCAGCCGCCGCAGCCGGGATTCAAACCCGTGACCTGCGGGTCAGCAGCCGAGTACCTTAGCCACTAGACCACCGTGGCGAACCCGCAAGTTCCGAACTGATGATTGCATTTGCAATAAATATATGTCCTGATGCTTCGACACAAGTGTGTGCATGACTGCATAGCACTGTTTACAAGAACAGTTCCCAAAGTCGCTGCTTGTGAGGGTTAGCAGGCAAGGCTAAACAGTCAACCGATCTTGCCATCGACAAAACGTGCATATATATTGACTCGGCGTGAGATGGTACAAAGCATGACGTCGACAAAGCGATGGCTGAATTCTTGGTTTACTTTTTGTTGATTTAAGCGCGATAGACAAGTAGCAAGCGTACGCTAGCATCGAAACCGGTCGCGTCGCATTTGCAAGGGCGCTGCTACGTTGATATGTAAGCACAGTTATCGGTGGGTATACGGCTACGACAACTGATTACACACAACATACCTGCGAAGAATGGACGTGTCACGTATTGGTGCGACGTGACACGAGCCAGACGTGCGCGGAAATCCGCACTCTGTCAGTGTTAAGGTGTCTGCAGCTATCTTTTGCTGTGCAAACGTGCCACTGGCTTACACCCCATTGCTTTAGTGCTGAATGGTAGTGGTGAGATGGAGCATAATGGTATCATTTTCAGTAGACGTAGCGTACCGCACGTGAAAAAAAAAGTGAGTGAATGCGTACCTCGGAAGAGGCTCTTGTGTCTGACGACTCCGACGCACCACAGGGCGGCCCGCGAGCCTCGCTCCCCGGGGTCCAGTAGAAGTAACCGGTGTCGGCTACCCAGGGCGCGATGCCCGTCGGAGCGGCTTCTTCGGCGGTGGGAGTAGTCTCGGCTACCCGCAGCAGGAAGCCCCAGGAAGAGTTCTGCGGCGCAGTCATTGTTGCGATCGGGAACGGGCAGCGTCGAAACGGCCACCGTCCGCGAAAAGTCAGGCTTCTCCTCTTCTTTGCACGCGCTAGCGGCTCCGCGCAGCACGAGTGGTTCGCGCCGCGTGCGCACAGAAATGACCATGACATTACCATTTCAACCACGAAGATAAGAAAGAACTCAAGCAGACGTTTGCCTGTGGGTTTGGCCAAGAATTCAGTAGTTGTGATGATTTTGTTTATTCTTTTTTTTCGTAAGCGTTTCTATAGTGTCCTAATTGATTAGCGAGTGTATTTTCAGATAGTACGACCAGGCAGATGCCGTTTTCTTCACCTGGACCAGGGGCTTTCCTCTGGTCTGCTTCTCTTCCTTCGCAGGAATAACCAGTGGACTTGTTTTTACGCAATGTCATCTCATCAGTTCCTGTGGCATTGGTCCCAAGCAACGATGGCATTATACGGATGAAGAATCTAAAAATGATTCAGACGGAGTTGAGAGCCGCTACAACTCACTACCAAAGCATCACAGAGGTCAGGCAGTTCGGCAAGGGTGGCATTCTTTGCTTCTCGTCTGACCAGCTCTGTGTTCAAGACCTACTAAAATGCTCGCTATTCGCTACCAACCTGGTGAGCGCATTCATTCCACATCACCTAGCTTGCGTCAAAGGCCTCGTTCGGGGTGTCGGTGTCAACTTGACCCCAACTGAGATATTAGATATGTTTTCAGAAGCAGGTGTGATAGCTATCTATAGATGTAGTCGAGTTTTGGACCCAACGGGGTCTGTGACAAGGTCCCAACGGAGTCCGTGATCGCTACATTTGCCGGGTCGAATCACCCAACCGAAATCAAAACGCGGCCTTTTATATACAGAGTGGAGCCACTATCACCTCGTCCCCTACAGTGTATTAAGTGTTGGCGTTATGGGCACACAGTGAAAGGGTGCAGGTAAGTACCTAGATGCAGAATTTGTGATTAGACGCACAACTCAAACGACTGTAAAAGTAATGAAGAAAAGTGCTGTCTTAGCCATAAAGCACACTGCGCTGATAACCCAAACTGTTCAGCCAAGGCACGTGAAATCGAAATCCTTGAAATTGTAGACAGATGGCGATGCTCCCGAAAGGATGCCATTGCTGAAATCCAAGCCCTAACTCAAGGGTATGCAGGAGCAGCTGCCTGCCATAACATAGCAATGGAAGCATCCTTTTCCCTATCAATTGCGGACATGATCGAGAAGGCTGTGGATAAGGCTATGTAACGCCTTGCTACCACCCTATGTGAGTCGCTGTCGCACATTGTGAATAACCAAATCGCACAAGTCTATGCAGGTGGATATAAGTACGGCTGTAAAAAATGCTGAGTCTGCACACCCGACAAGTGAGGCAGAATCTGAGATAACTCCACAGGATGCACAGTCTGCAGAGCCCTCTGGAGAAGGCGTTCAGAGGCAAAGCGAGGGTGCACAGGAAGCTTCTCAGGACACACAAGATATGGACATAGATCTCAAACGCCTAAAGCGTTCTAGATCCCCTGTATCGAAAAAACCTGGCTCGCCGAAACATGTAAAAAGCAAGAAATACCAGAAAGACAACCTTTCAAAAAGCGACTTTCTAAAAGAAAGTATTTTAGATAAGGTGATTGCCGAAACCATTCTAACGAAATCATAGGGTCTCTTAAAATTATACATTGGAATTGCCGATCTCTTCACTCAGCCATAACATATCTGTTATACCTGTCTTCCGAATTCGATCTGGCTATTATTGCATTACAAGCAACTTGGCTATCCACACATCAAGTATTTCACCTACCCAACTTCCAAACCTTTCGTCTAGACCGTCCATCCAAAGGTGGAGGTTTAGCTTTCTTTATAAACAATAAAATTAGTTTAAAAGTCAAAAACTCATACAAATGTATGTTTTCTGAATGCGAAATTTTCCCGTTAGATATTACCTTGCCAGGATACTTGCCTTTCTCGCTAATAGACGTCTACTTTCCTGTAGGCGTTCAAGACACGAGATTGTTAGATATGGCTGCTAATTCAGGCTGTAAAGAGAAAATTATAGTCGGCGACTTCAACTCTCACCATACCTGCTGGGGTTTTAGAACAGATCAGTGTGGACAACGGTTGTGGGACTGGTCGGCAGACAACAACTTATTGTGCCTTAATGCTAGAACTCCCACATTTATTCGAGGTCATTCACGCTCCGCCTTAGATTTAAGCTTTGTAAGCTCGGTCATTGCTAGTACATCGTGGAGAGCCCTTGATTGCGCCTCCAACAGTGACCACTTTCCAATAATGTTCGAGATCGCTTGCCCTGTCAAACCATCATTCTTCCATGCCCGGACCTTTATAAATTATGCGAAATTTCAACACGACCTAAAAACTGCTTTAGACGCTCCTTCTCAGGATCGAGATAACACTAAAGCTATGAAAATAAGCGCAGTAATCAAAAGGGTATACAAAAACGCTGAATTTGCTGTTAAATCAGCGAAGAGAGTACCCTACAGCCCCTGGTGGAATTCCAACTGTTCACGAGATCACAGACGAAGACAGGCAGCTTGGAAGAAGCTAATACATAATCAGTCCCCTAAGAACTGGTCAGATTATAAATTTCTTGCCGCTGTATTTAAACACATGGTGGCCCAAGCTAGAGAAGAATATGATAAAAGACATTTCAATTTTCTCTCGAAATCCAAAAATAAGGAAGCTTTATTTCAATATATGCGATCTCGCAAAATCCTGCCATCTGCATTAAATACTGTTTATAAAAAAATATAATTGGAAGAAACGAAGAACTCTTTAGAGTCAATTGGCAGAAGTCTATAAATTAGATTTTCTTCGATTATGGCTTTCAACTGGCAAAAGTCTAGCATAAGCACTGACTTCGAAAACGTAACGCTGTCTGAAGCATCAAAAGTCATTCGAGATCTACCATCGTCAGCTCCTGGTCCAGATGGAATCCCAGTTCCTATGATTAAAATTTTATTCAAGCTATCCCCCGGCGACATCCTCAATCTTATAAACTACTTTTTAAAGGATGCCTGGATACCATATGACTGGAAAATAGCTAAGGTAATCCCATTATTAAAAAAGCAAGGATTCGGTTTTACCATAGAAAATATCAGACCCATCTCGCTAACTTCGAACATGGTGAAACTCATAGATAGGGTTCTAAAGGGCCGAATAAACTCCTGGATGACGAATAAGGTCATATTGAAGCCAAATCAAATTGTTTTTCGTTGTGAATGCTCGATTTGGTGCGCCCATGCGGATTTAGAGAGTCGAATACAGCTTGCTCATAAAAGGAAACAGTATGCCGCATTAGTAACTCTCGACATAGCTAAAGCGTACGACAGTGTCGAGCACTCTATTCTACTGACCACCTTGCAGAGTCTAAAGTTTCCTCAGTATATTACTGAGTGTATCGCAGAATTCCTAAAATCAAGGGAATTGTATTGCGTGAAGGGTGGCTGTTGTTCGCATAAATTCAAACCGAAACGTGGTGTTCCCCAAGGGTCTGTCCTATCTCCAGCATTATTCAATATACTGATGAGCTCTATTCCAATTGTTCAGGATGTCAGTGTCTACATTTATGCAGATGATATCGCGTTGTTCGCTGCAGAGAGCGACATTTACTCACTACATCTTAAACTGCAAAGATATATTAATACACTAGAAATTTCGTTGCAATCAATTTCATTGTCATTGAACATCAGTAAAAGTGCGCTCTTGGTGTTTCCTATAGAGATACAGTTTCAATTTCTGTATTGTATAATCGGGAACCTATTCCACAAGTTGATTCAGTCAAGTACTTAGGAATGATTTATAATGAAAAACTAAATTGGAGCCAACACATTGAATATATAACAGCAAAGGCACAACGGGCGTTAGGTTTATTACGCAGGTTAAGCAACAGAAAATACGGGCTGCGCAGACACACGATGTTAATGATATATAAAATGTATGTGCGACCAATATTGGAATTTGGGTGTGTATTATTCTCGGGGGCCGCTGGTTATAAAATTAAACCGCTAGTAATGTTAGAGCGAGAAGCCCTGCGAATATGCCTGGGACTTCCCAGGTTCGTGGCGAATAATGTATTGTATCAAGAAGCGCGATTGCCAACACTCCTCTGTCGATTCCGCATTCTAACGATTCAAACCTTCTTAAAGCTCTAGAGTTTACCGGCGCGAAGATCAGAGTACGCATTCATCAGCGACCCTGACTCTTTCTTTTTTGCACATTGGCCTCGATTTCATACCCCTCAGATAATTTTCGTTAAAAAGAAACTGAATTGCATAAATGTAGACATTACCACAGTAATTGAAAATTAATTCCTCAACCATCAACATTAGAATAGAGTACGATGAAATCTTCCCCCCACAAGCCAAGTTGCAATCTCTTAGATTTTTGACCACTACATTAAACGATTACTTGGTACATGCAGAAACAAAAAATGTAATAGCTACAGATGCTTCTGTCAACAATGAAAAGGCAGGCGTAGGAATTGCGTCTGATTTCCTCAGCTGGTCTTTTTCAGTAAGGCTTCCAGATTTCACTCCTATATTTGAAGGCGAGCTAGTAGCTATTATTTAACTCTTCTTAAAATTCCTACGACCGAGACCAGTGCAATCATCCTAACAGACTTACTTTCGGTGTGTGCAGCTCTGACAATCTCTGAACAATCTCGTGCCCTAGCGCGTTCCACACATTAGCACCGCCGCATTTAAAACTCCTCAAATTAGTGTGGTCCCAGGTCACTGCAGATTACAATTAAATGAATTGGCAGATGCTTTGGCACGAGCATCACTCGATGGACCAGTAATTTCAGTACTTCCCGAGTTAGAATACTTATCAGGGTTCGATGTAGGAAATTCGCTATTTTTACAGATAGCTTAGAAAATATCACACAATGGACAGATTATCAGCACCTCAAATTTCCATGGAAAGCTCAGTAGAGTCCGTCAAAAAAAACTTGAAATTATAATCTCCAGATTCCGGAGCCGTGTCCTCCCATTAAATTTTTATTTACACAGAGATGGTCTGACACTTTCCCCCCTTTGTCCGTTCGGCGAAGAATCAGAAACTATTGAACATTATTTTGGCTCATGTCGTAACTATGCATTAATTAGGAAACGACTTTTAGATATTCCATTTGTGAAGCTAGGTTTAAATTTAACCACAGAAAATGTTCTAAGTTTTGGTGCCTCTGTTTTGGGAAATTGCCACAGAGATGCGTTCGATGCGGTGTATAATTTTATTCAAGACTCTAAACGTTTTTCAACATAAAGCCCACGTTAACAGATACTCAAAAAAAAAAAACGGGTCGAAAAGTAATTTTCAATTCTGGATAAATCCGTGACATACCAAATTAATCGGGTTTGGCAAACTGGTCAGCTCCCAAAATCAAGTTGTAGCTTTTAGTGTATACTTTGTTGTTGATTCTTTTTTCTCAATATCTAAATCTTTGGTTTCTTTCTTTTTCTTTAACATACTGTCTTCACTATACAACTCCCCCCCCCCCCTTTTTTTTCTCGTTGTAAGCAATAATGCAGTTATCGTCCATATGAGACTATATGTTCTCTTGGCCAATAACCCAGAGTGGGTACGAGCCATGGATTAGAGGATACAAACAAACAAACAAACAAACAAACCACGCTAATTCTTATTTAAGGTAATGAATGCATTGTCTGTTCTGAACAATTATTGCATTCCTTTCATTCTACCTTTCGGGTGTCTTTTCTTTTTTTTCTTTTTTTTCTCTGGTGGGGGTATCAATATTGAATATAAAATAGAAAAGCCTCACTGAATTAAGTCATAGACTCTTGGCCGATCCCTCTGAGTGGGTGCGAGCCATGACTGTGGAATCATCATCATCATCATTATTATTGCAGCAAAATTAATTTTTAACCAGTAGTGACCACTGATTCTATTAGAACACGAATCGTTACGCTTATGCCTAGGTCTGCCTAAATATGTTGCGAACAATATCCTACATGAAGAATCCCGCCTGCCTTCTCTTATCCAAAGATTGCATATTTTAGCAGTACAAACATTCCTTAAAATCTATGCATCACCTCAGAGGATGTCACAGTATGTGTTCATTTTTCAACCACCAATGGTCTAAAAACGGTGCCCTTAAGTTCTACGTAACGCTGTCTGAAGCATCAAAAGTCATTCGAGATCTACCATCGTCAGCTACTGATCCAGATGGAATCACAGTTCCTATGATTAAAATTTTATTCAAGCTATCCCCCGGCGACATCCTCAATCCTATAAACTACTCTTTAAAGTATGCCTGGATGCCATATGACTGGAAAATAGCTAAGGTAATCCCAATAATAAAAAAGCAAGGATTAGGTTTTACCATAGAAAATATCAGACCCATCTCGGTAACTTCGAACATGGTGAAACTCATAGAGAGGGTTCTAAAGGGCCGAATAAACTCCTGGATGAAGAATAAGGTCATATTTAAGCCAAATCAAATTGGTTTTCGTTGTGAATGCTCAATTCGGTTTGCGCAATGAGCCCAGGCAGTGCAAGAGGCACCGAGCAATGCAGTTTACGAGATCTGATGGTAGCGCCTGAAATCACAGCCTAGCGAGTAGGCGCAGCAAAACAGAGTCTTCCGATGCTTAGCTCAACACTGTAGATGTATTGGGATTGAATTTGATTATATATATACCAAGAATGCAAAAAAAAACTTTCCATATCAGTATAAGTGGAATTCTGGAAGTTCATTTGGCCAATCGAGACACATCCATTGTGATAGCCACTGATGCTTCCGTTTATAAGGAGAAGGCTGGCGTGAGAATCATATTATCTTCTCTAGATTGGCCTTTCTCAATTCGATTACCCGACTTTACCCCTATTTACCAAGCTTAGCTACAGGCAATAGTCCTACCATTGCGTAAAGTGTCCCAAGATTTATCAGCGGTGATTGTTCTAACAGACTGTCTCTCTGTCTGCACTGCCTTAAGCTGACCAACGTTTTCCTTGGAAACTTTCTACTACCTCATTCCTAGACATGGGCGACTCGTTCGACTAGTGTGGGTACCAAGGCCATAGAGGTTTAGCTCTGAATGAGCATGTAGATGCACTAGCTGTATCTTCTCTTGATTGTCCTTTTTTAGCTATTTTGCTTACTTCTGAATACATCACAGCAGCACGCTTTGAAAAACGCACAAGGGCCAATAACTTCGAAAAAGTTCTCTTGGAAGAACAAGTGGTGTTCATCAAGAAAGGAAGAACTAGTGATTACAAGGCTGCGTTGTCGAGTCCCTTTATTGAACTTTTACCTTCATAGGTCGGGTTTGGCACAATCGCCTTTGTGCTTTCACTGTAATGAGAGGAAATCATTGGAGCACTTCTTTTTGTCACGCCGAAAATTAAAAAATCACTGAAGGAAAAGACTACTGGAAGAACCCCTACGAAAGTTGGGTTTAAACTTGACACTTCCGGCGATTCTTTCATTTGGTGAAATCGCATTTGGTTTCAGCAACAGGAGCGTTTTTACCGCAGTTTTAAATTTCTTACGAGAATCTAAAAGAATGGAATGCTAAACATAGCTAAATTCGGTTGTTTTATGTATACTTTTGTTTCTTTTTTGCGTGTCTATTATGTTAAACTTCGCTGGTTTTTTGTAGAAATTCAACACATTTAAATTATTACTTATATTTCGTACCTTATGAATTCAACCCTTAGTTTCAAGAAGTGAATTAATTCCCCCTAGGTGGGTTGCGTCAAGTTGCTGAAGAACCAACAAACCAACTTTAAGAAATACTCGAAAAGAAAAGGAGTCGGGAAGTTATTTTTAAAATGTGAATGAATGTGAAACATACATTCCAAATTGATCAGGTTTGGTAAACCCAGCTGTATGGTTGGCTCCAAAAAGCAGGTTATCGTTATTATGTTAGCGCTGATTTTCAAGTTTTTTTTTAAATTTCTCACTCTGTGGATTTTTATTTTTTTATAATGTCTTCCTTCTTCTACATCATTTTTTTTTTGAGCAATCGTGCAGTCACCGTCCATAAGACACTATATGTTTTCTGGACCAAGACTCGTTCGCAAACTTTTGGTAATATGTTTATCAAAGCGTTTTAGAAGAGCAAATGAACAACCAGGCGTCACACAATGCGAATCACATAACGAGTGGGGGTCGTCCAATGCTCCGACACACTACAAAAGCTTGTTCTTCATCACCTATTAACTGTGGCACGTACCCACTTCAGGCGTAATTCTTCATCGTCGTCAGCCACTGAATACAACACAAAATTCGTTACATGTGTTCAGCGGCTACCACGCTTCTCCGAAGAATGACGAATGATAGTATACTTATTGCCGGCCTCCTATGCTATAATTACCAATATTTATCAAGTAGTGGGTACTCAGCAAGTGTGCTTTTAGAATTTATGCGAAGAAAAGGCTCTGAAAGGCCCCTCTTCATGCTTTCGCTGTGACTATGCTGCGCCCTACGCGCAGGCCTGGCTTTTTTGTTTTTCGTCTACCGAGTTTTTTTCTTTCTTATTTTGTGCGATAGTGGTTACCAACACGGGCGATGGTGGCGGACAACTACAGCGTGCACGGGAACCGTGTAGTGATCTAAAAAATGATTCAGAGTTTTTCGCTGGTGACGTTATGAATGACAGTCTTATTTTTCGTATTTTGTTGGCATGCTATCTCTATGGCCTGTTCTGAGGGCAGTGCACCCAATTTTCACCGATCATAAACTAAGTATGACCTAATATGGACGCCGTCAAAATCAAAGACATCACGGCGATTGTTTCAGAATTTTCGTAACTTGGTACAATTTGTTTCACATTGTGTCCTTTCAAGCGAGTACAGTTCAACATAATTACGCTATGCTAATGGAAGCAACTTGTGTGATGAACTAAGCGCTATCAGTGAACTACCAAGTCAAGTCAAGATCCTCGACGATGTGGCGTATGCCAACGCTGGGGGATAGGCCAAGAACCGGATAGTTTTCATAAATTTCTTCCTTGATAACAGGCTGAAATGGATCTATTTACGACAGATAAAAGAAACATGCAACAAAACAAATTTGATGGCTGAATTGTAAGTAATCTGTGTAATGCAATAAAGCGTCGTATTTGATTTAATATAAATTTGTAAATTTCAAAATCTACCAAACAATAATTTCAACACTTAAACCTCTTTGACCTATTGACGAACTCCTGCAATGCGTCAACCATCTTCCCGTCGCTGTGGCCTAGAGAGAAACTCCCGAAAGATAGCACATTTTGAGCATATAAATCTATTCCGAGGAGGTGGCAAACGGCACCTAAAGTGTTTTTACGTAAGGCAGAGAATCTACTACAATAAATGAGGTAATGATCAGTTGACTCATTTACTCCACAAACAGGATAATGAGGGGAGGCTGAACTACCTCTGGTTTCTACACGTCCATTCCGGCGACTATAGGCGGCGCAACGGTACGTCGAAACGGCCGACGGGAAGGTGATGTCGCGAGCGTGCACGTCAGCGTCGCAGAGCGTGAATACATAGAGAAAGGAAAAGACAAGAGAGGACACTCCACGAAACCTGGCCTCAGGAAGTGCGTCATGACT
The DNA here is from genome assembly GCF_043290135.1 of Rhipicephalus microplus. Taxonomy (NCBI): domain Eukaryota; kingdom Metazoa; phylum Arthropoda; class Arachnida; order Ixodida; family Ixodidae; genus Rhipicephalus; species Rhipicephalus microplus. The sequence continues at coordinate 135,842,126 of NC_134701.1, read as the reverse complement.
ACGTAACGAACTAGTGTTCTCACCAAACGTCAGAGGGCGCAAGCGCAAAAACAAAAACAGTTATAATCAATGCAACAGAATTGTTTTCACAAAATATTAATTACACGCCCAAATTTGGTATGTTCTTTATACATAAAAACAATATATTCAACACACCTTACGCGATTATTTTTCTCCAGTCGTACTGTCATAAACACCATCCACCCAGCGACAACCCCATGCATGACTGACAGCGGGAAGCTTTCGTCAACGTCGACTGCGTCGGCGTTTTCGTGCGTGAGATAACAGGTGAGGCACGTTTTCAAGCGAAGTTTGTTGAATGACATGTTGTTGGGCTTGTTGGGTCTATTTTTCAGAAAACGGTTACACCTGCGCGAATAAGACACCATGCAACAAACACAGAAAGATGCACACACACACGTTGCGCTTCGTGTGTGCGAGTTTATTTTCTTACGTGGCGTCTCATTCACGCAGTTGTAACCTTTTTCTGAAGCTTGTAAGGACTGGGAGGTTCGCTAAAAAGAAAGTTTGTGGCTCTATGCGGCGGCTAGACGGGAACATTGTGCAACGTATGCAGTATAGCAAAGGCGGCACGGCGTCAAACCGAGGCGACGCGTGCTGCGTCTGCCACGGACGCGAGCGTCTGTGCGCTGAGCATAGCTGGGCAGCTAGGTCATAGGCTCGGTGGCTCGGTGCAAAATATTGAGAAGCGTTCGCTGGGCCTCGCATGCTTCAACGTGTTTCCCGAAGGCTCGGAACACGAATAATTCTTGGTGTGCCGGAGGAAAATCTGGACTAGCCAAGTGGCCATCATCTTCGTTTCTTCGCTAGCCTTGTGCCACTAGTGCAAGCTGCTCACAAATTTTTTTGACGTTTCCAATATAATTTTACCGCACAAATTTCAACTACGATTTTTCTTCCCATTCTACTGCTGATACTGCGTACGCACGAAGGTGTTCTAAAGTTCCCAGGCCGTGATACCATTGCATTAAAAGGAATAGCGGCCTGGAAACTTCTGAAGATCTTTGTACGTGCTCTTGACGTCTATCTTTGTAAGTCAGAGTTTTATGGGTCAGAGATATATCACTGGTTTTGTACTGTGCATCGATTAGCTAATCATTCAAAGGGGTTTGCTGCTACACTTATGACGTGCACATATCTTTTTCGTAATTTGACAGCGAAGCATCCGCTTACTAACATTTTCAGACCGCGCTGATGCCATGCCGTCCGGCGGTCCAAGCTACGGCAGCTACTGCTGTGTATCGTGGTGCTTCAACAATGGCAGAACCCACAAGAAGCCTGGGACGAGTTCCTTCCGCATACCACGGGAAGGCAGGTGTGTTAAAGCTTTTGTATGGTTTGCATGTCTTTAGGCTTACTGTTCGTACTTGCTCAGTGAGGGTAACAATAAAAAATCACCATTCAAGCACGTCCCCTTTCAGCTGATAGTTCATTGCCAATGCAGGATGAAAGCATGGATGCAGTATGCTGGACGCGATGATCTCCTGAGTAAGCCGGCCAGCCTATTGTACGCAACGTACAGGGTTTGTAGCGACCATTTTACTGCTCAAAGTTTCATGGACCCTGGGCACACAAGGCTTACAGGAATGGCTGTTCCCAGTGTATAACCAGCTGCACCATGTAAGTGATTGACTGAAACTCAAATATGTGCAATAGCAGCCACTTGTATTGAATCAGTGGCGACAGATAACCGCGAAGATCTTTCTAGCCGATGGAGAAACCTCACTATAGAAGTAACACTTGGAAAGTCTTAAATTTTGTGAATTGTGGGTAATTACCTTCCTAACAGCAGCTTTACATTTCTGTCGTTTTTTGATGCTCTTGACCTGTGCAACTTGTTTTGAAAGACTTTAAAGGGCTATTTCACGTTATCTTCAAGCCTGAGTGCACATGTACATATACATTTCATCGGTGAAAGCTGGCACTGTTGATAATTTCAAAAATCACAAATTACTTGTTTCCTAGTTGGTGCCTTCTCTTTTCTTCCACGTTCGACCAATTTATGCGTTTGAAAGAGCTGTTTAAGTTTCCCCATGCTGCAAGCTTTGTAACTTGTACCAACTGCACATATATGCAGGTTCTTTGAGCGTCGCTTCAAGTAGTGACTGTGACATGGCTGCAGAAGCTGCACTGCAAGGTGCGGATGAGCTTCAGTTTGTGTTATTTTAAGCCTCTTACTGACACATTGTCGTAATTTCATTTCTTCAGGACCTGCGGTAGAGGCTTCAAAAAGCGGCTCCCACACATTGAGGTGCCCCAATGAACAGGGTGCGTTCAGTGTCACGTTTTCCTTTTTTTTACCCAAATTGACTGTTGACCAAACCTCTGCAGGTGGCAGCTCCCTTGTAGCTGGTGAAAGAAATTCTGCTGACTTCGTCTTGCCGGAGAAAACCCTAACCAGTCGTTCAGCTGTCACAAAAGGAACTTGTGTGACCGGTAAGTTGTATGTTCATTTCAACACCAGAGTGGATTGATATAGAGACTTCCGCAGGCCGCTCGCAAGATTGTTCCGACAGCACTGTCCGAGGCACTGAACAAGCTTCACAAGACCCGCCAGAAGACATCTCCGCCAACAGCTCCACGCGTGAGTGCCCTAGAGAAAATGGTGACTATGCTTTTATTGCAGCTGCTATTTTATGTTGAGAATGGTTTGTTTTTACCATTGTGAATGGTTTGTTTTTAGGTAGTGGAATCGAAAACTTTGCACCACAGAAAGTTGTGCACCTTGGGTCTGAAAGAGCGAGCAAAGTGCTCGTATGGGATTAGTTGTTCTTCGCTTTTACATTCATTTTTTTTGTTTATTGCAGTGCGTTCCTGTGTGCCAGGGACAATGTCTCCATCAATGAAGTACAAGCAAACCATTAAACATCTGCAAACCAAAGTAGCAGCACAGCGGACCCACCAGTATTTCACAATGCTCAAAGCATACCACGTCCCCAGCAAACTTTTTGGGAATCTCACTGTGCCATCAGAAGCAGCTTTTGCATACGTACAACAACTTGAATCTCACTTTCCTGCCATGATTGAGGCCACTGCACATCACCTGAAAGTGTGCGATGTTTTGTATCACCATCTGTCAAGTGTTGGCGATTTTCATTTCTGCTCTGCTGGGTGTCGCGCGGAATTTCTGAAAATGTTTTGCCGGGTTCGTTTATGTTGGCATGTGCGTTTTGTGAACCGAAACTTAGATAGGGTTAGGTTCCAGTCTTCAATCTCAGGCATACAGCTTGACAAGTTCAAAGGTTAGCAATTAGCGGCGGGTTTACACTAAAGTATTCGAGTTGAGCCGAATCCTGCAATAGCTTTGTTATGTTAATTACTTCGTTACAGCAGAGTTCATTATGGTCTTATATGCTTATATTCAGTTCAACTGGACTAACCACTCCTTCGTTGCATACATCGTTTAGGTTACCCGCTATGAGGAGTAGGGACATTGTGTATTCGCTCGAAGTGATTCGCATAACCTTAAAAAGAATGTTGGGTATCCTGTCTGTATTTTTGTAGCAAATGCGGGCAAACTGTACACTTTACTGTGGGTCGCTTGGTCACTGTGTATGCTTTATCTCTCCAGCTCAAGTAATATATCGATAACAAAACCGCTTGTTGAAATGTCTTCGAGCGGGCAAGGAACACAGTATGAAGTGGGCACGGTTCACGTTATCACGCTTTTCATATTTTAGCTTCTCATCAACCTCCTCATCTTGCCCATCAAAATTTTCAAAAGAATACCCAAACTTGTAGCGTTTGATGGGGCTACGGACGCTGCCATTTTATTTTTATATTGCTTGTGAGTGATAACGTACGATGTAGAGCCTTTGTGAAAAATAATGAGCCAAAGTGGTTTCCTTCTGCTATTTATTAGCCCTGTAATACCGCTCTCGTAGCACCAATTAAGGTCCACAATTATGGATAAAGTGATGACTACAATCTATTTTAGCTCGCAAGCGTCACAGCAACACCCGGACGCAAATAACTTGGGATCTTAAGTTTTTGATGAAGGCGACGCATAAGAAGAGCCACAAGACCTGCCAGTGTTGTAGCATAAAGTTTGTCTTTCACGTAGCGAGCAAGCTGCAAAGCCCTACCTTTCTGAGGACAAGCAGGCATCAAGTCTGCTTTTTTTCATTTTGGGCTAGCTGTTCTTGAGCACAGCCAGCACACTGCACCTTTGCCTTTCTGCTATATTGTGTCGTGTGGTTTCTGTGCTATGCGCTCTTTTTTTATGCATTATTTCGGTTAACCCCAGGCGTGATTCGCGACTTCATTGCTGTGTATATATCACTTCTTCCTTCTTCATCAGCATTGTGCGCTGTGTTTTTGCCATATATCATTACTTACCCACTGGCCCGGTGTGTCATACTTCACCAGCTTCTCGGCTTCTGCCAACTCTAGCGATGTGTGCGTTGTCTGTGTTCTCTATGTATTTGTTACAATATTTGTTACAATTTATTTGTAAGGCGAGATGCATTTGTTGTCTACCTTTGTCATATTGTGCTTTTTATATTCTCATACTCTACCTTGCCTTTGAATAAAACATTACGGATACTCTGTCTCTTTGACTGATATATACATTGATCACTCGTTCCAAAAGAAAAACACAAGCGCGATGAATAAAACCGTAGTGAATTATCATTACCTGCATCTCTTTTTATTATAACTAAATCGAAATAAAAATTACGTCACGACCGATTCGCACGAACCACTGAACAAAACATAACAGGGAATCGCTAAATCAATACGACCTACAAAAACTATCCATTTGGGCGATGAATAGTGGTCTGAAATCATGAACTTTCGTCATAGCCAAACGTCGGTTATGCAAAGTAATTCAAAATTTGCGCCAGTGAAACCGAAACAGGAAGCGCACGCCACTTGCTCTCACCAACCACTAGGTGTGCTAGGGTCGATTGGGCCGCTGGGGTCTACGGGAGTGTCCACTCTTAACCTTTATTTCTCTATGGTGAATACGCGTTCACTCGTTCACGACTACAACTGCGTCGCAGATTATCACCGTGTGACAGCTTCGGAGTACGGCTCCGTGGCGCTGCCTGCGTCGCTGGAATGACCGGATAGACAAGGAAGCTGTTGATTTCCCAAGCAACCAAACACCGTATCCCCCACTGTTTATGGCGAGATAGAATATGAATACACAGAAGTTGCCTGAATTGTCTACAATTATCACCCCCCTTTAAAAAAAAAGCTGCGCGAGTGATCTCAATTGAGACGGTTTAAGAAAAAAATGTTCTAACCAACATAACTATACCACGTGGACACTAAAGGTCACGCTTATCACCTCGTTCATTGTTTGCTCATTTATATTACATGCCTGCTTTATCGTTTACGTATACCCATAACGACAAAAAGCACCACTGTTATCTACAACGACACCTTCTAGCCTGCCTCATACATCGCGCAGAATATTCTCGGTAGGTTAATAATATTGCTACAAAAGACTAACCGAGATCTACTTCAATTGTTTTCGTGGACGTAACGAACGGGATATAAAAAGGCGACACTAACTAGCTAAGAATCATGAGCCGCGCAAGCAAAGTGAATCCCCGTTGAAGTCGGTGTATTGTACGTGTTTCAGCGGTTCACAATTCACTGAATCGCGAATTACCAAGCGAATGCAAAAAGAGGCGTTCAAGTTACAAAACGCAACTATACGATAAGACTCGTCAGCGTAGCTGCCACACACTCCTGCAAGCAACCACACAAGGCTATTGAATACAAAGGCAGCAGATCCCTGTCAGAGCGTCCTTATTCAACCCAGGGCTCCCTGGCCGTCACTTCCACTGTCCACGATGTACAGAGATAGTGTAGAGGATTGCACTGCTGTGATTTGCGCAATGAGCCCCGGCAAGCAATAGGCACCGGGCAATGCAGTTTACGAGATCTGATGCCAGCGCCAGAAATCATAGCCTAGCAAGTAGGCGCAGCAAAACAGAGTCTTCCAATGCTTAGCCTAGCGGTAGACGCAGCAGAACCCAACTTGCACATGCATATCATTTTCTTTTTAGTCGTGAGCAAGGTGGTCACGGCTCATTATGTAAGCGCCCAGGAAGACCTCTTTGAGAACGTGCCAAAAAGGGCACTGACACTTCAGCGTCTCACTATGTTCAGCGATCGAGCGTTCCATTTTCTTAGTATCCCTGGTGGTCGGTACCAACAATGCCGAGGCGGCCCAAATAGCTTCGTCGCGCCCTTTAATCCACTGTAGGGTGCCTATAGCGCTGCGGGAGGCTATGCAAGCTTGTGTTTGATACTTCGGCGTCTCGCGGACCTAGCAGTACGCGATCGCGCCGAGTACGCAAAGCACAGGCGTAGCCCTCCTCCTCCCGCCCTTTACCGAAGAAGTTCTGGCTACGTCCCTGCCGCACAGGGCCCGAAATATTGCGACGCATACGTGGCACATACGAAAACATGCATATCAAAATGCGTTTAATAAACGCCTTCGGCGTCATATGTAAAACATCGTCGCGGAAAGCGACAAAGGCAACCGGTGCCTCTTCGCATTCACCATGGCCTCCGAGATCGGGTGCTGTCTGAAAAAGGCACAGGGCCACTCTCAGAAGCCGTGCTCCATCACGGCCCGATCACCGACGCTGGCAGGCGTCCCTGCAGTCCGCCATGGTGTCGAAGCGGTTCGCACCAACTAGGCAGCGGTGCGTGAGCAGCGCGTTCAGGGACGCCCTGACGCAGAGGCCGCGACCGCTGGGCAGGATCCGCGCGAAGTACGGGAACCGCAGCTGGTCCCCTGCGCACGTAGCCGACTCCGGAGGACGGCACCGCCGAAGGCGACCTGGGGCACAAAGACAAACGTGGTGTATACTATAGGCGAGTCGGTACCTAGGAAGATTTTAAAAAATGCTGGAGAGAAAATGATTGCCCGGGAGTGAAGCCGTGCCTCTGGCAAGATGGCGGCTGTGGCGGCCATATTACTTCTGCTGGCAAGGCATTGCGGGGGCCTAAACTCCAGCAATTTTTCTTTAATCCTCCTTTGTCGGTACACGTGGCGACACGTAGCGGTACCAAGAATGCACGCAGGGAAGGCATGGACGGGCACTAGGCTAGTGGCGTAGCCAGGGGATGGCACACCGGGCCCGTTCCCCCCTCCTGCTCATTTTTGTGTTCTATGAATACATAATTAAAATTACACTCGACTAGAGTTGCCCGGAACCCACTTCACATCATGGTACATTCGGTACATCAAAGAGGCACTGTTCAATTCGTTATACAAAATTTTCGAATATTCGCAAACCCACAGGGGCGGCGCCAGGATTATTTTACCGGGAGGGGGGTGGTGTGGGAGGGCTCGTTATAAGTGTGTGCCTACGGAAAGGCGGGGAACTTAGGCATTTTGTTATGACTGTGTTTGCTCTTGGGGGGGGCAATGGTTGGGCGAAAATTTGGGGGGGGGGGTTCCAACCCACTATGCACCCCCCCTGGTGCCGCCCCTGCCCTTACCCGATATTATTATTAGGTGTAGAAATTGGTACCAGTCGCCCATCTTCACGAAAGCGAAATAGATAGTGTAAAGAAGATAGCGCCGCTATTGCCAGGACGCGCGCTAGGCCAAAATGGTAAAATAAGAACAGCCTGTCCGTAGTAAGGACGTCCTTTCTTGTGTCTATTTCTTCATTCAATTGACTGATAGATATGATGACATGGCTATGGCCTGTAACGTTGGCTATAGAGCCACAGGAGCAGAGATGCGGGATTGTTGAGGGAGTAGCTCTTCGACGACCAAAGAAAATACCAGGAATAGATAGCCGAAAAGTGCGTCACCGATGTAATCAAAAGATACGAAAGCTGCACGTATACTTGATATAGAAATACGTTAAATAACACCAGATAGAAATTTCTGGAGTCCTTCGCAATGGTGTTCGTCGTGACCACATGGCGTTTTGGGACTTAAAACCCAAACGTTGTTAAGACCGCAAGTCGGATGTCACCAGCCCAGGTGTTTGGATGGTGGACGTTGTGTCGATATGGACGCCACTCTCACCATCGCGTTCACCCTCGCAGTGGTCGCGGCAGTCCTGCAGCAAGGCATTTATGTTGCCGGTCCCGTTGACAGGACACTCGCCATTGGTGAAGTCCCACTCGGCACAGCGGCGTCCGTCGAAGTACCACCACCTTCCCGTCACGTCCTGCCTGCAAACGTAGATGGAATATTTTAGTAGTAGCAGTAGTAAACATTTATGTAAAAAAACAGAGGTTGCTAGGGAGACCAGCCTCTAATGGGTCAGCCTCAATGCGGTACTAGGTTGAGTCTTTAATCAGAGACCCCATTGGTCGTGGCCGCTGTCCTGACACGCTGGACCATGGCTGGTTGGGTCGCAAGGTCCTGGAAACCGAGGAGGGCCGCCTCCTGGTCCTCTCTTGTTGGATTTGGGTTCGGGGGTAAAGAAGGATTTAGTTCGCATGCCCATACCATGTGGTAGGTGTCAGCCACTTCCGCACACGGTACTGGCAGAGGCCGGAAAAGGAAGAGTCAACGTGTTTAAGCACTGTCGGACACAGTAAAGTATTAGTAAATAGGAAAATTTTGGGAGAAGCAGCGCACATTGTATACGAATTGTGGCTGTGCTACCACTCTAACAAGTGTGGATGTTCTGTGCAACGAACGCGACAAGTAAACGAGAAAGAAAAAATTGAGGCGATAGAAATCGACAAGTGGAAAGCTAAGTGTGCCACTTGCCTCTCGGTATCAAGGCTCTGAAAAAAGCGCGCCCATACATTGGTATATAACTACATTCTGTTTCTTTTGAAAACTTCTTATCAGCACCACGTGGTTTTCGATGATCTTGTTTGTGTTTGTTTTATGTTCTTGTAGTGTTGATTATGGTCGCTGCTGTCGTGCGTATGTGTGTGTTATCACACACATGAGCAGAGCCCATTCGAAAATAATTCATCAGTTGCTGCACAACGTTTGTGTTTGCGTCTTTTATGTGTGTCTCTTCTGTATTACGTGCGGTGCTGTTTCAAAAAACATGGCTCGCCAGCTAGCCCGTCATTAGAGTGTACTAGAACTTTTTTGAGTGGCGCGACCGAAACGCTCTCCCTTTGCTTTCTCCATCCCCAACTTGCGGCGAAAGTAGCGGCGGCGCTGCCATCGCCCAATCTTCCCACTTGGTTTACTCGGCTGGCTCGGCGGCATGGCCGGCATTTCGGTTTCAGTCGCGAAATGACGAAGAAGCAGCGTCTAAACCATTGTTATGCGCCAGGTTGCACAACTGGATATCCGCGTGTGCAACAAAGTCGGAAGTTTTCGCTTTTTAAGGCCCCGAAAGACGAAGAACGACGACTTCTTTGGGAGCAGAACCTCCATTGGCTTGACAAGCCGCTTGACGCCGATTGTGGTGTGTGCGAGTTACATTTCGAACCGCATTTCATTGTGAGAGACTACGTACATGTAATCAATGGTGTTCAAGTCCGAATTCCTAGGGGAGCGCCGACACTTGCCCCTGATGCAGTCCCGACAATCTTGCCCAACCTGCCTGCATATTTGACGCTCAAAACTCCAGCTCCGCGGACCCAAACAAAGCGGAGGTATCAGTGTGTGCCGGATGAGAATGACAACAGAAAACGGCGACGCATTAGCACTCCTGCACAGCTCCTTGTGGATACCAATGGTGCAACTTCTGCAGATGGCGACGAAGCTGACGAGGCAAGCTCAAGTCCCTCGTCTGACGCGGTTGTCACTCTCGGTGACCTTCGTGGTCTTGTCCTACCATCAAAGTCATGGGCGCTGCACGAGTTTCCTAGATTTCCCGGCGTGTCGTACGTAGCGTGCTCACTGAATCCTAGCACTCGTGAACTTTGCATTCAACGAGCCGTATACTTCACTTGTGCAGACAATGGAAGCATGCAATGTGAAGCATTTGTGCAAGAGAAACTAATCAGCAAGTCCAGTTTAGTAAATGTTCGAGAAGCCTCAGATGCTCTGCAGCTTGTTGCAAGCATCCCACTCTGTTGTGGAGCAGCAGAAACTTCCTTTTTGCCACCATCGGACCTTACCCACGGTCTATACGCGCAAATGAAGTCAAGAGGAGAAATATTCTACAGTGTCGAAAGCGCACAGCAGCAATTAAAATTGAGTAGGCTATAAATTGCTACAGTGGCGTAAAAAGGATGTCATTTTTCGTGCATATTTTTTTACACTCTTAATTTTTTGGCGGTGCACCAAGAAGAAAAACAAATTTTCGTAGAAGAGGCTTGTAAGCGAGAGAACGAGCAAATAATGACGCGAAATCTCAAAATAAATCTTCGATCTTGAATCTTTTTGTATCTAACCTGTGATGGTAAATTTAGCAGCATTAGGGATCTCGGTGCATTATTCATCGATCTAAGCCAATTCATTGTTGCGCTTCAGTGTCCCTTCAAACGATCTTTCAACCATAACATCTTTTTTTATTTAAATGCATTTTGGAAAGACAACCTGAACTCTGTCATTCTGTTTGATCCTGGCTTTATATTTTACGTTTTTTACAACTTACCTAATTGCAAATGTATTGTTTTATAAATATGTAAACCTTGCATTTTTATGTTATCAATTATGATGATCATTAGTTACGGCTCTGCTTTGCAGTGTTGTTGCATTTTAAACTCTCAAAATCTTCCAGTACTATGTTTCACTTAAGACATTCTTGTGCAGTATTACGTATTTGCATTTCTGTGGGCCCTACAACAATGAATCTATTCCCATATTTCAAAACTAAAGGGAGGTTTGGAAAAACTCTGCTGTTCTTCAAATAATATCAATAAAGCCTACTTTTTTGTCGTGTGTGCAGGCAGCCACAAGCAACGAGCCTTTTATTTGAGTCTGCAGCTTTGGTGTTTTACGTGGAATGGACCAAGATTTCTTCGTTTTGTGTGCAGCATATTCCTTTTTTTTTTGGAGAGGGGGCGCTTCCGGTGTGTACCGGCCAGCTGGTTTCTCGTCTAAAATGTGTACACATTAAAAATTAAAAAAAAACGCACTCGTTATATCGTACAATGTGCTATGCTGCTTCGGGCTGCAGTGCGGTCAGCAACAACTTCAATAACAATAATGTCAAATAACCTTTATTTGCGCGAAAAAGGGGAGGTATGTGAATAAGAAAAAAAAAGAGGGAGATCATCTTCAAGCCCAAACTCCATAAGCGCGAAAATGAACGCGACAGCGACGAGCGACGCTATGAGCGACGAAACAGGGCGCGTTCGCGCGACGTGTCGCGTGCTCGTTTTCGCGCGATCGCTCGGTTCTCCAGATTTGGAAACCGTCGCTCATCGCCCGGAAGTGCTGGGCTCAAGCAGCCAATAGCGAAAAACCGGAAAAGACGAAGACTACATAGGTGCACGTGACCCTGCCCGAGTCACGTATGCGTAACAAGAAATAACGCAATGCGCATATAAAAAATGCTGCAAGGCAATAATAAACACTTTCCGTTCCATTACACAACAATATATCTTATTTTAAAATTGGAAACCGCTCGCTACGCGGTTTTCTTGGTGCGAGTTGACGGCCTCATGCCAGCAACAGTGGAATTCGCTCGCCGAAGCAGTCGCGTGAATGAGGTTTGCCTGCGCTAGCGACTGATCGCGCGACGCCGATCTACGTCGCGTCGCTCGTCGCTGTCGCGTGCATTTTCGCGCTTATGGAGTTTGGGCTTCACACTAGGCGCGACGGAGAGGTACCAACAGGTACGCGGAACGCCTGCCAGCCATCCGCCCGGGAAGATTGGTCGACGCCAGCGCCACCGCATCATTCCACGCCGAAATGGCCGCTCCCAGGCAGCCACTCGCGCCACTCAAAAGCTTCTAGTACACTCTACCGTCATAAAGCAGAGGGAATAGCAGTGCGGCATTTTCCCAGGCAACCGACCCTTTCACAAAAAACCAGTACACCGTCTACCTATAGGCTATATTGTAACGAACAAATACAGTGCCGGAAGCTAAAACGGCTATTTATTAATGGCGAACTTGTACCCGTCAACTGAATACACAAAGGTTATGAGCTCACTAGTCAAAACCTCGTCAACTTCTCTTGCGTCTCGCCTCGAGCTGCTCCTCGAAAAACCGCCAGCGTTCCTCTTCCAGCGCATGATGTGGTGACACGTGCAGCCAGCGTTGCATGGCCCGTTTAGCTTGGCGCGTTTGGCTTGTCAGTTGGTGTGGCAGAATTCACAAGAGCAGGAAGCAGTGCAAGACTTCGGCTGGTGCCCAACAATATGCGGCATTAGTCCCCCTCCCGAAACGCATCGTCCCGATGCGTGCGCTGACGTCGAACAGTTTTGTAAAGGAGTATTTATCTGATGTTTGAGCACATTTATCAGTTGTCTCGTTCAGTGCCTTTCGTAGTACGGTTTCATTCGTACTACATGTACAACTTCTGGCCGATTCCTGCGTCGAATTGAGCACACTTGCCCTTCAGGAATTACTGCGTAGTTTAGCGTGCCTAACTGGCGAAGTACTTTGTAAGGGCCGAAATAGCGCCGCATCAGTTTTCCCGATAGGCCAGGTGCGCGTATAGGCGTCCACACCCACACTTTGTCTCCGGAGTTGTACTGTACATCTCTCCGCTTCAGATTATAGCGACTTGCGTCAGAGCCTTGTTGCAAAATGATACGATGTCTTGCCAATTGCCGTGCCTCTTCTGCCCTTTCTATGTAGTCGCTGATGTGTGGGTCACTCTCATTCGAATCGTTGACAGGTAACATCGCGTCTAAGGTAGTTGTGACCGTCCGACCATAAACAAGTTGAAATGGCGTGAAGTGTGTCGTTTCTTCTACTGCGGTATTATACGCAAATGTTGCATAAGGCAAAATACTGTCCCATGTCTGGTGCTCAACGTCCACATACATCGAGATCATGTCGGCGAGAGTTCTATTGAGCCTTTCGGTTAATCCGTTCGTTTGCGGATGGTATGCCGTAGTCCTTCTATGATCGGTGTGGGTGAGCTTCATAACAGACTGCATCAAACGGGCAGTAAATGCTGTTCCTTTGTCTGTAATGACAACCTGCGGTTCGCCATGTCGTAGTACAATCTGAGTGACGAAAAACTGGGCTACTTCGTACGCCGTTCCTTTCGCGATAGGTGATGTCTCAGCATATCGAGTCATGTAGTCTGTTGCTACAACAATCCAGCGCTTTCCCGATGAAGAGAGAGGAAATGGACCAAGCAAATTCATTCCCACTTGCTGAAATGGCCCTTTTGGTGGCTCTATTGGTTGCAACATACCCGCTGGTTCCGATGGTGGTATTTTACGTCTCTGGCAATCCCGGCATGACTTAACGGTGCACCGAATCCCTTAATTTCGGCCAATAATACTTCCGGCGAATTCTGGCCAAAGTGCGACTACTACCCATATGGCCAGCCGATGGGTCGTCATGGCACGCTTCTAAGATTTCTGCTCGCAGTGATGATAGTACAAGAAGCAGAAACGTCTAACCGGTGTTTACGAAGTTGCGCTTGTATAGGACGTCGTTCCGGAGGACATAGGATGTCAAACTACGGACGAAAGCTCGTGGTACCTTATTTTGCTGACCCTCCAAGTATTGGATAAGCGGGCGTAGTTCCAGGTCTCTTCGCTGAAGACGAGCCATCTCCGACACATACAGAGCTCCAAGAAATGGGATGTCTTGTTCTTTGTCAGATGATGGAGACTCAACAGGTGCGCGATACAGCCAATCCGGGTCATTGTGCTTGAGACTGGACTTGTAGACCACAGTGATGTCATGTTCCTGCAGACGCAGGCTCCATCTAGCCAGTCTTCCTGAAGGGTCCTTGATATTTGCCAGCCAACACAATGAATGATGATCACTGATTGCTCGAAACGGTCTGCTGTAGAGGTATGGACTAAACTTGCTGATGGCCCAAATAACTGCGAGACACTCTTTCTCTGTCGCTGAGTAATAGGACTCAGCATTCGATAGAGTGCGGCTCGCGTAAGCAATGACCTTTTCTTCTCCATTCTCCCACTGAACGAGGATGGCACCGACGCCAACGTTACTCGCGTCGGTATGTATGTCTGTATCGGCCTCTTCGTCAAAGTGGGCAAGCATTGGAGAAGACTGCAAACGGCGTCGCAACTTTGAGAAAGCCACTTCTTGTTGGTACACTTACTTTCGTTAGCCGTGTCAAAGGCTCAGCGACCTCAGCAAAGTTTTCAACAAAGCGTCTGTAGTAGGCACATAGTCCCAGGTATCGTCTGACGGCCTTTTTGTCTTGCGGTTTCGGAAAATTTTCAACTGCTGCAATCTTTTCGGGGCTGGGCAGACGCCTTCCGCACTAACTATGTGCCCGAGGAACCGAAGCTGACGAAATCTAAAGTGACACTTTTGCGGTTTCATGGTCAGCGCTGCCACGCGAATGGCATTCAGTACCATTCTCAGTCGGTGGATGTGCATGCTGCTCGAAGGTAGAAGAAAAAACCACTACATCGTCCAGGTAGACAAGACACGATTGCCACTTGAGTCCGGAGAGCACAGTGTCCATCATCCTCTGGAAGGTAGCGGGAGCAGAGCGCAAACCGAAAGGGAGCACTTCAAACTCGTATAGTCCGTCTGGGGTCACAAACGCCGTCTTTTCGCGATCCTGTTCGTCCACCTCGATCAGCCAATATCCACTTGTTAAGTCCAATGATGAAATGAAGTGAGCATTGCGTAACTTATCCAAGGCATCATCGATCCGTGGAAGTGGGTAAACATCACGCTTTGTGACTTGGTCCAGCTTTCTGTAGTCAACGCAAAACCGCAGAGTGTTGTCTTTCTTTTGGCTAGTACTACCGGTGATGCCCACGGACTGTTGGATGGCTGGATTACGTCATCTTTGAGCATTTCCTGCACTTGGTTCTTGATGGCTTCCCTTTCTTTTGGCGCTACTCGGTATGGGCGCTGATGCACAAGTCTCACGTGTTCTTCGACCACAATCCGGTGCTTTGCGACGGGAGTACGTCCGACTTTCGACGAGGTGGAGAAGCACTCGGCGAACTCTCTGATGAGGTCAGCAATCTGTTGCTTCTGAGATGACGAGAGCTCTCTGTCAATGACTACTGACTGGAGTACGTTATCTACTGTCTGTGAAGCTTTATCAAGAGTGCAAACATCTCAGACTTGCACGTGCTCATGCAGCGATGCTACGGATGTTCCCTTCGCAACATGCTACAGCTCATTTCGAAAGTTAGTTAATAGGACATACGCACATCCATTACGAAGGCTCACCAGGCCTCTTGCCACGCATAGTCCTTTTTCAAGTAGCAGTCTGATGTTTCCATCAGCTAATCTGTCACAGTCACGAATAACTTCACTCCTCACAAGAACGGTCACACTGGAAGGTGGCGGCACGATTACATCTTCGTCCACAATGCGGAGAGGTAGAACGATTGGTTTCTCCGCATGACAGAAGGTGACGGCATTCTCCGTAGAAAACGAAACCTGGGACTCTTGCAAGTCAATGACTGCATTGTTTGTTTGCAAAAAGTCCATGTCTATAATGAGTTCCCGGGAGCACTCAGGAAGCACAATAAAACCGCCTACATACACAAATCCTCTTATTCCTATCCTTGCGGTGCTTAACCCCACGGGACTAACTATGTGCCCTCCAGCGGTACGTATCTGAGGTCCGGTCCACTCAGTCATCACTTTCTTAAGCTTTTTTGCGAGAGCATTACTGACAACGGAATAGTCTGCACCAGTGTCTATTAGCGCAACGGCCTCGACGTCGTTGATCGTGACTAATATCTCGGAGGTAACCTCGCTACTACTGCACTTGTCCGTCGTTGCGTAACTGCCACCTTCCTGTCGGGCTAACAATGGAGGGTCTTCAGTTTTCAGTATATCAGCGGCCTCATCTCCACAGGTCGCTGGCTCTAGTTTTTCCGCCGCGGGCTAGGTGAACGTGATCTTCGGAGATTTGATGACGGACGAGGACTCGGCGACCGATAGCTCATCGGTGCTGTCGAACGCGACTCCCGTTGTTGCGTGTCTTGAGGTGAATAGCGTGAAGACAAGTATTCTTCGATTTCGTAGGGCCGCCCACCGTTCCGTGGACATGGTGCATCGACTGGAAAACCACGCAGTCCCGCTCGACGATACTGGCACGCCCGGTAGAGGTGACCTGCTTCTCCGCAGTGGTAGCAAAGGGGCCGTCGGTCTACAGTGCGTCATACATCGCTCTTACGTGGTCTTGCTTCCGGCATTGGTAGCGGCGTGCTCGGAGAAAACGTCGGAGGTATCACAGCAGTCGCAGCCATCCGATTCATGCGTCCGAGGTCCTGTCGTACAGCTTGCGCGTACGACAACTGAGGCGGAGGCTCCGGTTGTGCGTGCTGTAGTACCTGAGGTTGTGGTTGTAGAACCGCTTGCCGCACTTGTTCGCGCACAACGTCGGCAAGTGAGGACATCGCTGAATGAGCTTGAGTCATTTGTATTTTCTTGAGTTCTTCCCTTACGACAGCCCTCACCATTTCACGCAAGAGATCAATGTTACTCGTGAGGGCTGTCGACGCCGCGCTAACAGATGAGACGCTTACGTCCCTGTTGTATTGGCGCGCGCGCGGCTGCAGGGTCTTTTCTATCATGGTCACCTCTGATCTGAACTCAGCAAGAGAGCGCGGTGGATTACGCACCAGACCTGCAAAAAGCTCCTCCTTCACTCCACGCAACAGGTGCCGCAACTTCTTTTCCTCAGCCATGTTCGGGTCGGCCCGGCGGAACAGTCGAGACATGTCTTCAATGTACATGGCGACGCTCTCGTTGTTCCGTTGGTTTCGCGTCTGAAGAGCAGCCTCTGCCTTTTCTTTGCGGTCCGTGTTTGGGTACGTAGCAAGAAACTCCCTTCGAAAGTCGTCCCACGATAATAAGGACGCTTCATGGTTTTCAAACCACGTACGTGCAGAAACTTGCAGTGCCACGTAGACGTAGCGAAGTTTCCTGTCTTCGTTCCAACCGTTCAGTCTGGCAACGCGTTCAAAACCGTCGAGCCAGTCCTCAAAATTCTCAAAAATATCACTGTGAAATACCTCTGGTATGCGGGGCGGGTCCATGACGATATGCAATGGAAATGAAGTCGCTGGGCTGGCCATTGCAGGGGCTCCGGAACTTACGTCCTCCACTGGTCTTGAAGAATCGAAGAGGGCACCAAACTCGGGCTGCTCACCTCGTAGGCGACGACTCGTTCGTTGGTGTACAGGAGTCAACTGCGCTGGCTCCAACCTTCGGGGTTCTGGGCTATGTTCCCTATGCTGAGATGGGCTTGGAATCATACCCCGCACCTCCACCAGTTTGTAACGAACAAATACAGGGCCGGGAGCTAAAACAGCTATTTATTACTGGCGAACTTGTGCCCGTCGACTGAATACACAAAGGTTGTGAGCTCACTAGTCAAACCTTGTCAACTTCTCTTGCGTCTCACCTCGAGCTGCTCCTCGAAAAACCGCCAGCCTTCCTTGTCCAGCGCGTGATGTGGTGACACGTGCAGCCAGCGTTGCATGGCGCGTTTAGCTTGGCGCGTTTGGCTTGTCAGTTTGTGTGGCAGAATTCATAAGAGCAGAAAGCGGCGCAAGACTTCGGTAGGTGCCTAACAACATGCGGCAATATGCGGTCTGTAATAAATCCATCTCAAGAGGGTCCGTACGTGTTCTATGGCGATTGGTATAACTTACATATACATGTTTCATGCAAGATAAGGTGCGCACACAGACACGTGCACTAGACGGAAAAAACGCAAACACCATGGGCACCAAGGGACCTGTCCCGTCATTGTTTAGCACGCAGGATTACAATGAGCCGGCTTCCCTGAATAATTGCGGACGAGGACCGAACAAATTAACGCGACAGCGTTAAAGAGCTCGTTTCGCAATTATTGTTTTCGTAATTGTCATCGGTAGTAAGCGAAAAATCAACGTTTTCCGTGATCGAAAAATCGAGAAAGACGTAAATAAAACGAATAATAAAAATCTTTGTCCGCGAGAATACAACCAAGTCTTTCTGCGTAGCAAGCATGTGTTCATACCATCGAGTGACGTCATTGCTTGAAATCATTAAAAAAAAGACTATATGAAGCGTAGAATCGCACCAGGCGCCAGAACATGTGAAACCATGGTGCCACGAATGGGGGTCCTAAATGTCATCCTTTGTAAAGTGCTCAGAATCATTTAACCATCATGGGCGAGAACATTCAACAAAGTTGGCAGCTGCGTGGGTTCGAGTGTAGCCTTGGAGATCCTTAGCCGATTCGCTAAACGAAGAATTTCTTTCGGCACGGCTACCATGCGCCGAGAACCGCAGCAAGGCGAGCAATTGAGAAGGCCATGTGGGTGGCCCAGGGCCCGATTCCGCTATCATTTCCTACCCACGAAGCCGAAGCGCCCTCCAAGTTTTTGTATTCTAAGAACACGGCCAGACTAGAGGAGCGGCACGCGCCCACTGCCGAGAACTTCCGACATATTTGTCACTGGATGAAGGTAATCGTGCAGTCCGCTGCACACTTGTTGGAAATTTTGTGCAATTTTTTTATGCAGTGGCTGACGACCACGAAGAAATATGCGTCAAGTGGATATGCGCCACAGTTAATAGGTGATCAAGAACAAGTTTTTTTTTAAAGGGTTGGAGCATTGGACGCCCCAGTCGTTACGCAGTTCGCATTGTGTGACGCCTGGCTGTTCCTTTGATGATCTAAAACGATTTGTTACCGATATTGTCGCGATTCGTTTCCCGACAGCAAGCCTGCCTAAGGCAAATTTAGAAACGAGTTCATGGCACTATAGCGTGGCCCAGTGGCAGAATACCGGGCAGGCACGCAGCGGATGCGGGTTGAAATCTCATTCTGTCATTAATGTTTTTTTTATTTACAAAGTTTTTGTCGTTCGATACTAATTACGGGCGGTGGCTCTATATTGTGGCGGAGGGGGGGGGGGCTTTGTGCCTTTTCACGTACTTGTTTGAGAAGCTCCTGGATATCCGCAGAAAACGATGCTTGAAAAACTTCCAGTTTTTCACCTGATAAGACGTTTTGCTCCAATATGTGGTCAATGAAATTCCAAGAAACGTCAATACATTTCAAAAGGCCCCGTTGGCACCGCTACTATTACCGTTCTTTTTCAGCTGCTAAGTGTACCACAGTTTTTTTTTTGCCTGTACCAGTCTCTTTGTGGGTAAAGCTTGCGGGTGTCGGGATTTTGACAGCTCCTTCAATGAGAGGCGCTTCAGGCGGAAGTGTGTATTTACCTGGTTTTTCAGAGGAGCTAATTTTCTTTTTCACCTACATAAAGAGAGGCATATCGCAGCATCAGAAATTTTGGCATCGGGAGTGCAGTGCTCATGCGAATATATAACAAACTCGAAATCCCAGAAATGCACAGCCGGTGCGACATTAACTACTTAACAAAACCGAAGCGCTCACTTGTATTAGGCACACTCACGTACTGGCATTTGTCAGTTCGCATGGAAACGATGCAACATGGTTAGCAATGTTACAAGCTCGTCGTCTCGTTGTATAGCCAGTCTCATTGAAGCAGCCTGCTTCGACCTGTCTACTGAATATAAGTCGTCATTTTTTTTTCTGCGCTTAACCTTCTCGTTTCAGAGCACACTCTCATCTGCCGCGCAATATGACGTCTTTGAAATTCTGAAACGTACAAAAATTATTTTTAAAGTGTCTTTGTTCCTCCGGAACGCAAGAAGGCAAAATATTTACTCACGAATGCAGTCGTAGTTGCGAAAAGATGAGGGGAAAAGTGAGCGAACGAAGCGAACCTACAGTTGCACATGGAAAGTTGTTCCCGGTGCCCACTTCACACGATTCGTGCAGCCAAATGCTACCCACGAACACTCGGAGTGTCATCACAGACGTGTTTAGAACCGTCTTGTTCAGTTAGAGGCACCACAAGCAACAATACTAGCACAAGAACAACGCGAAAACCACGTACGCTACAATGCGTCCATCCGCTTTGTGCCCTGAGCAATATGGCGGCTCGTCGGCTGCATTCACGGAGCCCCTCCGCCACTCCAGAACCTCCTCTGCCACCCCCGCTATAGTGCCTAGAATGTAAGTGTATTCTAGGCACTATACCGCCGCTACAGTGTGCTGGTGTACTGGCCCCTGCGTACACTCTCGAAGCGGAGGGACAACTGCGAGAGCAGAGCAACTGTACCAAACTCATCGAACGCCGGCTATAGTTGCCCCCCCCCCCCCGCCCCCTCGCAAGAGCGTTACGAGGAGGAAGAAAGTCATATAACAGAGAGAAGACAAAACCGACGAAGCAGCATACCAAAAAAGGGTGAATACATGAAGAAAGAAAACTCAACCTTCGTTCGCCAGAAGGTGGCGCCGACGTGTTAGCTCCGGCGTTTGCACAAACTTAACCGCCACTAAACTTACATTAATTTTTTTCTCGCTTGTTCAGACGTCCATAGAAAAACTCGTTTAAAGAACAGATGTTTCAAAAAGCGTTCCTTTTAGCGCAATTGTATTGCTTACAATATGTTGAATCGTTAAGGAAATATTTGTGCAAAGACTGAGCGTGATGGTAGGGTCACCATGGAAAGCACGAAGCATAACTTGTGTCGTATTTGTGTCTTTCAGGTGCTCTTCTCCCAGACAAGCTAGTTGTGTCCCTCTAAGTGCTCTTTCATTTCATCACCCCATTGTCGTTGTTATTTGTAATCGATTCGGGCAAAGTGTGCTGGTCGACACTTGAGTTAATTTTTGTTTAGCGCCTTCAGTCAGTTTTTTACGCGCAGATTGTGGCTGATGCCTTATTTGGGGGGAGACAAGACCCCCTCCCCACTCCCTTGTACCCCCCCTGCCCCCCCCCCCGCCTCAAGGCCTCTTTTATACTTCCGGGCATGCACTTACCGTGTACGAAAGCAGCATTGTTTCAGGCGACAAAAAAGAAATAATACCTAGAGTTGTACAGCGCTAAGTCGCTACTTGTTCCATCCGCGTGTTAAGAAGACCTACCACCGTGCATGATTAAGCCTGCTGGAGCACCACGCACTGTACAGTAAATAGAGGGGTACGTTCCCCCACATACATTGTACCTCGGTAGTGGTGCTTTCCTATTGCACATGCACCCTTTGTAGTCGTGAAGCTCGCTGTTTTTGTCATGTACTTTATCCTTGGTTGGAAGTCAGTAAACCTCTCCTTGCTGCTCTTTTCCAATGCAATTTGGTTCACATCGGTTTACTCGTGGGAAGGCGTATTGCTGAGTGCGAAGTACTCGAAGTCGTTAAACACTTTTTTTCTCATGCCCCCTCTAGGTCCGCAGGACGGCGTTTTGCTTTCCCATTTTAGGGTACGTAGTACTCCGATTCGTTACTTTCCTATTTTTCACGAATGACTTTAGCACGGGGCTATTTCTTAATTGCCTGTGCAGTGTTACCCTCCTTATTTGCACGGATGACTTGAGCACGGGGCTATTTAAATATTGCCTGTGCAGTGTTACCCTGCTTATTAGCACCAATGACTTAAGCACGGGGCTATTTCATAATTGCCTGTGCAGTGCTTCGACAGCATGCGATGGAACTCGCCTCTCTTCGTGCAGTCGGGCAACTTCATGGCATAATTTTTTATCAACACGGCCTCATCAAGTGTGAGGCCAGTGGGACGGCTCTATCTATGCTCTCCCAAAGTAGAGTACCTACCTAGTACTCTAGTTTGTTACCAACTTTTTCTACACGCACTTTGAGGTACTGGGACAGCTCTAAGCTCTCACAAAGTCGAGTACGACGTCGTAGTCTGAATTGCGGAACAATTCTTCTATACCAAGAAGGTTTAAAAAAGACAACACCGAAGCGCTCCGTACAGACGGTTAACCAGCGAAAACTAAAACGTGCTGCCCCTGTGTTTATCAGTGGGTTCAATGGGCTGTGTAAGATGTCTGTTCCGTGTATGTGACGTTTCTTCTAACAAACCCAGCATGTTCCCTGTTATATAGTTAAAAAATGCTCGACACTTTTTTGTCTTTTTAATGTTAGTCCTAGCGGAAAGAGTGATTCTACTCTAGCAGGAGTTGACGCACTCAAGCCCGACCAGATTGTAAAATTCTGTGTCAGAGTAGCGTAACTCCAGCAGAGAGTATGTGTACGTCATTTGCGAAGGCGAGAGAGCTTGTTCACTCTCGTTCTGCGAGAGTACGAGAACTCTGTTGAGAGAAAGTGCCTACTCTGTGCAGCAGAGTTCCTAGCACTGTACAAAAGAGAGCGAGATGGACAAACATTCATTCCCACGAATAGATTTATTTATTTATTTATTTATTTATTTATTTATTTATTTATTTATTTATTTATTTATTTATTTTAGGGGTTTAACGTCCCAAAACCACCTTATCATTATGAGAGACGCCGTAGTGAAGGCCTTCGAAAATTTTGACCACCTGGGGTTCTTTAACGTGCACCCAAATCTGACCACACGGGCCTACAACATTTCCGCCTCCATAGGAATTGCAGCCGCCGCAGCAGGGATTCGATCGCGCGACCTGCGGGTCAGCAGCCGAGTACCTTAGCAACGAGACCACCACGGCGGGGCTCCCACGAAGAAAGTCGCCAACACACTCTCGCCGCTGTTGAGTGTAATCATTAATTGAGAAAGGAGGGTGCCATCTCAACCCCATAACCCCGCCATTGTCATGCGCAAGGTTACGCCCGTGCGAATTTTCGGCAATGGCAGCCAATGTCGCACTCCCAGAAAGATCCATTTCCCATCCCACCTTCACCTCTTTATTTCCCCTCCAGGAAAGATGGTAACCAAAGGCAGGCCGCTCTGAGGGCACGTCATTGCTTCATCTTCATTTTAGCATCCACAGACAAGCTGCGGTTCCTTCGGAAACTTGCAATAAAAAGGTCAGTGGCGTAGTCCGGGCGTGGCACACCATGGCCCGTACTGCCTCCCTCCTTGCCACATTTTTTTTCTTTTGCCATGACATATCATGTTCAAAATGACACTGGACCACACTTCCGGTCAAAAAGGTGCCCCCCACCCCCTTTCCTGCGCACCCTCTATAGAGAACCTGCATGCTCACCCCTCGCACCCCACTGGTAAAGGATTGCCTTTTTTGCAACAACTTAAGAAGCGATAATGACGTCAGACCGAAGATTAGACAACTCTGTTATATGGACAGCTTCGCAGTAGCTCCCGTGTGCTTTCATGAACGCCAGTGTATTGTGGCCGATCGTCTGCGCGCATTGCATACCTCTCACAGGTCGTGAACAGGGGCTGCTCGAAGCAGACGTCCCTTCGGGGTCCACGCAGCAGTCCGCAGTCCCGGTAGCACTCCTCGATGCTTGAGAACCGGTTTGAGCCTCGGTTGCACACGGCCACAATGTCGGCGCCGCTGGACACGCAGCCCTCGGACGATGCCCGGTACTCGTCCTTCAGGGCCGGGCAGTACGTGTAATAGACGGCGCCGCACACGTTGGCCTGCGTGGCGAGACACGTTGAGGTCATGCGAGAGTCGTGTGGCGAAATTCGATCAAAGTGGACGATTGGACCAGTTGGTCACTCATGATCGACGTGTATACTGCACGGTAGAAAACAGCGACGGCAAGCAGACAAGCGTGGAATATCAACAGATGGTTTACTTTTCCCATACCACATATGCTAATGTAAGAGGATAAGAAAAGTTAGCTGTTAAGAAACAATAAAAAACAAAACTGCACACCTGGCCTAGCATTTGTAGCCTACTCTGGAAGCTTGTACACCTCTACGAAGAAAGTATACTTTTCCGCCTCGTGCATCTCGGGCGTGCAGTATTATCTTGTTATTTAAATGTTTGTAACATAGATCTATTCGTTTTTTCCAATTATATATATATATATATATATATATATATATATATATATATATATATATATATATATATTGCAACGAGCTAGGTTGCGTGAAAACACAGGTTATTATTCCAGAAACGTTAGCCGCAACAAGCTGGTACAGGCAGGAACCCGGCAAGCACGAGCCACACACGGACGTCAACGTCTTCTTTCACGCTGGCACAGAGCTGGCGCCACTATGCTTCGGTACAATTACTCCCCGCGCAGAAAGCAGCCAACCTGGCGACCTAGGGAAAGGACACGACAAGGGGGTCATAGCATGGTTTTAGGCGTGATACGTGTACTGTTTCACGCCCACGGCAGCGTTGGTCCGAAGGTGGATCAATGGGCTCAACTTCATAGTTGACGGGAGATGTTTGCCGCACCACACGGTAGGGGCCATGGTATTTCGACGAAAGCTTCGGGGAAAGACCAGGAGGGGTAGACGGGACCCAGAGCCAAACCAGCATTCCTGGGTTATAGTGTACAGTAGACGCAGAGGAATCGTGGTCAGTTTTCTGGCGCCATTGGTCTTGTGCGGTAAATGAGCGAGCGAGTTGACGACACTCTTCGGCATAAGCAGCTGCTTCGGAAACAGGCGTCGCTTCGGAAACATCAGGCCTGTAAGGGAGAATGGTGTCCATGGAGAATGATGGCTCACGTCCGTACAGGAGGAAGAAAGGAGAAAAGCCAGTGGTTGTTTGTGGCGCAGAGTTGTACGCGTACGTGACAAAAGGGAGCACTTGGTCCCAATTAGTGTGGTCGTCAGAGGCGTACATGGCAAGCATATCTCCAAGGGTACGGTTAAAGCGTTCCGTCATGCCATTTGTTTGAGGATGGTATGCCGAGGATTTTCGATGGACAGTGCGACATGCCTTGAGTAGCTCGTCGACAGCGTTCGAGAGAAATACGCGTCCACGGTCACTCAGTAATTCACGAGGCGCACCGTGTCGCAAAATGAGATGGTGAAGAAGAAAGGACGCAACGTCTTTCGCAGTGGTAGCAGGCAGCGCAGATGTTTCAGCGTAGCGTGTCAAATGATTCACGGCGACGATAATCCACCGGTTGCCTCGAAGAGAGTTGGGTAGAGGACCATAAATATCAATTCCGACGCGGTCGAATGGTTTTGCTGGGCAGGTTAAGGGTTGCAAAGGGCCAGCAGTGCTGTGAGAAGGCGTCTTGCGTCGTTGACACGTGGTGCATGACCGAGCGTACTGGCGAACGTGCCGATACATGCCGCGCCAGTAGTATCTTAGACGAAGGCGAGAGTAAGTCTTAAATACTCCAGCGTGGCCACATTGGGGGTCATCGTGAAAGGCAGTGTAGATGTCCGAACGTAAATGACGAGGGATGACAAGGAGCCACCTACGGCCGTCCGTCACGTAATTGCGGCGACACAACAAGCCTTCACGGACAGCAAAGTGTCTTGCTTGATGAGAGAGGGAGCGTGAAGTCGTTTCTGACGAACTGTGAGAGAGGACGTCGAGCAAAGAATTGATCCAGGGATCCTTGCGCTGTTCGCATGGCATGTCAGTGATGCTCAACGATGACGAATCGCAAATAGCAGTTGATAAGCAGGCAAGGTCAGGTGGCAGTGGAGAACGGGATAGTGCATCAGCGTCTGAATGTCTGCGTCCTGAGCGATAAACAACACGGATATCGTATTCCTGAAGGCGTAAAGCCCAACGAGCGAGGCGGCCAGTAGGATCTTTCATGAACGCTAACCAGCATAAGGCATGGTGATCTGTGACGACATCAAACTGGCGTCCGTAAAGGTAGGTGCGAAATTTTCCTATAGCCCAAATGATAGCCAAGCACTCCTTTTCCGTGACGGAATAGTTGGACTCTGCCTTCGTTAGTGTACGGCTGGCATAGGCGACAACGTACTCGTCGCAGCCATCCTTGCGTTGAGCGAGAGTGGCACCGAGGCCCACACCGTTTGCATCCGTGTGAATTTCAGTGGGTGCATTGGGATCGAAGTGGCGGAGAACTGGCGGAGAGGTGAGTAGCCGGCGTAGCGCCGTGAATGCCTCATCGCAGTAGGAATTCCAGCCAGAGAGGTCCGCGCTACGGGAGAAAAGCTGAGTCAGAGGGGAAATTATAGAGGCAAAATTGCGAATGAAACGCCGAAAATAGGAACACAAGCCTACGAAACTACGAAGCTCCTTTAGGGTAGTAGGCTTGGGGTACTCGGCAACGGCACGCAGTTTGGCAGGGTCTGGTGATATTCCTTCTTTTGAAACGACGTGGCCGAGAATTGTGAGTTTGTGGGCGCCAAAACGACATTTCTTGATGTTTAGTTGCAACCCGGCTGCCGTAAGGCACTGGAGAACTTGTTCCAGACGGGAAAGATGAGTTTCGAAATTCGCCGAGAATACAACTATGTCGTCTAAATAGCAAAGACAGATGTGCCATTTAAGTCCCCTGAGGACACTGTCCATCATTCTTTCAAAAGTCGCAGGCGCATTTCAAAGACCGAAGGGCATTACATTAAATTCATATAAGCCGTCAGGGGTCACAAACGCCGTTTTTGGACGGTCTGGTTCAGCCATTGGCACTTGCCAATATCCAGAGCGCAGGTCCAGTGAAAAGAAAAACTCCGCACCTTGAAGGCAATCCAAGGCGTCATCAATGCGTGGCAGGGAATAAACATCCTTGCGTGTGATGTTGTTTAATCGACGATAATCCAAGCAAAACCTGATGGAGCCATCCTTTTTTCGCACGAGGACCACTGGCGAAGCCCAAGGACTGTATGAGTGCTGAATCACACCACGTTGCAGCATCTCGTCGACGTGTTGAGTGATGACGTCACGCTCAGCCTGCGAGACGCGGTAGGGGCGCTGACGAAGTGGAGTATGATGACCGGTGTCGACATGGCGAGCGACAACTGACGTGCGTCCCAAGGGAGGTTGTCCGTGGTCGAAGGAGGCGCGGAAACGGTCAAGTAGTTGAATGAGCTGATTGCGCTGGTCTTGCGTAAGGCCGGTGTCTACGCTGCGCAACAGAACGTCTTCGTCAGGTAGTGAGGGCACGGTGCCAGCTGTGACAGCATCCACGGATATCGGTGTCGTATCAGAACGGGCATCGAAAAGAAAGATGTCATCATAAGTGTCAAGACTCCCAATGCATTCGCCATGCAATAAGGTAGCGGGACAAGGGAACGGATTGCACACGTACACGGCACTGGAGCCATCGGCAAGTGTTATGACGGCAAACGGGACGACAAGGTTCCGGCGACGAGCGCATTCTTGTGACGGCATAAATAGGGCAGTTGAATCGGAAACGGAGTTGCACAAAAGAGATACCGCGGCATCCGAAAAAGCAGAAATGACGACGTCAGCGGCGACGACCACCTTTTTGAGTGAGCGAGGGAGATCTATGAATGTCGTGCTGAATGGATACAAAACGAGTTGAGCACGAGCGCAGTCAACAACCGCATGATTAGCGGAAAGAAAGTTCCATCCCAGGATGATTTCATGAGACACATGCTGAAGGACGACAAATTCAACGATGTAAAGCACTCCTTGAATCACAACACGAGCAGTGCATGTGGCAGAAGGTTGGACGTGTTGCGAACTCGCTGTGCGTAAAGAAATTTCAACCA
Organism: Rhipicephalus microplus; assembly: GCF_043290135.1. NCBI lineage: Eukaryota > Metazoa > Arthropoda > Arachnida > Ixodida > Ixodidae > Rhipicephalus > Rhipicephalus microplus. The sequence goes on along the minus strand of NC_134701.1, from coordinate 135,814,708 downwards.
GTGGGGTCGTCACTTTGTTCAGTTTGTGGCATAACACTTCACTGATTATACAAATAGCGGCACCTGTGACGACAAGAGCAGTTGTGGCGAAACCGTCCACAAACACGGCAATCTCGTTAGGGGGCGAAGGATGAGGCCTTGGAAATTTCGTCGGTGGCACAGCTCTTGCCTCAGGAACTGCGACTGTTAGTTTTCCTCCTGGGCGTGGTTGGAACGGCGAAGCATGGGGGAAGGAGACCGAAGACGGGGTGAAGGAGATCGACGTCGGCTGAAGTCTGATCGACGTGAGCGGGGGTCATGTGAATCAGGTGTCACATGCGATTCTGATTGCCGAGGTACGTTGCCATAATGCTGCACATCATTAAAATAGAATCCACGGCGACGACAGTAGCACGCAACATGTCCTGGGATACCACAGTTGTAGCGGACGGGCCGGTTATCCGGAGTACGCCAAGAGTTTACAGGTGCTCGAGGTGGTGGAAAGGGCCGATTAACCGGATAAACTGAAACTGGTGACCTGTAGTAGTTGGTGGCTGGACTGTATGAAGGAAGCAGCGGTTGGGCAGGAGGTCGGCGGACGGCTTCTGCATAAGTCAGCGGTGCAGCCACTGATATTGGGGATGCGGTCGAAGGGAGAGCTTCGGCAACTTGCGTCTGAATAGCACGGCGAAGTGAGTGGTCCAGTGTTGTGGGCGTCTCGTTGATGGTGGCGACAAGAGAGAGCTGTCGAGCAACTTCCTCCCGGATGTACTGTTGAATTTGAGGCATTAACACGCTGTAGTCGGGGTCACTGCTTTTGCACTCCAAGGCCGAAATATCAGCTGTTTGCGTATTAGCGCGACGTGTAGAAACTCGTTGCTTGCGCAGCTCATCGAAACTTTGACATAACTGAATCACGGCCGTGACGGTCTGTGGGTCTTTGGCCACAAGCATATGAAAAGCATCGTCATCAATGCCTTTCATTATATTCTTTATTCTGTCAGCCTCCGTCATCCTGGCATCAACTCGCCTACAGAGGCTGATCACATCCTCAATGTAGCTCGTGAAGCTCTCACCATTTCGCTGAAATCGTCCCCGCAGTCCCAGTTCAGCACGAAGCTTACGCATGGCTGGACGACCGAAAAACGTGGTGACGGCCTCTTTGAAAACCGACCAGGTGGGGATGTCGGCTTGGTGGTTGGTGAACCATAGGTTGGCCAAATCCATCAAGTAGAAGATGACGTGAGTCAGCTTCGCAGGGTCATCCCACTTGTTAATCGCGCTGGCATGCTCGTACTCTGTCAGCCAGTCCTCGACATCTTGATCTTCAGTGCCGTTGTATACTGGGGGGTCACGCAGACGAAGTACACCAGAACACATGACAGGTGGCAGCGTGGAAGAGCCTTGTGGTAGATCGACGCGCTCGGTCATCGCGGACTGAGATGGTAGCTTACGGCTGCGGAGCTCCAGGACGTTACCCAGCACGTTTCCACCAAATGCAACGAGCTAGGTTGCGTGAAAACACAGGTTATTATTCCAGAAACGTTAGCCGCAACAAGCTGGTACAGGCAGGAACCCGGCAAGCACGAGCCACACACGGACGTCAACGTCTTCTTTCACGCTGGCACAGAGCTGGCGCCACTATGCTTCGGTACAATATGTGTGTGTGTGTGTGTGTGTGTGTGTGTGTGTGTGTTTGTGTGTGTGTGTGTGTGTGTGTGTGTGTGTGTGTGTGTGTGTGTGTGTGTGTGTGTGTGTGTGTGTGCGTGCGTGCGTGCGTGCGTGCGTGCGTGCGTGCGTGCGTGCGTGCGTGCGTGCGTGCGTGCGTGTGTGTGTATGTGTATGTGTGTGTGTGTGTGTGTGTGTGTGTGTGTGTGTGTGTGTGTGTGTGTGTGTGTGTGTGTGTGTGTGTGTGTGTGTGTGTGTGTGTGTGTGTGTGTGTGTGTGTGTGTGTGTGTGTGTGTGTGTGTGTGTGTGTGTGTGTGTGTGTGTGTGTGTGTGTGTGTGTGTGTGTGTGTGTGTGTGTGTGTGTGTGTGTGTGTGTGTGTGTGTGTGTGTGTGTGTGTGTGTGTGTGTGTGTGTGTGTGTGTGTGTGTGTGTGTGTGTGTGTGTGTGTGTGTGTGTGTGTGTGTGTGTGTGTGTGTGTGTGTGTGTGTGTGTGTGTGTGTGTGTGTGTGTGTGTGTGTGTGTGTGTGTGTGTGTGTGTGTGTGTGTGTGTGTGTGTGTGTGTGTGTGTGTGTGTGTGTGTGTGTGTGTGTGTGTGTGTGTGTGTGTGTGTGTGTGTGTGTGTGTGTGTGTGGAAAGTTTTGTTGATAGTCCGACTCGTCTATGTGTGCTTGTCCCGATTTTCCACAAAAATCAAGCACGACAAACAGCAGAAACGCGAGGCGAAGGTGCTGGATTGCAGCGGTTGTGGGCGCAAGGTGAGGCGATGTCCACACCTGCGTACGTGTTATACTAGAATTCGCGTCTGCTAGCGTACAACCCGCATTGCCTCTAGCCCGTAAAATAATCTCACTTCAAGTTTCCGCACGTAGAATTGGTCCAGGGCTTTGTGTCTACAGTCGTGCGACTGTAAATGGAGCAGCCATAGAATTAGTCAGAGCAGTCCCATAGGTTGCCTCAAAAAAAAGGGAAAAGGGGGTGTGGGGAGAGGGGGTGCAAAGTATGCCCCATAGATTGTCTTGATAGGGAGGAGGGAGAGGGGTGATGCAATACAACGTTATGTAATCAACCTGCGCACCCCCTGAAGGGTAAACATGCGCATGGCTATGCTGATAGATCCTCTTTTTGGGAATATTATACACAAATTTAGAGGGTGGAACGCATCTTCCCCTACCCAAAGCTTCCGGAAACAAAATGTGTATTTTCATCGATTAAGAACTGATGCGAATAAAGTTGATTCTCCTGCGACTTTTAGTCTCTAAAGTATTAAAAACTAAAAAAAATTGACCCGACGTTTCGGAACCCATTCGGTCCCTTCTTCAGGGATGACTCTTTCTCGGTGGTGTTATATCATCTCCATCGTCCCCTTTCCCGCCGTTCTGCAGCAATTTCTCCCCATGTTCCGTATAGACCGTGCACGCATACACTTGTTGAGGTGAGGTCCCAGTTGACCGGTTAATGTAAGGTCCAGTATATGGTCAAAATGTACGTCAACATGGCAATTCGCTGTGGGAACTTCAATGGTGTCGCCACTTGCATGCTTTATCCGTTTAGAAAGAAAGTGTAACAATTTAGAGTACTTCGTACTCTATATACTATGGTAGAGCAGGAAGCCATCCCGTTATTGGCGTGTCCCGTATGATCAGGTTTTACGAGTTGCCAATTTCGGTGACGGTGGCAACCCGGGGTGGACGAGTGGCCAGACGTGTGGATGACCAAAAACGCGGTCCTCGGAGGTGCGCCGGTGTACATGCATACGTATTGGTGGGCACCTCTCTCGATTGTGGGCTTCGTGGCGATCAGCCATTTCTGATATCGAAACCTGATCTCTTAAGGCCAACTGTCACCCGATATTGTCTCAAGTCGCTGTGTTTGCATCCACGTTGCCCCATTTCATTCGGGTCCGAGTATCAGCGCATGACCACCGTTCTTGCCTGCAGCAACTGCTTGTCTGTAGCAACTGTGGTGTTCAGGGTTGCGTTGTTAAGTACGTGGATTATGGTCAAATTTTTGACATGGAGGAAGGAAAAAGTGAGGAGGGGTCCTTACGTAATCTGAAATAAATAAAGGAAGAAGAAAAAATAAAGTAGGAAAGAAACAAAGCACGACAGGCTCGCACTCTCCATGCTTCCACTATTAAACGGATAGAATGAAAGACAGAAAAGGAGGGCACAATGTGTCCTTTTTGTTGTCTTTTGCGCTACGTTTTATAATGAAACATTACTGAGAAGTGTATCTTGCTGGGCAACTCGTCCAACAAGATACCCTTCCCAACGCTATGCTTCGCTTGCCCTCCACTCTCCCCAATTTTTCTCGTATGAAGAGGGTTCCAGAATTTTTTTCCGGTTCCATCGCGGTTCCATCGCTTACCAGGCGCCTTCTCGTGGCACCAGTCATGGTTAACCATGACTCGTGCCACGGAAGGCATGAGCAATTCGGAAAGAATAATGTACCATAACGTGACGTATAGCCTGTTGTTTCTCTTTGTCGTTCCCGTAATTTCTTCGTTCAACTGCATGATGTGCTTACTGGCGTGCTCCCGGGGGATGATGGACCTTGTGCCTCGTCGCTTCCTACTGGTACACCGGAGCCGGGTGACCCTGCCGAGACGTCGGTGGAAAGTGGGCGTTGAGACCTTCCCCGATTGGTGGCGTGCACGCGGCCGCTAAGGTCTTTGGCGTCGTGACGGTGGAACATGAGTCCTCTTCGGTGGTCTGTCACCGCTACGTGGCGGCTGGTGGTGGTCGTCTCTATGCGTCCAGCGCTTGAGGTTCCAGCTTCGCGCACGGCTGAAGCCAGTAGCATCCAGTTGGAACTGGCGGCGAGACATATGGTGGCGGCCAGCAGGACGGCGCCGACCAAGATCGCGGCGGTACAGGCCCAAAAAAGGGAACGCCCCGTCTTCCGGCCCTGGGCAGAAAAAAAGGGCGAATTTATAATGCACACATTGCTTGAGAACCGTGGCTTGAATAAAAAAAGACCCTCACGGGTTTCCTTATGCATTCGTATAACACAACACGAAGACGAAATGCATTTTAAGAAGCGAAACACCTCTGACTCACGTATGTAACGACATACGTACGTGCGTCCGTATGAACGCCCCGCAACGTGTTCCCCTTAAAAACAACAGTCGATATCCGATATACAGCACTTGAAAACAACAGTCGATCAGTCGATATCCTCAGCTTTTCTGGGCCTAGCCGTATGTCGGATTCAATACGCCTTTTCCATGATGCCAAGGTGCATGTGCCCATGCCTAGAGGAGAAGTCGCGAAACGACTCGTGGTCTCAGAGGCCTTCGTCCTAGCCAGTTCTCCCGGCCCCTACCAAACCATACCAAAACGCCAGAGGGCAGCACAGGAAAATGGAAAACGTGGATTTGTGGTGTCAAACGAGGTGCTTTTTTTAATCAATCTAAGAAATTCTCTTCGGCACTCTGAAGGCACCATGCACTTATAGCCAACAGGAAGGGCGAAAATATCTCAAAATGATCATCCGCGCCGTCTTATCAGCATCCGCCTGGCGTCTGCATGAACGCGTTGGGTGAATAAAACGAGCAGACGGCAACGTCGTAAAACAAAAAAGAACAACATGACGGCACTTATCGTAGCTGGTGCCTTCCACCTCAAAATTTTACGATGTCATCATCGTGCGTTGTGTGACCCGCAACTTCTGAACTGATGATTGCATTTGCATTAAATATATGACCTGATGCTTCGACACAAGTGTGTGCATGACTGCATAGCACTGTTTACAAGCACAGTTACCAAAGTCGCTGCTTGTGAGGGTTAGCAGGCAAGGCTAAACAGTCAACTGATCTTGCCATCGACAAAACGTGAATATATATCGACTCGGCGTGAGATGGAACAAAGCATGACCTCGACAAAGCGATGGCTGAATTTTTGGTTTACTTTTTGTTGATTTAAGCGCGATAGACAAGTAGCAAGCGTACGCTAGCATCGAAACCGGTCGCGTCGCATTTGCAAGGGCGCTGCTACGTTGATATGTAAACACAGTTATCGGTGGGTATACGGCTACGACAACTGATTACACACAACCTACCTGCGAAGAATGGACGTGTCACGTATCGGTGCGACGTGACACGAGCCAGACGTGTGCGGAAATCCGCACTCTGTCAGTGTTAAGGTGTCTGGAGCTATCTTTTGCTGCGCAAACGTGCCACTGGCTTACACTCCGTTGCTTTAGTGCTGAATGGTAGTGGTGAGATGGAGCATAATGGTATCATTTTCAGTAGACGTAGCGTACCGCACGTGAAAAAAAAAGTCAGTGAATGCGTACCTCGGAAGAGGCTCTTGTGTCTGACGACTCCGACGCACCACAGGGCGGCCCGCGAGCCTCGCTCCCCGGGGTCCAGTAGAAGTAACCGGTGTCGGCTACCCAGGGCGCGATGCCCGTCGGAGCGGCTTCTTCGGCGGCGGGAGTAGTCTCGGCTACCCGCAGCAGGAAGCCCAAGGAAGAGTTCTGCGGTGCAGCCATTGTTGCGATCGGGAACGGGCAGCGTCGAAACGGCCACCGTCGGCGAAAGGTCAGGCTTCTCCTCTTCTTTGCACGCGCTACCGGCTCCGTGCAGCACGAGTGGTTCGCGCCGCGCGAGACGACGACGACGATGATGACATAACCATTTCAACAAAATTACCCTTGCAATGATAAAAGTACTATACGACATTTCCCCTCATGAACTCTGTAATATGGTTAATTACTCTTTGAAAAATGCTTGTATACCTGTGGATTGGAAACATTCCAAAATAATTCCAATGCCTAAAAACAGGGACTCGGGTTTACCATTGAGAATGTAAGGCCAATTTCTATTACATTTAATTCGGTTAAACAAATTAAAAAGTTTTGAATGCACGTATAATAAAATACATTGAGGAGAAATCAATACTGGACCCTAGTCAAATTGGCTTTAAATCGGGATGTTCCATCTGGTGTGCGCACGCGGATTTGGAGAGTCGTATACAGTTGGCTCGGCGTAGGAGAGAGTATTGTGCATTTATTACTCTGGATTTGGCCAAGGTGTACGACAAAGTGGAGCATAATATACTAATGCAGCAGATGAAAATGTATCGCTTACCAAACTACGTGACAGCATGGGTAGCAGAGTTTTGAGGGAGAGAGAGTTTTATTGCTTTCAAGGGGGTTGTTTTTCTAACAGATATGGGCAATACCGTGGCGTACCACAGGGGGCAGAGCTCTCACCGGTGTTGTTTAACATCTTCCTCAGTTCGATTCCAACACATAGTGATATTCATTTATATGTGTATGCAGATGACAAGATGACCTGAACATGCAGATAACAGAATTACCTAAACATGATAGAGAAAAGAATTGAAAAAAATTGAATGCCTTTAAACGTAAACAAAAACGTGCTTTTAGCATTCTTGTTTAGGGATCTTGTCAATATTTCCCTGATGTATGACACAGAGCTGATTACCCAAGTGGATTCGCTCAAATACTTAGGCATCCTATATAACAGCTCGAAAATTGAAAAAAAGTCACATTGATCAAATTGGATGCAAGGCAACACGAGCCATGTGGTGGTTACGCAAGCTTAGCAACAGAAAAACGGGGTTGCGAAGAAATACATTGGTAATGATCTATAAAATGTACATGCTTCCTATCATAGAACTTGGCCATGCTTTATTTTCGGACAGTGCGACTTATAAAATGAGACCGCTAATACTATTGGAAAGGGAAGCTTTACGATTGTGCCTTGGACTGCCCAAGTTTGTTGCTAACAATGTGCTATACATGGAAGCTCGTCTAACTTCATTGTTAAATAGATTCAAAATACTCACTATCCAAACATTTTTAAAACTATACAGGTCGCCCCAGAGAAAATCGTTTTATCATTTTATTAAAAGCCAAGCTTATTTTTGAAAAACTCGGTTGTCGTGATTCCACTACCCACAGATCATGTTCGTTCAAGCGTTGCTAGAACCAATGAATGTCAAAATCAAACATATCTTTTCAACAAGTAACTTTAATTTAAACCTTCAGATAGAATTGAAAGATATTCACACCTCTAACGCAAAGCAAATGCCATTTTAATATTTAAATGATCAGTTTCAGGATTATTTGGCACACGTGAACATGAACATCATTGCGACTGATGCATCTGTATCAAATGATAATGCTGGGGAAGGTATCTTTTCACGTTCCCTTGACTGGTCCTTTTCGGTTAGACTCCCAGATTGCACACCGATATTCATAGCAGAAGTATTCGTTATTGTACTGGCACTACGGAAACTTCCCTTGGGCGAATCAGAAGCAGTCGTAATTAAAGATTATATTTCAGTATGTGCTGCTTGGTCTTCGGGAACCAACATTTATGCACATGTTTTGACAACTCATATGGACAAACTTGCAAAAACTTCACCCGTTATGGGTACCAGGCCATCGTGGCTTATATCTCAATGAGATGGCGGATGCACTAGCCACAGTATCTCTTACCGGTCACCTTATCCCGATTTCGCCTGATACAGCTTACGCGACAGTAATACGGTTTTAGAAACCTGTGCTTGCATGAAATCAAGTCCTATATTCTTCTGGATAAATTTCGAGATTTCGCACATCTAGGTTGTAGAATTCCACAAGTGAATTATTATTTACATAAAGCTGGTCAAAAGGCGTCACCTTAATGTCAGGTTTGTGAATAAATGGAAACGATAGATCATTTCTTTTTATTCTCTCTCCGCTATTCTTATCAGCGGAAAAGATACCTGATAGCTCCACTTGAAAAATTAGGATTAGATGTAAATGTTGCAGTCATTTTATCGTTTGGCATCATTAAATACGGCCACAAGGGCATCTGCTCTGTGGTATTTGACTACATAATTGAAACAAAGTGATTGTCATGTTAGAGTGCATATATATATATATATATATATATATATATATATATATATATATATATATATATATATATATATATATATATATATATATATATATATATTCAGTCCAAAATTAGTTTGTGTTTGCAAAACCATAAGCCTTTTACTTAAAGATCCTGTTCCCCTTTGTGGGTGTGCGCCAGAACAACAAGGATCATCATCATCACCACAATTTTCAACCATTGTCCCATGAACTGGAGTGATTATAATTATGCGGCCGCTATTATTAGGAGAACCACTGCTAGTGCGAAGGACAAAATTAACAATGAATGATGTGAGCTCCTTTCAAAGCCGGTCAATAGAAAAGCACTTTTTCGCTTTCCAAAAATAAGAAAGTTCTTCCAGTACTGTTTTGGGTCCCTTACTTTTTTTAATATATATTAATGATTTGCCTCATAACATTTCCTCCTCCATTTGTTTTTTTGCTGACGATTGTGTTATTTACCGTGAAATTTTGACCTCTAACGACACTGACATTCTGCAATCTGACCTGGGCAATATTTCTTCGTTGTGTAATAATTGACTAATGATACTTAACACAAATAAATGCAAGTCAATGAGGATAACTCGTAACCCTTCAAAAGTTGCAACCCCCTCGTACCTACTTAATAACACTCCCCTAAACAACGTTTCTTCTTACAAGTACCTCGGTGTTATCATTTCTAACAACCTCTCATGGCAGGCTCACGTTGACTACATAACATGCAACGCTAATTGAACTCTTGGCCATTTACTTCGAAATTTTTCTCTTGCTCCAATTAACCTAAAGCTTCTCCTGTATAAATCATTAGTGCGGCCAAAACTCGAATATGCGTCCTCTATCTGGGATGCTCGTATTAACATGCTCATAGACAACATTGAATGCATTCAGAATCGCTCAGCACGTTTCATATTGTCCAATTACTTTCGAACTGCAAGTGTCACATTAATGAAGGCTCAACTCAATTTGTAAAACCTCTCAATACGACGCAAAAATTCACGTCTCTGTCTCTTTCATAAGATCTATGATCATAAGATCTCTGTCTCTTTCATACGCTCTCTGATTCACTGCTTTTTCTACCAGCCTACATATCAGCACGCAATGACCATCAATATAAGGTTAGGGTTCCCTTCTGCCATACGAACCAGCACTTCAACTCTTTCATCCCTAGAGCATGTACTGACTGGAACCACCTTCCCGCATCGATCGCTTCTATCACAGACGCCAACGCGTTCAAATCAATCATTTTTGAAAGTGCATTATAATTTATTCTAATCATGCTGTTTTGTTTTACTTCTTATTGATATTTGTTGTCCCACTCCTCTTTGTAATGCCCAGTGCTTTGAGCGTAAATAAATGAAAAGAAATGAAATGTAAAATCTGTAGTATCATCACCAGTTGAGCTGAAGGCCTTTCTCGAAGATATAGCTGAGGGCCTAAAAAGTCGCTTTACGACAATTCTCGCATACCAAGCCCAGTACCCCCATCGGGCTGAGGACTTTGAAGAGGTCACACCTGCACAACTAGTAAACGTAGTCAGAACACTACCCCATTCTGCTCCTGCTCCGGGTGGCATGACGACTTCAGTGTTAATACCAGTACCCAAAATATACCCCCTACTCGAAAATATAATCACTCACTTAGAAGCCCTTGGATTCTACCCGATTGGAGAAGGGCAAAAGTGATTCCATTATTAAAAAATCAAGTCGCTGGGTTCACCTTAGACAATATCAGGCACATTGCACTTACATTGAACCTAGTAAAACTCGTCGAAAGTATTTTATATAGACGTATAAATCGATGGATGTCAGAAAAAGTGACACTGAGCCCATGTCAAATTGGATTCAGACATGGTTGCTCCATTTGGTGGGCGCACGTTGATCTCGAAAGCAGAATTCAGCTTGCTCGATATCAAAAACATTATTCCGCTTTGGTAACCTTATATATCAGAAAAGCTTATGATAGTGTGGAGCATGTGAAACTGGTAGATTCGCTTAAGATCTTAGGACTGTCTGAATACTTTGGGGCCTAGATCAATGCTTTAGGTGATAGAGAATTTTATTGCTCGCAATATGGTGCCAAAACTTCAATACATAGGCAAACGAGAGGTTTACCGCAAGGGTAAGTATTATTGCCCTTATTATTTGATGTACTACTATGTACCAGTACCATACAGCAAGATGTACAGGGCTATGTGTATGCCGATGATAATGCATTTTTTTGCTGTGTCAGCGGACATTCACACAATGTACCTGATTCTGCAGACATACATGAATAGCCTGAAAACGTGGCTAGAGGATATCAACTTATCCCTCAATATTTAACAAAAGCACGATCATAGTTCTCGCACAAAATGCCCCAGTGCGAATTTCACTAATGTACTGGCAAGACGTCATACCTCAGGTCGAGTCAGTTAGGTACTTGGAGTAACCTTCACCGGAACACTTAACTGGAGTCCCCACATAGAAAAATGCCTGCTAAAGGAGCACGCGCCGTAAAGATGCTGCGCAAGCTCACCAACTATTGTTCCGGTTTGCGTAGAGACGCACTCGTAATGATATATTGCATGTACATTCGACCGATATTAGAGTTCGCCTGTTTTTTTTTTTTTTTTTGGCGCTCTGGCTCACAATGTTTGACCACTGCTTCTATTAGAACGCGAATCATTACGCTTATGCCTAGGTCTACCTAAATATGCTGCGAACAATATTCTATATGAAGAATACCGCCTGCCTTCTCTCATCAAAAGAATGCATATTCTAACAGTACGAACATTCCTTAAAATCTATGCATCACCTCAGAGGATGTCACAGTATGTGTTAATTAACCAGCAGACCTCATTTTGCAATCACCAATGGTCTAAATTACTGTGCCCTCACGTTATATTTACACAGAAACTTTTGCACCCCTTAAGAGTTAACCTTTGGGAAATACTTGTACTCAACACTGTAGATGATATTAGTATTGAATATATATACACTAAGAATGCAAAACAATCACCATATCAGTATATAAATACATGGTATTTTGAAAGATCATTTGGCCAATATAGAAAAATCCACTGTGATAGCCACTGATGCTTCCGTTTATGAAGAGAAGGCTGGCGTTGGAATTGTATCATCTTCTCTAGATTGGGCTTTTTCCATTCGATTACCCGACTTTACCCCTATATACCAAGCTTAGTTACTGACGATAGTCCTAGCGTTGCGTAATGTGTCCCAACATCTATCAGTGGTGATTGTTCTAACAGACTGTCTCTCTGCCTGTACTGTCTCTCTGCCTCTACCAACGTTTTCCTTAAAAACTTTCTATTCACTCATTCCTAGACATGTGCGACTCGTTCGACTAGTTTGGTTACTAGGCCATGGAGGTTTCGCTCTGAATGAGCATGCAGATCACTAGCTGTATCTTCTCTTGATTGTCCTGTTTTACCTATTTTGCATACTTCTGAATATATCACAGCAGCACGCTTTGAAAAACGCACAATGGCCAATCACTTCGAAAAAGTTCTCTTGGAAGAACAAGTGGTGTTCATCAAGAAAAAAAGAAATAGTGATTACAAGGCTGCGTTGTCGAGTCCCTTCATTGAACTTTTACCTTCACAGGTCGGGTCTGTCACAGTGACCTTTGTACTTTAACTGTAATGAGAGGAAATCTTTAGAGCACTTCTTTTTGTCATGCAGAAAATTCAAAAATCACTGAAGGAAAAGACTACTAGAAGAACCCCTACGAAAGTTGGGTTTGAACTTGACACTTCCGGCGATTCTTTCATTTGGTGAAATCGCATTTGGTTTCAGCCACAGGAGCGTTTTTACCGCTGTTATAAATTCCTTACGAGAATTTTAAAGAATGGAACGCTATACATAGCTAAATTTGGTTGTTTTATGTATACTTTTTTTTCTTTTTTGCGTGTCTATTATGTTAAACTTCGCTGGTTTTTTGTAGAAATTCAACACATTTAAATTATTACTTATATTACGTACCTTATGAATTCAACCCTTAGTTTCAAGAAGTGAATTAATTCCCCCTAGGTGGGTTGCGTCAAGTTGTTGAAGAACCAACAAACCAACTTTAAGAAATACTCGAAAAAAAAAGGGAGTCGGGAAGTTATTTTTAAAATGTGAATGAATGTGAAACATACATTCCAAATTAATCAGGCTTGGTAAACCCAGCTGTATGGTTGGCTCCAAAAAGCAGATTATCGTTATTATGTTAGCGCTGATTTTCTTGTTTTTTTTTTAATTTCTCACTCTATGGATTTTTATTTTTTTTATAATGTCTTCCTTCTTGTACATCATTTTTTTTGAGCAATCGTGCAGTCACCGTCCATAAGACACTATATGTTTTCTGGACCAAGACTCGTTCGCAAACTTTTGGTAATATGTTTAACAAAGCGTTTTAGAAGAGCAAATGAACAACCAGGCGTCACACAAAGTGAATCACATAAAGAGTGGGGGTCGTCCAATGCTCCGACACACTACAAAAGCTTGTTCTTCATCACCTATTAACTGTGGCACACACCCACTTCAGGCGGAATTCTTCATCGTCTTCAGCCACTGAATACAACACAAAATTCGTTACATGTGTTTAGCGGCTACCACGCTTCTCCGAAGAATGACGAATGATAGTATAGCTATTGCCGGCCTCCTATGCTAAAATTACGAATATTTATCAAGTAGTGGGTACTCAGCAAGTGTGCTTTTAGAATTTATGCGAAGAAAAGGCTCTGAAAGGCCCCTCTTCATGCTTTCGCTGTGACTCTGCTGGGCCCTACGCGCAGGCCTGGCTTTTTTTTTTGTCTACCGAGTTTTTTTTTCTTATTTTGTGCGATAGTGGTTACCGACACGGGCGACAGCGGCGGACAACTACAGCGTGCACGGAAACCGTGTAGTGATTTAAAAATGATTCAGAGTTTTTCGCTGGTGGCGTTATGAATGACAGTCTTATTTTTCGTATTTTGTTGGCATGCTATCTCTATGGCCTGTTCTGAGGGCAGTGCACCCAATTTTCACCGATCATAAACTAAGTATGACCTAATATGCATGCTGTCGAAATCAGACATAACCAAGGCGTTTGTAGCAGAATTTTCGTAGCTTAGTAGAATTTGTTTCACTTTGTGTCCTTTTGAAGCGAGTACAGTTCAACATAATTACTCTATGCAATGAAAGCAAATATACTGATGAACTAAGCTCTATTAGTGGACTACCTCTGGTTTCTACACGACCATTCCAGCGACTATAGGCGGTGCAACGGTACGTCGAAATGGTGGACGAGACGGTGATTTCGCGAGCGTGCACGTCAGCGTCGCAGAGCGTCAAGACGCGTTCATTGGTTCACGACTACCGAGAGACCGTGCCGGACAGACAAGGAAGCTGTTAATTTCTCAAGCAACCAACTGGGACTTGGGTTAAACTTATGAACAAAGTCAATCCTATCGATACTGAAATGCGATGGTTTTCTGCGCATATGGGACAAGTGGACGAAACTCTGGTCAACCTCAACGAGGTGACGAATGACCTGGCACGAGGACTCGCTTGCCGTGCCGGTCAGACCCGATCCGACGCCCACTATCATTCCGGGGGCTATAAAGATAATATAATCACAAAATATTATTACTTGGGGCGTAGGCGATTCCCACTGCCAAACGCAAAATTGAACACGGCTCAGGCAGTCACGCTAGGTTTACTGCAAACCGGAGCTTACCCCACTCCGTATTTTCTACATAAAGTTCTCCCTGACAGTGAAATTCAAGACTAGTGTGACGCGTGCGATGGCATCATTAAGATCAGAGACATGCTGGCGGGCTGTCCCGCGACTCTCGCCGACCCCGAAGAACAATGGCTTTACTGGCAGACGATGGTGCGAAGCGCGTCTTATCAAGACCAACTACGGGCAGTCCAGAAGGTCCATGATGACGCCACAAGGCTCGGCCTGAAGGTAGCGACGTGGACGCGGCCCGCTTCGGCCTGAAAAGACCGCGCTTCAGGACACAGTTTTTTTAATGAATTAATGAAACGCCGTATCCGCCACTATTTATTGCGAGATAGACCATAAATACACAGAAGTTGCCTTAATTGTATATAATTATCACCCACGCTTAAAAATGCGGTACGACTGATCTCGATTGAGACGGTATAAGAAAAAATAATGTTCTAACGAACACAACTATACCACGTGGATACTGAAGGTCACATATACCACCTCGTTCATTGTTTGCAGATTTATATTATCGTTTACGTATACCTATAACGAAAAAAGCACCTCTGTTATCAACTACGACAACTACTAGCCTGCCTCAAACATTGCACAGAATATTCTCGGTAGGTTATTACTATTGCTACAAAAGACTAACCGAGATCTACTTCAATTGTTTTCGTGGACGTAACGAACGGGATATAAAAAGGCGACACTAACTAGTTGAGAACGATAAGCCGTAAGCAAAGTGAATACCCGTTGAAGTCGATGTATTGTGCGTGTTTCAGCGGTTCACAATTCACTGAATCGTGAATTACCAAGCGAATGCGAAGAGAGACGTTCCCGTTACAAAACGCAGCTATACGATAAGACTCGTCATCGTAGCCTTCACACGCTCCCGCATGCAACCACTCAAGGCTATCGAATACAAAGGCAGCAGAGCCCTGTCAGAGCGTCCGTATTTAACCCAGGGCTCCCTGGCCGTCACTTTCACAGTCCACAATATACAGAGATAGTGTCGAGGATCAAGAAGCGAGGATCAAGAAGATCACTGGCGCGGGATAATTGCGAAATGTCGTCGCATCCTCAGATTGCGTCGCCGTCACTTTCCTGATCAATCCACGTCATTTTGGCAGCGGACCTCCGGCGTCTAAAATCGAGCATGCAATCCAGACCCGCCATAGGAGCTCCGGGACTACACTTGAACGCCTCGGCGAACTGGCTGAGGTGCTTCAGGGGCACGTTAACCGCCTGCTTCGCCGAAATCCTACCATGATGGAAGGCCGGGTCCCTCGACTCACAGTTGTCTAGCGCGAAGTAGATGAAAAACAGTTGGTGTGCCGTCACGTCCGGAAGGTTTTCGAGCCGGAGGTCAAGCCTCCAAATCCGGCGGATGGGTAGCAGCTGGTCGAAGGCATTGACCGCCATCAGGAGCGCCGTCGTGCGGTCCAGAATTGCGCGCGCCGACAGGAGAGCTCCCGGATCAAGGGCCTGTTCTCTAATGCAATCGAGTATCTCGGCCAGCCGGTGGCCGTAATCTTCGGCGAAGCTGAGGGGTGCCTCGCGCTCGTACGAGTTTTCGTGCAGGAACTGCGCCAGGGCACGGTAAAAGCGCACCGCAACGCGGGCTAGCTGGAAGATGAAGATGGAGCTTCCGGTTGGCACCGAGTCGTTGAATATCGCAGCCGGTACGTGAACCATTTGGAAGTCGCGACGGAAGGAGGCCTCGACGGACAGGTCCGTGTGCCCCGAGCCCCAGACGCGGTTTCTCAGTCGGTGTCCTCGCATCGACAGGCCTCGGAGAGTCTTGTATTGCCTCTGCTTAGAGACGTTCCAGAAGACTAGGATTGGGTTTGATCCCGCGGGAGTGAGGCCGCGAGCGCAGTCCAGCTTCATCGAGGGGCCGACTTGAATGGTCGATCGCCTCTTGAGCCTGTAGCGTACTAGAAGCGCCGATAGCTCGCCGATCCAGGGTAGGTCGGTGACACGCTTGAGGAACACCATTTCCAGTTGGTCGAGCCACTCCCTAGTGACGACGTCACGGCCCTCTGAGTGGCGCCACATGCCGATGGCCTTGGCGACGCAGTCCGGCAGCACCTGGTCTATGAGCCAAGTGCAAAGGAAAGGCGTGTCTGCTGCGACGTCACCGAGCGTGTGTCCGAGGACGGTGTCCGCGAAGAGGTTTCGCAGGCTTCGCATGTCGTGAGACAAGAATGGCGCGAGGTGAATGATCACGAGGAATCCGAAATAGTTGACGGTGTCCTCGAACGGGAAAGAGCGCAGGATGCCGTGTATGTCTCGTTGAAAGTACGCCTCAGACCGCAGAAGCACGTTGGTCTCGCTTGTAAGCTGTCTGGGCATGTCAGAGAGCAGGACGGTCAGGAATGCACGCAGTCCTTCGCTCAGTTTGTCGAACCGAACGACGAGCTCGTCTTCGCCGTTGCGACTCAAGCTCTTCACGTTCGCGAAAGCAGATCGCACCATAAACAGGCGCTGCGCGAAGTCGCCAACGACCGATGCTTTCAGCTCACCCACGACCTCAGCGACGGCTTGATTGAAGAGCTCGGCCGCGTCGCCCTTCGCGTGGTCCGCTTCGGATAAAAGAAAGCGAGGCAGTTCGAGTGTCACCACGGTCTCATCGAGGTTGTCCGGATTAACGCTGACGCCAACTCGCGATATCGTCGCCAGGTCGAAATCGCGCGCTAGTTCTGCCGCGAAACGCCACACGGCCACCTCGCCGTCGTGCAGTGCATCGCCACGGGGCCATGATGTGATGGACCACTTGGAGAACAGACTATTCAGGCTTTCCGCTGCTGGTGGAATGCTCGCTATGCGATCAACGCAGTCACTGTGCAGCTCCGCTGCCACTCCTATGTCATGTCTACTCTTGGCGCTTTTGAGCTGGTCTAACAGATGGCGCGTAAGCGCCATTTGAATCATGGTGTCCTGGGATACGAGGGATCCCGTGGATGTCGAGCGTGCCGGATGCTGCGACACCCAGGTGGTGCAAACGTGGTCGTAAAAGTCGTCGCATGGACTTGTGGTGGCGCTAAGAAGGGTACCTATGTATTGGCCCTCTCGTTTGCAGTAGCTGGATGTGCAATAGTAGGGCTCGAGTGGCTTGGTCGTGGTCCGGGGAGAAGGCCGCGTCCGGTGCTTTCTGGTAGATCTGCTGCTGGAACCCGTGTGGCCGGTGCCCTTGCTCGTAGCGGTCGAAGTGGAATCCGATTTCGGTCTGATGATGCAGGTGTAGTATGCGGCGAGCGCGCAGACGATCAGTATCAGCATCGCGAAGATGGCGAAAGCCAAACAGTAGCACGCGTACCCGCCAGCGTAGCCCACCTGTTCGGTCGCTTTCTTGCCACCATGCAGCCGTCGCTTCTCTGAAGCCCTGGTGGAGTGTGACCTCTTCCTCGACGTCCCGTGCCTCTTGCGATGCTTCGTGCGCCGGCTCCTTTTTGCGTGGGACCTCGATTTCCTGCCACTGCTCCGGGGTGATCTGCTTTTCCCCCTGCTTCTCTTGCCTCTGTGTCGCTTCCGACGTCTTCCGTGCCTCGAATGCCTACCGTGCTTGCGCCTCGAGTGTCGGCTGCTTTTGGATTTTCTGCTGCTTCGGCTTCTGGATTTCCTTCCGTCTCGGCTTCGAGATCGCTTGCTTCTCTTGGTACCTTTGGACACCCTCATCTCTGACCACCTCTCGGGACTTACGCTCTCCCGACTTCGTTTCGAACTCCCACCAACTTCGGGGCTCTCTTCTGACTTTCTGGACTTCCTGTTGCTTTTGCTTCTAGACTTGCCTTTCCTGCGCCCTTTCCCGCGTCTTTTTCTGCTCTTGCCGTGGCGGCTCCTGGACTTCTTGCTTGCCCTCGACTCCGATCGCTCCTCGGTGCTTATGGCGCCTTCGGGAGACTTCCTGTCGGGGCTCTTGCTATCACGCTTCTCGACCAGATCTCCTCCTCCAGCCTGGGTGCGCCCCTCCTTCGACTTGCTTCTAGACCCAACGCGGCGAGATCGCATGCTTTCTCGACTACGTCGTGATTTGTGCCTCTTTCTGGACTTCTTCCGAAGCTTTTTCGATCCGCTGGAAACGTGGAAGCTCGCTGTGGGGCTTAGGGAGTCGTCTCCGTCGAATTTTTTGCCTCTGGACTTCCTACTCTTGGACCGGCTCCTTTGTTTCGACCTCATCGAGCTGTGGCTTTGCGTTGGTGATCCGTCTCCTTTTCCCTTCTTCGTTCGGTGTTGAGATTTGGCACTCGGAGTCGGAGAACGCTTTTCCACGTGCGCGTACTGCGTAGGGTCCGGGTAACGTGACATCGTGTCCGTCGGTGAGCTCACCGCGCCAGCCAGGCCTTCTGGACTGGCCACTTCATGAGGGCTCATTTCTTTTTCGCGCTTTCGTTTGCTTCGGTGCCTGTCACGGTGGTGCTTGCGGCCTTTGCGTTCTCCGTGGTCCGGTCGATGTCTCCGCCGCCTTTCGTGGTCCCTCTCATCCCCGCGGCTCTTTCGATTTCTGCTTTCGCCCTTCCCGTGGTGGTGACTCTTTCCTCGTCGTCTTCTCTTCGAAGAGGAGCGTTCGCGTTCCCCGTGTCTCTTCCTCGACGATTGGCGATCTCTTTTGTGGGCCCCGTTACCTGAGAAGTCGGAGGACATTGCCGATGGACTGCGCGTCGTCGACAAGACTCGCGGTGAAGGTGGGCCGCTCGAGTCATGCAGATACGTCGTGCTCCATATCAGCGGCACGCCAGCGACGCTCGGAATCTCGGAGGTACGCCACTCGAACACGTAGGCTCCCGTACCGTCACCGCGTGCTGGAGCACCTATTGGACTGTATTTTTTCTTCTTGCGTCCGTGTCTTTCGCGTCTTTGTTTGTTGCGTCCTCCTGAGCTTGTCTTGCCTGGTTTTCGGCTACTACGCGATCTTTCCCCACTCCCGTGGTGCCTGTGCTCTGAATCGTGTCGTCCATGCCCCGAACCGTGATGTCTGTACTCCGAGCCGTGCTCTGAGCCATGTTGTCTGTGCCCGTGGAGTTTGCACTCCGACCCATAATGTTTATGCTCGGAACCATGCTCCGAGCCACGCTTCGAGCTACGGTGCTTGTGCTCCCAGCCATGCTCCGGGCTATGGTATTGGTGCTCCAAGCCATGATCTGAGCCATGAAGTCGATGCTCTGAGCCATGCTCTGATGCGTGATGACTGTGCTTCAAGCCATGATGTTTATGTTTCGAGCCGTGCTTCGACTTGGGCTTGTGGCTACGCTTCGACCTTGACTTTCTGTGTGAAGTCTTGACGTGCGACTCTTTCGCGGGAGTTGAGGGGCTGGTCTCTGCTGGCGGAGATAATTCTCCCTCATGTCGCTGTCCGAGGCGAGATCGTTTGCTCTTCCTGTCATGCCCGGGCTTTGCGCCGCGTTTAGACTTTTCCCGGTGGCTCCTATGCTTCGACCTCGACTTCCGGTGCGATGTCTTCTCGCGTGCTTTTTTTCTTGACTCTCCCGCAGTACTTGGGGAATCGTCCATTCTGGGATGAGCTCTTAGTTCCGATCTCGTCTCTTGATTGATGAGGGGACTTGTGTCGGTGCCGTCCGCCGGAGACGCCCTTCTGTCCTGTGACGCAGGCGACAAAGGAGACGGAGGGGACCCCGGTGACACAGGCGATGCGGGAGAGGTGGCTTCCACGCTGCGAGGGGAAATCGAGCTCTCGTATGCATGGGTGACTCGACTCGTCGTTGACTCGCGCCACTGGTTGGAGTTGAAGCGGTGTTTGCTGGGCCGCGTCAGCTCGGGACGAGGCAGGGCGCCGCGAGTGAACGGTACCATGGCGATCTCGAAGCTGAACTCGCGGGATGCCATAGGGCTGCCAACCTCGTAGGTCGAGCCATCGGGCTCATCGAAAATATCGGCACTGTCCTCCGTCTTGTCTTTGCGTTTCCTTTCCTCTCCATTGGATGCACGTGAGCTGCGTTTCCTGTCTCCCCGTCCACCTCGTTCATGGTTGTGTCTCTTGCTGAAAGACTTGGACTTACGTGCCCTTGCGTCACCGTCGTCTTGCCTGTTGTCTCTATGTTTCTTGCTTTCTTTTGATTTCTTCTTGCCGTGGCCTCGTTTACCGGGACTCTCGTGAGCGGTAGTCACTACTGTCACTGTGTGGCAGAGCGGAATTGCAGCTTTGCTGCCATGAACGCCACAAGCAGGTGGTAGAGATTGTTGACGACGTTGTCTCTGAACGTCTCCGCGACCATCTGCAAATGAAAAGCCCGTGAAAGAAAACTCTGTCGTGGTATTGTCGAGCGGAAAAGAGCCTTGAACTTGTTCCACTTTTTCAGCTTTCAATTCGGCGCATTTGCTGACAGCTTGAGACCTTCGCGACCATCCTTCGTGTGCAGCGACTGGGTCAGCGGCGACGTTCTGAGAGATTTTGGAAGAACGTTGCATCGCTGTTTGAATCGGTAGACGTTCTGCTGTTAGCGGGAGGATTTTATTGACGACCCCGATACCACGTCCCGTCTGTCTTGATACGTAGCCGTGTGGCTTCCGCTTTCGGCTGGATTCACCTATCGCTGTCGCTTCTTCAGGGCTGGAGGCTTCTGGCTTCGGTACTCGCCCGTATGATGGCCTTCCGATTATCTTGCCAAGGAATGTCCCTAGACTGGACGTGACGCCTCGTAGAAGCGACGTCTTTGGGCGCTCATCGTCCTCTGACTTCACCGTAGACGACTCACCGAGCCGTTCACCGCAATCACGACCACACGTAGCCCCCAGTTCTCCCGACAACTTGCTTTCACTGGTCTTTAGAGCTGGTCGACCCCGAGAGGATCTTCTGGTTGACACGCCAGACGGTTTCTTTCTCGTTGGTTCTTCCAGTGATCGCCGCTTTATAAGTGGCTCTGTAGGTAACGTTCTTGTTTCCGACGTCTCGTCTGCTATCGGTGTAGACGTCATCGCCGCTTCTGCACTTGCTGACGAAGAAGAGGCGTCTAGGAGAAGCGTCATGGATTTGACCTTGTCACCTCCTCCCGAGACTGTCGATGGTGCCGGGTCGACGCACGTTGGGCTTTTAGAGTTGACCTGCCGGGCCCGACTCAAGCTGGAATCCCAGCTTGCCAAGAACTCTGGAGGCTTGCGCTCCAATCGGCTAGCCTTCTCGACGTCCCGCGTTCTCCACACCTGCTTTTGTCGATGACCTAGCTGAAATGTGCTGGTCAATGGTGAAGCGCTGGCGCAGTTTGGTGTAGAGCGGGTAGACTTGCTGAAAGCTCGTCCTGATGACTCAGGTCTGTGACCATCGCTAACGGAGCTCTTCTGGGGCTGGGCTGGTAACCGGGTCGTGCCCGACGCCGTAGCGTAGCTCACTGCTGGTCCTTTTCTTTCTTGTCCACCATCACGGCTGTCCATGTCAGGTGCAGGTTCAGTGGGTAGGTCTCCTGGACGTTCTAGATCCATGGTGTCGTCAACTGAACGCGACCCTACCCTGTGTTAGAGGTTCGAGGACGATTATGAGCTGTCGCCTTGCGCGTTCCGATGCACGTGGCTTGTGACGAGGCGTGTCACGCGCGAATGTTGTTGATGATGATAGGCAAAGTGGCTGTGGCACACGCCTGCAAACAGGCAGGAATCTAGCCAGACATCATAACGGTTAACCGGGCAAGTTGGTGTGCTTTCATCTCAAACGAATAAAACAGTCCGACAGAAAACAAGGATGAGATGGAGAACGACAGACACCAGTACGCCTACATGCATCACCTGCATGTATGGCTCGCGTCCACTCTGGGGTTTCACCAGCGCTGTTGTGACCTTGTCCTTGTTCACCTTAAACTTTGGCTCGAACCCACTGTGGGGGATCGGTAAAGAGGGCAGTGGTCTCATAAAATGTTATGGAATGTTTTTTTTAATGCTGGCGTCTCTTGCTTCTTTTCTTGCAACCATTGATTTTTTCGAAAGGAGAGGACGTGCAAATCCTTCACTATTCGAGAAAAATATCTATTGAATGCGAAGTATTTCTTGGCGTACTGCTGGCACTTTAAGCGTTTAAATATATCTATCTATCTATCTATCTATCTATCTATCTATCTATCTAATCTACGCCCGTGTGCGCTTGAGATCGCCAAGTTAACTTGGGGTCGACCAAAGTTAATATGGGAGGGTGAGAGGATTCGACGGGTATGTATGACCGGTCATGATACGACTGACGTGAAAACTCCGTCGCTTACGTCGTCTAACTCATTTCTCCAGACACCCGTGGCTTATTACCCATATAACACGGGCCCTGGTGTGCGGGTATGCGCCACAGGCGATTGACAGTTTATATCTGCTCAGGGAAAGGCGAGGACAGACATTGGTAACTTTAATGCGCGAGAGTTAAGAAAAAACTGACATCGGCATCGTTTACCCGACGCATGCAAAGAAAATGAATCGGAGTCCCAGCAGGAATCGAACCCAATCATTCTGCATGGCAATTAAGTATTCTGCCACAGAGCCACGTCAGATCTCGAAACCGCTTCGGAAAAATACCCTATGCAGGCGTAATGTTGGGGGAACGTCAATTTCAGTTGCAGTGCTGGCTATCTAATTTTAAAAAATGCATACTTACGCCTATGAGAAAGAGGTCATGTCGGCTTATCGTCAGATGTGTACTTTGGCGGTGCGCTCACGTAGCTGGTTTACGTATACTATTCAGTGCTAAACCATCTTCGCAAGCACAATTAAGCGCTACATATGAGCTTACTGCTTCTGGGTTTGTTAATACCCATGTTCCTGTTGCCTTTTGGCATGTCTATGTAACTGCAAACGACTGCTTATATGAGATGCGTGTTCAACATATTTCCCTGCGTATAATGTTTGTACAAATATTTAGCGCCATTTTTGTAACGTTTCGCTCAATAAGAAATGCAACCCAGTCACATCGCCTTCGTATGCTTCGCATAACATCCATTTCCACTATACTTGGGATCTGCCTGATTTTGTAAAATTTATTCCCGACAAAACAACCCCTGTCTTCAATCAATCGGTGGAGGGGGGACAGCTTTTCCTGCCTGGCTACTTGAAACTATCAGTACGTAAACAAGAGAAAAGTGGTGTTTGAAGCTCTATAGATGAAAACATAAACAAAATAAAAGAACAATGTATCCATTATACCAGTCAATAGATAACGCTAATGTTCGAATAAAGACAATATATAGAAAGTGTAATTCGCATCTCGAAACTGCAGCGACCATATCAGTGCCTTTATAAATACTATAAATACTTCTTTATAGATGAAAGGTGCTGTTTTACTTTTTGTTTTTGCTTTTTAAGTTGCTGCTGCTGATGATCGTATACAGAAACATTTAAAAAAAGAAGTTGCTACGCCGGTAGAGGTCTAATTTAATGCACTGCTCCTGAGAAGTCGGGAGTGTCAAGTCATATAATGTATAATGGTTCCTTAATTGATTAAGAGTATCAGGACAGGAAATGTTCGTCGGTAGGGAACCGCTTTTTAGTCAGAAATCATTGTTAGCGTTCTTAAAAGAAATTCATAGTTTTCATATCATACAACCGGGCATTGCGTAGCGCAGCCTCTCCAGAGAGGTTTTTGCTGCGGTGGCTACACAGGAAAGCACTTGCCTCACGGCCCTTGGACGCAAGGGTACGAACGAGTGAGGTACTTGTGCTAATGCCATACATGTCCACCATCGTTTTTGATTATCACCAACTTTCGTCACCTATTCACACCACACACACCTTTCACGGCATGGTCATGACTTTATTACTTGTATGGTTTTACCCGCCTTACCGCGAGGAATTTTATGGCCCTTATACAGCCGCTTGTCACAATCATTGTCCATATTTTTAGTTTGATGAGCTGGCGCTCTTTGGCCGTGAAATGGCCCTTGCACCACAAAACATCAAACATCATCATCAGTATCAGGACAGGACGAAATAATTATGAACTAACCTCTTAAAAGGTTGTTTCATCGAATGTATAGTCTCTGAATGTGCACCTACTTGAGACGATATATAAACTGCTCTGTACTTGCCATGCTAAGTGTCTGCCGTGTTGGCATGTTCCGCTTTTTGGACATTACGAGATAATTACAAATCGTCAAGGTATTCGAAAGATCTTGTGCTAGGATGGTCGTGACTCATTGCCGGGGGAACCAGCTGCCATTTCATATTGAATTTGGTGCTTGGCCGCTGACGCGAAGGTCGTCGGTTCGATTCCCGGCAGCTGCCGTGGCGGCCGAATTTCACCCTCCGCTGCGGTGGGCTCCGAAATTAAATTCTCCGAAATGCATCTGAAATTCTCTCTCGTATTGCGGATTTGAGACACGGGACCCCAACAGTCTTTTTTTCTTATTATGCGCTCGTGCATTCAACTGGGCACAACCTGTGTTTTACTGTATCAAATATCTTGGGCCATTTCTGTTTTATTTTAAATGTGATTTTTTTGTATGCTAAGCGAGAATGGGTCGAACAATTCGATCATTATGCGGATTTATGGAAGCCTGCTGGATTTAAGGGTTGAGCAAGTTGGTTCGTTGAGCAAAAAAAAAAAAGGTGAAAACAGCGCCGAACTTCTGTCACTGTCTGTCTTTTTTCTTTGTGTTCATTTGAAATTCAGTTCCTTTATTTGTTATTGAAGCCCACCGTATCGTACGAATAAGAGTGCATGTTATCCGATTCTAGATTTTGGGAATGACGATATTCTGCCGTTCTCCGGAGAGCACTGAATACCACCTAATCTGACATGGAGAACCGATACTGTCGAAGGATGTCGCACCTTTAGAAGCACTCCTAGAGTAACTGTATACGGTCCCTACATATACAGTTACTCTAAGCACTCTCATGCGTGACGTCGCTGCTGCAGCGTGAGAGGGAGAAATAAGAGAGGAGAGGGTGTGTCGCGTAGCGGTATATGGAGGTTTGTGTAGCGGTGTGTTTTGACTATGTTTGCTTTTAGGGTAACATTTTAGGGCCACAAACGGGTGTTAAGGACATGCTAGTAAAAATAAAGAAAGGTGATTCCACGTATTATCGAACGAAGCATATAGCTAGCCGACCTTTTAAATTTCTTTCAAAATTTTATATATTGTTGCCTGATTGTGGAAAGAAGAGATGTGAAATCGGGTTTGCTGTAAAAAGATTGAAGTACGGTGCCGGTGTGGAAGGAGTGCCCGATCGGCAGCTGCCGGCGACCGTTCTTATATATGCGCGGTTTTCCACAGTAAACGAATAAAGTCGAACAGGTGGAGTTCCACGCTTGATGATTGATATGTCGGGTTTTAACGTCCCAAAATCGCCATACGATTATGAGAGACGCCGTATAATGGAGGACTCCGAAAATTTCTCTACCCGGGGTTCTTTAACGTGCACCCAAATCTGAGCATACGGGCCTACAACATTCCCGCCTCCATCGGAAATGCTGCCGCCGCAGCCGGGATTTGATCCCGCGACCTGCGGGTCAGCAGCCGAGTACCTCAGCCACTAGACCACCACGGCGGGGCGGAGTTCCACGCTTACCCGCTCTGCTGTTTTTTTTTCTTTCAATTTTGGCGATGAATTACACAAAATATGTGAAAGCTTCGTACCTAAACTTGTGTGTTTAGCTAAATATGAGCGTACTTGCGCTTGCGTTCATATATATTTAGATGCTTTGCGTTGTGTAGATTTTTCGATCAAAATTCTCACATTCGACCTAAGAAATTTTTTTTTGCCTTGCGTGACAGTTTAGTTGCGAGGCAGGATCCACGCGATAACCTAAACTTGTAAAGATTGATTAACTTTGGCTTTCCTGATTGGTACGTACAAGCCGTTTTCCCATTGGTGAAGACGTAAAGATTGATTAATTTTGGCTTTCCTGATTGGTCCGTACAAGCCGTTTTCCGATTCGTGAACAGCGGTGGTCTTTCACGTGGTCCACGTACCCGTGGACGCTGCGAAATCCCATTTAAGCAGCGGCACAGGTTACTTTCGGGTGAGTGGACTCGGGGGGGGGGGGGGGGTCAACAGCGCATGCTCACCACCACTGACAACGGCACCAGTCATGCGAGCCGAGGCCTATGCCATCATTTTCTCAGTTTTATATTTGTGATTCTGAGTGCAGTGTAAATTCCAGTTATGATAGATAAATAAACCGACAATAAGTGCTCCCCAAAGTCATCGTATCGACTTGTCATCGCCTGTCTGTGCGTACTTGCTCCCATGCTTCTTCGTCACCGGTGATCTTCAGGTGTGTCTTGCTTAGGCACCCGAAACTTCGCTATACAGTATATAAAGTTTTGAAAGGAATTCAAACTAGCCGTGCTTTGTTTGATCTTACGTGGAATCACTCAGAGGAAGAAACAGCCATACATACATGCCACCTCCCCCACCATCATTAGGGCATGTAGCGCTTAGGCAAGACAACGGCTGCCCATTTATAGTGACAGGCTGGATTCTATGAGAAGGCAAAAGCGCGACAGGAAGCAGATTAAAAAGTTCGCTTATATAACGTAGCAGCAGCAGCATAGAACCGGGTTGAATAACGGAAAATGGCAACGGCCTTTAAGGCAACGCTTTAAGATAAGCCAGGCTGATTATGATAACGATGATGATGCTCTTGGAGAGCAAAGGGAGGCAGGCGAAAATTTCAACGCACTGTCACCCCCTCCCCCAGCTTCACTCTAGGCGCGTACTATAAGACTATAAATTCTGCAGACAGGAACATATCAGGCACTGCGCCGTGCTCCCGGCCGGGCTGCAGAAGTAAGGTGCCTTTCTCTTCTTCTAACCACTGCCCCCCCCCCCCTAAGGAACATACAATGACGCGCTGAACGTTCTAGGCCTTTCTTTCACGTGTTTCATACCTGCGTACTCAGTGGTACAGGTCACTCAAACCGCAGCTATATATGTACAATGTGCTGCGCGTATTCCGTGCCGACCGGTTGTGCCCTCACGATCTCCGACGTCAGCGTAGTTCTGGCTGACTGGGCTGGCCCTACGCCATCTCCTGACGCCCAGCTTCGACGACAGCGCAGCTCTGACCTACCGGACTTGCTCTACGCCATCTCCTGACGCCGACAAGAGCTCTCGCAAGTGGTGCCCCGTCCTCGCACTCCTGTGACCGTGTTTCCATCTTTCCTATCTCTCCTATCCCCTCGATGTGTCGTCGCTCTCTGGCTTAGCTCATCTATCTTTCTCTCTCTCTCTACACCTTTATTCCTATCCTTTTAATCCCTCATCACCCTTATCCCTTGTGAGCTACTTTCGAGGTGTCGCACCTTGAAGCAGACAGTTACGGGGCTCACTTTTCTCTTCCTTTCTCTCTTAGAACCGCTTTGTGTATACAACGAAAAGATCGAGTGCTTTCAAGCGAACAGCCTTTCTTTCTTTCTGAGCTCTTGTGCATTTTTATTGGGACATTCATTTTGGCACGTAGTCGAAGACGTCCACTTTCTCCTTGAGCGGCTTGGAGACGTTGATCTCGGCGCCATGGCCCTTGCGGGCGTCCAGGTCACTCAGGGTTGGGCAGGTGGCTCCGCGGAGGCATCTGTAGTGGCACTCGTACTGGTCGCAGAGTCGCAGCGTACACCTGCACACGCCGCATTCGTCAAAGCACATTAGAGTCTGTGAAACAGCGCTGAGTCTACATGCCCGAACAATAGCATGTCTCCTTTTAACAGCCGGAGGCTTTTCAATTAAGATATCGGTAAACTGCGCTCCGTTGAGCGAGAACTTGTGTTTGTTGTTGTTCACCTATTGATAGTGGCACATACCCATTGGCCCAGTGGAGCCGAGAACTCCACTGGTGGGTATGCACAACGGGAATGAGGCGAGCTCCACTAACGGATACAACAGGGGTGAGCGTTAAAGGGACGCTAAAGACAGAAAAAAGATGTTTTTTTGCGTATTACTAAAGCACAATTTGACAGTCCCGAAAACACCACCCTTACCGCGACACGACTATTCGTAAGGGAGAAAAGCGTTAAAAAATGCTTGTGGGAACGCCACCTTGAGATTCACGAACCAAACACCGTGACGTTACAGATTTCGAAGGCGTATACTGAGTCTAACGTAGTTTCAAATCGATAATAATGAAGTAGCATTGTCATCTGTGGGTGTCATAGGCCTAGAATTCGAAGTTTCCGAAAGTTTCGACTAGAGAATGCTCAAAAATACGAAAAAAAAACATATTGAAATGCCTATCGTCACGCGCAGAGTCTTCGGCGCGAAATGTAAAAGTGAAACTCCAACGTTGATTTTATTCACAAATACTGAGCTCATGATAGTGGAGCTCGGCATTGGAGTTCTCAGAG
Organism: Rhipicephalus microplus; assembly: GCF_043290135.1. Lineage (NCBI taxonomy): Eukaryota > Metazoa > Arthropoda > Arachnida > Ixodida > Ixodidae > Rhipicephalus > Rhipicephalus microplus. The sequence goes on along the minus strand of NC_134701.1, from coordinate 135,786,203 downwards.
TGCAGTTTGTCGATGTAGACTATTTATTGTTTTGTGTCCCTTTCACCGAAAATTCAGCTCGGTGACTTGTGGACCGCGCGAAATGCGCGAAATACATGAGAAAGAAAAAGAAAGAGAAGAATTTATGTAGAGAAATGAGCTGCTAAAAAGAAAGAGAATAGTCTTTTGGCCGATCCCTCAGAGTGGGTGTGAGCCTTTCATATATAAGCCACCACCACCACCACCGTCATCATCATCATTCGAGAGAAATAAGGGGAATGAAAACACGCAATGACAGAAAGACAAATAATGACACAGAAAGAGAACGAAAAAGATAAAGAGAAACAAAGGAGGAGACATGAAGAGCAGAGAGGGATAGAAAAAGAGATAAAAATAAAGATCCAAAGACAGAAAAAGAAATCGAAAGAGAGGGAAATAAACAGGAAGAAAAAAAGAGTTGGAAAAGCTGAGAGCAGGACGAAAAGAGAAATACTGCAGCAGCAGCTGCCGTGTAAAGGGTGCGTGCTACGGTTTACCTGGACATGCGGGATTGAAAGCGTGTGCATGTTTTATTGAATACTCTAAAAGTGGTTCATTTTTCACGAGAGGTTCTGTACCTGAAAATGAATTCTCTGCTTGTAAGGCAGTGGCAAATGATTTCCTATATATGGCTCTATACTTTTGTGCATTGTAGGACATGTAACACTGTCAGTGGCTCACCACATCTATCGCGCCGAAAAGAAAAAAAAAAATAACGTGGCTTCGAGTCGTACGAGTTGAAAATGCATGATTTGAAAATGCAAGGACGTTGCCCTACCTGTAGGTGCAAGGGCGCTGATACGGATATCGGCCGCCCGGGTACTGGGGCTGATGCTGCCATCCGGTTCCGTGCGTGGGGTAGCGCCTGCGTGGCTCGGGCTCTTCGGCTACGACTGCCGCGCACAGCACAGCTGCCACCAGGAAAAACACGCCCGCAGATGCCATCTTCACCTGCGGCGCGAAAAGCGTTCGGAAGTTTAACCTAACAGAGACCGGAAGCAGTTCGTGTTATTTGGGTATTCGTGTTTTAAAAGACACTGCGAACAAACACGGACGCCAAATAGAAAAGTAAAATGCACCACAAACGCGCACTAACAACTCCAAAGTTGCGCAGTGGTGGAAAAAAAGGTAGACACAAAATATTATCTGTTCATGCTCAGGCAAAAGGCGGCACGTATCGATTCGGCACAAGGGAGAGGGAAGAGGTGGGGGGGTAAGTGTTACGCAGTAATCGGGGACTAGCAGTCGTAAACTAGAAGTTGTAATGGACGCAGTAATCGAGGACTACTGCGTAACACGTGATATGTAAGTCCGCGGGATAGGTTCGGGTACTCCGATGCTTCGTTATTCGAGTTAATTTTTAAAACACGAACTAGTGCAGCACAGCCTGAAGCCCGTCGATTTTCTGTAAGGGCCCTTATAGAGATGCGTGTGACAGCTTTTCTCGTGGAGCATCCCCCCAAAAATATGTCGAAAAAAAAGAGCATTGCGATTATTGAGGTTCTGATTCTAGCTGTTCAAACACGACAGTTTCACCGAAAGATGCGGGCCTGTGGCTCCAAGTCGGCCACATTTGTCATTCTGTTGGGCCTGCGGCGCCAATGTTTTTTGCGCACGGTTATGGCCATGCAGGTAGGTTTCTGGTGACAATGCCTACAGATGAGTCGGTCCCTGCTGCCGCGTTCCAGGAACTGTTTACTTCCCATCTTTATCGCAGAAAGGCCGAAAATCCCTCCACCCCTCCACACTCTTTGATGGAGAAACCTGCGCACGCATATGATGATACGAACTCACTCTGTACAGTGAAGATGATTCTCATGGGCATTAGAAATGAAAATGCATTCTCCGCTGATCACAGCATCTAAAACAGGGCTCGAAAAATCACAAACTGTATATATCCCTTCACTCTACGCCCTTCACTCAACGCTGAACGTTTTTGTTTTTCAATGTCCCGTGGGAATCTTTTTTTTTTTTACTTGTGGAAACGAGTAGCAGTTTTATCCCGGAACTTTTCGCTTCCAACAAGGCTGCTAAACGTTAAGCTTCGAGTGCATAGTCAGTTGTTACTATAGTTACTTCTCGACTATTGACGGTGCAACCTGCCGCCTCTTCGTTGTCGTCACTGCCATACTGAAACTACTTGAGTATCCCGATCAGCCAAGGCGTAAGTGTTTCTTGGCGCGCAAATCGAAACCACGTATACGCGAGGCTTTCCGGCGTTTTAACGATGGTATTATCCAAGCAACGCGAATGTACGATCGTATTAGCCGTAAGAAAATGCATTAACTCTATATGCATCTGTAGGAAATAAAGAAAAAACAAAGAATGGATTATGCCGAAAAACGTGTTAAGCGGGATCGTATCAACGAGATTTCGCTGTATGACTTCTCCCAGCGCCCATCCTCATGAACTCACCACTGCGAGAAGTCCGTGGATTCCTCCTTGAAGTACGGTGCCGGTGTGGAAGGAGTGCCCGATCGGCAGCTGCCGGCGACCGTTCTTATATATGCGCGGTTTTCCACCGCCTTATCAGCCGGCTGCCCGGCGGATGGTTTATCCACCAGCCGACGTGCCATCCTCAAACCTGCTCTTCCGGGTTTCCTGGCCGAGACTCGGAGCGATGCAAGTGACTTTGAGTTGTTGTCCGCGTCGTTGTGAAATTTTATTTGGTCACATGCACGCCCGCGCTTAGTGCACTGCGTTTAGCACGCACTATCGAGATGCTGAAGAAGAAAAAAAAAAGAGTGGCGTTGGTTTGGGGCCCGCCACAAGACCGGAATACGCGGCCAAGGGCAGATTTATGGGCGAAGATTTCGAAAGCTGGATACCGGAGGTGCTTAATGGTAAAGCCGGTTACAACCTAAAAATAAACAAAACCTCCGCCGACGGAGCTGTTCGGCCCGTTTGTCAGTGGCTATGCAAGTAATGCAACAAATCGGGCTGGTTGGTTCAAGATGGCTTATAGCGACGGGCTCATGTTAGGGCAACACACTATAGAGAGCACACGGAAAACAATTCAACTGGATGCGTTTGAACAAAATTTCGGCTAACTTTACCTTTAAAAGAAAGCCATTCTCATATATTCCGGAGTTTACTCCAAATGTTTCGAATTTTTAGAGTATGTCTGTGGTCTGTACACGCAGACATACACATACAAACACACACATAGGCGGTGTGCAGGGAGGGGCGGGGGGGGGGGGGGTGTAGTAACCGAATAAGGGGAAGCCCCTAAAATCTGCCCCACATACTGACTTAAGGGTGGGAAGGGGGCGCTGCGACGAACCTTCGCCCCCCCCCCCTCCCCGTGATAGGGATTCCTGCACATCAACACACGCGAAACATCGTTGGACCCTCGCGAAAGACGCTGCACGATCACAGCGAAAGGTCCTGGAGTCCTCCCTAATTTCCAACGGGCAACACGAGTATACACTTGCAAGGTGCGCACAACACCACAAATCGTAATTTCTGCGTATTGGGGAAGCGTACACAATATGCCATTATTCGTCAATTTTCGGAAAAGCCTGGCGCGCGCTATATACACACCTGTAAGTCGTCACGTGCACTTGGTTGACGCTGTAGCTGATGAAGATGCAGAATTATGGCTCATCCTCTCGTGATGGGTTGGGAACGCTCTATAGCTACGGTTCACCCGTTACGCACTTCGCATTTTCAACTCGCAATTCGCAAGCCGAGAAACCATTACCCAAACTTCAGTGCATACTTGGTCGTCATCATTTTTTTCCCTTCTTTTAGAGGCCCAAGAACTTTTCTGGAGACGCTCACGTTATTTCTTTAGGGGACACGAAGGCAACGACGAGAAGCGGAATTCTCGGCACCGACCGGTCATGATTGGGCGTCTGACGTTCGTAAATCCAAGTGGGTGAAACGCAATCTTAACTCGGCCAAGAACGCTGTTTTTGCACAGTTAACAGGGCAATATACGTGAACGCATCTGTTACCCAGGCAAAGCGCGAGGAGCGACTTTCACCGTAGGCAGCCGAAATACCGACCACGTATGCAACGCAATTTAGGAAAAAAAGATCATTAGTTTTACGTACAGTTGCTAATCGCAACTTTTCATTACAAGCAGCTGGTGTTGCTGAAGACTGGCAGGTCACCGGTGTCACTTTCAAGGTGGCTATAACGATGTAGAGTCCCACTTTCACTGATCATATCACTCGCACACAAATTCTAGGTGATAGCATGTGTGGGAAACAGAATATTTCACAACACACTGCTGCCTTCGTTTCTCACTGCTCGATGAATACAGATAACCTAATGAACACGCTCACAAGCTGCGACGTCAATTTGCTGCAACTACAGAACGAAATACTTCTTTCTCCGTGGCTGCCCTAGCAGAGAGTATGACCATAGGGCCAGCTTCTAGGGATGAATCTCTAGGGCTGTGTGTTTAGAACCAGCGGTTAATGATTTTGAGTACTTGGTACTTTACAATGGGAGAGCATAAAGCCGTCCCAAGGGCCTCACAGTTTAGGGGGGGGGGGGGGGGTAGAAAAAGTGGGTAATGATTTAGAGCATACCAGGTACTCTACTATGGGAGAGCTTAAAGTCGTCCCCAAAAATTCAGTCACAGTTTATGCCCCAAGGGGGGGGGGGTAGAAAAAAAGGGCAACGATTTAGAGTACAGGGTGCTCTACTGCTAAGAAAGAGTGGGTAACTATTCAGATTACTTGGTACTCTACTATGAAGAGCTGAAAGCTGTCCCGTTGGCGTGACAAAAACTTCAGTATTGCGTACCTATAGACTCGTGAATGCGCGTAATCATAACTTGAATACCCTACTCTGCAGATTCTTCATAAACGTTACAGTGAAATATGTTGACTTTGTTTACGTAGTATATTCAAATCTTATTCGATTCAAGCTTTTATTCAAGCATTTTGCAACTATTTGACCACTGCATTGTTGCACTGCAACTATCTGACTCACGCTTGTTTGTGCTTACCCCGCTTTTTTTTTTTAATGTTCGCCAGTCGCGCCAAAGGGGAGCACAAAGAAACGCGAGGGTGCACCGGCACAAATCAGATGCCGCGCGAGCGACCACGAAACGCGCGGAGTTATACGTTTTGCCGGCCGAACTACTTACATAGCTTCAACAGCGTCGCACCTGATATATGAAACGGAGTATAGTTCGATGACTCACTTAGCAGGTGTGGACGGGTGGACTGACTGACGGACGCACTGAAGCGAAAACGAACGAACGGACGGATGGACGTAAGCACGGACGCACGGATGGACGCTTGGCATCACTCATTATCATTCACTCCGTGGGTAAGCTGTGATTTTTTGTTATCTCATTAGCGCGTGTCAGCACAGAAGAGGACGCAGAGTCGTTTGGTCCCCGCATCATTTTCTGATCACCCGACCTTCTTCGGTTGGCGAGTAAGCGTGTGACAACTTTTATTCCTCTAAAGGGTGAGCGATGAGGGAGGCTAAGTCAAGTAGGCTGCCAGGCCGTGCCTCTCGATCACAACTTGCGCTCGTTCCAGGATCCGTGTTTCTATGTTTCTGTCGGTGCTGCAAAGAAGAACCTCCCATTGTTCTTCGGGTAGGGGGTGGGTGGAAGAAGTTTGCGAGGCGCGGCGAGGGTGGAGTTACTGTATATATGCTCCCTACACTAACTCTAGGTGAACGATCATCGCAACACCCCCCCCCTCCATCTTTCCATCCCTATTACGTCAAAATGTGGCGCTAAGAAAATGTTACTATGGTGCAGACTTCGCCGCCCGCTTCTTGGGTGACTGGAAAAAGTGGGTGGTGGGGGAGGGGGGGGGGCTGCTCTTTTTGTGCACACACCTATATGCAAAGAAGTCTTTGCTTAAGATGATCCATTATTGTACTTCTGCTCATCATTAAACACTCTTTGTTAAGCTTATATAAGTAGCGCGTGATAGCGGTGTGACTATGATTATAACGCGGGTGCCATTTGTTGGACTAGTTGTCGCCTTCTTTCATTTTAGGGTAGGTTGTGTGTAATGGGATTTACCTAATTCATGTGGCACATAAGACTTTATGATGGTGATGTTTAATTTTCTGGTGGACTGCACAGATTTCTGCGGCACACACACACTTTTTTTACGCTATAACTGTTGACTTCGTCATTTTTAGTGTGCTGAGCATGAGGCGTAGGCAAAAATATGTTTTCGGGGAAGGGGGGGGGGGGGGGGGGCACGGGTTCCGTGTGCCACCCTTTGGCCATGCCACTTTAGGGTGCTGATTGTATAGTGGTGTGGCGCATACCTGCTTGGCGCATGCCCACATGCGTTACCACGGGTCCCACACACGTGAAAGACTGGACCGGGACAGCTCCGCTCTTCCTAAGCTTCGCAATAAGCGCAAAAATGAAAATAAAGAGATGTGACGTGCGTTTCAGGGCGGCATGCTTTTTGTCCGCCGCCTTGCGGCTGTAAACGTGAGAAGCAAGCAGTTTTTGAACGTAACGTGAAATGAAGCCTGTCCTCGGTTGCCGTTATAGTGAAAAACTTCGGTCAAATGGCGGAACAAGTCCACCTGAGTAAATGTGGGTGCAGACGTGGCGCCCGTAGCTGCTGATTATTAGAGGTTGAGGAGGCACTCCCCCCGCCCCGCCTTTCTTGTGGGCACGCCTCTGCAGCTGCAGCCAAATCATTTTGATGTTGTCGGACATACCATACACGTCGGTACGTTCCACAGTGCTCATGGTCTCCTCTGACCATGTCCCTTCGGTACAATCGATACTGTGAACAAAAAGAAAACTCTGAATTTCTTTGTTGTTTATCGGTTTATTGCTCCAAGCGTTCACACTGTTGCTGGCTAATTCAGTAAATTTAAAGATAAAGTTTAGCGCCCGTCATGGACCGTTCGCGTGATCTGTTTTTTTTTTTTCAATTTTTATAAGCATAACGAAACAAAAAAAATGTGGTCGATGCGTCCTAAATATGAAACGACTGGATCACTATTACGTGAAGGTGAAAGGTGTATTCTAGGAGTTAGTTAATTGCTTGTTTCGGACGTTAAGCAGTATGTATAGTTGAAAAATTATTACAATTCGCAGTTTGAGCAGTATAATACCTAATATTATTGAGTTTCAACGCACCATTGAAACTCTTGATATAGCTGAGCAAACCTGTTTGCGCTAAATCCAGATCTTACCGGAGAACAGGCAGGAGAAGCGAACACGTACCCTCACTTACAAAAAAAAAAGGGGGGGGGGGGGGCTGTACGCGTGGGGTGAAAGAATGAGGCTGTGGGAGACCTGTTTCAAGAGGGGCGGCAAGGACAGCTGGCTATGCTGGACCAAGCGCAGTGTGCCGCAAAGGCTAGCGGAGTCCTGGACTGAGGACTCCATCCACTTGCCAGAAGAAGCTTTAAGTCAATAAGTTTCCTTAGGTCCTCACGATATCCAATGCATAGACCGTGCTGTGTCCGTGCATTTGTCTGTTCGGCCAGTCTTCCACTCACCTGTCTTCCCTAAAGTCCCTGGATTTTCCCTTGTTCTTTCTCGAGTACCAACAGCCATTGAAGCGCCATCAAAGAATCTCATTGGCTAACGCTCGTTTTCGGCAACCATGTTCTTCCAAACGCTTTGACAGCACCCGGTGAAACGAGTGCCCCGCTCACTAACGATGGAGCATGGACCGGAGGAGAAAGGCGCAATCGCGTCCGCTGGAAGATGATGGGCTGGCTCAGACCCAGTAGTCCAGTTAAGGGTTGTGGAGTGGGCCACACACGTCGCCGCCCACCTTGGGTTGATGACCATCTAACACGGAATCATCCTCAGTTGCTTTCTGACGAAATAAAGTTTTACCATCCATCCACGGGCTAATGCACTCCGACATACGTGACTTATTAAATCTTCCTAGTTTGAAAACCCGGCTGCACGTGAGAGAGGGCCGTAAGCGAGGCAGTTGTCGCTACTTGGATAAAAGGAAAAAATTCTAGACTTTTGTTTTCCGTTTGTACTAGTCGGCGACTTCAACATACCTTAGGACCTAGTTTTGCTCCATCATTAGCATTCGCTGCAGAAATTTTTCATCAAAACTCAGGGTTCCTTTAATTCTCAAGTGCTGTCAGAGCACATCTATTCACAATTTACAAGCGAAGGGTGTCTTTAATCTCTTTCCGCCTGGGTCGTTAAAAATCCTCTGATATAACAGTCAAATGCAGCGGCCTAAACGATTGCGAAATATCATTATTGCATATCAAATTTAACAGTACATCAATACACTATATTAGCAAAATAAACCACTGTTACTGTCTCACATATGAAGAGTATGTAGAGTGGCATACGGAAAACGTCAATGTTGAATCATTGAATATGTAACATTCTTCGCTTTTCAGAAGAGATGTTTTCAATCAAGAAACTCACAAACGCGGGTGGCTGTTAGCTTTCTCGTGGTAAAGAACCTATACTACTCCAAATCGTTACCCCCTTTTCCAAACACAAGGCCAAGGGACGGCTGTCAGCTCTCTAGCTCACAGTAAAGTATCGAGTACTCCAAATCATTAACTACTTTTTCTAAAACCCGGCCGTTCGTCGGGCAGGCGTGCCGCAGGATTTCGCGTGGTGACTTAAGCTGTTTTTTTCGTCTAGAGGGCCTCATCGAGTGTGAGGTCCTTGAGAAAGCTTTATGCTCCCCCATAGTAGAGTACCAAGAACTCAAAATTGTTAACTACTTTTTCTAAACGGGACGGCTAACTGATCTCCCACAGTGCAGTTCGAAGCACTCGACACCTTTTCTAAACATACAAATTTTATTTTAAGTTCTGAAGGAAGGCGACTCCTGTTTTGCATTTTAGGGACGGCTTTCTGCTCTCCCATAGTACTTCAGAGTAACAAGTACTCTGGATCGTTAAATACTTTTTTCTAAACACACGTACAATTAATCTTACTCTCATGTTAAGTTCTAGACTTCTTTCCTCTTCACCGGGACATCTTATGGCTCTCCCATAATAGAGTGCGTCTAGTGCTCTACGCGTCGACAATTTATTCTAAACATGAAACAGGAGATATGACACCGGCAGAAATAATACCCTGAATACCGATGTTCGGTGCAGGGTGTTTTTTTTTCTAGAAATTTTAGGGGCGAAGCTCCTTAGGCCGTGGGTCGTTCTCTCCTCCGTATGTAGCCACTTCTAGTTTATGACTTGGTCAATAGATGGCGTTTTGTGTATGTGTCCTTGGGAATGATATAACTAGATGGGGTTAGTGGTTTTCACAGCATATCCACGGAGTGAATGATGAGTGGGGCGAAGTGTTCCTCCGTCCGTTTATCCGTGTGTCGACCTGTCCGTCTGTCCGTGCATGTTTCCGTGTGTCTATCCATCCGTGCATGACCACAGCATACCCAATGAGTGAATGATGATGAGTGGGGCAAAGGGTCCGTCCGACGGACGGACAGCTGGCTCACCAATATTGCAGGGAATATGAAATTACCTCTCTGTTAATCAAAGCGAGTAGCCATATTGTGATTTTGGCTTCTGCAATCCATTATGGTGCATGTAGCAAACAAGGATTGAGTTTGGTTATTGATAACTATAAGGAGCAACTACTAACTTTGGCTGTTTAATTCGAAATTCAAGTATGAACAATGTACTTACCGCACATGAGTTACCTACCAAGGCCCTCCTCCTTTGTTTTGCAGAATCGCAGGAATTTGAATAGTATGCTATGAAATACAAGTGAAATGACAGATGTATTACGTCATTACAGATGTATATATCTATGTGTGCGTGGACACTCACGTCGCTCATATTATGCAGGGACATATATTGTAATTTTGTTCAAAGCGTGCAAGAAAAATGGCCCACAGGGCATTCTTATGTCCCTAAATGGGAATTCGTCGTCTTAGTTGAGAATGTCTCTATATTTCTGAACAATGTTTCTGATGACCGCATCGAGCCAAACCATTGAGAAAGGGAATTCTCTCCTCTAAAACGCCATGATCACGTGTTCCGAGATCCTGGGTAACTTTCCGAATACAACCAGGGAGCTAGTGTTTACAAACTGTTAACGTAAGTGATAGGCTAATTACAAGACAACAGGGAGGTGTTGCTAACTAAAGCAACCTAACCCATCAATGTCACTACTGGGGGCTTGACCTTTGAAAAACGTTTGTCCAGACTCATCGAGCATATCTGTTTACAACCCACATACAACCCATATACAATCCTTATTTAAGGGCCAGTAAATAACCTTGTGGTTTGAAATGTCTGTTGAAGAAATCACATGGGATAAATAACTGTGCATTTGTACAATATAAACATCCTGGCACAAAAACTCTCTCATTAAGTGCAATAATGGGGAAGTTACAAAACATGAAAGGCCAAAGAACACCTCGCAACAAGGACTTGCAAGTATCTCAGTTGTCTGGTTATCCAGATTTAAATAAACGGGAATTCTGCTTATTCGGTTTGAATGAACATACACCCGCTTATTAGAATATTCGGAAACGAATATTTAGTTTTGCTGAGAGCTTATTAATAATAAGGTCGATAAAAGCACATATCAGACTTGTATAAATGGTTGCAATGTTTACTACAAACATGAGAATCCAAGAAAAACAAATATTTATCCTAGCTTTACAAAACGAAAATCCGGTTATGTTATTATCCAAATATCACTGTATTTTTAACCGAATAACCAACCGAATATCCGGTCAATCTGGTTATCAAGTTTTTGAAATTGAATAACCGATGACTCAAATAACCAGATAACTGGTTTTGCCGCAAAACCGGTTTAATGTTGATGCCCTACTTCCAACATTCGGTCATCACATAAACACAGCAAACATGTGGTGGTAAGTATGGGTCGTCTGCTGCTTGAAAACCTAAAAAGTGGTGTCCGACCTGACGCATCGCAGCACCACATTGTGGCTCAGTTTCAGCGCATAATACCCATAAAAATGCTGCTTTTTTTTTCTTAACGCGTGAACGTTTCGTTTTGTCGCTTCAGATTGTATATTCTTCGCTTCATATTGAAGGCACAACTTTCATTCCAGCATTTCACAGCAGCCGGCGAATACGCCCGAAGGTTGCAAAATGTGCTGTTTTCATTTTTCTTCAGAAAGAACCACCATGGTGTAAATATGATGGTAGGGTGAAGCATGCCCAAGTATTTCCAATTTTTTCGGCTAATGAGTACTATGCTTATAAAAAGGGCGGTGCCACCAAACTTGAAGTTCGCACGTTCTTTGCTGCAAGCGTTTCATATAGGGACGCTGCTGTCTTATAGCTACGGGAAACATGATACACGCCCTAAGGTTTATGTATTCTTGCTAAGGGCCTGTACACGCGCTCTCCGCATGGCCGTACAGCCTGTGGCGTGGCGCCTGCCGTACGCAAGTGGATGGCTAAAGAGCGTTGCCGATTCACTCTTTCACCCTCCGCTTGCATGCGGCAGGAGTCACGCCAAGTGTGGTACGGCCGTACCGGTACGCATATACAGGGCCTAAATAGTTTAATGTCGCCTTATTTATGTGGAAAACTTTCGGTTCAGGTTTCTGGGTGCCGAGTTGGGCAATGACAACGTAGCGGTGTAAGTGGCTTGGTCATATGACGACACAAGGCTGCGACGCATGTCTTGTTGAGTATCGTCTGTTCTCGCACAAACGTGCCGCACAAATACAAGCAAAACAAATGCACTAACAGTTGCCACGGCTAAGTGCAGCAGCCGCGAGCAACGTAGCAACCGATGCTCTGCCGGTACGTGCGTTGCAGAGATGACAGAAGTTACCCACATCACTACAGATCTGGTGTGACTTCACTACAACTTTCGTTGCCCTTCTTATAAAGCTACGTCTGTGTTTGACGTACTATTGATGGGTCTCGATTGAGAAAATGAGCGTTTAGGCACACCTTAGAAATGAATTAAAATATATTCTAAACGCTTGCTGTGTCAGACCCTACGTGTGGAGTGTCCTTTCATACAGAGGAAACCCACAAAAGTCTTGTTATAGCCTCGAAATTTGATGGGTGAACATCCAATGGTTCGACTGAGCAGCAATATCGAAATCTCAGATTAAGCTACACAAGCATGGCAAAGTTACTGACCAAATATGAATGACACAAACCTGCTCCTGAATAGGAAAATAAACTATGGGGACTATTCTGTACACTGTCAATTTGAGCCATATTGTCAAATTTCATAATGTAGACATTTTAAGCCAATCAGAGAAGCTGTAGTAGCTCTCCAGGTCAATCAGTGTTAATTTATGGCAGATTTCGACAATGTGGTCATATTTGATACATATCCAGAATGGCATCCATCTGAATCACCAAACAAGTACGTAACGCCATAGAAAAGAAACATTCATGCGCATCGCTGTGGGAGGGACACTGATAACTGAAATTTTATCTCAGGTTGTAACTAGGGCTGTGCGAATGTTCAAAAATTTCAAATAAAATGAAACAGCTGTTCTCAAATCGAATAGAGCACATTCGAAATATTGAACGTCTTTCAAGTACTTTTCGAACAATGGATACAGACGAGAAGACTCCAAAGAAGAAAAAACAACGTAGTTATAGTGAGGGATGATTTTTGCTGCTTTAATTTATTAATTAAGAACTAATATGCATGCAACCTAAGGTTTTATGGAACTATCAGGGCTGTATGGCACACTGGCTGCACATTCTCTTGTCCAATGTCACCTAAGCAAACACTTAATTCATAATCATCGTAATGTAACTCAGCATGACATCGATTCATCAAACTTTTCATGTCACCGTTTTAATTAAAAAATCCTCACAAATTGAACACTGATTAACTGGTTTGGTTCAGCCTACAACTACCAAATACATCGAACGTACGCAGTCACTGCTATATTCGAGCTCATGACAGTGTATATATTTGTGGCTTTTTTTTGTCGGCTAAATGCAATCTTAAAAGCATGTTCCCACATACACATCATACACCCGTGCACAGTATTGACTCCTCCAATAATTTAAGTGAATTTTCCAAATAGGGATATTAAGTGAAATCGTTTCACATCTGCTCGATGGCCAGAACCAACAAGATGTGACAGTGATTGACAAGAACAGAAAGGCTGTGGTAAAAACAGTGCACCACAACTGCGCTGTAAACTTCGCAGCACTCTTATCATGAAAACTGTTCAATAAGTGCACCTTTTGAACCAGAGCTGTGGGAGCTTATCATCAATGTCACAAAATCACTTCATTTCTGAATCAAATCTATCACAATTCAACTACTGCCCTTCGAACAAGTATGTAGATAACCAACACAAATGGTAACGAAACGCAACTTTATTTACTTCCGTCTGCTAGAAGCATTTATATCTATTGCTCTTATGAGGTACAGAATGGAAGGTAGATGACCTGCTGGTCGAGATTCAACAATGAAAACACCAGACACCTTGACAATACTCTGCAAGTTACTCGACACCTCTTAAGGCACAGGTTAAAAATGATTAGAAAACCCTTCAAAAGTTATCATTTAACCCTGATAACGCTTTTGTAGACAGGTTACGATGCTAGAACACATCTTAGTGAAAAGAATTTATTCTGAGATATCGTATGAGATAACTACTTTGCCATCTCTACAGAAGCATATTTTATTAATAAAGTCCTGTAAAAAACAAAAAAAAAAACAAAAAAACTGGCAGCTGCATGAAAATTACAATGAAATTGGGATGAGATGTTGGCTATTTGGAGCAACTCGGCAGCATGATGGAATTTTTTTATGTGCATAAAAGAGGTGCGTATGTTAGGCCTTTCCATTCTAGTACTTGATGCCACCAGCTCTAGTCCAATTCAGATTTTCGATATTTCTATCTGGGAGCGATTCTTGGTCATCTAACCAAGTGAATAGCTGCAAGTATATTTAGAGCATTATTATCATCATAATCATCATCATCAGTATAGCTGTTTGCAGAGATAAAAAATGGAACAAGTTTATACATATAATATAAGCAGTGCGACTGCCATGGGCTGCCACATGAGACCATGGACGATATACAAAATCCTCAATATGCGACGCGAGTATTTTTTTCTTGCAAGCTAGCTGCCCTGTCTTTGATGTGCTTGTGACTGAAACGCACATGTAATAAAAGCAAGAAACAGATCTCAGAGCATAGGTGTAATTGACGCGATGATTGAAAGCAACAGCAGTTAGGGTTGAGATAATCTTTCCATATATGGGATCGTACTCTAATACAACTTTTCAGAGATGTGGCTTTTTAACGCCCATCAATTCCCATGCTGGGGAAAGATGTACAGGTAGTACTTTTCATCGCTGGACCAGCAAAATTATACGTGAAAATTAACACTGTCGGCGAAAGTGATTGTCTCAGCATACGACCCCTTCGCTTGTACGGCAGTCTGACGGATGCTCTGGGTATGTTACCACCTTTCTAGGCCATTCGTGAGTGGCAGCTGATAAGCAGATTTTCGCCAAATGAGCCCTTGTATCAAACCATCTTCACGAAGCGGTACATTACTCGCAAATGAATTGAGGCAGGTTTAAGCGTAACGAAATGAAATTAAGTGCTGTTTTTAAAATGGCAGCATAGCCAATCATTCATCATAAGATTGAAATATAACCGCTGTGTTTAGGAATGTTCTTGGACAAAATCTTGTTTACATTGACAAAGCAAATGCACATGAAATAGTAAAAATGCCCTGAATGTGTTGCTAATGATGTAGAGGAACATCAATAAGTCAGAGCTAACTTTTTAACAATGGGACTTCTATTTCCCAAACAATTTTTTGGTATTTCGATGAAATCAAGTCGCCCTCGTCAAAATCCTGACTCAAGGGATGGCCTTCATGTTACCACAGTTTTTCACTACTTCGCTCAAACTTCAACGAGATTTTCAATAACACTTTATATGATACAGTTTAAATTAGGATAACATGCATAATGTAAAAAAAAACAATGGCGCCCCATCTTGCAAATGGCAACCACCGGCGAGTGTTAAGGTTGTGTTCTATCGAGGCATTACGCATTTGAGCTCTTTGGTAAATTTTCGTAGCTGGGACGCAGAGGTCACACCGAGCATATCTCGGTCAAGTTGCATGAAGTGGCATGCTTTTTGAACAGGTCCACAAAGGTCGTGAGGGGGCAGTGCACGGTGGGGCAGCCGGGAACTGTCACCGGTTGCTCATTGAGAAAGGTCACGACCTTCTGCTGGTCCGCAGCGCACTTGTAGAGGACGAACGCTACGTTGCCGTTGAATGGGCAGAGGAGGCTCGACCGCCAAGCCCGGTTCGCCTGTGTGCACAGTCCATCAGCCTTGAGCGGATCTGCATCGCGATTGAGGCCGAGACGTGCAATCACTTTCTTGAAGCCACCCGCATGCGAGAAGTAGAGGATCTTGTTCGGGTTGCTTGGATCTTTGGCCATAGCTCTGCGGAACAAATAAAAGGGAGGTGGCTTGAGAACAATGCAAAACTGCAAACGATTGTCATGAAGATTCCAATTTTAATTGACGGATAGCTTGAAACGCATGCCTCCTCCCACGCGAGCCAAGCGTATTCATACATCAGATGCAACACTATGGAAGCTGGCAAGACTACTTGCCACAGGCCCGCTCAAACCAAGAAAGAGTTAATGATACTGCCACCTATAGCAAATTTTTTTCGTTCTTAGGCTCAGTAATAAACGAGGATACCTTGTGTCTCGTAAATAAACAAACCCCATTATCTATAACACTTTCAACAGGTTATTCTGGATTACCTAGCTTTTTTGATTTTTGTATTGTGGCTTCCATGACTAGTTCTGGTAGCAAACAGCCAGAGCAAACTGTGAAAAACGCGATCAAAATGTAATACAAGCACGACGCATGGACTTACACATTTCTCTTACTGAACTTTTTCTCTAACTTCAAGAGCATTGGACCTGATGCATGAAATTTAGCATAGATGGGAAAAAACTGGCTCAAAGAGCTTAAACAGTAAAAACTATCTAGTGGTTATTCCATACAAATTTTGCTTCCCCGAATTCATTCAAAAAACTAGTAGTTTAGCTTTTTCTTCTGCAAAAGGTCTCATGGCATTATTTTTGCCTTAATATGCCTCTGAAACTCCACATTGCTTTCTTTGGCATTCGCCCCCGTTTTCGTTCTTTTGCAAGACAGGGCGCCGCGAAAACCTATGCCCCGAGCTGCTACGACTGCAGCACTGAGGTTGACCTGTTATCTATTGAGGAAAGTGTGGCGTTCTCCAACACTGCCGATTACAGATGAGTGAAAGAGGCAGAAAAAAATGCCAGCCCTACGCGGAACACACAAAAAATTGCAGCTAAATCTAGTGCAGTGGCCCTTCTAAAGCCCGTTCTGAACTCTCTTGCAACGACTACTGCAAGCACAGTTGCAAAATACTCACTACGTCATGAATCATCATAATTTCGCGAAGTAGGAAAGCAGCCACTGTACCATTATTCATCATTTCGTGAAGACATGAGGTAGCTGCTATGTGTCTGCAATTAGGCTTGTGCGAATAATGACTTATAATGAGGTTCGAAGCAAATTCGAAGTGAGTAGTGATTTTGGTCGAGTAATTCTGAATTGATTTTGAATAGTATATATCATATATAAAGAAAAATGGGTGTATTTATCATGACCTAACTAACTTGCAAAATATATATTGATATGTGGGGATTAACGTCCCAAAACCACCATATGATAATGAGAGACGCTACAATATATATATATATATATATATATATATATATATATATATATATATATATGTATATATATATATATATATATATATATATATATATATATATATATATATATATATATATATATATATATATATATATATATATATATATAGTTTTAAATTGAAATAGGGCCTCTATGCATATGCCTTTTTTTTCGTTCAGAGGAAGACAGAACAACTCTGAGTAGTAGCAGGATTTGACTTTGGTAGGATGCGAGTGATAACCTGCGAAATACGTAGCATTTTAAAATTTATTACACTTAGAGCATATAAGCCATTATAACAAGCTTTTAGGCTTAATAATATGATGAATTGGTTTGAGGGCAATATGCTCATTTAAAGGGGCCATGCAACACTTATTTGCTTTATGAATTCACCACTGCAAAAATTTCAAGAGTCCGTCCATTACGAGTGGAGTAGCAAAAATTTGTCGCACGCTGCATTTGCATTTTCTCTTCTCGGTCTGGTGAAAGTGCTGGAAGCTAAGCAGGGAGTTATGGCTGGGGGAAATAAAGTAGGTGACACACCTCGTGACCTTGAGCACGTGCTCTCTCTCTCTCTCTTTTTTGGAGTACGCGGCTTTTCAGTGAGATCGTGCTCGCACGCGTGAGTAAGTGGCGGCCTCTTGCGGCGGCCCTAGTAACGACCGAGCGCACCACACTCAAATCGGCGAACGGCTGGTACAATGGCTGTGACGAGTGATCTTTCAACTTGTGGCCTCATTTGCCGAGAGAAGAGAGCAATTTTTTTAGCTGACTAAGAAAATTTATTGTGAATTGCAGGTAGCGTGCTGTGCTATAACATTTGGCTCGCATGTACTTGGTGCTCTCGACTACCGATCAGCAGCCTTTTGTGACCGTGCTCATAGAGTGTTGCAGGGCCCTTTCAAGTTTTAAGAAGGGCTTCGCGGCAAGGCGAATTTTTTTTTTTTTTTATGAACAGGTGCTTTCACGGCTTAGCATTCCTGCACTGCAGTGAAACCACCTTTGCAAAAAGTTGCATGCAGATTAATATACACTTACTCGTTCATTGCGAATACTTCGAAATTTTATATAATTTAAACTCGAATCAAAGCAAATTATAATATTCTACTATTTGTTCGAATATTCGAAGCATTCGAATATTCGCACAAGCCCATTTGCAATGTGTTATGTATGCCTTGCTAAAGCTGTGGCTGGAGATGGTGAAAAATGATCGCTGAGCTCTTCGTGATGGGTGAGAAGCTTTAAGCTATTCACTTATTACACAGTGCACATTGTGTATGATGCCTGGTTGTTATTTTACTTTTTAACAGGCTATATTACGTCTATTAATGTGATTTCTTGCCCTGTCTAGGGTCTTTTTACGAAGTTTCAAACACTGGATTGGCTCTAGAATAGAATACATGATTGCACCGCAGAGGGCCCGTATTTAAATCCCGCTCGACCGTAGATATTCCTTTCTTACTGAGGGCGACAGTGGTTATGGAACAACTATGCAACCAAAGACGATTGTTGTTGCGATCTTATAACACCTTTCACTGAAAAAAAAAAGAAAAAAGAAACTCACTCCAGTCGCTTCACGAGCTCCTCAATGACGGGGCATGCCTGGGCATAGTTGCGCTCGAGGCCGTACCCATCCTCGTAGTAGTCGTCCAGGTCGTCCTTGAACTCAACGGCCTTGAGGTCGTCCTCAGTGAAGACGGAGCACTACGGGGATTGGTCGAAGATGGCATACTCAAACGTGCACCCACGCAGCAGCATCTTGAGGTCCCCTGCACAGCCAAACTCACGGCCATTGGTATTGTTGGACCTGCCCTTACACTCATTAAAAGTTACCTCTGTAATAGACAACAGGCTGTTTATATCCACTCTACTTTATCAGATTTTCTTACTACTAATCAGGGTATTCCTCAAGGGTCCATTCTTGGCCCGCTTTTATTTTTAATTTACATGAATGACTTTCCCCTCTCAGTTACTAACTCTCTGCCTTTTCTTTATGCCGATGACACTACAATACTTGCCACTGGTAAATCAATTGACTCTTTAGCGCTAAAATTACAAAAAGATCTAAATAACATCTTAAGCTGGTGTCTCACGAATTCCCTCAGTATTAACCCTAAGAAAACTAAGTTCATGATATTCCACTCAGCTAACAAAGTTCTTCCCTCCCAGATTTCTATTAAACTAAATGGCTCACTCATTAACCCTAACAATGAATGCTCTTTCTTAGGAATCGTTCTCGACAGCAACCTAAAATACTCTAATCATGTTATTCATTTGCGCAAAAAACTAGCATTTGGTGTCAGGATCCTAATCAGAGCACGTTACTACTTTAACATTTCAACTCTAATCAAGTTATATTATGCTTTTATTCACAGCCATATCAATTATTGCATCACCACTTGGGAAAATACATACCTCACCCACTTATCTCCCATTCGGCACATTCAAAACCAAGCCATCAGACTAATGACTTTCAGTTCATATCGTTCTAGTGCATCATCATTACTTCGTAACTTCGAATTACTTTCTACTGTTAGTTTATTTAAATATCACCTCATTATCATGCTGTTCAAATCCTTGCACCACCTTGTCCCATCAAGCGTCTTTTATTCTAATGCTTTGTCTAACTTAAACTGTACTAGATTCGCTTCAAATGGAAATTTTATTTTCCTACTATCCGCACTAATTTTGGTCGCCACACTGCATATTTCTCGGCATTATCATTATGGAATTCATTGCCATCTCACATCAAGCAATGCTCGACTATTGGCACATTTAAAAAACAATTGTATTCGTACTTGATAAACTACTAGATGTTTTTATCTTGCTATATTGTTTATTCCACTCGGCTTTTTACTTGTTTCCTAGTGTTGGTTTTATCAATTTACTCATCTCTCTGTTTTCACTGCTACTGCTAATTGAGTAAATTTTGTAATCCCATTTTGAACAGGAGGTCCCCCTGCAGCCTTGTGCTTTCGGACCTCCTCCTGTATATATACTTTGTATACTGTTCCTTTTTCTGTACTAATAACTGAAATAAACTGAAAACTGAAACAGCGACATTACTTTTAGTGGTAAAAAAAGCAATAGACTAACCCTGCGTGAAGGGAATCTGTGTTGTATAAGTTGATGGTCAGTTAGAACAGCCCAATGCTGAACAAAAAGCTTCAACACTTGCATAAAAATGACTCGGATAAACTTTTACGATACTACTAGAAGTTTTAAAAGACACTAAAGAGAAAAAATGACCTTGTTTGGATTGACAAACTGCACTCTGAGGACTGTAATGCCACAAGTTTCACCATCATAATTAAATAATAGTGGAGAAAATCAATTCGTACTAAAATCCCCGCACGTGACGTCAAGAATTTCAAAATGTATTTTTCGTATTTTTGCAGCATGGCTTGACGAAATTTTCTGAAACTTCATATGCTAGAGCTATGGCACCAGCAGATGGCAATGTATTTTATTTTTATCCGTTAGAAGCTATGTAGAGCTCAGTAGACGCCTTCGAAATCTATGACGTCGCAATGAAAGGTTCGGGAATCCTAAGGTGACGTCTTGACCCGCATTTTCTTTTTGCTTGTTCTCTCGCTTACCAAGCATAGCCCTTTGATAAGAGTGGTGTTTTTGGGATTGTCAAACTTTACTTTGCTAATAGGCATAAAATAATGTTTTTCTTTATTGTTCGTAAGATATAACAGGGTAAAAACAAACGACACATAGGAAAGAAGGAAACAAGTGTTTTTTAAGATATCTTTAGGCTCTCTAACACCTTTTTGCTCCCCCGAAACTTTCTAATGCCATGTTTTAACAACACAACAAAAGTTTAAACAAATAGGGTGAAACAGAACAAATCAACCAAATATACTTAAAGGGGGAACTATTTTTAGAAGAGAGTTCTGGTAATGCGGTGTATGTAATAACATGCACACACACAAAAAAGATACAACCTATACTTGTAATGTAAGTGACAAGAAGCTTTCCTTGAGTTAATGGAATAGACATACTAACTGATAGCATCAGTGCAGCTTTGTCACGTGAAGGTTTTAGCTATCTAGTGTCAAAGGGGTGAAATGATTTCTATATAGCTATAATACTGGCAAAGCCCTTTAAATAACGAATCACATATGACATTTTATTTCCCTTTAAAGTATTCAATACATGTTAAAAGCACACATACTCGTTCAGCACACTCAAACCTCATAGTAACGAAGTTGGATCATACACAAAAATAAGTTCATTATAGAGGTATATTCCTAATACTATCTATCGCAAGAATTTTTTACTTTGTTATAAACAATATTTCGTTATATCTGGATTCGTTACATTGAGTTTTGAGTGCACTAATAGTGGCAAAGAATTTCAGACTTAGTTCTTTAAACCCAATAATTCATCATATCCAGGTTTCTTTATTTGAGGTTTGATTACTAACATGATTTTTGGGAATAGATGGCTAAGAAGCAGCAATAGAGTAACGCAACGTAAAGCATGACACACCTTTGGTAACGTTGAAGCCCAGTCGCCAGGTGAGTCAGTCCATCAGTCTTGACATGAACGGCCCCTTTTCGAAGGCTGCGACGGTGGCTGGAGTGCCTTCCTTCTTTTGAGGGCAAACGACGAAATAAAGAGGGCGAGTGTAAAACAAAAGAAAGCCTCTCTATATTTAACTACACGTTTAGCAGTACACTCACCACATTGCAGTACACTCAAACCTCATTAAAACAATGTCGCATCTCACACAAAAATAAGTTCATTGTATCCGAAACTTCGTTATGAGGTTTATTCCTAACATTTTATCTATTCCGACTATTTTTCATTTACTTCGTTATAACCAATACTTCCCCATATCCGGGTTTGTTATATCGAGGTCTGAGTGTACTTTTGCTCCATCCAGTTGACTAGTTTATTATACGGCAAAGCATTCACATCCTAACCTAAAAAAAATGTATGTCCGCTCCACCCACAGCCAACCCTGTCCCTCCCACAGAATTTGCACAAATGCTTTATCGAATAGCAGCTAATGATTCTAGTGACATTAAATGTTTCTTAAATATTTCAAAAAGCTTATTTCCCAATATAGATACATGCTAGAGTCTCTAGATTTAGATAGGAAATTTCATAATGTCCTGGCAAATCACGTCAAACATTGTGGCAGCGCTGTTCAGCCAAATATGATGCTTTAGGTCATGGTTTCTCAAAGTGGGTCCCACAGAACCTAGGTGTTCCGCCGGTCCCTTCTCTGAGTTTTTTTAGCCAGTGACCAATTTTTCGCAGTTCCGCACCTGCCAGGTCACTTAGACGGGGAAAGCGAAGTACGATCGATCTAAGATACCTCCATTACTCGTGCCTGAATGTTAGTAAGCACATCTCGGTTCTTAATAGACACGCACAAGCTGCTGTGCGTGTCAGCAGCTTGTAGCCAGCCAGACTCCGAAAACGGGCCGCGTGTGGTTGTGCTATTGCAGTTGAATCCCAGATGCCTTATGTTACCCCATGTGCATATCCCCTGTTTGAATACAGGAGCCAAAGATAAGGCAGTGGAGGTGCTGCAGCCATGTGCAACAAGATATGCTTGTGAGCAGGCATTCTCGACACTGGCCTATCTGAAATATAAGTAGCTATCTGAATCGAGCAGATGACATGCCACTGACCCTGTGCGTGAATGCACCCCACATTGATTTTTTGCTGCAGGAAAGAGTTGAATTGCACGTCAACGAATAAGCTTTTTACATACCCTTGCTTTTATATTTATTGCACGTGCATGAAGCAAGAAACGAAGAAAGCTTGCATAAAAGTGGGTAGGTGGGAAGATTTCTTGGCACTCAATGGAGCTTAGCAGGTTTCCCTTAAACCATAGGTTGGCGAACTCACTTATCAATCGATTCACGCAGACTCACATCGAGCCGTGAGTCTGAGTCCGAGTGAGTACAAAGCGCAAGATCTATTCCTTCATTGAGCCTGAGCCAGTTCAACTTTTTCTGCTTACCTATGACCGGGACCGACATGCTTGAGAAGCCCTGCTTCAGATGGGTAGTACTGATGAACCTTTAATATTTAATATGCACAGTTACATTAGTTGAGGAGAGGTACGGTACTTAAGGCTTGAGCAAGCACTAGTTAGCACCACAGTCTTTCGCTGGTGTACAAAGTGCACCACAAGTTCTGCGGGTGGAGCTTGCGTTTCTTCTTAGGTTGAAACCAAGCATAATTGTGATCAAAAAGCATGGCACAACGGCATGAAAGTTGTCCGTTCACGACAGCAGGTCCCCAAAGGCAAAAATAAAGGCAAAAAAAGCAACAAACAGAAATATAAACCATAAAACTGAAAGAACAAGCATTCCACATTTGGCTTGAAACGCAAACTGTCTTTAATTGTGGCTTCACAGTAGTAACCTTCACATCTGCACCAAGATGCGCCTCAGCTAAAACCAGTTGTAGAAATTGGCGATTAGCGGGGGCCAATTTCAAGCACATTTCAAGTGCAGCTATGAACTGGTGTGGCTCGAAACAATCCACAAAGAACAACGACCGTGCTGAGACTCACAAAGATTAACTATAAAAGCATGCATATCGTAGCACTGATTCTGAACATCGCAAAGTGATAAAATAATCTCTTAAGTGGCTATACGAACCAGGAGTTTAACTTTGCCGGCGCGTGTTCATACAGTGTGTGGTGGTCTAGAGATGAAAATTTAGGTGCCTTGTTGCTTGACGTTTATGAATTACATTTGAAATTGGATTTTAAGTGCCTTACTGAACTTGTCTCTACTCTAGTGAACTCTTCTATGTCACTGTAACATCGATTGGAACTGCGAAAGTGCCCATAACGTCATCACTATAAAATTTTTAGGGCTGACGTCGAGCAATACACACAGCACCGTCTTGGAGAATATCACACGCTCACCTTGATGAGTTTGTCGCACTCCTTGTGGAACTGCAAAAGGTCATCTTGTGGACTGAGAAAATTTTTCTCGACCTCGAGGTACTCTGCGAGCAAAGCGATGCAAATAAGCATCTAAAGGGCAGAACACACAATAAATGACGGATACCTGATTCACAGCTGTGACTAAAGTGCCTGAATGAGTGGCAAATTAACTTTGTTGGAATTTCTTCTGGTGAAATTGTAACGAATAAAAAACACCTTTTCTTTATTTTATAGGGATGCTTTTGGGAAAGGTTGTCGCCATTCGTCAGAAAGGTAAGCCAGGATTTCACAATTGGCAAGTCCCACGATGTCCCTCATACAAACCATCGCTGTCGCCAAAGAACACCCGGACAAGCTGCAAAGTTAGCTCCTCCAAAGAAACACGTATCGAAACGAGCAGGACCTCACTAACACTGCAGATCACCTTTTCACAGGTTTTCCTTCTCATGACCAATTCGCCCTCAATATCCTCACTGTCAATTACAACCGTAAAATAAGCCTGCTTGTTGGTATACTGCAAAACACCAGGTGTTTTCTTCTCTATCTCTCTTGCCCATCGTCTCCGTTGCTCTTTCTTGAACATGCAAAACTTTTACTTTTATGAAAAAATAACACTTGTGACGTAGTGTTTAGCAAGTAATGTGCCTTTGTGATCCATCTTTATCCTACTGTTATATTCCGGAGTTTTTTCCTATTTCTTTCTCCCTACATCATGTATTTCTAATTAGTTAAACACTTGAAATGATTGGTTTGACATTTGCAATGAAACGAATAGACAAGAACAAAATGTTTACCCTGTGCGGAAAGGAGGGACTTGAGGAACGCCTCGGCGGTTTCCCGCGTGCGAACCCGGCTCGTAAAGCCCACCACATAGTCACACGCCTTGAAGTTGCTGAAGAGTTGCGGGAACCGAGTCACGAAGCGCTTTGCTGCAAATAAAGGCACACGAAGTGCTCGCTGCGACCCATTGACAGGTGGCAATATGCCCGATATGTTAGAAATCAGAGAACCAGTTTTGTTACGAAAGTTCGTGAAAACTGGCACGAGCACTAAGTAGCTTTACGATGGTTCCGTGAAATAGGATGACAGAGATACGATCTAGAGAACATTATATGAAAGAAACTTTTTCCCTTCTAAACATCCTGGAAGAGTTGAAGAGCTTACAAAATGCTGTAGAAGGTTGGCTAACTTTTGATTGC
Source organism: Rhipicephalus microplus (assembly GCF_043290135.1). Taxonomy (NCBI): domain Eukaryota; kingdom Metazoa; phylum Arthropoda; class Arachnida; order Ixodida; family Ixodidae; genus Rhipicephalus; species Rhipicephalus microplus. Next base: position 135,761,394 of record NC_134701.1, on the reverse strand, counting down.
ATAGTTGAACAACATAACTACTGATGGCTGCAACACTCCTGAAACACATTTTCTGAAACATAGAAACTTTCACTTTTCGTGTATCACTTTTACATTAAACACAATTTAGAAGGGCTCTATTGCAACCTCTTGTGATAATATTGTACCATAGGACATCATTGGTTAAGGAAGTTTAAATGCCTAACGAATGTATTTGCAAACAAATACATAAACTGCAATTATATAAAATTAGGCTACTCAACATATGCTTTTTATTTAGATTAAAAAGGCTAACTTCTCTCATCAAAAATTAGTTAAAAAGTAACATCGTTTTGAATGGAATGGTAAAAGTTACAGCAATTCTACAAAACTGCAATACAAACTACTGGAAACTTAACAGTGGTGAAGCAGTCCTATCCATAGCCATCTGGGAGGCCACTGCTGCCATCTTATTGAATAGATTTGAGCAAGGGCCCAACATCCTGTTTGGCGGGACTATAAAATTGCGACTGATATGAGAGTGCCGTCTCGAAATCCTTGAAGGGCACGGTATTGTTAGACAAAGGTCTGAATGTTATGCTAATAGGTCGAAGATTCTTGCGAACTTCACACCAATAACGGCTCTCAGTGAAGTTGTAACAGTAGTTGTACTACATTCACACTGTTAAAATAAAGGTACCGCATACCTTGGTCGGCTGAGACTTCCCTGCCCGATTCAGTGACGTGGTTGTCATCACTGGGCTTGAATATCAGCGTCCAATTGGAGAGCGCCTGCACGTCTTCCTTGCACAGGTGAACTGGACAATAAGGAAATGCCAGCAATAAAGCAATACTATTTCTTCGTTACTCAAAATTACTTAATCCGGCCGACACTGAAATCAAGAGAATCAAAACACGCATGTTGCTGAAGACTAGGAAAGAACAGTTAAACCCATGGAATACACCATGCAACTGGGCATGCCATGTTATTATTTCAAAATCGGAAGTTCTCGTCGGCAACACAATTTTTGCTGATTACCCACCTATCATGACACGAGTTTCTACTTCAATCTCGAGTGTGTGCTACGACCAATTACATTGAAACAAGCCTTAAAGTTAAATAAAGTGAAACAATAAATTAGTTCAGATTGATAAATCTTACTGTGAGAACTATTAAACTAATGTCATTATTCTCGCCATCATACCTTTAGTATGAGAAGAAAAAATCAAGGCCGATCACAGATTTCTAAACTGTTTATATTTTCACGTGCGACATCATGAAATTCAAAGTGCATTAGTGCATTCTCAGCTTCTGGCGACATTGACCAACGAAATATCCTGAAACTCTGTGTGTTACGTCTATGACCCTGTCAGAGGATAATGCACTCCATATTTACCAACTAGGAACAACGTGAATCCTAGCAGACACCGGGAAAGTCCACGACATCAACGCAATTGGTGTGGAAACTTCAAGGTTGTTTTGCCATGTGCATTTTTTGGGCACATACTATTCTGGCTTAACAAATACCTACTATTTTTTGATACGCACGGTGATAATGGTTTGTGAAAGAGCAGTTTACAATTACCACGAAAATATGTTTTCTCTTTTATGTCCATTTGAAGGGACCCTGGAACGGTTTTGACGATTTTGTGCACCCACATTGGGCAGGTAGACCAAGCCCTAAGAGTCATTTACTAACAAATTTGAGCTCTGTGCGTACACTGCAAAATTTATTACAACGCTTTAAATTTGCACATCGCTGCAACTTGACCAAACGCCTTTTCAACCGCCCATTCACGGAGCAACATGCTCTGCCCGCTAGACGTCACCGAGGCTGCTGATCTGATTGGCTGTATAACACGTGGCACAGGCCCCAAGAAGGCGGAGCTTAGCCCCAAGCGCTCGAAGACAGAGTTAAAATAGTTGAGGGTGAAAGGCGGAGCAAAAGAGGAGGGTACCTATCATTAGCTCCATTAATAAGGGGTATTTCGATGAAATTATGATATCAACGATTTGCTCCAGTAGTAATGGTTGAATAAAACAGGTCACTGACCAATGTCAAACAAAACAATGACGTTTCGGGACTCGTACGGATCCCTTGTTCACAATGGAATGACGGCTGAGCAACAGGTTCTTATGTAACGTTGAGCGCATGACGCAAAGTCCGGGAGTACACGTGGTTTAGTGTGCCAGATGATCTATTGATTGTGTTACCTGTCGTCTGAATGATTAGTGATTCGAGGTTCAGTCTGGTTGTAAAATTCTTCTCCGTGGCCATGATGCGTGCGTTGTCCCAGCTTATCTCGTGGCCCGTCTTCTCGGCATGCTCTGCGAGTGCATTTGTCACTGTGTGGCACTTGGCGACGTCATTCTTGTGTTGCATCAGACGTCTGCAGTAATTTCCACTCGTGCCAATGTACACTGATTCGCAATCGGCGCATGGTATCTTGTAGACCACACCAGGAAAGTGTTGCCGAGGGAGAGGATCCTTCACATTTAGCAACTCAGCCTTAAGCTTGCTTGTTGGAACATGCGCGATCTGTACACCACGTTTTCTGAATAGACGGGCTAGGGCTTCGCTTACATTTCAGATATAAGGAATCGATGCACGCTTTTGCGTAGACGATGTGTTATGCATGGCTTGACTAGTTGACTGCAGTTTATGCATGACGGATTTAGTTGTTTTCCTAATAAAAATCTTGGGGTATCCATTCCTGATCAGGTCATGTTCATTGGTCCGGAGCTCCTCCTGCAGGCTTTCTTCATCGGAACAAATGTGAATCGCTCGTTGAACTAAAGACCGAATCACTGAGCGTTTGTGGGCTACCGGGTGGACTGACTCATAGTCGAGGTATCTACCGGAGTGCGTTGGCTTTCGGTACACAGCGAAGGCGAGGCCTGTGGGAGTACGTTTTACAACTGCATCCAAGAAAGGGAGGCAACCGTCTTTTTCTTCTTCCACAGTAAACTTGATGGAAGTCTCGACGCCATTTAGGCAATCAAGGAAAGCTTGGACGTCTTTCTTCTTTATCACGCAGAAGCAGTCGTCGACGTATCTCATAAAAACCTTGGGTCTCGGCTGAAATGTTCCCATATGCTTTCTGCTCAATTGCTTCCATTGTGATATTCGCAGTTGTGACCGAAATCGACGCTCCCATTGCGGTACCGAAAACTTGCCTGTAGAATTCACCCTTGTACGAGAAGTAAGTGTTGGATAGGCAAAACCGTAACAAGGTGCACAGCTCGGTGACGTCGAACGGTGTGCGATCGGCCAATGTCGTGTCCTTGTGAAGCAATTGTCTGGAAGTGTCTACAGCAAGGTCGACGGGAACACTTGTGAAGAGGGAGCAGACATCAAATAAAACCAGTATTTCGTCGACATCCACAGTGATACTCTTCATTTTGCTTATGAAGTCATTGGTGTTCCGGAGGTTAGTTTCAGTAATGATGTCTGCTCCCTCTTCACAAGTGTTCCCGTCGACCTTGCTGTAGACACTTCCAGACAATTGCTTCACAAGGACACGACATTGGCCGATCGCACACCGTTCGACGTCACCGAGCTGTGCACCTTGTTACGGTTTTGCCTATCCAACACTTACTTCTCGTACAAGGGTGAATTCTACAGGCAAGTTTTCGGTACCGCAATGGGAGCGTCGATTTCGGTCACAACTGCGAATATCACAATGGAAGCAATTGAGCAGAAAGAATTGGGAACATTTCAGCCGAGACCCAAGGTTTTTATGAGATACGTCGACGACTGCTTGTGCGTGATAAAGAAGAAAGACGTCCAAGCTTTCCTTGATTGCCTAAATGGCGTCGAGACTTCCATCAAGTTTACTGTGGAAGAAGAAAAATACGGTTGCCTCCCTTTCTTGGATGCAGTTGTAAAACGTACTCCCACAGGCCTCGCCTTCGCTGTTTACCGAAAGCCAACACACTCCGGTAGATACCTCGACTATGAGTCAGTCCACCCGGTAGCCCACAAACGCTCAGTGATTCGGTCTTTAGTTCAACAAGCGATTCGCACTTGTTCCGATGAAGGAAGCCTGCAGGAGGAGCTCCGGACCATTGAAGATGACCTGATCAGGAATGGATACCCCAAGATTTTTATTAGGAAAACAACTAAATTCGTCATGCATAAACTGCAGTCAACTAGTCAAGCCATGCATAACACATCGTCTACGCAAAAGCGTGCATCGATTCCTTATATTCGAAATGTAAGCGAAGCCCTAGCCCGTCTATTCAGAAAACGTGGTGTACCGATCGCGCATGTTCCAGCAAGCAAGCTTAAGGCTGAGCTGCTAAATGTGAAGGATCCTCTCCCTCGGCAACACTTTCCTGGTGTGGTCTACAAGATACCATGCGCCGATTGCGAATCAGTGTACATTGGCACGAGTGGAAATTACTGCAGACGTCTGATGCAACACAAGAATGACGTCGCCAAGGGCCACACAGTGACAAATGCACTCGCAGAGCATGCCGAGAAGACGGGCCACGAGATAAGCTGGGACAACGCACGCATCATGGCCACGGAGAAGAATTTTACAACCAGACTGAACCTCGAATCACTAATCATTCAGACGACAAGTAACACAATCAATAGATCATCTGGCACACTAAACCACGTGTACTCCCGGACTTTGCGTCATGCGCTCAACGTTACATAAGATCCTGTTGCTCAGCCGTCATTCCATTGTGAACAAGGTATCCGTACGGGTCCCGAAACGTCATTGTTTTGTTTGACATTGGTCAGTGACCTAGTTTATTCAACAATGCCTATACCTGACCAGAGGGCATTCCGTCGAACTCTCGACTACTTCCAGTAGTAATCTAATCAGAAATGTAATGAGGAAAAACCGCTTCAGGAACCCTTCAAGTATACTTCCCACAACACAATTTTTTCACTAGGACACACACCACTGCTGTCAAAAGTGGTAAACTGCATTGAAGCTGCGTCACACCAGACAGGAGCAAGTCACCAGCAGTTAGGCCCCAAAAAGGGTACGTAAATATTACCCAGCTAGATGTTTCAGATAATTCTTAATAAGGAAAGGATCAGTCTTTCAGGGACCGAATGTTGTTTGCTATTGTGTGTAGGCTGCCCAATAAAACAAAAAATGGGGCTCTTTGTCATGGCTACTTGCCTGAAGCCAAACAATCTAAAATTGTGTCACATCTCAGTCTCCGACCAGATTACATTTGTTCAAATTTTACCAAATAAATTATTCAAATTACAAGAGAGAGACTGACAAAAGTTGAGTGGAAGTGAGAAAACCTTAACAGCAACAGACAAATCTTGTTATAGTGAACCTGAGAATGGAATGGAATGAAAAAACTTTATTTACCTGAGACTAATGATTTTTTCAGATTAACGAATTTTTCAAAAATTCCCCTCCAAATGTCTATTGGTTTAATGTAAAATATTTTACTATGAAAAATTTCAGAATAATGATTGTTTCATAGTAACGTATCAAATTTTATTCCTCTTATATCTTCACAACACTTCAAAATAATGAATTGCAATTAAAAAGTCACTTGACGCTGTAAAAATAATCCCCAGCTCCGTACCTGCCACTATCATCATCAGAACACCCGCTCAATTCTCTACCTCTCCGCCAAATTCGAACGTGCGATAGCTTCACTGCCGTCACTCTTGCCTGGTACTTGTTTTTTGTGTTAGGCTTTGCCCCCGTTGCCTTGTTTTTGTGGCCTGCACAGTTTTTACAAGGCTGCTTTCTAGCCTTTTGGTTGGAGGTTGAACGCTCAAGATGAGCTCCAGAAACAGCGCGAAAGGAATGCTACAGCAGTGAGAAATTCGATGCGAACCACCTATGGGATGAAGTCGCCCATGATTACCTAAGCATGCTTTGACATTGCTCGATCACTACGCACAGTGCGACGATGAAGCAGGTACATCAGCTTAGCTGACGACGGATAAGATTTATACTATTTGTCATTAAAAGGGAATGGCTACAAGAGCGAACACAACATTGAAACAGCACGCGCGAAGAATAGGTATAATGGGTACCCAACGTGAAGAATGGGTATATAACACTGATGCTTTGCAGTGCGTAAGAAGGATGCACACACCTAAAGAGTTTGTCTTTCAGCAGTGCAGCTGCCCCACATCAGGATAAATCGTGCTCTAACGTGCACTGATTCCTTAATATTTCGTGTTTGTTTTTTCACGCTTACCGTAATTACTCGAATCTAACGCGCACCTTTTTTCCGGATAATCGAGTTCATAAATCGCATGCGCGTTAAAATCAAGTGCGAAAAAAAAATGAATACCGTCATTCTATTGCCATCGACATTTCCAAAACGGCCGCCCCCTACGTGCTTCGGCATGACGCGTCGGCCATTTCTGCCTATGTGTTTCTCATGTGCGGCACTTCGTACGTGTGCTGAGGAGTTCGTCATCTTGTTGTTCATTAGCATCGAGGGCATGAAAGGGCCGACTCCAGAAACTCGACGAGTGCACCACGATGCCGCTTTTAAAAGAAAAGTCATCGCATGTGCCAAAACAGACGGAAATCGGGCCGCATCGTGGTCGTTCGGAGTTCCCGAAACGTGCGTGTGGGACTGGCGGAAACAAAAACAGAAGATTGTCAAAGATTCATGCAAATGCTCCAGTGGACCACAGCAGGGCCGGTTTCCGCAAATTAAAGAGCTGCTCGCCGAGTATGTGCTTGAGCAGCGAGCGACACAGCGGCCCGTGACGACAGAACCGCTCTAAGTGTGGGCTATGCAGTTAGCTTTAGAAAAAGGGCTAACGCGGAGCCAGTTCAAAGCGAGCAGGTGCTGGCTAACTAACTTTATGAAGAGGAAAGGCTTTTCCCTCCGAAAGCGAACGGGCAAGCGCCAAAACTTGCCGGACGAGTACGAAAAAAAGCTTCACAGTTTTCAGATGTTCGTCCTAAACTTGCGGCACAACAATGGCTACCTGCTTGGGCAAATCGGAAGTGCCGATCAGACGCCTCTTCGCTTCGACATGCCTGGCACCACAACCGTCGAGAAGAAAGGGGCGAAGCAAGTTCGCATGCTGACATCGGGCCACGGTAAAACAAGAGTGACGGCAATGCTCAGTTGCACGTCAGATAGGCACAAGCTTCCCCCGTACCTCATATTTAAACAGAAGACACTCCCGAAAGGAGTCGTTTTCCCGACTGGTGTGATCGTGCGGCCCAACGAGAAAAATGGGTGCGCGTTGCAATCGATGTCTTACTTTTTTTTTTCGTCGTGAAAACCGAGTGCGCGTTACAATCTAGGGCGCGGTAGAATCGAGTAAATACAGTATTTGAGCATAACGGGGTCTTGAATGAACATACAGCACAGGTAGGCATCTCAAGTGTTTGCGTTTACAATTTTTGTGCAAATTTTTAATACTAGCACTACAATGCCTTTTCAAAAATATGAATAATATTTAGCGGTCCCTTGAGATTCGTTGTATTGAGATTTCAGTGTATAACAGTAACACATGTCTGTCGAGTCAAGCTCACCCTTGCTGGCACTAGCCGAATCCAAGATGGCGCGATGCTGCCGAGACATTGCTTCCACCATCTTGACAATGTCGTCCCGATCGGGGTAGCGTGTGGTGTGGCGGCTGTAAAGGAACAGCCCCTCCACATTGCACCCTGTTTGCGAAAAGGACGTGAGAAAACATGTAGCACTCGTGGCAAAGAAATGACGTGACAAATCCTCAATAGGGCTAGCTTTGTTAGAGTACTAAGACAAGCAACATAAACGACTTATTTCAAGAGCGTAAGGGAATGAAGGTGCCTGTCACAGTTTTCCCTTGCCCCCCCCCCTTATTATTCTTTATGCTATAAACTTCTAGCATAAGCGAAAGGGAATGAAAAACTAAATGCCAGGCCTGCACAGAACATGCAACAGGGTCAAAGTGAAAGCTAGAGGAATGGCCTTTATAGAACCACTGTAAACTAAAGAACGCACGCAATTTCATAACTTTGACATTATTAATTATTCTGCAAAGCGAGAAATTCACTCTTTCTATGCGGGGCATTATGTGCACCCCGTTGATGCTATGGTTGATGACAAAGAATGATGTCTGAGCCCTTTATAACACGCTGCAACCTTTCTAGCGAAGCCAGTGATATTAAAAAAATGGCTTTGAAGCGTCTAAGGACAGTTTGATGCCAGCTAAACTCGAACAGTGGTGCGAAAATTCTCAAAAAAGAATGCAAATAGCACTTTTTGGCAAAAAACAAGAAGCTGAGGCCACAGGACTCCTTGAGATGCCGAGCTAACGCAGTGATGTTGTCCTCTGTATGCCGTGTTATATGAAACATATATATTTATAATTTCACATACGATGTATTCTGGCCAAAACACTCTGGTGGTCTAGTACTACATTCCAAATACTGCGTGTGGAAGGTCGGTACACTCAATGCTTATATAGTTACGACAGTCACATATGTGTTTCAAGAAAGGGGGAGAGGAACGAATTCGTGGGGGAAGATTCAGTGCAACGTGTCCCGCCCCTCTCACCTACATCCTCCCACTGAAGTATTTAGGATAAGTATGTGATGCAAAAACGAGGTATTATGAAGGTAAGGGGGTCAGACCCATTGTCAAGAGAATGTCAGACGTACCACTCGAAACGTGCTGTATCAGCGTCAAATGAAACCCGAACAGCGGCAATCATTCGCTATGGAAAAGTGGGCGCCCTCCAGCTATCGCCGTGGACTGGCGCGCATACGCGCAGTGCTGTCGAACCTAATGCGCGAACCTGTCAGTATTGACGACTGGAAGTCGTGCACTGCACCGTTACACACGTTTGCCTCTGTTCGGGTTTCATTCGACGCAGATTGTGGTACACAGCCACACCCGCTGCCGGACAGCCGACCGCACCGCTGACGTCACGCAGGAAAGTTTCACGTGAGAACCTGTTCCCAGTTGGAGCAGTGCGCGTCTTCAAGGAACCACTCCAGGAACCGGTGGTACGTGAACTTTCACCCGGAGGCCGCGTCTTCGTGCAGCTTCGAGCAGAGCTTGCACGCTGCGCTCTCGTACTTCAGCTCGGTGTGCTCCTTCCAGAGGAAGTACGAGCCGTACCACTCGGGCCGGCGGGCCACCTCTTGCAGGTATTCGCCCACCCTCTCGGGGGACTCGAACTCCAGGGCGTCCACGTACGAGCCGGGTAAAGCCAGGGTCGAGTAGTTGGCACCGCTCATCACCACAGGCACGACGTCGAACAGGAGGGGTCGGTAGAACTTCTCTGTGACGTAGTCGCGACACAGGGAGTTCTCGACGGAGAGGTCGAAGCTATAGTTGCGCGCCGCCTCCCGCAGGCAAGCGTCCGACGCCTTGGGTTGGCACACCAGGTCGCCGCACTTGCCGAACACGTCCACCCCGATGACTTTGCGGAGCCGTTCGACGTACGTCTCTCGCCTGCTGTCCGTGTTGCAGGGAGACACCATCCAGACGGCTATGGCTTTGCGCCTCTTCCCCGAGGTTCTCTCGAGGTCACCTCCGGAGAAACGCTTGGTGACCCGAAGTTTCTTTTCTGTCTCGCTCTGAACTTATATCCGTACCGCGTCGTGACGTCTGAGTCGCTCCTGTACGTCATTGTGACGTTGAACACTCCGTCCCGCTTTCGGAGTACGTGTACCGGGGTGGCCGTCGGAGGTTCGAGGCTGAAGAAGATCCAGCTCTGGTCGGGGGACCGACGCGGGGGCATGTCGTCCATTCGGATGTCCTTGCCGTGGAAGCGCAGGGCGCGGCTCGAACTGAGGTAGCCGCGTTGGCGGGTGAAAAGGCACGAGTGAGCGCATGTCGGGTCCACTTCGTCTTCCCTGAAGTAAGGGTAGTCTTCCTTGCCGCACCAGGTGGTCCACAGAAGCACCACCAGAGGTCTGTTAGTGGTAGCCGCGCGGTGAGTGACATAGACGGTGCAGAGGGCGATAGTGACCAGACAGGTCTTCACCAGGGCGAATTTCCTTAGCGCCATAGTTAGAAGGCTAACTGACTCATTTACAAATGCCGATTGATACACGCCAGTGATTTCCTCTGATGTCGCATGTTGTGACCATCCGATGGTTGATCGAATGCTGTAGTACGACGCAAAGCTATCAGACGCACTGCACGCGTACGATTGTCCATTTTAATAATTCGTATTGCTGCAATCCGGGGGACAACAAAGAAATCACTGGCGCGAAACGTGCGGAGTGTGCTCAAGGTATACGCGGAAAACGTCGCTATTCATCACTGTAAACACCTCACTAATATTGTAGACACCATTGTTGGAAAACAACCACATTTCTTGCATCTTCAAGCGCGGCGTTGATTTTTTTTCTGCGGGGCCCCAAGTAGCCTGATCCTGGTACGTCCTCTGGTCAGTGAAGGGAGAACTCAATTCATGGATGATTTCTAGAACAGAATCACTGCAGCGCTCACGTTGAAGTATCACAAACTGCCAACACGAGTGCGCATGACAAATCCGCAGCACCGCCTTTCGGATGAACTCACGACGAAACACCACAAAATTGTCGACACATGTGTCAGTTTTTTCGTGAGCAGGAATCAATGTATTTCGGTCGAGAATTGCATCACTCGCTACAAAAGCGTATGCGCGTGGGAAAACGCTGGAAACGCACTCTTTCAATGTGCCACTACGCGTCGCAGTTCCTTGTAGCCCGAAGTCTGATGCTCACAAGGGGGACACTGCATGCGCGCGTGGGCAACGGCGGCGAGATACGACTTCCGAGTGCGAACCGGAAACGATGCTCGATAGCAAGCTCGGTCGTGCGGCGCCAGAAATGTAGGCCGGATGCGGAACTTCTAGCTCGCACGCAACGTTACTAATGAACCAAGCGTGACGACTGATTGATTGATATGTGGGGTTTCACGTCCCAAAGCCACATATATGATTATGAGAGACGCCGTAGTGAAGGGCTCCGAAAATTTCGACCGCCTGGGGTTCTTTAACGTGCACCAAAATCTGAGTTCACGGGCCTACAACATTCCCGCCTCCATCGGAAATGTAGCCGCCGCAGCCCGGATTCGATCCCGCGACCTGCGGGTCAGCAGCCGAGTACCATAGCCACTAGACCACCGTGGCGGGGCAGCGTGGCGACTGCGTACTCTCCTGTCTAATTGAAACAGAATTTATATTTCGAAATAATACGCAGGTGAACCGAAGATAAATTTAATTTACGTTTTCAATGAATGAATAAAACTTATTTAAAGTCTGGCAGTTTTCTTCGGATGAAGCGGGGGGGGGGAAGAGGGCTGCAGCCAGAATTTCTTTTCATGTCAAAGGGGGGGGGGGGGGTGTCAAAGGGCTCTGATGTACATGTATTCCTTGGTGCGCTTAAATGCGCTTGTAGATACAGTCGCAAATTATTATGAAAATGTGGCCCCCACCTTCCCGAAGGGAATCGTCAGGAAATGCGAATGCGTTTTTTGCTCCAAGAGTACACGGCGTTGTAATTTTAATGGCGTAAATTAATGACCATATGAGGACTTGTACCGTAACCATTTATTTACGCATTCATAAGCCAGCGAACGGTTTATAGTGAGGCGATCGCTTCACTCCATTTATACAGGGTGTTTCAAGAAATGCGTCCAATATTATTTAAAATCAGAAAAATTAAGGCGCTATTCGTTCGTAGTCTTCACAGTTGCTGTTTCTGTAGTGGTAGGCATATTAAGGGGGTTCAAGACATCATTTGTAACAGTAATTAGGAAAGTCGAAATAATTAACCATTTTTTTGGTGGAGTTAGGCAGTCAAGTCAAATAAGAGAATTGAAGTCCTCCATGCGAAGAAGCCGTTGCCGCTTTGAGATTTCGGAAAAGCGACCTCTAGTAATAACTGCAGATTAATGAAACTCTCCGGAATTTAGCGCGAAACCAAAGGACCGATGAGCGCAAGAAGCAGACAACTACGATGACGTCACTGCGTTGAAAACACCGGTTACAGAGGGGCAGTTTTCCCCCCGTTCGACAACGTATGTGCGTCATGCGTGCTGTGATTGGAAGTGCAGCCAACACACCCACACAATGAAATCGGTTCATGGTTGATATAACAACGCTCTCTCATTTCGGGCGTCTCAGACGCAGTTGCGCTCTTTCGCTTTTCGGTTTCGCCGCAGAATTTAGGAGAAATCCATTATTTCGTAGTCATTACTGGAGGCCATTTTGCCGAAATCTCAAAGCGGCAATGGGATTTTCGCACGAAGCACTTCAGTTCTCCCGTTTGACTTGACTGCCGAACTCCACTAATTAAAAAGTTGTTATTTTGTCTTTCTTAATTGCTGTTAAAATGATGTCTTCAGCCCTTTTAAGATGCCTGCCGCTACAGAAAATGCAACTTTGAGTACTGCGAGCAAATAACGCCTTTTCGTAACTGTTAAAGAATATTTGACACATTTCTTGAAACACCCTGTGTATGTGTACGAGCGAGCGGACGGGAGAGTAGGGCACAGGGAGGAAAGCGAGTGAACGGCGAGAGAAGGAGCAGCGAAGCACTGCACCTACTTTCTCCTACACTGCCTCCACACACACGGGAGCTCCGCCGAGCTCCTGCGATGCGAGCGCCCTCGCATGTCAGAGCGCGCCCATCCTCTCCACTCACTCTTCGCTACTCTGCCCGCACCACCTGCTCCGGTTAGTAAGGGCAAGGTTAAGCACGCGTACCCGCAGCTGTGATACGGGAGAGAGAGTGAAAGCGGAGAGATAACATCTTCTGGTGCGCGGACGCCGCCGGACGCCTGACATAGCTCGACAAAGAAATGCATTCGCGTTTTAAAAAAAATGCACTACGCAAGTGCATCCACTTGGAGCACTTAGAGCACTCTGAAGAGGAGCACTCTGAACCGTACTGAAGGCCACTGGAGAAGCGCGCTGTGACAGACGACAAAATCCTGGGGCCCTGGCCTACCCGATCTCCGACTTCAGCTTCTATGAGGGCGTTGCTTCGGTTTGTTCCAGAAGCCGGATTCAACGAACAATGACAGTTCACAGGCAGTGCTGTCGCATTTGCAGGATCCTCTCGTCCTAACTACCTACATTGTCACGCATTCTGCCTATTTCATTATTTCACCACCCCCTTTCCGCCTTCCCAGCTATACGGAATATTCAGCCGCAGATCTGTTATAGTTCATCTGCCCGTCTTCTTTTTATTTTCACATTTTATTTGTCTGTGCGGCTACGGTATGACGTAATGCGTGACGTTTCTGCTGAGATCACATTATTCCGAGCTGTTGAAGCGCAAACTATGGCATCCCATGATATCTTCACTTGAAGAAAGATGGGCCGATCCCAAAGGTAGTCCCAAACCACGCGGTTGCCGGAAGATAAAAAAAGTTCGGTAGCGGATGGGGTCGTATCAATACAGCCGATAGAAGACAAAGACAGAAATGGCCTTCGCTTTTCCGTCGTCGTAGGCAGATGCATGAGGCTTCGACACAAGTGATTCAGAAAATCACCACCTGGTGACATCGGCACACGACGTCATCCCGCTGTCACAAATAGCCGTGACGTACGCATAATAATGTGGCGTCCCATGATGACGTCATCACGTGAAGTCGTCACTTGGTCAAAAGTAGGCTAATAACGGAGGCAACGCAAAGCCAAGCGAGGGACAGAAAGCTCGCAGTGCCCACGATCTTGGATGCGATTCAAAACGACGTTTTGGACGCAGAAAAGAAGGCGATGCAGAATCGATTAGTCGAGTGAGCTGACAAAAAAGGCGAAAGGACTTTGTGATTGCTTTTTATTTTCGTTTTCGCGCACCAGAGGGGAGTCTAAATATGGACTGTCACCGAAAGCCACACCCGGGGAAGAAAAGAACGAGAACTTGTCGATATTTACTTTTCAACACCACGCGCAGTTAACGCGGCACTCGCATCCTATACACATGTCACTTATTCCGGTGAGTGATGAGTTTTGTTCAAAAGACATTCTGTACAGCCACAACCCGAGGTACATGTGTTGCTTTATACATTGAGACTGCTAGTTGCCACAGTGAAGGTTGCAGTTCGATCACTTAGACTTCGGCCGCGTCGCGGGCAACGGACCTTCTTGTGAGCACTTGAGAAATCTGTGACGTAAATGCGACACGTACTTTATATGTGACGGATTATAATGCCTGCGCTTCTCGTATCTGGGCCGCTGCGGCGATAGTGACAGGAGTTACCTTCTGTCACTGGTTTTTTTTTTTTAGAATAGCGTGTAGAAAGAGACTACTTGACGGATGGGCTTCTGCCTCGCCATATTGGGCCGCAGCTTTAACAACTAAACGAACCATTCTACAGGGTAGAAGCATGCGCGGGAAAGAGGTCTAGTGCGCGCGTTTCGCGTTTAATGACATTATCAAGTCACGTAGACGTGTACAGAAATCGGAAAACATTCGTCAAACATTCCTAGGCAGCCGCACCCATGTTTCTTACGTGAAATTGATTGATATGTGGGGTTTAACGTCCCAAAACCACCATATAATTATGAGAGACGCCGTAGTGGAGGGCTCCGGAAATTTCGACCACCTGGGGTTCTTTAACGTGCACCCAAATCTGAGTACACGGGCCTACAACATTTCCGCCTCCATCGTAAATGCAGCCGCCGCAGCCGGGAATTGAACCCGCGACCTGCGGGTCAGCAGCCGAGTACCTTAGCCACTAGACCACCGCGGCGGGGCTCTTACGTGAAATCGTCGATGCTAGTCTGCTTTTTTTTTTCATAAATACAATAGAAAAATACTTTCAGCGTGGATGACGTCATAAGTTAATGACGTCACGGCTATATAGGGAAACTCGAATGTGAAGTTGTCGGCAACTCTCCTCTCTTCTTTTAATGTTGATTTAAATTGAAACTTAAAGCACTCATTTTACTGTGATACACTTTGTATCTTGGAGACCAAGGCTTGCGAATCAGCTTAGAAGTCAACGCAAAATGATTTGCCTGCAAATTGAAAAAAGAGTAACGCTCTCGTGATGTAAATTTGGGCCAAATAACATGCATAGGAAAAATGTTTTTTTTTTATTAACAGCTTAACATACTTATTTTACTTTCGTATACAGTGAATACAGCTTTAAATATTCGAATTAGGTAACTCTGCAAATTGGAAAATAAAAAAGTCCAAGCATATTCACGTAGTGAACAATGATGAGCGGGGTGAAGCGTCCGTCTGTCCGTCTGTCTGTTTGTCCATTAGACCACGCATCGGATGAATGGATGGACGGATGAACAGACGGATGCTTCGCCCCACTCGTCATCGTTCACTCCAAGTATATGCTGTGAATTTCCTATTATACGAAAACGACTAACGTCATCTAGTGATATTATTTCCAAGGATGGATGGATGGATATATGGATATGGCTGCATCCTTCAGATCAGGCGGTGGCTAGCGCCACCAAGCCGTAATACTTAATGAACCCAAAACTATATTTATTTATTTTTTCTTAAAAAGTGAGTTTAACGATTCGTACTTTGCAGTGAAGAGTTTAATTTTCACTCGTGCCTTGACTTTAGCCACCAATCAGATAACCCACTTCTAGTTAAGTCTACTTGCTTAAAGTCTATTTTGCCCTCCCGGTCCCTAAACCCCAGTGCTTTGAAAAACTCTGCGCCATCATCCTGAACTATAGGGTGAAGCCCTTTACAGAACATTATCAAGTGTTCGGCAGTTTCTTCTTCCTCTCCACACGCACTGCATACTGTGTCTACCCCTTCGTATTTGGCCCGATATGTCTTGGTTCACAGTACTACCGTCCTTGCCTCAAACAGTAGAGAACTACCCCGAGTATTATCATAGATCGTTTCCTTGGCAATTTCCTGCTTAAAAGTTCGATAGATCTCTAGTGCGGACTTCTTAATCATGCCCATTTTCCACATGTCAGTCTCCGTTTCCTTCACTTTCTTCTTAACCGATAGTTCTTTTTGGTTTGGCCACCTGCTGTTTTCTAAGTATTTACCAGTCAACTTCCTGGTTCGCTTCCTCCATTTTGTATCGACATTCTTCATGTACAAGTAGCTGAAAACCTTCCTAGCCCAACGCTCTTCCCCCATTTCTCTCAATCGCTTCTCAAATTTTATCTTGCTGCTAGCTTCCCTGCCCTCAAATGATGTCCATCTCATATCACCTTGTACTCCCTGATTTGGTGTATTCCCGTGAGCTCCTAAAGCAAGCCTACCTATTCCACGTTGCTTAATTTCTAATCTTGCTTTAACTTCTGATCTCATGCACAAGACCGCATTGCCGAACGTCAGCCCAGGAACCATGACCCCTTTCCATATTCCTCTCACAACATCATACCTATTGTAATTCCACAGTGCCCTATTTTTCATCACTGCTGCATTCCTGTTACCTTTAGTCGTCACGTATATTTCGTGTTCCCTCAGGTACTCGGTCCCATTGCTTATCCATACGCCCAGATGTATTTATCTGTTATCTCTAGCGTGACCTCTTGTATCCTAAGCTCATTACTTTCGTTGTCATTGAAAATCATGGCTGCTGATTTTTTCTTACTGAATCTAGAATCTAACCTATCTCCCTCATTACCGCAGATGTCCATCAATCTCTGCATATTTTCCTTGTTGTTGACCATTAGCACTATATCATCTGCGTGCATTAATGCTGGTAGTGCCTGATCCATAAGTTTTCCTTGTTTGACTAAATAGAGGTTGAAGCCCAGCCCACTTCCCTCTAATTTTGCCTCTAATCCTTGTAGGTACATCATGAATAATAAAGGTGACAGGGTCCACCCCTGCCTAAGCCCCCGTTTTACCTCTGCAGGCTTGGATACCTGTTTTTTCCACTTTATAACTGCCTTGTTACCTTTATAGATACCCTTTAAAAGATGAATGACTACATGTTCCACGCCTAGTGTGTCCAGTATTCCCCACAATTCCTCTTGAACCACGCTATCGTACGCTCCCTTGATATCCAAGAATGCTAGCCACAGGGGCTTGTGTTCCTTTTCTGCTATTTCGATGCACTGCGTCAGTGAGAACAGATTGTCTTCCAACCTCCTGTGTTTCCGAAACCCATTCTGCAGTTCGCCCAGCACCCCCTCATCTTCTATCCATGCCTGCAGTCTTTCCTTTATAATCTGCATCGCCAGCCTGTAGACCACTGATGTCACTCTTATAGGGCGGTAGTTGTTTATGTCAGCTTTGTACCCCTTTCCTTTATAGATCATGCTCATCCTGCTAAGTTTCCATCTATCGGGAACTTCACCATCGATTATTATTTTGCTCACTACCTCTCTCAAAGCCTGCTTAGACTTCGGACCTAATGTCTTTATCAGCCAAATTGGAATGCCATCTGGGCCTGTTGATGTACTACTAGGAACCCTTTTCTCAGCCCTTTCCCTCTCTCGTTGTGAAAATGGAGCCATTGCACCACTGGATTCGTCCTTGTCTATTGTGGTGCATAAAGTACTTCTTTGTTGAAATTTTTCTGTCACTCTTGTTCTTACATATTCAATAGCTTCGTCCCCTTCTAGTCTGGCACCTTGGGCTGTAGTTATAAAACTCTGCTCTAGGCTCGTCTCATTTCTTAGGGAGTTTAGATGGTTACAAAATTTCGCAGCTGCCTTTCTACATTTTTTATGTACTTCTGCCAGCCACTGAGCTCGCTTTCTTCTAATCTTTTCATTGATCAGAAGGGATGCAGTCCTTCTACAGCTTAGAAAGGTTTCCCAAGGACATATACACACAACGCCATCTAGTGAATAATTCTTGAAACTAACTGGAAGTGGCTACGAGGGAACGAGCCACGCCCTAAAGAGCTTCTCCCCGAATAGGAACTATTTCATGGCCGCGCTCGTCGACATGCGTTTCTGTTCTGAAATTTTCACAGTATTGCTGTTACGTTTGGCTGAGTTCAGTTCCAAGCCGGGAGTGGAAGACGCCGCAAGAAAGATGAAAATACTTTTTAATGTGGCATGCTTGCCGAAGAAAAAAACAAAGTGTGCAAAAGGCTCCCACGGCGCGGTCCACAGACATTCACAAAGGAACGCCGTGATCAAAGAGGGAGGAGAAACACCAAGGCACGACGACAGATTATCGTCCGTAGCAGATAAGCCAGACTTGGGCACTGGCTCATAAGCGGTCAGTGGTCCGCGAACGATAATACTGCCAAGAAACGTTATTGCCGAGTTCAACAATCCGTTCGAATTCCTAGCGGAGATTTGCCTCTGACTGCTCCTTGCCTCCGGGGAAGACGGGGGCTAGCTTGTGGTTCGAGAAGAACACTACGGTGCGGCCTCCCAGTGTGGCGTTCTACCGTGCGCCAACGATCCTACCCTGCACGTCAACGGAGCTGTTGCCTCATAATTTTGCCCTTACCCAGCCAGATTATCTAAGCGCATAATCTGCAAGGAGCACCGCCCACCTATATACGTACAAAAGCTCGTGCAATGCTCTCGACGCTTCTTGGGCACGGCGGCACCGTGCGGACGTTTTCCAATCCATTCGTCTTGTACAGGTAAGGAGGAAATACGAGAAATGAATGCTCCCTGGCGATTGCCTTTTTGATTGTGCTATGGCCACGGTTTTCTTGTATTACATGATGCGTCAACATCTCTTAATCCATGAGTTAAAATTGTTGAAGAACCCCAGGTGGTCAAAATTTACGGAGCCCTCCACTACGGCGTCTTTCATAATCATATGGTGGTTTTGGGACGTAAAACCCCACATATCAATCAATCAATCAATCAATCAATCAATCAATGAGGTAAAATTGCAGCTCTTGTAGGTGTGGAAGCATCGAAACTTACCCGAAAATAAATCACGAGTGTATCAAGAGAAATCGCTGTGGATATTAAGTTTATCAAAGAAAAGTGGCTTTTCGACATTGGTAGGAAATCAGACGCTTTATCGAGACTCATAGTGGTCGATAGTCTATGGGCAAAAGGCAAGAACGAAACCAAATTTGAAAAACCAAACAAAAAGCAACAAAAAGAAAAAAAGCGTCACTGCAACTGTGTTCATTTGAGGGAAGGCTCCTTTTTAAGCATTGCAGGCAAGTGTGCAGTCACATCTGCGCAATCTCATGTTTATGAAATCACACATCCGAAAAATTGCGCTTCAGCTCCACGCGGGGTTACAGACGTATCGCTGATACAAACATCTCGTTTCGCATTGATAAAATAGGCTTCCAATATATTCGCGTGCCATAGTATTGTTGCGAGCTCTTTCCGAGCATGCTTGTTTAAATTTGTAAGATATCTGTAAGATAATTTTACGTACGTGTAATATTTGCCATGACTTATCAGCGTATCAATTATCGATTCATAGCTTCATGCAGCATAATGTACGCAGCCCTTGTACCCTGCTTTCGCTGTCTATTTCTTTCTCTGCCTTTCTATCTTTTTTATCTATATTTTTTGCTCTCTCTTTGATTTCTATGTCTTTCTTTTCTCTTTCACTTCCCTTTTTTTACCAAGAATTTATTTCTTTCTTCGTCTTTCTGTCTCTGTACTCGTTCAGGCTCGTGATGATGATAATTTTTTATCTACGACACTTAGCAAGCTTCTAGCACAACAGCTCTGCTGTAATAAGTGAGTGAACAAACATGATCTGACAAGGGTTGCAGCCAGAACGCTCCCGTCACCTCGCTCAAGCCGGCCTTCGCTACAGCGACACAGCCAGTTACAACCGCTGGATACATGAGAGCAGATTCCACAAGACACTACTTCACTTCATACACAACACCGGCCTAACAGCACATACTTAACAAAAATATTATGCCTTAAAGGCAAGTCTTTGTCGCAATAAAAAAAAGAACAAACATGCTCGAAGGAAAGAAGCTATCATGCATTAACAAGCAGGTAAATTGGTGCTTACAAGGCCAAGGCGAATCCATTTCGAGTTCATCGTGAATCCAAGTGAAGGGAACGTGCAGGGTGCTTGGTGTCTCCGACGGCTCTGCCGGCCGACTTGTCGCCTTCGGAAACAATGAAAGCATCGCGCGTTAGCCGTTTGCCAAGCGTTCACTCTCTGCGCATACGATGCGATTCCATAAAGAGAATAAAGAAATGAAAGCCACGAAGTGATAAGGATGACAATCAGGCAAAATGATAACGATATATGCCTACGCTCACTTTGAATGAACGGAGTCTCGAGTCCGTTAACGGAGCTCCCGCGCTTTGGTTGCGGCAGTGCTGCCACTTTATAACCGAGGCAGGAGGCGCGCAACCTGAGTTGTACAGGGTGGCGCTGAAAATTATGTAAATTACACCCACCGTAACATCTGTATTTGCTACGTGTTCGCCAAGTCCTGCATACTCTCCTTATAAACCATCATGTGCGTTGTGCATATTGTTGTATATTATGATAGGTGTGTGCATGTTACTGGTTATGTTGTATAAGCACGCTTTCCGTGTGTTCGTAGGATCCTATGATCGAATAAACGCTTTCCAAACATGAAAAATATGAATCATAATGGCCAATCCGGTTACAGGTGGTGAACAACGAGTAACGGTTGCCAAAGGTGACACAGTTGGTTGCCGCCGTTGTCCGTCGAGAAAATAGAAATATCACCGATCGAAGGGGATTTGATCTCGCGCCCTCTGCGTGGCAGTCGAGTATTTTAGCACAGAGCCCGCCAATTTCATTTTTATTTATCGATAAAGCCCCGCCGGTGCTTGAGATGTTTTTGCAAAAAGACCTTACGCAACCCCTTTAACATATGTAATGTAGCGTGGTAGAAAAGCAAGGTAACAGCTAGGCATGAAGGTTCACCCAATTTTTATGTAATGTTCGTCCGTGTGCTTGTATAAGTGCGTGCTTGTTACGTAATGCAAATTGACAAATTTAGGGTAAAGCCCTCCCCCCTACTCCTGGCTATGCCAATTTCAACCTCACAAAACTTAGTCAAAATGTTGCGTAAATTGCTCAAGTCAAACGCTCATTCTTTCGCATCCTGCACTTTCGTTATAATGATAATATATCGAGTTTCACCTGCCAGAACCACACTATGGTTATGAGAGACGCCGTAGTTGAGGGCTCCAGAGATTCTGGCCATCTGGTTTTTTTAAAGGGGCCATGAAACACATTTTTGAGTGACCATGGAATTAATTCACTGGAAGAGCTTATTGTCTCACAAATTAAATGCCACAAGAGTTTTAAAAAAAATCGCCCAGGATGAGCGGAGTTTTCAAAAATTTGTCACACGCTGCAATTGCATTCCGTCTTTTCTCGTCCCGACGAAGGCGCTGGAAGCTAAGCAGGGAGGGATGGGTGGGGCAAACAAACAAAAAAAAAACGTCACACGCGCCTCGTGACCTTGAGCGCTTTTTCCTTTCTCTTTTTCTTTATACGCGGCTTTGTCAGTGTGATCGCGTGCGCACGCGTGGACAAGTGGCGGCCTCCCGCCACGATCTCTGTAACGAGCGAGCGCGCCATGTTCAAAGCAGCCAATGGCAGATAGATGGGCGTTCTACGAGTGACTTTTAAGCGTTTTCCGTCATTTGTCGAGAGAAGAGAAAGCAGTTTTTAGCTGACTTTGATAATTTATTGTGCATTTCAGGCCGCGTGCTGCGCTATGAAATTTGGCTCGCGTGTTCTCGGGAGTCTCTATAGTATACCGATCGGCAGCGTTTTCTGACCATGCTCGAAAAGTGTTTGTCACGGCCCCTTTAAACGTGCACCGGCGCCGGACGCTACACGGAGCCTCTGACACTTCACCTCCAGCGAAACGTTATCACCGCATGACGATAGTTATAGCGCGAGAAAAAAAGGACGACACATAGACAAGAAGGACACGAAAGACACGACACCGCAGCCGGGACGGAACCCACAACATTAGGGACGTCAGCTGAGCACCAAAACCACCACTCCACAGCGATGGACTCCACTTTCGTAAAGAAATTGTATCCTCGTAGTGCGTAACTTGTTTACCAATTTATACGCCCTATATTCATTCAGTAACGCATTTCTCGTTAAGGCCCACCCTGTTTTTGCCAGGTTCCGTTATTCAGGCCTGTAAGGCAGCTCTCGAAGGAGTCTAAGGACACCCTCTGTCTTGGCATATAACGACAGGACTAGAAATCCAACTTTTAAGTAATTTAGGAAAGCGGTTATTATTTTCAGAGTTACACTTTCTTCAGTGACATATTTTGGTTACATTGTTCGGTCACTTGGCCCTAGTCCTAAAAGGCAGTAGCGTGCGGCCAGCGCCTGCACCCAGCTCTATGTTCTTGCCACACCCTGGTGACGTAGCTGCCCAGTCTTCTGAGACGATGATTCGCGTTGGGCCAGATCACGGCGAAGGGCGCCGTTCCGTTTTGGAACGTAGGATTGCGGATGAGCAGCACATCCATTTCCCGACGTCTTATCCTATACTCTGTTTTTCGCAATAGCATCGACTGACTTTTGATTAGCTGATAAATTGATTGAATGATCGTTCATTGTCCTCTAATCATTGCCCTCTAATCAAATGTCCTCTAATCAAACAGGTTCAGTCCAGACATGAGAAAGAAAGGTGAGAAATACGGCCAGTGAAGACGTTAATTAATTAAATCCTCCACAATTACAAAACACGGTTTTATTCCAATAACCTGAAAGTGTAAGCACCACACGGCCGCTTTTACGGTGCAGATGTTTTATGGAATACCTCACGTGCCCAAATCCATCAGCAGTAATGGAGGAACTGTCTTACAGGTTGAGACATTTCGTTCTGCTGCTGTACTACAGAAACATTGTGGGCGGCGTGCTAAAAATAAAAAAATTAATGAATATACGAAGTAATAAGACTTCTATAAAAGTTTTGAGTTTTTTTTTTTTTTTACGTACTTCCTGCTCCAACACCGTACTTCAAACAGGACTGAAAAAAAAAAATCTCGGCACGTCGGCGCGGTACACGCAGCAAGGACACAGCGAAAGTTGGAAAAAATTCGTATTGTGTGACGCCATTTCCCTTTTCTACAACGTTATAGCATACACGTTAACGCAATTCCATCTCCGACGTGAGTTGTATATAGGAAAAAGAGAAAAACGAACGATGAAACGTGATCTATATTGCTCCTACCTCCGAAGTCGTTGTGTCCGTTGGCTGTCACAAAGGTTGCTCCATTGTCATCCCAATATCCGATTTGTTGCCAACTCGCGAAATTCCGACACAATTCCAGCGTACGAAAAAAGAAAAAAAAGTACTGGCACCGAATGTAACTATAACACAGGAAAGCTTTCGTCGTAACAGTCCTCGAGCACGTAGAAGAAACCTTCGCTCAACGCTACTCCCTTTGACAGTCGAGCTCGTTTTTTTTTTTTTTTTTTTCGGGACGCTTTCAATCGACGGCTACCGGCGTGCGGAATAACGGCACGATCTTTTGTTCCTCGCTTGTCCAAGGTTCGACTTTAGGTTCGATCGGCTGACGGCGCAGCGCGTCGCCTGCCGCAAACGTCGGCGAGAGTTCGCACTCTACTCGCTTCGCGTGGTACGCGACGTTTTGTGCGTCGCGACGTAAACCAGTTTTCGCGTGGTAGTGGCGTGCCCACCTGGACAGGCTCGCGTACTATGCGACAGCGATCTGTTTATAGGCATGCGGCTGCAAAAAGCAACGCACCTAAATAATGTCTGATTATATGACTTGCGTTTCAGTACTAAAGTGTAGTCGCGCTATCTTTTAATGATAAGAAATACTAATGTTTATAAAATAATACGTATTTACTTACAAAATCTGTATATCTTTTACGATTATAGAGTGCAGAACAATTGGTATTTTTTTTACCCAGTTGCGGTTTTGAGAAGGTGGTTTTTGGCGTTGGATGTCGTACCCGGTCGTTTCGCCAGCAGACTTTGGCCTCGCCCACCGGTCCCGAGACGACGTATCGTCGTCCTGCGCGGTCGAATGACAACTGCAGCGGAGACACGGATATGACCTCATCCGCTCTTACGGGACTCGCCGTTCTCGCAGACGCGGCGTTTCAGCGCGCGCGTGAGACGCATGTCACGTCGGCTCCGTCAAAAATCGACCAATGTTGTGAACTTTTGGCAAATATCCACCAGAAACCGGGTTCAGCGTTTCGGCGAAGCCATCAGGAACCTCTGGATACCTATTTTATCCAGGTAGGCCCATTTTCCGCCAATCTACGACTGGTTCAACACCATGTGACGCCCGAGCCCAGCTAAGCCTAACGCCGACGAGGCTTACGCCCGGGCTCCCCAGCCATGGCAGCGTCCACGAAGACAGGCTACGACCCCAGCACGATGCAGTGGGTTGACATCGAGGTGGCAGAAACGCGGGAAGACCCCATACCAGGTGAAGACGAATACCTTCAGATCATGGTTCGCCAAATGCAAGAGAAGCTCGCTAAAATGAAGCCCCGAGGCTCGACGGCCGCCGCGCAGCCACAGGCTCGCAAAACAGGATCAACACCCGCAGCTTGCGTTGAGTCCCCGCGGCAGCTGGCGACGTGGAAGCCAACACACACGCCTCGAATCCGGTCGGACGAGTTGGTTATTGTGCTTGAACCAAAAATAACCATGGACCTGCACGCTGCGTTCAGCCCAGGCGGGATTGGCACAGCAGTGCAACGCTTCACCGGCAGCACCACGAACGCTGGTATCTCGGTGTGGCCGGTGTGGGACCAAAACATTGTTGTTGTAGGTGTGAAAACGGAAAGCCTGGCCTCGAAGCTCATCGGGGACATCACGCTGACGATCGGGGACCGCCAGGTACCATTTCAAGCACATTTGAAATCAGCCGGAGAATCAGCCGGAGAATTTGAATCAGCAAGGGTGTCGTCACCGTCACAGACAATGAAACTTCGGAATCCCTTCGACGCAAGCTCGAGTAGATCGACGGCGAAATTTTGTATGTGCGAAAACTCGGAACATCCACATTGCAGTGGTGACCTTCAAAAGACGCCGCGTTCCACGATTCATTCACTACTGCTCTGAAAACGTGCCAGTGCGCTACTACAAGAAAACGGTTCCGGCCTGTTACCGGTGTGGAACGGTGGGCCACAGACCGGATGCGTGCCCCAATCCGGACAATCAGCGGTGCATTCACTGTGGTGCGAAGGTGGAACTCACTCCGGAGGGCCCAGCGAAGCACGACTGTCAACCCGAGTGCCTTATATGCGGTGAAAACCATTTCACCGGCTCAGCGCAGTGCGTCGAAAAATTCCGGAAGGCATGGAAGCCCGCTCTAACACAGCGGCAACATGGACTAAAAAACAAGCAAGAAGAGCCCTAAGCCCCTCTCAGGACTGACGAAAAAGCGAAGCCCATGCATAACAAGGCCAAACCGATCAAAGCCCCAGCCGGACAGAAGTCGAGGCCGCCTACCTTCGGCGCCGAGGATTTTTCGTCACTGGCAAACCCGCGCAAACAGGTGAGCAATTGGGTAGGGGTCTCCTCTCAGTCTCTCACCACCCCCACTGCCTCCCCCTCCAATTCTGAAATTTTAAAACAATTGGAAGCCATGAAAAAAATGCATTGAAACTCTGGAACGCGAAAATCGGGCGCTGAAGGCGTCGCAGGCTGCTACTCCTCCACTCCCGTCGGAACCGGTGGCTATGCACACCTCCGACTGCTCGGACGATGAGCAGGACACTCAGTCAGGCGTATCGGGTAACACTAGTGTGTCTAAAACTGTAGTAGGTGCTTCGAACGACATAGAAGGTCAACTAAGCAGACTAGAGGCTAAGCTTGAGGAGCAGAGCAAAATGATCCTAGAACAAACCAAGCTTACAGTACAAGACATTGTTCCGCAGCAGCTGAACCTATCAGTTCAAGCCGCTATGCAAGACCTCAAGCAAAGCATTTTGCCAATTCTCACAGCCAGTGTACTACAAACCGTTCAAAATTGGCTCACACCACAATTGGACCCACTCAAAACTAGCATTAAGACAACAGAACAACCCCGACGCAAAATTGTTCATCGTAACCTGGCAAATTCTGAATCCGAGAACAACATAGCCCAGTCGTTAACCAACAAATCTGAGTCCCCCACGCCTCTCCAGGCTCCCACGCTGGATGCAGTGGCGAAAATGACACCTCCTCAATAATAAATTCATGATGGCAGGCAATTGTAAACATAATAATAAAAGCTCCAAACAACAGCAACTCGAGATTTTCCAGTGGAACTGCAGGGGGTTTAAAGATAGGAAAAAGAGGGCCACTCTTAACCTTTTCCTGCAGAATCAACATTTTACCCCTGCAGTTTTGGCGCTACAAGAAACTGGCTTACAGGCGAAATTGCCTGGTTACAACTCATTTCAGGGAAGTGCGTCCACCTGTGTTCTCGTACACAAGGAGTATACCGCTTGTCAGACAGACCTTGATCTGTCAGAGGCGCATGAATACACAATGGTCAAAGTCCTTCCCAATAAAAGACGAGATCCTAGCTTGTACATTCTAAATGTATACAGTTCTCCAAAATCTAGGCAATGTGTCTTCAACGAAATGTTTTATAAAGCGATTAAAGAAGCAGATAAGAACCCACTAGTGATTTTGGGCGACTTTAACGCCCCCAGCTATCATTGGGGTTACACCCGCGAAGTCCCCAAGGGACGGAAATTGGCAGAACTCATATCCACTCTTCGTCTATCGCTTCTCACAGATCCAATGAAACCCACTAGAATCGGGAATTCTGTAAACCGAAATACTTGCCTGGATCTATCACTGACTAAGAACATTTCCTACGCAACATGGGAAAACTTAGAAGAAACGCTCGGCAGTGATCACTGTCTCCTCAGAATCACACTCTCCGGCAACATAGGCCTTAGAACATGGAGCCAAGCTAAGCTGACAGATTGGACAGCCTTCCGCTCACAGGTGATCCCCTCTGTGCCAGGGGCGGGAGGATATACGGGATGGGCAAAACAGCTCCTTGCAGCCAATTCCAAGTGTCTTAAAACTATAAAGACGACGGAAGACACCCCCGCCGTCGATAGGTACCTGCTCCACCTTTGGGACGCCCGCAGAAGCTTAACTAAACGTTGGCGGAAAAACAAATTCAACCGCAAGCTTAAACTTAGAATAGCCAAGTTGAGTAAGCAAGCGGATGAATATGCTGCACAACGGAACGAATCCAACTGGATAGAACGGTTCAATGTGGTAGCTAAAGAAATGAATACAAAGAAAGCATGGCGCCTTTTTCGAACTCTCGTGGACCCCGCCCAAACCCGAGGAGAAGCGCAAAAGCAGCTCCGTCGAGCCCTGCACAGTTTTAAGGGAACCAACTCCCAGCTGGCTGATGATTTGTGTGCTAGATACCTATGTCGCACCACGGATCCCAACAGGAACGCATATGAATACGCAGGTAGAGAAAACAGTCAGCTCGATGCCCCTTTTGAAATGTGCGATCTGAACGCAGCACTGAAAAAAATGCGCAGGGGCACTGCCCCGGGCCGAGACCTGATCACGGTAAAACTGTTAGCAAATCTGTCAGACGATTCCTATCGGCATCTATTGCAATACATTAACGCGATCTGGGATGGCCAACCACTGCCAACTGAATGGAAAACAGCAGTTGTCACATTCATCCCCAAACCAGGCAAGCAAATCAGCACGGACAACCTCAGACCTATATCATTAACTTCATGGGCCGGCAAATTGATGGAAACAATGGTTAGAGACCGTCTCGCCACGTACCTCGAGAGCAAGGGGCATTTCGCAGATTCCATGTTTGGCTTTAGGCCCCACCTGTCTGCGCAAGATATCCTCTTGCAACTAAAACGAGACATTATCCAACCCATTCCCTCGACGCACAACGACAGAGCAATCCTTGCACTCGACCTTAAAGGCGCATTCGACAACGTTAAACATGAAAGCATCCTGAAGAACTTGAGTAGTGTCCATTGCGGTAAGAAAGTATTTGCCTATATCAGAGACTTCCTCTCTGAAAGACTGGCGTTCATTCGCATAGATAACGAGGAACATGGACCATTCAAAATGGGGACGCGGGGAACCCCGCAAGGAGCTGTCCTGTCTCCGCTGCTATTCAACATTGCCATGATGAAGCTCCCGCAAGCATTGGCAGTAGTGGAAGGAATATATCATGCAATATACGCCGATGATATAAAAATCTGGACGAATCGGGGCAGTTTAGGAGAAATTGAAGACCGCCTGCAGCAGGCCGCCTTCATTGTGGAGGACTATGCGGCCCAGTGTGGGTTGCAGTGCGTTCCAACCAAATCTGAATTCCTGCATATAAGAGAAAACATTAAAGATAGGACGACCCTGAACTTGATGGTATCAGGATCAACAATACGAGAGGTTTCAGAACTACGAATCCTTGGCCTTCTGATTCACAACAGAACAAAACAGCACCACGCTAGACAAGCTACGAAAAATTGGAGAACAGGTAGGGCGCATGATACGCCGAGTGTCAAACAAGCGCGGGGGGCTACGAGGAAGGGACGCGATTCGGCTCGCCAATACTTTTGTAACTAGCAGGATTCTATATTCAATATCGTACTTACGAATGACTAAACACGAAGAGAACAGAGTCGATGCTATTCTTAGGAAAGTAATTATGCGCGCACTTGATTTACCCATCAGCACTTCAAATCAGAAACTCTCTGCATTGGGAGTCTTTAACTCTATACAAGAGCTCCAAGAAGCCCACCTCACAAATCAATATACGCGTCTTATGCAGACGCCCCCCGGGCGGCGCCTACTGGACCGCCTCTTGATCCGGCACGAATGCGAAATCGAAAACGCGGAGCGTATTACTGAACTTTAGAGAACAAAACTCTGGGTGCCCCCGCTTCCCCGCAATATGACCAGGGAGGCGCACCAGCTGGCTGATGATTTGTGTGCTAGATACCTATGTCGCACCACGGATCCCAACTCATTAGCAAGCGCGCGCTGAGGCACTTGAACAACGGCTTGGCTCCCGTAATGGGGTCTATTACGTCGATGTGGCCGGGCCGTCACCTAGGGGATACTACACGGCGGCGGTAACACATCAAGGAACGCAGGTGGACAGCCTCACTTTCAAAGCCACAAGCTCAAGTAAGGCGGAGGAGGTGGTCATTGCACTGGCAGTATCCCATCCAAATTCAAAACAAATAGTTACAGACTCTCGAAGAGCCTGCGAGAGCTATCTTGCAGGAGAAATCTCTCCATTGGCTAATATACTTTTAAAATTCAGCATCAGGAACCGCGATCCTACCCCAAAACGTCTTATATGGACTCCGGGACATCAGGGTCTACAGGGTAACGAGGCTGCACATGCAGCGGCCCGCGTGCTTACTTCCCGGGAAACTCCCCGTTCCCCTGATAGACCTGAACGTCCCACACCTTTAACACAGTTTCGAGAAATCAAAGAATATTACATTGAGCAACGCCGCTTGTATCCCGCACCAGCGAAGGGACTCTCGAAAACGGAGGAGCGCATCCTGCGGCGCCTACAGACAAATACGCTGCTCTGTCCAGCCATACTAAAATATTATGACCCTAAAATAAGTGGGCAGTGCCAGTACTGTGGGGAAGTGGCCAACACTTACCATATGTCTGGGCCTGCCAAATGAACCCAAAATTAACCCCCTTGCCCAACCCCACAAAAGAGGACTGGGAGACGACCCTACTCAATAGCTCCACACTAGAGGAACAGCGAACTCTAGTTCAGCGGGCTCGGGTGGCGGCCTCGACTAATGACGTCCCGGACTAGGGATGTCAACCAGCCCGGTGGGGATAAGGGCTATCTGGCACAGCCAGCATCAATAAAGGTTTTTTTTCTCCTCCTCGCCGTTCTCGCCGTATTTGAGGGCACTGATTTTGTGCGTCTCGAAACTGGATACAGTTCCGGGTTTCGTGTTCGCGACGCGGCTAGCAGACGACGCGCAGGCGAGAAGGGCGCGACCCACCATGTTCGAGCCGTCTGCGCCAAGGTTGAGTGTTTTCGCGTTTTTTTTTCTTTTGTTCCGTGGCGTGACGTCGTCCCTTTTCGCGCGCTCATTTCTCATTCGCATTGTGACGTCAGCGTGCGACTCGAGAGTGGGGGAAGGGGGAGGGGGGACTGGTTTGTGCAGAACAAAGCATCACTCTTATTTTCTCAATGTCTGTCGCCTCGATAACTAGCCCCAACAGCGTCGTTTCGTAGTCGCGTATGCTCAGCAACAGCGGCACGTTAGTTGGAACGCCTGGAAACACGGAGGTTATACCAGTTGAGATGTTTAAGCTTGTAATCACTATGCTCGACATGAAATCGAGGAAAGGCATTGTGTATTTGAGCTTGGAATGTCCATCTTACTTCGGTGCGCGCTCGTTCATTATTTATTCATTTATTTGTGCGTACTGAAGCCCCTATACTCAGGGTTATAGCACGATCATATGTAAAGAGGGAAAAACGTTTCCCAATTAAGTATTTCAAGATGATTTCGCTAGCTTCACTTATACCAAATGTTGTTGAACCACTGCGTACTCTACTTCGTCAAGCACAGCCTTTTAACTGGTCAGCTGAAGCTGAGCAGAGCTTCATTCGAGTTAAGTCAATACTGGCATCAAAGCCAGCTGTTAGTATTTTCAATGAGAAGCTTCCCATCGTCATCATGACGGATGCGTCCAATGTTAGACTGGGAGCAGTGTTTCAACAACTCAGAGGTGATCAGCTGATCACTATCGCTATTGCATCTCGTACATTGACCCCTGCTGAACGCAGATATTCAGTAGGAGAGCGTGAAGCTCTCGCGTGTCTTTTTGCCTGTGAGAAATGGCATGTTTACTTGTGGGGCCGGCACCTCACATTACATACAGATCACCTAGCACTAGTTGTTCTTCTTTCTGCAGGATCCGAAGGCCGCCGCCCCATTCGCATTTCCCGTTGGCGTGCCAAACTCATGTATTATAATTTCAGTGTTCAATATTGCAAAGGTTCTAATAACGTGGTTGCTGATGCACTGTCGCGCCTTCCTCTTCAGATACCGGTTACTGAAGAGCAGGTTGAGGAAGTTGTTTCATTAGTTACTTCCTTCACTACTAAAACTGAGCTTCAGGCAGCTACAGCTGCAGATTCCACTTTGTCTCAAGCTCTCAAATATTTACGTGAAGGATGGCCTTCCAAATGTGCTCTTGCTTCTGAATTCTTGCCTTACTTCGCAGTCCGACAGGAACTGTCTTGTGTCGAGGACTTGCTTTTCCACGATGAACGCGTGATTCCCCCTGCTTTTTTCCGTCACAAGCTAATACAGCTTGCCCATGAGGCCCATCCAGGCATTGTCCGCACCAAACAGAATCTCCGAGACAGGTACTGGTTACCAGCCTTAGACAAGCAGGTCGAGCATGCAGTTTACAACTGCCATATATGTCAGGCAGCTGACAAGTCGGCTAAACCTGCATTTTCTCCGTTGCGGCCAGTCCAGTGGCCTGATCGGCCTTGGCAGAAACTCGGCATGGACATCATCGGTCCCTTGCATAATTTTCCGCAAAATGCCCGGTTCATTGTTTCTCTCATCGACTACCATTCCAAATGGCCAGAACTTTGTTACTTCTGAGGTCGGATACGGTTACTTCTGAGGTCATCATTGAGTTTCTGTCTTCAATCTTCAGCCGGGAAGGTTTTCCTGATGCCATAGTTACGGACAATGGTCCACAGTTTCAGTCCCAACATTTCGAGGCTTTTCTTTCACAACGAGGAATTCAGCACTTGAGGTCATCAGTTTTCTATCCCCAATCAAATGGGCAAATCGAGCGCTTTAATCGCGTTCTGAAGGAACATATTCAGATCGCCCAATTAGAGCACCGTCCCCTCAAGCAAGTCTTGACTGAATGTTTAGCTTCGTACAGGTTCACACTACAAGACACTACTGGAGTGTCTCCTGCTCAACTTCTCCACCGTAGGCAACCGCGAGTTGCTCTCGACATAGTCCCTTTGCCTGGTAACATAGCAGTGTCTTCTCCTGATCAAATCCGTTCCAGGGTTTTTTCTCGTCAACAAGCAATGAAAAAGTATGTCGACACCCGTCGAGGTGCAAAGCAGTCCAAAGTTCGCACTGGCGATCTAGTCAAGGTTCGTGTGCCAGGCAAGCGCCCCAAGTATCGGGGTTCTTACAAAGTCTTGGGCCAGGTTAGCCCCACTTCGTTTCGCTAAGTGATGGTAACATCTGGAATGCTTCGCGCCTTGTTATTTTTCATACGGATTCGCCTTCAACACCTAAAAGTCTTCCCCATTACGTTCCGTACGCGCCTTTCAACTATCCATCAGATTATTACATGTGGCCTCCATCTACAGGCATTTCTTCAAGGGGGGAGGAGTTACCAGTCGGTGTCGCTGGTTCAAGTACACCAAGTCATACGGTTCACTTCGAACCTTCAAATACGGCTGAGACCGTTGAACCGGACTCCGGTCCGCAAAATTCTTCCGAAGCTCATGCTGCGAGCTCTGATGAGACCGCGAATTTTAACGCTCGTTCAGAGCCTTCACAATCTTATACTGCTCTTGATGTGTCACATAAGAGCACAAGTGTCTAAGGTGCAGAGACACCTTATTCTACACCCAAAAGGGCCTGCCCTAAGCGGAAGCGGCAGAAGCCGCGTCGGTTCGAAGACTACGTGATGGAGAACTCTTGTTAATTACTGTTCGTGAACATTATTGTTCTGTGCAAAGGTCCAATGCATTCAAATCAATATTGTACTGAGTTGTGTACGTTTTTTTTTCAGTGCATTTTCAGGACATTTATTGTACATTTTTTTCAGTGAATTTTCAGGACTCATAGTGTGTGAGTTCGGTGTGCCGTGCTCTGAATTTTCATGTGTTCTAACGTACATCGATCATTTATAAATATAAACAGTGTATAGGTGAACTTCTTTCGAAGAGGGGATGATTGTTGTGTTCTGGGTTTTCGGTTTCGGTTTTGGAATGACATGTAAGGATGCCAGGGGGCGCCGCTCTGGCATCCAGGATTATAAGGCGACTGGAAAATAAAACGAGTGTGCGTTGGGTAACCGTGGAGTGCGGTTGTTGTTCTTCTCTTCGGCGCTGCGCGCCAACCCACGTGTTCGGGCTGGTCGGCGTCCCCGCCGGCCGCGTTCGTCTCCGTCGGCCGTCTTCTTCTTCTGCTTCGTCGGGACCAGCCAGCCCCCAACACAGCAGAACGTCCCTCCGAGGTGTGTCGATTATTGAAAAATCTTGGCAAAAGAATTAGAAAACTCACAGAGCTCGAAGCAGAGGCTGTTCTCTGTGACAACTTCTTCTTCCTCCATCAGTCACTGAACAAGTGAAAATGAAAACACACGAGAGAGCTGATGGTCACGTTAAATTCAAATGCAGAGTTTGGGCAGGGTTTACAACTGTGATCTCTTGTTCAAATTTTAAGTGTTGTAGCAAGCCTCTAAGATGTGTCCACAGTAGCTAGTAGCTTTGCAGCAGGATTGGCATTTTCCGTGTTTTATTTATCCTAATGATGACATTGCAGTCACTGAACAAGTGAAAATGAGAACACACGAGAGACACCCTGAGATTTGTAAGAGCCCCTTGATTACTACTAGGAACCTGTACTAGTCCCGAAACGTCTCTCATTTGTTTTCGCCTAAACTTGTTGAGTGACTGGAACTTTATTCTCATGTTTCCTCACCACCTGAATTGTCGTCAAACTCTAACCTACAAGCGGAAAATGTCTTAAATGTGCTTCAGTCATGCATGAAGTGAATTTAATGGGTGCGTTTTTGGAAGGTTTGTTGAGTTAATCCTTTCAGATGCCACCTGTGAAGAACTGCCTGTAAATGCGTCGAATTGTCGCAACATGATTTCAAGGCTGTCTATATTCTATTGCAACAACAATAATTTTATAATAGATTGATTTAGGCATTTCATAGCAGTTAATTGAAATTGAGCTTTTATGAAACATCTACTTATTCTAAAGAGATTCATATTTGATTCTTGCATATATAGAATGAAATCTCAGACTAGAAATATACTGGATATTGGTTTTTTCATTTTAATGATATTGAGAAAAGAAAAAAAGATATTTCGAAGTGGCTCAAGCGAAGCACTGCATTGAATGACTCGTCGACTATGGTAGTGCTTCCGGAAAAGTGATTATATGCAACAGTAGGGTGAAAACTGAAGTTAAAGACAAGTTTATTAGGGAGGAGGTTGATTATTTCATCAAAACCTCATTGTATCTTGCACTTTTTTAGCTCTAGTTGACACAACTAGCAAAAACAAGTCATGTACAAAATTGTGTACAAAGCGTCTAAAAGGGTTAAACGCACTGCAAGGAGATTTGTGCAGGTACCTAGTAAGTGCTCAAGTAACTGGCGTATTTTTCCTTTGATCAAATGGCATTTGCAGGCAAAGCAGACCCTTTTTATTGCTGTCACTGAAATTCTAAATTCATACTGCTTTGCAGGATGGTGTTCCATAAAGTATGGCGCTGCAAAGAGGCAAAGCGAGAAAAATCATCTGGTGAGGCTGAAGCACACTGCCCAGCAAAGATTTACCTCAAAATCAAGAAGGTCAGCTAAAATACAAAACGTAATTATGCCTTCCTACGTGGAGAAAAGCCACTGCCAGCTGTGATAAAGCTCTTTCATCATAAAAACCACAGCCACAGCACTGCAGCAGCAGACGCACTTTCTCGTCTTACTCCAACGATGCAGACCAGAGAGACCTTTTTGGCATACTTTGACAACGGCATGTCACGAGCTGAAGCCATCAGGCTTCACGAGAGCAAACTGGTTGTGCAAGAAGATGGGTATGCCCTCGTTGCCAACTCTGCAGTGAACCCATTGCCTCCTGCCATATACTGCTGGCACAGGCTCTGGAGAGAAAAAAAAACTTTGGAAAGGATGTAGACCCCCTCTTAAAAATAGCTGAGAAAATGCCACTCTACGCTAAACATGGTGAGTTGACTATTACAGCACTGCACTTACACCATAGGTTCCATACTTGCTACAGCTATCTAGTGGTTACGGTGCTTGACTGCCAACCCAAAGGTCGCAGAATGGAATCCTGGCTGGGGCAGTTGCATTTCAATGGAGCCAAGATGTAAGAGACCTGTCTGCTTAAATTTAGGTGTGCACTTAAAAACGCCAGGTGGGCAAAATTACGGTTGTCTCCATATATAGTGCCATGATCATATCGTGGTTTTGAGACAGAAATTATTATTATTATTATTATTATTATTATTATTATTATTATTATTATTATTATTATTATTATTATTATTATTATTATTATTATTATTATTATTATTATTATTATTATTATTATTATTATTATTATTATTATTATTATTAATTATATTTGCATTATTAAAGGCTATTAAAATCATAAGCCCTAACTTGCATGAATTTTTTTGAAGACTTTTAATTACAACAGATCTTGAAACCCATATTCTAAAATGTTGTTTCAGTGCAGCACTTGATTCACAGATTTTGGACACTGCTAAAGCACTAAGAGAGCTGTAGAGGTACCAGACATAGCATTTTCAGTCACAAAAGATAACACATCCAATCTTATAACAGTTCAGTAAAATTTACAATATTAACATGAGACATTCATGTAATATTGTGGCCAATGTTTCAAAGAGAATCCATACAGGTTCCTAGAATGAAAAGTCATACATCAAGCAGTTGCATATAGCAGAAGAAGCACCATTTCTGCCACTACTCGCAAGCTCTAGATGGCACCCAATGCTAGCAAAAATATTCAGCATCGAGTAATGACGAACAGAGCTACTTTATTTCGTAAGGGGTCATAATGTCATCACCAGGGTGCTGTAACAATGTGTAGCTGATGCAGGATGACATGCCATAATTTTGCTTGTAATAAAATTGAGAAGCACATAAAATCAGTGCACAAAGATCTCTTTATGAAAAAAGTATCATTCAGTCCCACAGCGAAAACGGTTTGAATACTCCAACATGCCCCTATATGAATTGCATACTAGCTGTCACTTAGTAAATATGCTCACCTGTTTATGAAAGTTTCAAGTGACGAATAGATGAAAAAAGTGGAACAAGTGCTGACTGTTTATTTTGCTCTACAATATTCACTTCCAGCTTAAATGACTAAATTGTAAATTGTTAAGAACACTGGATAATAAATTTGTGGCAAAACAGAAAATGAGCACCACATCCCAGAGCTTCATTTTCACAAAACAACTGAGTACCATACAAGCTTTTCCATCTATCTCTTGGGCTAACTGCACCTCAGGTTACAGAGTTGCAGGTGGTGCTCCTCTGACTATTACTCATAAATGCTGTACAGTTAGCATTTGGAACTATATGTGGGCTATTATTGGCTTGTCACCAAACATTTGGGTCAATAACAGCTCAATGGTCACAGCATGCTACAGCTGCACCATGCAGTGCTTAATTCAAGCATTTACATGGTGTGGATGAGATTCTAGCTCGCATCGCATACAACTTTTTAAAAATGATACCATAAAAGCTGTCGTCAAATAAGTGGATGTGGAGCCCCTGCAGCCCAGTGTAACACACACTTCTTCATTGAAATAAATACAAAGGTCATACAAGTCAATATTTTCATAACTAAATATTTATTCAGCCGATTCAAGTCTTCAAAAAATATGTCTTCCTGTATTCTCCCTCACTCAACCTTTTTTCAGATGCTTGCTTGAATACCAATGTAAAAAGAATTCTTTACATTGACTGTGCTTCAGTCATGTACCAGTTTCTGTACCTCTTCATGCGATCATTACTTCTCTCTCCCCAATTTTTTTTGGAAGCAATGAGGCAACATGCACAGGTCTAACGTCCATAGAGCAAATGGCCTGCTTTTCAGATTTTCAGATTTCAGATTTTTTTTATTGGTACCCATAAGTCATTAGTATGTGTAATTGTTGTACAGATAACCTTAGAGTGAGGACCATCATTCTGCAAAATTACTCTGCAGACAGCATTCTCAACAACCTAATTTTGATAGGAGGTATTCAATGAGCTCTTCCTGCCAGGCAGCGCCAGTGCGTGGGCTGCCATAGCCAAGGTCTGACAGCGTTCTGGGTTATGACAGCGTGTTATTTGGTGGCGGTGCACATCACTAACCGATTTTCTTATGAAAATATCAGCAAAACACACACTGCCGAGAACTTTGGTTGTCGAATGACGATGTTTATGCGCGAAAGCACAAATATGGCGACTTCCATGCTAGGACCCTTTGCATATGATGTCATGTGATTACCTCCTTTATACAAGAATAAGAGAGTGTTTTACTAGATAAAGGGTACTATAGTTGAAACCTTTTATAAGAGACACTGATATAAGAGACAAATGGGTATAAGAAACACCAGTGTGCTTAGAGTAAAATACGGATTGATAGGAAAAATGCATACGTGGTAATCTGCTTATAAGAGACAAGAATTTCTGCCCGGAGAATGCCACTTATAAAGGAGTTTATCTGTCTAGGCATGGTAACTGGAGAAAAAGCCAGTATTCTGTAACCACATTTGTATCTCAGCAAAAGGCAGAATCTGATACTTTTGCAGATGGTTACTCACAGGACTGATCCATTCAGTCATTTGGCTACTGCATCTCACTTTCCTTGTTTTTTTTTACACTTGGTGGTTGGACCATCCTTACACCCCAAAGCCTTAAAAACAATTGTTCTAGAAGTCGCCCGCTAGCATTTCATAGTGTGCGATTCCCTGATACAGTTCTTTTATAAGCCACTGTGGTAACCATTTCGATGACACTACAAAGCTGCGGCACACCATAAACAGTGCGATTGCATCATCCACAGGTTACATCCACAGATACTTAGTGACTTGCCTGCTCTGACTGCAGTAATGGTACCTTGCTGTTAAAATTTGATGCTTTCGACCCAGGAGGGGATGTGGCAGGCTGGTATTTTACAATAGAGCACCAGTGCTAGACTAAAAATTTTTTTGTAAAATGACCATATAGAGGCGTCATGTTGAGCAGTGAAGTGTATTTACAGGAGTGAAATAGCATGGTGAAAGAGTAGAATAGCAATCATGAGTCACGCTATGTGAACTGCATAAGTTTTTCCACCTATCACAATGTGCTCGGTGGAAATTCTTCAGTATCATTTGCCATAGCACAAACAAATAGCACATAATGCTTCAAAGATATGTAGTGGGTACCTCACTTCTTTGTAAAATATTGAATAACTGCACAGTGGGTGCTTCCCTAATTGACAAAAATTATGATTTATGGCGTAATAAGTACCCTGTAAGTTCACTGGTAGTTCCACCAAGAGAGGTTACAACGGGTTCTAGAAAGGCTGCTCTTCCAGCTTTTACTGTGAGTGAGCTACATGTGTTGTGAATGTCTGGTTCCTTTTTATATATATTTTAGAACATTGATAGTATGGATGCTGCAAGCTTAAAAACAGTCATAAAATTTCCTCAACTTCTCACAAAAATTATACCACACACATTTATGCCTCACAATAGGCAGCTTATTACAGATTTCAGTTAGAGTTACCGAAAATAATAGCTGGTCCTCACAGGCAATACAATTGTCAACTGTCACTGATGTAGGCTGTGGCTTCATGATTACACATGATAAGTTTGGTACTTTGGATCTATAAATTAACGTCAAAGAAAGTTTGATTTATGGCCTTGCTTTGTTCAGCACTAACAAACTGAAATCGCTACTC
Source organism: Rhipicephalus microplus (assembly GCF_043290135.1). Taxonomy (NCBI): domain Eukaryota; kingdom Metazoa; phylum Arthropoda; class Arachnida; order Ixodida; family Ixodidae; genus Rhipicephalus; species Rhipicephalus microplus. The sequence continues at coordinate 135,722,929 of NC_134701.1, read as the reverse complement.
TTTTCTTGTGCACATAAATATGATGACATATAGCTTTTGGTTCAGTTCCTGTCGACACACAGGTCCATGCTCTAATCCATGTGTTTACTTCTGTGTACAGAATATGTTGCAGCGATGTTTCTTTTTCTTCAAATTTGATCCCTTTCAAAAACATTTTTGTATTTCTTTACTCGTTGCAGGCGTTGATGTCAAACTGGGCCACTCAAAAGATGGCCAGTACTGGGTGGTCTTGGTTGCGACACCGATCATGAGACGGGCACAGCAGTTAAATGCAGCAAAAGAAATTATTTTTATTCATTCGACATCATCGTGTGACACATTACGAAGCACCGCGACTGTTTTTCAGGCAGCCATGAATGCGGGTGCCGTACCCATCGCGGTATTAATTCATAATTCGCAGTCAGCCCAAGGCTATTGCACGGCCTTTACGCTTCTGAAGGACAGCTCCCAACCTGCTTTGGAGGGCTTAGTGTAAGTTGCTTAGCCGATAAAAACTCACAAGTTTGGATTCTTGTCAGCGTTCAAATTCGTGCAGGCTTTGGTGTAAAAGAACAGCAACCATGTGTACCTTAGTAGTTTATGACTAGAGGCCAGATCTTTACGCACTGCAAAAGAGTGTTTTTTGTGCTAAATATAAACAGGCGAAACAATTTTTTTATGTCAGAATTAGGCTTGCAAAACATTTTTTACTCCCTCATGTCGTAAATGCATGCCACGACATCCCAACCTGTATCTAGGACAGGAAATCAAAAAATGTCGCACCATGTCAGCGCACTTGTTTGAGATAGCCAGCGCATACCATTTCACCCCTGCTAGTGGCAGTTTTCCATAACTTGGTTTACCTAGAAGATTAGCCTAAACACCATGGAGTTCTGAACAATCTGTCGCCTGGACATGAATAACAGTCTGGAAATGCACTCTAAAGTGAAATTCGGGGCTAAATAGTGGTTATATAGGTGCCAATTGTGAATATAAGCACTGATAGCCACTTATCGGTAGTCAATCACAAATGCCGAAAATTGGCACTTATACACCTTGTCAATGAAGGCTTTCTGGGTGCGGCATAAGACCCTCTAGGCTGTTGTTAACATGCCTGACCCCTAAAAATTGCAGGACTGAAGCTGTGACGTCGGGTTTAGTGCTCCAGTGCAAACAGGCAGTATAAAAGCACTTATCAACCTCTAATTCATGCTCATATATCAAAAGTGGTGCAATAGGAACACAGGGAACAAAAAAGGAATTAGCCTGAAATCCGGTCTCTACTTAAGACCTCTAGTATAAGGATAATTTCAAAGCATTGTGTTTTTGCTATAAGCTTCTATGATGTGTTTTTCACATTCGGTCAATACATATTTTTATTAAGTATTGCGCACTTACTTTTCGGTACTTAAGGAGTGATACGAAGTAAGTCTCTACATTATGCTGTTTTGTGTTTTGAGGTCACCAGAATATACAGCATAATGTTTCCTTCATTACATATTTGACAAAGTTTTACTTGCGTGCAGCTTTGCATTACGGGCCCACTCAGCCACAAGAAACATACCAGACAGCAGCACACAAAATTTAAACAAGTAAAGGGAGTAAAATGGGTTGATGCAAAAGAAGCCATTAGGATAGGCTTGTCCTGTCTCGAATAGACCGCACTTCATTTAAAAATTATGTTTCGCCACCTAGCCCAAAAAGTACTTTTGAGAAAAGAAAATGTGTTAGATAACATTCACAAAATTTCTTGGGCAATTTTCACAAAATGATCGCCTCGTGTGAGAGCCTATTGCAATTACTTAGCCGGCCGTTATAAATGATTTCTTGGTTACTTGCAGTGTCCTGAAGCCTTCATGACTGATAACTCAGCAGCAGAAAAGGGAGCCCTGAAAGCAGTTTGGCCGCAAAGAAAAAAGCTGCTTTGCTGTTTCATGTTGCACAAGCGGAATGGAGGTGGTTGATGGCAGTTCGAAATAACATAAACGGAAAGCAGAGGAGGCATTTTATGTCAGCATTTCAGAAGGTTGGTATCTATGTTCAGTTTTGTTTCTTCACAACATCCTTGGAAACATACGTTCTCTGCCAGCAACTATACTCGCACATGACTACATAGAGTTTCATACAGTACCGTACTTACTTGCGTAATCCTGGCACTTTTTTTGCCGGAAAACCGATGCAAAATTGGGAGGTGTGAGAATTATGCGGTGAAAACTTTCCCTGAAAGCGTACAGGGCGAAAAAGAAAACGAAGTGGCCGCAAATCGAGATCCTCACACCAGCAACTAACCGCAACCTTTGAGAAGTACTAATAAAAATTTACCTCAACCTAAAAGCAGAGGTTCAACACAAGGCAATATTTATTTGAGACACAAAAAGTGCAAACAAATAGTCGGGAATTAGAATACCATACACAAAGCTTGTGGACGTTGCGGGCGTTGCAGTAGCGTTTGTCACTCAACAGGAGCCCTCAAAAGATAAGCGTAGGACGTCAGTATTGGGCTGATGGCTATTTAAAAGAATTGTCTGCAGTTTTCTTGTGACGAAATAAAGTTTACCATCAATCCCAGTTTTAGGCACACGGCAGCCCCAACGCATCTTGGTGGCTTTCAGCTGCCGTTACCAGAAGCAAACACAAAACTCGTAGACTTCGAAGGGCCCATTGTCGGCCCTGTTGCCGTTGTTTAGTGTATGATCTATCACTTTCAAAATGAAAGCAGCCGTGTAGCTTCAGTATCGCCCCATAACGTGACAAGATTACCAACACAACAAACAAAACACGCGCACTTGCCACTATGGCTTGGCTTGGATTGGATTTCCGTGCAATAATAGTAAGCTTGATGCTTAAGAGATGGCGCACGCTATCATCCTCAGTGGTTGGAACAAGCAGACGGCATTATTGCGGCAGTTCTCGGGGGTGCAATATTTACTAGAGAAAAAAAAAAGAACCGTATTTTTGTTGGGCGATGTGGGAGGTGCAAGAATTATGCGAGTGTGAGGATTACGCGAGTAAATACGGTTATACCTAGAGAGGAACCTGGCGCTGCGATTGTGTACCCTCATGGGAATTATTAGAAGTGCAGGCTTCGGATTGGATTGCGTTAGCCAACGAGCTGTCTACAAATATTTTTCTACAGTTTCAGTTTCACTCTTCGCGTAGACTGGTTAGTGGGGTGGGTGCAAAAGACTGAAGCTGTGCCTTTCTTGTTCAATGAAGCTGAAAACTGCTAGGCCACTCAATTCACTGCAACACTAGAGCTGTATAAGATGTGTTTCACAGTTTAAACGAAGCATCTTTCCACTCACCGCTGCGCATAGATGTAGCGTTCCATGCCAGTGCAGGATAATACATCGAGTTCACGTTTGTTGTGAGTGCGTCTTGCCAAAATTTGTTGAAATTGACTAAAAAACGATGGCGACGCGAAGTAGACGCACCATCACGTTCTTTCGACTCTACTTCACAACAAAACGAGAGGTGCGTTGGGGGCAGACCACTTGAACAGACACACCTGGCATCGCAGCAGACGAGAAACGTTAAGTGTTTTTCACTTAGTACTGTGCTGTTATTTCTATACATAGATACTGCGTGCTTTCGAGGGCGAAAGAAGATTGTTTTGAAATATTGTAAAAAATAATTCATGAAATCTTGATGCCAACTCTGAAACACAATGGCAAAGCAATGCATACCCTAGTGGTTAAATCTGTCCAGGTTTCACTTCTATCGCCTGGTCACTAAAACCTTTTGAGTTTGAGTACAAAAAAATGAAGCAAGTTTAAATTAAATATAAGTTCATATCGCTTTGTTTTACACTCGGAAAAGAAGCGTCGCGAATCTCAAGAACGTGATCCATTCGAAGCCTAGTACTACCCATAATTCCCATGGGGGTACTACTTACAAGCGCCGCTGAAGGAGCCAACATAGATACTAGCGCCAGATTCCCCTTTAGGTATTATTGTATGAAACTCTATGCATGACTAGAACAGGTTTCGTACTGAAACATTGATAAATGAGGGTTTGCTAAATGCATTTTTTGGTGTTTGGCAGCAATAGCCCCCGTGTAACGTGCATGTATGCTCGCTGATGCTTGGTACATCTCCATCCCGACGACTAAAATCCATGATAAATTTATTAAACTATTGTGGTATCTCTACCAAAACATAATTAGAGAAAAGGGCGTGATAATAATATGAGGATGCAGAAATAGAGCTAAAAGCGCCATTCCTCGGCCTGTTAAAGTGTTAATGATTGAACTTCATGGTATCTAAGAAAGTGCGTCGTGTTACCTCTGTGCTCTGCGTGCGAGCGCCTCGATGAAGTTCTCTCTGTTTATTTTCATATTGATTGATATGTGCGGTTCAACATCCCAAAACCACCATATGATTATGAGAGACGTCGTAGTGGAGGGCTCCGGAAATTTCGACCACCTGGTGTTCTTTAACGTGCACCCAAATCTGAGCACACGGGCCTACAACAATTCCGCCTCCATCGAAAATGCAGCCGCCGCAGCCGGGATTCGATCCCGCGACCTGCGGGTCAGCAGCCAAGTACCTCAGCCACCGCAGCGGGGCTGTTTATTTTTACACACACACACACACACACACACACACACACACACACACACACACACACACACACACACACACACACACACACGCACGCACGCACACACACACACACATATATATATATATTATGTCCTCCCTTCGTCACGGGATGAGTTATAACAACATAGACGCTCAAACTTCGTTGCTGCCGCGTCCCTCTCACCTTGAAAGATGTTTGCGAGAGTGAGGGAGAACTAAAGAAACAAACAAACAATAAAAAAAACAAAACACCATAAACGTTGAGCCTGTGCACATCCAAATGTCGGTGTAAGTCCACATCTGGTTCTCACCCTGTGCTGGCCAGTTCTCGACATGTGTCGGGCCACCCAAGATTGTTGCCGCGATAACGGAAGGGGTACGTGTAAGGAAAGAGTTTCCCCTTAATGGGACGGTTGGCTTTTTACCTTTCATCTTCGCCCGTTTCCCCTCAATGACCGTCAAGTGATAGGTGAGCGTAAACACTTTGTATGTACACGTGAGGAAAAGAAGTAATATAGGAAAAGACAGAAAAAAAACAACAACAAAGGACAGTGTACACGTATGTGTCAGTATACATAGGCTGAAGAGTGAGGTGGGTTTGCCCGCCCACTCGTGAAAGAGTTGGTAAGCCGCCGCGTGTGACAGACAATGATACAAAATGTACATAAAAGAACACTATTGAAAATTGGCGCTTGTGCCTCCAATGTCTCTTTTTCTGTAGTTAGAATTATATGCAAAAAAGTTCATAGTTATGGATTTTGGAACCAACATTTCAACTCTCTCTTAGATCTATGGAGATAGGCTGTAGGAATTGGCTGTCACGCCCAAGTTTACCATTCTGTAGTAACTAAGGTTTAGCCTCGCCATTCACAAAGTGTCTGTCTGCCTTTCTGCAACTCACCCCTTCACCCTTGCCCGCAATTCTTCGTTTCTTGTTACTGATTATACATTCATAGGCTATTCAGACATTAGGACTTTCACAATGTTCGAACTAAAAATAGGTTTATTTTCAGATGTTTCAGAACCCTATCATCGGGCAGGGTTCTTAAACATAGGAAATTAACCCTATTAATGGTTAGAGCATTGTGAAAGTCTTAATTACCCAACCAGACAGGCAACTGTGTCAAAATGTTCAGCTTTATTCAGACATTGTTTTCACATTTTTGATTGCCAGTGCCTTATTACCCAGAAATTCTGGTACAGTTAAAGCTGATCAATTTATAGTACATGGGACCAGAAGAAATTTCTAAATTAACTGGATTCCAACTCATCGATAGTGTGAAGGAAACAATAAACCATAGTCTGTTACATCAATAGACTGTCGATGAATAAGTAAACTTTGTACGTATTTTGTTGCACAGTGGTGAACCAGCTGCAATTTTCGTAGTCCTGTGACTCCGTCAAAATAACATTATGCAGGCTCCTATATATAATTAGCACCTAAACATACTCTGCACCCCTCTCTTTTTACGTATACCTCTCTGTCATCACCATCACTACATGCCCATAAGGATAGTTCTTTCACAAATGAAATGGTTGGCTACAGGGAGTCTGTTCATCGCAATGTAGCAAACTAGTTTTGTGCCTGCATTCAGACCTCAGCTAAAATCTCTTCATCTTCAACAGCTTCCCACGTAGCAGTTTTGTGACACTGGAGGTGCATTGCATAGAGTTAAAATGAACCTGCCGAGTGCCAGATCAACGTGCAAATAAAACTGAGGTCACTAACTGATGAAGACAGCGATGCAGATTGGACCACCTCTTTTCAGTAATTTGTAAATGCTATTTTCACTCTTTTGTGTAGCACATTTTCTATGTTTTACTTTTGCTTTGCCCAAAGATCCTCCGAATCAACTGGGTTGCATCCAAATATGACAGGATAACGAGAGTTTCATGCCATTAAACAATGCATCTGGTGGCCAGGACCAAGAAACACATCTACATTGGACAATTTTTATGAATTATTGAAAGTTGAATTAAGGAGCTTTTACTGTAATTCATGTAGTGTATCCACATTAATAAAAAAAAACTAAGCTATGCCACCTATGCGCACCCCCTCAGTTTCTATCATAATATTTCAAACCAAATGTTGTTCAGTAAAAGAACTTTCAATTTCGCATGTGTTTTTCCCTATCCCACCATTTATAAAGCTTTTCTCCTCCAGTCTCTAGAGTAGGAGAGAGTGAGCGAGCAAGACATACATGAAAACATAGCTAAGGGAAAGTAGCTGCTGCCTTGATGAAGACAGGTCTCTTGTCGTTAGCTTCAGCAATATGTTTATCTCCTTGCTTGAGAGTTTGACATCACTTCAGGCCTCTATCCTTCCCAGAACATCTGCCTAGTTTCAATCGTTATTAGGTAGGTCCCAAGGTGTAAAAAAAAATTTGGTGGGAACACTATGCCTGGCGGCGCGTCCACATAATGTTCGCCTCTTTCCTCCTCTCGGCCCTCATGTCGCAGCGCCCCCATGCAACTTCGGCCTGCACATGAACTATAAAAGACTAGTTCTATGCATAGCGTCCATAACAGTGTTGCACACGACAGAACTCAGCGTTAGAAGTATAATTCTTTGCCAATAGTTACATTATTATTCAATTGCGACAAACGCGCTATTCGTTTTTAGCTCTAGGTGCTAGCGAGCACGGTTTAAAAAATACTATGAGGTGAAAAAGAAATGTGCATTCACCTTGTCGTGCAATAGGTTTTTAAAGCCCCTATGTCATCACCCTCCACAAAACTGCAGTCGGCGCATGTACTAAATGCGAACATTATCCGAACACACTCCCCGTTTACGGCGGAGAGTGTACACACCTGAATTATTTTTCTTACATTGTGGTGTGTACTAGAAGAGGAGCACCAACAAAATTTGAAAAGTGCTAGCATTTTAATGTCAACAAAACTGTCCACACATTTATAGCCCTCTCATGTAAGAGAGCCCTTTAAAATAACAGTGAAAAACAAAGCAAACTCTTAGGCAGGGTTGGGTTTGAACATCAGCCCCCATGCTCCAAATGCAAGTGCCTTACCACCAGTCTATGCGCGCACATGCTAGCAGAATATGAATATATGTATAACCGACTATGCGAATTAGTTGTACCCATGGTCCAAAGCAATGGTTAAAGAGCACTTTCTAATAGGACATTACTGAATTTTATAAAAAAAAGCGGAATAAAAGACCTGTGTATGAAATTGTATAAATTCTGCATGGAAAATGGTACACATCAGGAAGATTTACACTATACAAATGTGATGCTGCGGAACTTGATTCAGTGCTTCTTGGGGACACATTTCAAAAACCTATTCATGACCCTGACAGAAACTAAAAACAAAATAACAGATGGCATGCTGAGGCTGCCGAAAATAACATTATAGGGAAGGCTGCAACCATGTAATGAAACTCTACACTTGCACAACACATACGCAACTCTTGGAAAAAATTGTGAGCAGGGTTTTTTTAGAGACTGATTAAATGTGTTTTAGGATCTTCCAAATATATACTAATACTTTTTGGAAGACTACGGAAATGATGATGTAGGTAGTTGCATTGAACATGTACCTTGAATTACTTTTTGCAGATCATGTATGCGGACAGCCCCGAAAAGCTAGAAGAGGCTATGAACAACCTCGAAGAGAGCTGTACTACTGCATACATATTACGTGTGCAAACATTTTTACAGCAGAAGGAGGAGTCGGTGCTTCTGCGTCGCACGAAATTAAGAACCCGCGGCCACATGAAAAATTGAACTGCTGCACAAACTTGAAGGAAAACAAGGGAGACAGGAAAGAACACAGACTACCAACTGTTTATTGTCGTTTCTTGAAGCCAATATATACGCATACTACGCTGCGTTTCCACGATGCGCACAAAACCAAAGATGCCGCAAACCAAGAGGACCCAAAACAAATCAAATCAAAATTGACTGCCACCACAATGACAAAAGTGATAAAATGGCAAAGTACAAAAGTGATACCTACCACAATCTAAACTGTGCATTCCCAAGGTGTGCGCTCATCTTTTTTAAAAATTTATCTTTTATTATTTATTGCACCAAGCATCAACAAAGGTGTGAAAAAATGAAAACGTACTCTAGAGACTTTTGATTAAAAAACACTAAAAATAGCGCTTAGCACCGAATAAAACAATGAAATAACAATTTTATATTCACTCCAAACAGCCCCAATTGAGCAACCCGAAGAAGCAGTACGCCGAGAGAGTCAAAAACTTTAATAAACAAAACTTTACAAAACATTACGTAGCATCACATGGGAAATAAAACAAGAACACTAATGAACAAAACAAAAGAAGAGAAATGGAAGAGAACACAATGCAAGGCATTAGCCACAACATTACACATGACCATATAGGAAGACCGTTTCCCTGTCCGAAAATGAAATTGAAGGCATGCTTATGCACTTGTCATTATATTGCCTGATAAAGTACGCTTCGATAATCTCTTTTTCGGTCTTTTCACGTGCCTTAGCCATGACTGGCGCATTCTCAAACCGGGGGGTGCAACCGCATGTCCTACAATGGAAATCTCAATGACCCCCATTTTTTTTTTTTTCCTTTTACGGCCAGACTGTCTTCACGCAAGCGTTCGTTGAGGCAACGCCCCGTCTGCCCTATGTACACCCTCCCACACGACAAAGGAATCAGATATACAACAGCAAATACACACCTAATGAACACGTTCGCATGCTTTTTTGTGCATTTTGCCTTCTTCTATTTAGTCATTAACGAACAGATCTGACCTAACTTTGTAGGCGCTGAAAACAGTACATCAACACCGTACCTATTAGCCATCTTTTTTACATTGTGGGAAACACTATGTAAGTAAGGCATAACATAAATAGGCCTCCTCTCCCTTCCTTCAACGCTCGGACCCCTGCCCTTGTATCTTTTAGGAAGGCTTTCGCAAGCGCTAGCTAAAAACTGTGCCGGGTATCTAGCCGCGCCCAGACGAGCTACCTGATTCTCAAAACTTTCAAACATCAGATGAGGGCAAGACTTGTCAAGGGCTGCCGCACAAGGTGACAACACAATGCTCGTCTTAATCAACTTCGTGTGCGCGCTATCAAAAAGCATTAAGCCTTTCTTTGATCGCAGATTGTATTTGAAGCAGATGTGCTCCTTGGCAAACCTCAGCTGTAGGTCCAGAAACTGGATCTCATTTTCGACCGGTATTTTGTGCGTGAACTTCAGGCCACTGGAGTGTCTGTTGAAAACCTCAAGGACACCTTTCACAACACCTTGTACCCGTTCACATGGGACCTTCCCAAGCACGATAAGGTAGTCGTCCACATACCCGAAGGTGCGAACGACATCCAAATGGGACAGCTCATCCTTCAGGCGTTGGTCGAAGTCTGCCAAGAATATGTCACTGAGAACAGGCGCGACTGCAGAAACAATACAAATTCCAGCTTTTTGGACGTAGGTACCCTCCTGGTGGCTGATTGCAGTAGACTCAAGGTAGAATTTCAAAAGTTCCAAAATGTTATTCACGAAGATACCATGCTCATTTTGGAAATTAACTTCACCGAATTCTTCGATTGCACTCCTGACAGCATCAAAAAGCGCACCATGTGGAATTGAGTAAAAAAGTTCTTCCACATCAATTGAAAAAGCCGTGGACGCCGCTGGTAAGCCTTCCTTTAAAGTAGAAACAATTTTCCAAGAACTTCGCACTAAGAAAGGGTCACCGCTGTTAAGAGAACCAAGTATGCCTTGTAGGTACCATGACAATACCCTTTGCCAGCTGTCCTTCTCGGACACAATGAGGTGTAGTGGGTAGTCACACTTGTGCGTCTTGCAGGTGAAAAATGAGTGTAGCGTCACATTCCTTGCTTTTACCACTTCTCTGCAGAGCGCATCAAGGTTCATTTCTTTCAACAGTTTTTGTACCATGGTCTTCCGTTTCTTTGGACAGAAATGCACCTCCTTGAAGTTTTTGCACACTGCATCTAGTGCCTTGTCCTCGTACATCCGTTCAGGAAGAACCACGAATCCTCCCTCTTTGTCTGAGGTTAGAACCATCAAATTCCTTTCTTTGAGTGCCTCGACGACGAATCTTAGAGGAGGCCTAGAAACCCGCTGATCACTCACGGTTTTCACCAGGCAGTCTATTCCATCCCCGATGGCCCTCTGCTGGTCTTGCTCTTGTACACGTTGGCCAAATCGATGCACGTGGGACAACATTTCAGGACGCGTTGAACGGGGTTGGAAACTACATTTGGGACCCTTTTTGAGGACTTGCTCCACTGTTGCAGGAATCCTTACATCTCCCAGGTAAGTGACACAACTGCCTGTTGCGGCCAGTCGTGGTTTTGAAGTAAATGTTGACCTGACGTTCTGCCACAAGAACTCCGCCAACTGATTCGCCTTCCTTTTGTACTTTGCAAAGTGTTGCTGGCCTGTATCACAACCACAGTCCTCTTGGAGTGCTACCCTGAGCCAGTCAAGATAGAATCGCACTTGTCTCCACGATTCAGACTTCATCAGCTTACAAACTCTCTTGGCGTGGCCCCAGGATGGCTCCAGAGCGCCGAAAAGTACTCTCACTTCAATTGGAACATATTTCTTCTTTAAGCAGTAGGACAGATATCGAGACATGCAGATGGACTGTGCGACAAGGTTCACGCAAGCCATAGCAGCTTGTGGCTTCTTCAGGTGACGTAGGAAAGAGTCCGCAGAAGTAGATACATGTTGAAGCAATACTTTTTTGCAGACTAGTTGGTTCATACTTGCAAAATTGAATTGCTGCACAAACTTGAAGGAAAACAGGGGAGACAGGAAAGAGCGCAGACTACCAACTGTTTATTGTCGTTTCTTGAAGCCAGTATATATGCATGCTACGCTGCGCTTCCACGATGCGCACAAAACCAAAGATGCCGCAAACAAAGCCGACTCAAAACAAATCAAATCAAAATTAACTGCCACCACAACGACAAAAGTGATAAAATGGCAAAATACAAAAGTGAAAGCCCAAGTTTCGTCTGCGTGTTGCTACTCCGCACACCGTCCCGATGCCAGGCCTCTCCATCGGCCTGCCACAGGTCACACCATACTACATGGCATTAAAAACAGTTATGACCAACTCAATTCATCATTGTAGTCTGTCATCGTCTCCTTGTACCTCTTCCCCCACTTTTTTGCAGTTGCCCTCTCCTCCTGCTTAGCTTGGATTGCAGGAGAGGGAATGAAACATATACACATAAGTGCTAAGGGAATCTGTTACAGCACCCACACTTTGTCAACCATTTTGTTACTACAGAGTGTGGGCAACACGGACATTTGGGCAAATTTGTTTCATGTTTAAGAGGGTGCAATAACAAGAGGACGAAGAAACAATGAGACAAACACTGATTTTATTTGGTCAGTTGCGAAAGGCTAACCACTTTTATATGGAAGACACTTCACTACAGTCACTGACCACGTGCAGTGCTGGCTGACATTTTTTAAAAACGTATTCAGACAGTTCGCTCAATGAGCTGCACATGCAAACATTTTCGTACTCACTTATATATTCTATCTGTAGATTGCTTACTCGACACTGTCAATAACCTTGATGATGCTGATGAAGAACACGCATTCTATTATGTCTGTATTTGACTTGATTCATGAAGTGAAGGAACAACATGGTTTCTTAACTCCAAAAATTATTAATCACACAAACCATCATTGAATGAAGACTGTGTTGACACTGTGCTCCATCAGTGCACTCCATACCACTGCTATTTCAGACTTGAAGAGCCTGACTGTGTTACTGCTATGCCTGGACACTTGCATAGAAGCAACCTCACCGAGCTTCCCGATATGTCCGCAGCTGAACATACTAGGTGCCGATGAGCAGTGCATGTGCTAGACTGTCTGCAATAGCTCCAGCTTGAGTTGCCTGGATAGGAACCATATTCCTAGAAGGCATCTGTGTGGTTAATCTAAGGCACGTTCATCTTAGCACTGGGGCTCTGTCCCGATATACACAGGGATCTATGGTGACAGCGTCGCTGCACAACTGATGTGCCGTGAGTTAGTGAGTGTGCTGTCGGTGCGTGAACAGAGACTAGACTAGAGTGTGTTTTATATGTTTCTGCATGTGCAACGTGCCTGTCAGTTCCATCCTGTGTCCACATTGAAGCCTCTATCTTTTGGTGAAATTTTTCTTGTGTGTAAAAGGGACAAGCCCACATAATCACCCCAATCACAGACTGAATTCTCTTCACAATATTGTATATATGATGTAAATTAACAATAAAAATCTGATCGAAATAAGCACTTTGTGTGTTTATCTTGAATGGCTTGGCCATTTCGTCACTCCCATAACACGCAGGACCAGTTTGAGCATGACAAACTCGTGCAACTTTCAGTATACATGTACTGCAATCAGAGACTGCATTAAAGATCACCGAGTGCCATCTTCTTCCATATCTTGTGCATCTCTGACGCCCAATAGCAATAATGTCCAAAAAGGTGACAAGTGTTTTAAAGTGGGCTTGCTATTTCCATCAGATTATATTTGACTGATGGTTGTAGCTCATTATATGTTTGCTTTTGGCATGGAGAATAAATACTTGTGATACTTTTGCTTTTCCTTTGTCTAAACCAGTTGATCTTATTTGTGTAGTAGTTCACTCGCATTACAAAATAAAGTACCAAGACATCTGAAGCCTTTTCAGTCTTTGTTATAATTTCTGACGTTTCATACAACACATTGTAATATGGCTTTCCCCATCTCGCACATCTAGTAGAACTTCGCATTTTCACGGAGCAAAAAGTTACTAGCATGCTGAAGCACGCTTGGTAATTCATAACGCCACCGAATTCGGTACATTTTGAAATACCACTTGCCCCCAACCATTTTGAAGTAGCTCAAATGATACGAGCGACAGTATTCACAGCAGCGCAAGCACCATTACTGCGGACTCTTCTTTTTTCTTTTTTTGCTATGTGTGAACAGCTTACCTTTGCATAAGTTTTTTTTTGTGTGTGTGTGTGTGTGTTTGTGATCATGCTGCTCGACCAATAGGCGCCAGAAACCGCGGGAACTAATACAGCGCACCAATCAGAAAACCTCTCCGATGCTGTTGCGAGTGAAATATGGTCAACTGGTACAAGATGCAACCTACGAAAGCACCTGCACGAGTTCCTTGAGAAAACAGCTACTACTGAACTGCAAACACATCAAGGTAACATGTTACGCAGTACCAGAATCGTGTTTTTCATCTAGTTCTGCAACAGACAGTAGTACCCGCACTTGTTTCAAACACATTATTGGTGAGAATTAATCGTGGTTTCCTGGAGGAATCAGTTAGCAGCGCTATTTGTAGGTAACGCAACAGGGTCAGCTAAAACGTTATTAATGGTCATTTCAATTTTTGTATATAAGCGTTCCGATTTTTTTGGCACCCCTAACAGCTTTCGTGTGGCACAAGACTGACGTCCATCGCGTAACTTGTTTTATCAGAAGCGGAGTTAATTCTGCACATTAAATACGTCTGCAGCGTGCCCGAGGTTTCTGCAGATGCCGCCTTTGTCATTATTCGAGAAACAGGGCAGTAGTTGGTTACTGGTAGCAAAACCAGCACAAACCTGTACTCCTGGTTCCGTGACTGGTTGGGGCTCTCTCCATGCTCCAAAATCAGCTTGTACAGACACTTGTTTATTTCCACACTCATGCTAAACATTACCTGGTTATCAGAAGCGTATTTCTGCACCATTAATCACGAAACGACTACAAATTTGTATGTGCAAACGCCACATGAGTCTTCCACGAGTGTACGCAGATGCCTTATTTACATACTGCCATCATTTTCTGCACTTTGCTGTTGATATCAATGATGATGCCAATGCTTTTATTTTCAGACTTTTAAACTTTTACCTGCTAACGTTCACAATAATCTTTAAAATTATAAAACGTCTTATTTTATTACTTACTACTATTCATAATTTTGTGTAGCATTTCAAAAATGTATACGCAAGATAAAATATTTTTTTTTACATTTACACACGCTTTGGAGACAAACTCCGTGTCAAGATAAGTCTAATCCCAAATAACATGGGCGCCTTGAAACGGTGCGTTCGCAGTGCGTGGTTGCTTGTTTTACAGACCTCCGTGTTTCGTAATGTCTATGGCGCCTACTGCCATTGACAACTTGTGTTTTCTCGCTCTGCCACGACTAACGGTGAAAAGGCTCTAGCATTAATAAAGACGTCGTGCGAAATAGCGGCTCAGTCAGGTTACTGTATTCAGGTCGTCTGCAGCTCAGTGGAGTATGTCTTCAGCCACTTTCACTGTCACTGCCCTGCGTATATTTTATGCGTGCATTTTGGTTCTGCCGTAACAATTTTCTTCTAGCTGCTTTGATGCTGCCATGTTTTATTTCTTTTTTGCTGCTGCTTCAGCCATTTTTGCATTGTGGTTGTGTAACTCTCTTTTTCTTATTGACCAACGTTGTTAGCTCAACAAATTTTATTTTATGCATTCATTTTGTCAACTTAATGTGTTGCCTCTATTAAGCTCTTTCTAATTGCGAAGAATTTAGCTCGCTTCTTACCTCTGTGCACTATTGCTGCTACAGAAACCATTCCATTTTGTTCGTTCTCTCTATGTCGTTATAATTTCCGTTTTCTAGTACATCGTACTATTTTTTAAGGGCTATCCTGGATTCACGCTAGTCGATCTCGGCGAATATTTCTTGCCCGCATTTTCCCTAAGTGGACCAGTTTCTTAGTGGTTATAACAAATAACCTTTATCTTAGTCGGCATGGCTTCAGAAAAGGTTATTCATGTGACACTGAGTTATTTAGGTTCATGACTAATATTCACTTTAATCTAGACACAAACGATCGAACCAATTGCCCCTTCTTTGATTTCGCTGTGCGTTCGATACTCAAACTAATTACCATTTGATTTCTATTGTCTGTCCTTTGTATTCCTTCATTACTACCATCTTTGCTACAAAAACTTTCATTCTTTGTGGTCAGCTACATCTCGTCTGATGTTTTCGACATCACCTGCAGTGTTGCCCAAGGCAGTGTGCTAGGTCGGTTACTCTTTCTAATATACATTAAAGGGGCCCTGCAACACTTTTGAAATGGATGTCACTGTTGGCTCATGGTGCCTCACAAGTCACATACCAAAATATTTTTTTTTAAATATGCCGATTACAAGCGGAGTTCGAGGAATTTGTTGAATACTCCAAGCGCTTTCTCTTTTCGTACAAGCGAGTGCACTGAAGGCAACTTGGGTAGGGACACAAGGGGGGCAAAAAGATGCACCCTTTTGTCAGCGCACGTCATGACCTTGAGCACTTTCCTTTCTTCTTAGAACGCATGGCTACTTTCAGCGTGAGCACAAGCACTGGCACATGGCAGCAGTTGCAGTGGCCACAGTATTTTCATAGCCTGTGATGCTCAAATCAGTCAATGGCTGTGGACTCGGGTATGACACAGTAATCCAGGTATAAGGCATCACCTGTAGAAAGACAAGGGAGCAATTGCTGGCTGACTTTGAGAATTAATTGTGAATTTTAGACTGCATGCTGCGCTCTAATGTTTGGCTTATGTGCTTTTGGGAGCTGCAACTACCGATCAGCAGTGTTTTCAGACAATGCTAAAAAATGTGTTGCAGGGTCCCTTTAAGGACTTACCCGCCGACCTTTCATCCTTGATTTAGTTACATGACAACAAGTCTATCACCTATTGCAGTATTAATTTATGGGCTAGTTTTTCTTTCTCTTTTTTGATGATCATTTCATTTCTCAAATGACCTTAACCTGATGTTCAGGTAGAGTGCAACTCGGCTGAACTCACTCATTGTACGATTAACAATACCATTATTTCAGCTGCCCCTTTACAGAAATAAATATCTTTGTCTTTACCTTTCATCAGATTTATCCTATACTACGGCGTGTAGCAGCTATCTCAGCAAAAGCTTCTCAATCTGCAGGTTACCTCCACAGAAACTTGTGCAATGCCTCTTCTAATGTATATGCATTATTATATTGTAACAGATAGTGCAGTTGAAGTCTGGGGCATTTGCAGTCTGCTCAGTTCTTCCCGAACTGTTCCCGTCTGTAACAGTTCTTCCTGTTACAGACGTTGTTCGTGACGAACTGAGGCAGGTCATACGAGAACCAGAGCGTGAGCTGCAGCCAGTTCGACCTATCCGAACGTACTCTGAAGTTCTCCGACAACCAACGGTACACAGCAATGCAGCAGTTGCGATGGCGACGACTCCTCTCCCATCTACAGCACGCAGCGTACCTCGTCCACGGGAACCAACGGCTACCTATCTGCCCCCAGGAGCACGTAGCACGCATCGCTATGCGGAGCCTAGGCCCAGAAAAAGTGACGTCTGGCGTGATCACGAGCGCAGGCCTCTTTGTTTCCATTGTGGCGAAGCGGGTCATTTGTACAGATTCTGCCCTTACCGACAGGCTGGATTAAGAGGCTTCCCGTCGTATGCATCGTGCCCCCGAAACGGCGAACGACCAGCGGAGATTGAGGAGTACTTGTCTACGCGCCAGAACTCGCCACCTCTACGCCAACGTCGGTCACGGTCACCATCGCCTATGCGCTACCGGTCATCCAGCCCACGTGCACCTTCAAGGCAGCCTGGTCATCGCTCTCCAAGTCCACTCCCGGAAAACTGAAGCAAGCGACCTGTGGAGGTGAGGCCGCTGATAACATCAATTACGAAGATCCTCCAATATGGCTTGAGGGCGACGACGGTGTATTTCCGGTAAATGGGTGCAACCACGAAAGCGTTACTTCAGATTTGCGGTTGAGAATAGAAGGATGGGAGCTGAATGCCTTAGTCGACACCGGTGCTGATTATTCAGTGATAAGCCACAAGATGGTGAAGAAGCTGAACAAAGTTGTGACACAGTGGAGTGGATCGCAGATACGCACGGCAGGTGGTCACATTATTACGCCCCTTGGCAGATGCACCGCAAGACTTGAAATACGGGGCTTTATTTACGTTGCCGATTTCATTGTGCTACCAGAATGTTCAAGAGACCTCATTATAGGAATGGATTTTTTGCGAGCTAATGGCGCCGTAATTAACCTGCGTAGGTCCAGCGTGTCGTTGTCGACTGAACGAGCTATACCTGTAGAGGAATCTGAGGGACGCCTAACTGCTCTACGCGTTGTTCATGATGACGTAACTGTGCCACCACGCTGCAGCATAATGGTGCTCGTAGAGAATGACGCATCTTACAACCGCGAAGGCATAGCGGATACAAATGTAGGGCTGTTTTTGAAAAAAGGTGTCTGCGTAGCTCGGGGTCTTGTTCACTTGACGAATGGCCGTGCAGATGTCCTACTTACGAATTTCTCCAATGAACTTCAACACATCGCTCAAGGCACGGCTATTGCCTATTTACACGACTTCTGTATGGCGACAGAACTATGCAGCTTAACCACGTCAACCACTCGACCAGTGGCCTGCAACATCGACACATCCGTGACCGTCAACCAGAGTCTTCCGGACAGTCAAAAGAAACAGATTTACGCCTTAGTAAAAGAATTCTCTGATTGCTTTTCAATTGCCTCGAAGGTCCAGCGCACGTCAATTACGAAACACAGAATTATAACGCAAGACGACACGAGGCCTATATGCCAGCATCCATATCGAGTGTCACAGAAAGAACGGGAAATCATTAAAAAGCAAGTGGAGGAAATGCTTTCGGATGATGTCATCCAGCCTTCAAATAGTCCATGGGCGTCCCCCGTAGTGCTCGTTAAGAAAAAAGACAACACGCTTAGATTCTGTGTCGACTACCGAAAACTCAACAGTGTAACTAAACGAGATGTCTACCCCTTGCCACGTATTGACGATACACTAGATCGGCTGCGATCCGCAAAGTTTTTCTCCTCCTTGGATCTGAAAAGCGGATATTGGCAAATAGAGGTAGACGAGCGGGACCGTGAAAAAACGGCATTCGTAACACCAGATGGCCTCTACGAATTCAAAGCGCTTCCATTCGGCCTCTGTTCCGCGCCAGCGACGTTCCAGCGAATGATGGACACTGTCCTCGCCGGATTGAAATGGCAGTCATGCCTGGTGTATTTGGATGACGTGGTGGTATTCTCTGCAACGTTCGACAAACATCTAGAGCGACTGCGCCTTGTATTACAAGCCATCCGGTCAGCAAAGTTGACAATCAAACCCGAAAAATGCCACTTCTGCTTCGAAGAGCTGAGATTCCTTGGACATGTCATTAGTTCTGACGGTGTTCGTCCAGATCCAGAAAAGACAGCCGCTGTTCAGAGGTTCCCTACACCCAAAGACAAAAAGTCAGTGCGCCGATTTTTGGGTTTATGTGCCTACTATAGGCGATTTGTGGAAAACTTTTCAACGATTGCGGAACCTCTTACAAAACTAACGAAAGACGACGTGCCCTTCACATGGAAAAATGAACAACAGAAAGCTTTTGATGAATCAAGAAAACGGCTACAGGGTTCACCAATACTTGCCCATTTTGATGAGACAGCCGACACTGAAGTCCACACCGATGCCAGCAATGTCGGCCTCGGCGCCATCCTGGTCCAGTGGCAAAATGGTCAAGAGAAAGTGTTAGCCTATGCCAGCCGCAAACTCTCAAAAGCTGAGGCAAACTACTCTGCTACTGAAAAAGAGTGCCTCGCAGTCATCTGGGCAATAAATAAGTTTCGACCCTACCTTTATGGTAGACCGTTCAGAGCTGTCAGTGACCACCATGCTCTATGCTGGCTAGCAAATCTCAAGGATCCGTCAGGTCGACTAGCCAGATGGAGCCTTAGGCTGCAGGAGTATGACATTACGGTCGTATACAAATCTGGAAGGAAACACAGTGATGCCGACTGCTTGTCACGCTCTCCCGTCGATCCAAGTGTACCTGAAGAGGAAGACTTCTCGTTTCTAGGCGTTGTCGACGCATCCGAAATCGCTCAACAACAACGAGATGACCCGGATTTGCTGGCGCTTATACAACACCTGCAGGGTCTCGACGTTCAAGTACCTCGCATATTCTCCAGAGGGCTCTCCACGTTCTGCCTTCGAGGAAGTGTCCTTTACAGGAGGAACTTTGAACCTAATGGCGAAACGTTTTTACTAGTCGTGCCCACAGCCATGCGACAGGAAATTCTGCATGCATGCCACGATGAGCCAACGTCCGGCCACATGGGTGTGAGCCGAACATTCGCCAGGATTCGCCTGAAGTACTATTGGCCTAAGTTGCTCGCATCAGTGCAGCGCTACGTGAAAACGTGTCGTCAATGTCAACGGCGCAAAACTCCAGCCGTAAAACCAGCCGGCCTTCTCCATCCAATAGACCCTCCGGATGCCCCATTCCAACAAGTCGGCATGGACTTCCTAGGACCTTTCCCGACATCATGTGCAGGCAAGAAATGGATTGTCGTAGCTACAGACTATCTGACCCGTTATGCTGAGACTGACTCTCTGTACAGTGCGACAGCTGCAGAAGTCGCCAAGTTCTTTGTGAACAACATAGTGCTCAGACATGGTGCGCCCATCGTCGTTATTACGGATCGCGGCACAGCATTTACTGCCGACCTTATGCAATGTCTGATGCGCATGACAAATACCGATCACAGAAGAACAACGGCGTATCACCCTCAGTCAAATGGCTTAACCGAACGCCTCAACAGAACTCTGACCGACATGCTATCAATGTATGTCGATGTTGAACATAAACAGTGGGATGAAATATTACCCTACGTAACATTCGCATACAATACAGCCGTTCAAGAAACAACCCACGTTGCCCCTTTCGAACTAGTATTCGGCCGAAGAGTGACCACCCCACTGGATGCCATGTTACCGCTACAGGACGAAAACAGCTATCCACCTGACTTAGATGACTTCTTGCAACGAGCCGAAGAAGCACGACAAATGGCAAGATACCGAATACGCCGTCAACAGCGCGTCGACTCTAGTCGGTACAACAAGCGACGCAGTGAGGCACTTTATCATCCCGGTGACAAAGTGTGGATATGGATCCCAGTGCGCCGCCGCGGACTCTCTGAAAAGCTTCTTTGTCGATACTTCGGCCCTTATGAAGTACTCAACCGTATCAGTGACGTCACTTATGAAGTCAGATCCGCGGGACACGTGAGCTCAAGACGCCGCAATACCACGGAAGTGATACACGTAGTCCGCATGAAGCCCTATCATGACAGATCGTCGGAAAACGAGTGAGAGGGCGCATGCATCATTTTACTCTCTCAAGCATCGGGACGATGCGTCTGAGGGGGGGGGGGGGGGGGATAATGCCGCGACAGGTTGGCCACGTTCAAGTAGCCGCCGCAATCATCATGGCAAGAGCACCAGCAAGACCCGGCTGGCATGCGTCACGCGTTGGTGCGCTCCAACAACGAGGAAGAGGAAGTTAGTTGACTCTGTGCCTCTCGGCTGCTTAGACTCGACGACCATAGTCGTTAGGCTTGTGGGCACAAGTTCGCCCTAATAAAGTTGCTTGTTTTTTTGGCCTATCTGCCTCAGCATCGCTACAATATCTTATCTTTACCCACATTTAGAGTAACCTTCATCTACATAGTCACCATAACAAGATTATCTAGTCCATATGTTGGAAGCCATTATAAATAGGGCAGGCAGATTCACCTACAATAAAACATGACACCATAGAGTTTCCTAAATATACACTAGAGAGAACTCTGGCGATAGCGTCTATGGGAACTACCATGCATGGCAAATCAGCGAGCAAGGAATGATGCGTAGTACACGGATTCGTCTAATCTTCCTACTTCTGGATTCGTGTGGCTTGGAGCTGTTTTCTCACAAAACGAAAATCAGCAAATATTCAGTGATGGCACTTCACCACCTTATCCTGTTAGGCTTACCATTTCAAATCAAGTCATGAAGTTCAAAAAAGTT
Organism: Rhipicephalus microplus; assembly: GCF_043290135.1. Taxonomy (NCBI): domain Eukaryota; kingdom Metazoa; phylum Arthropoda; class Arachnida; order Ixodida; family Ixodidae; genus Rhipicephalus; species Rhipicephalus microplus. The sequence goes on along the minus strand of NC_134701.1, from coordinate 135,701,469 downwards.
TGTTCTTTTCTTTGAAACAAAACCGAAACCATCAATAAATGAAGCCACAAGTGGGGTTCGCCACCCGCAAGTACGAAGAGTAGGCAAATCTGTGAACTACCCATCATTCCCAGGCTCGCTGAATGATCGCAGCACCAGAATCCCCTCAGGTTAATTTTAGTAAACTATGCATGACATGGCCCAGCCATATCACTGCTCTTATATGTCTCTTTCACTGGTAGAGTATTGTGATGAATTTCAGTGCTGCTTTATCCTCTTGTGTACACGTCTTGGCACATTCACAGCACACTTAGTTTCATGTGCACTCATGGTTACACGCAGGCATTTAAGTTGTCATTACAACCTAGGTGATTGCATATTCAAATCACAGTCTTTTGAATCACATTGCATCTAACTGTAATTGTAAAATTTTTAGTAGACTTTCAGTGATAATCTGCTTTTATTACATGTTAGTATTGTGTAACATTGTTGCCCCTTGCCATTTGTAGTCTTTGTTTTACTGTTTTTTCCTTGTATTTTTTATCTGTCTTTCAGTTACTGATGTCCTCCTATCGGCGTGTAAGGTATTTTGAATAAATAAATAAACTGGCTCTTGGTCTTCTCACATTGAGGGCTACCCTCACCAGCCTATGATAATTTCATTCTACCTTGCCCCTAACTTCTCTAATGTGCATTGCCTGGGTCCCAGGATTATATAAAATCTACCACTCTGTTTCTCTGTGAGGACTTTCCATATCCTCTTCCTATTTATATAATTTCAGGAAAAGGTGTTCATTATGCGGAGTTCATTTAATTCTTCTAACATGTGTATTATTTAAGGGTGTGTGAATATTGATGTTTAGAATTATAATTGAGTGCTTTGATTCGACTTTCAAATACAGAAAAATATCTAAAATGTCTAAACACAGCCTAATTGCGCAACTCTATTAGGGTGGTGTCCCTAAAACTAATGCAAAGGCATTACAGTAGGCTTTAAAACTCTCACTGATACCCTGGTTTGAAAGCCAGCACATGTTGCCCTTGAGATTATGCCATTCCTGCATGTCGTGGCTCCAGCAAAAAAAAGGCAGGGAACATACTGGAAAACTGTTGTATTGCAAGCAAAAAAAAAAGTCAGATCTAGTCAAGAAACAGAAAATTACTTCACTGAGCTTGTGAACAAAAGAAAGGTTTGAAATACTGGAAAGAGTTTTGAACTGCACTAAATACAGGTATTACAAAAATTGCTTTCAGATACCTTCCCATCTGCTGAGGTGACCAGCGATCACAGGTTTTTGGCTGCTGGAAACACCATGAGATCACGACGAGAGCCTGAAGACTTGTAATGAGGCATGACTTTTGTTTCTTTATGACAATGTGTGCGACAGCAGTTTCTCACCGTGCTGTGTGCTCGAGAACATGAGCAAATTTGATTTTCTTAGTTATTTCTTTTCATTGTCAATAAAACCTTTAGTATGCTGTTTGATATTTTTCGCCGCTATATGGCACTACTTGATCCAAGATGAAGTCCTAGTATAAACCCTAAAGTTAATATTGTACCTCATCACCTCACCTTTCTGTTTCCTATCTTCACACTGAAGTCTTTCATGACTATGGTGTACTGAATATAGTTCTCTTGCATTGCATATTCAATATACTTGCCTATTACAGCTTCATAGTAAAGGCTAAACAGAGGAGCAAACGCCTGAACCACTTTAAGTTTCAAGTTTATATCTTATTTAGATGGATGACTAGGGTTGGTGGCCCTTCACAGACAATATGCAATTCTTGAATGTTTCCGGCAATGTTTTTGTGAACTAAAAACCCCATGCCGCACTGTTTTATCGAAAAGCCCTCTGTAGCAGTGCAGCCATTAGTGCTGTATGAGCCTTTCCAGTTCTAATATCTCTAAGGTCAATTATATTCCACTCGAAGTTTTCCAAATGTTGAAATAACTCTGTTAATCTAAGTGCACTTAAGAAGGTACTTGTGTTCAACATTGTGCAGGGCAGGTAACCACAGGTCAGTTAGACCTACAGTATAGATACCAAGGGATGAATGCCATAGGCAAGGACGGCAACGGGTCGATAAAGTCACACAATTTCAAAGTTCACTCACATATAGTGATACCAGCTCCCACAGAATAGGGTTAGTTGCATATTATTGGCAGAAGCCTTTGACCTAGAGTGTACATAAAATAATAACCCAAAAATGATGAATGGTGATGATTTGCTGGTATCTAATGCTAATATAGAGTGATGCAACAAGACGTATGAATTGTGTTAAACAAAATGCCAGGCCTGCACAGAAGACGGAGCACAGTCACAGCAAAAACTAGAAAAGCGGCCTTTCAAAACACTCATTGGGTAACTACTGCAAGCGAAAATGCATGATACCCACTAGGGTACTAAAAATAAAATTTCTTGGGTAGTAGGTCAACATTCACTATGTTATTTTTCGTCATTTTTCTGAGAAGCGTGTATCCGCTAAACACTTGCACAGAATGTTGAGCCAATTGTTCATGCAGTGCCTGAGGCCGATGAGGAATACTAGCTGAAATGGGTATGTGCCACAGTTAATAGGGGAACAAGAACAAACTTTTGTAATTGGTTGGAGTATTGGATGACCCCCTCGTTACACTATTCGCATTGTGCGGCGACCGGTTGTTCTTTTGCTGTTTTAAAACGCTTTGTAAGTCGTATTAACGCGACTGCTTTTCCGACATTAAGCCTGCCTAAGGCAAGTTTGCCAACAAGTCCTAAGCACCAGTTTGGCTCAGTGGTGGAATACTGGGCTGGCACCCTGCGCACCCAGGTTCGAGCCCCACTGTGTCATTGGTGCTAGGTTTAATTTCGAGCGATGTGGTTAAGGACACCGGCGGCGGTGGCGGGCAACTGCAAGTGACTTGAGTTGTGATAACATAACAGCTTTCGCTGTAAAAAGTATTGAACTTTTCTGATAGCTCACCAACTACCAGAAGGAGCGGGCTGCAGCTACTAATTCCACATAGTGGCAGGTTTCAACCAAAACTGTCATTAGCCCTGTTTTATTCTGACCTTTGGTTTGCACGCTACAGCCGCTAAAGTGAGCACATGGTCTAGCTTTTCTTTGAATTAGTGCCCAAATGGCAAAGAGCTGGAAGAATGATGTGTGTGTGTGTGAAGTACAGCTAAAATCTGGGAAAACTCTAACATAAAGATTTGGTTGCTTCATCAAGCATACGGGGAGCATTATAGGAGTTGTACTCAGTGCTATGAGTGGTTCAAGGATTCTGATAATGACATAATGTAGATCAATAACGATTCCAAGCCTGGACGACATTGTACATAAACAGATAATGACCACATTGAGAGTTCGTGCAGTGATTTGAGGATATCTGTATTGACTGTTGGAGAAATTGCTGACGAAGTGGGTGTTAGAATAGGTTAATGTCATGAAATTTCATTTTTTCTTTATTCCAAATATAAACTACATTGACAGATGCCACTTCCAAACAATACAGAAGGTCCTGGACAATACAAGAAGATACTTGCAGCCCATTAGTGCGTTCCAGGAAGCTTGCCAAAAATGGAAGAAACGATTGGAACACTGTATTGCCAGTAGAGGGGAGTAGTTTAAGGGAAGCAATGCTTAAAATGTTGTACCACAAGCAGTGAAAGGGTGAAAAACATTATTTTTTTTTACACATTTCGTATATGCATGCAACTTGTGGGAGTCGTTTCAAGTTTCATGAGTGCTCGTACACATGTGGGAATAAACAAAATGGCAGCTACCTTGGGTCAGAAAAACGAGTTGAAATTTCCCCATTTTTGAAGCACTCGGTTCAGAAAATGTGACTGTGGCAGGGAGTTACAAGTGTGTAGCAAAATATGTGGTACTTGAAATAATACATATGTTAATCTCGATAATTATACTCCTTAGATGATTGGAACCAAGCCACTCTGGGGAATTGGCCAAGACTCGGGCAGATGATTTGATCTTGAGTACCCGGATTTATACTAGAAATTATGGCATCGGGTAGAATGAAGTTATTCTTAATTATTAAATTGTCCACTTTGATTAGTCATCAAGAAACAGAAAAGCGCATGCAACAAATCTGTGTTTTGCAACGTAAGAAATATGCTCTACGTAATGATTTTGAGGAGAAGCGAGGTACAGTACACACTGAAGAGGCATTATATGCACTTTGTAAATGCTCTAGCTGATGACAAAATTATGGCTGAGCCATTTGTAATGGATGGGCAGCTTTAATCACCCACTTGTTAAGTAACTTGCCATGTATGGCACCTTGTTGTCTTATTCTTCTAGCACACTATATAACCTGTGTTGATGTGGTTCCTTACCTTATACGACACCTGATTTGGATATTTTTGAAAAGTAGCTTCATGCACCAGCGTGGCCCTGTGGTAAGACACTTGACTGCCACGTCAGCTGTTATCATGATCTCATAACTTTTCCTTTAAAACCATGAGCAATTTATGAAGCATGAAATTCAAGTGATTGACGTAGGGACGTTTCCACAGAAATGAGTATATTCCTGTCAAAGAGTGCCAGTATGGGATTCCCAAATAGTAGCAGCACAATGGCATGCCAAGTTGTCGCATTATTTCGTGGTTCATTTTTTAAAGGAGGTAATATGAATCTTGTAAACACTTTTGATGGTTTCGTGCTTTGTTTTCTTCATTTGTTATCATTAGTACCATTATTAATGCGATATTGGAAGTGCTAGTTGCATTCCCTCCTCACAAATTTGTAACTCGTGAAGTAGAAGCTTTTGAGGGTTCTGATTGTTTGTTAGGAGTACTATCAACTATATAAAATATGCACAATTGTGATTGTTGCTGCACTGTTCTATAAATCCATGACTTGAAACAATGCACAAAGCAAGCTAGTGCTAAGAAGTTGGAGCTCATTAGCATAAAGTGCCCTCCTTCGTAGAGCATATTAGGCCGACCCAAAAGAGACGCATGATACTGCATGTGACAAGAAAAGACATTGGTGACAGTACAAGATCTGATGCACTCTACATCTAAATGAAGCACATACACATGCAGCAAGTGCTTTGATAAATCTTGTGCTAAATTATTTCAAGTGCTCTGAAATGGGAATTGTGGTTCACTATGCATATACTATGATCTGTGAGGGTGGTGGTTTGGGCTAGTTGGTACGGTAGCATGACAATTGATGGTAGCGCAAACAAAGGATATCGACAAAAGAAGCCACATTCAAGACAACACAATGTTATGCGTTCTACTTCATGCATCTACTTCATGCAAAGTAGTTTATAATGATGATGCCTATGATGCAATATTTGGCATTGAGCCAAGTTTCATTGCATGAATGAATATGTTTTCATAAATCTAGCAGTTTCGCGCTCATCAAGGACTTACCAAAAACCTTAACTACACAAGAGTTCGAAGGGTAACTTATGGTCTGACACATCGGCAGTAATCTTACAGCACAGCCGCCGATTTCATCACAACAAAGTGCATGCTATGGTACGACAATGTGAAGATTGTTCATTAGCATATTTCTACGTGGTCGAGCAACACTTGAATGTAGCTTGCCGAGTCATATGAAATGTTTATCAGACTGAAAAAAGTGGAGGCCACTCTGGAACCACAATTGGCATTAACCCAACATGACAGCTGTATTTCAAGTACACATATGTCAAGTTTACTACCTTTTAATCAGACTACAGTACCGGCCCTACAGCCATAGTTAACATTACACTGATATGATGCCTGCATAGAATCTTTTTTCGAAAGCCGTTTCAAGACATGCCGTGGCTCTGTGGTAAAATACTTGACTGCTGTGCAGAATACCCGATTTTGATTCCTGCTAGTAGCCCAATTGTTATTCTTTGTATTATTTTGGTCAATGCTGCCAGTGCCAGATTTTATTTAAATTGCTCACATTTAAATTGTCAATATTTATATAAACTGTCATTACGTGCAACGCATACCACAGTGTACCGGCATATGCTGCCTGTGACTGGAAAAAGGGGTTTCATGACATACATAACAGGACACTCATTGTATACATGTCATAACCAGACAGTCATGTTCGTCATATTGTCATGCTCTGCTGTGCCTTTTTCAATCATACCAAGTTAAGGAGGTGAGCTCGATAGCACCCAGATGCAGGCCTCTAGATAGATATAAGTGCTCAAAGTGCCTTTGTTCTTTAAAAAAATGCTTTGCTTCTAAAAGGCTTTCTAGCATAAAAAGAAAAGCTGCTCAAGCATGCCACTGACTTACCCAAGGCGGAGCAAAAAGTAAACAAACATCTGAGAGACTGGAAGATGCATTGAGTGAGTTACTAAAAGCACAGGTTTTGTATATGAAAAAATATCTGTTTGTAGCACACTGTTTTGCTTATTGTCAATGATATTTACTGTTTGAAGTGAATAAATATGCACCATATGTATAAAAATAGCCAGTTACAAGTGAAAGTATTTATTCTAATTACATCTGCTATTTTCAATAGTGTTAGCTTGCAGCACCTTTCTGCTCTATTTCTCCCAACCCGCACATAAAATCTTCCACATTGTTAAGCATATCACTGGTACAAGATTATTGGTTCCACTGGGCACCCCGTGCTGAACCACCATTATCTAGGCCTTCCTACTACTCCGAAAGTGTGAGTGTGCCTTCTTTGTGTTTTCATTTTGAGTGCACTATTACCATTCCACCTTGGTGTATTCCTAGTCACCAAAATTAATGCATAAGTTATGAAGCATCAGAGGCAACAGAAAACAGCCACAATACGGTGTGGATCCTAAGACAAACAAGCTGGCATATTGTTTCCTTTAAGCTGCAAAAACTGTTTTATATTAGGACGCTTATTGCTGAAAACCGCTTGCTAAAACCAATGGGTGCATTTCGCAACACCGCGCGATCTTCAAAAGCCTGACTATGAAGGAACACAGAAGGATGTGCTGCATATCCTGAAGCAAATGGCTAGGCTTTGTTTACATACTTTCGGCAGTTTTATTGAAAGTGATGTTATTGTGAATATTATAGGATAAAGATTTTTGCTTAATCTTCTAATACATATGTTGAAGAATTGCCTTCATGGCTACAGATCGCTTAAAATTTAAAGCTTTCGGTGGAAGGAGTTTCAGTTCATGCAGTTGCGCTTTATGCATACATGCAGTAATACACTTTTATTAGAAAACTTTCGGGGGCTCAAATTGTTTTTAAAAAAGAATACTTGCGGACCAATTCACTGGACAGTCGTTCCGTCAGATAGACTCATGGCGAGGAGAAGTTCGGCCATCATGAGAAGGATCCTTTGAACGGAGCTCTTCAAGCGGCTTGCCGCCTCTCTCGCGCTTACTTTGTTGGCTTCACACCAGCGCACACATAAGGAAACTTAATTCCTAGAGAATAAAAGAACGCTGGCCTGGATTATGACGCCGGGCGTTTATTTAAAAAAAAAAGTGCACGGAAAGAGAGCACAAACGCGTTACGCAAACGAAGCTTGATCTCACCAGATAAATGCGAGTTTCTGCAGATCGCGCAGGCACTCGCATGCGGTTGCTTGTTGTTGACGAGCACGTACGCGAAACACAAATGCTCACGACAGACAGAAGTTTGCCTGCGGAAGGCGTTTCTTTTTCATTTTTCCTGCAATACTTCCACTTTGTGATGTGCGGTACCTCGTTGTTCCTCGATGGAGTCCAAACGCGCTTAGACATCTCGACGGGCAGGCGGGTCATAGGTGATACAGTACCTTGGCAGCATCACAGTCAAACTACAAACTAAACTTGCAACTCTTTCCGAACTGCTCCTACCAGAAACAAAGGTGCACGGAGCGTCGTGTTTCTCATATTGGCTTCCTTGAGGTGGCGACAACGCGCAGGCACCGAACATGCCGCACGTAAAAATGCGCAGTCGGCGCGCACTGAGTTGTTTTTTTCCTCCATGTTGGGCCGGCGTGTTTCGCGGGCGCAACAGGGCGGCGGCGCAACCTGGAAACGAGAGTACGGCGCGGAGGCCGTTGCTAGGCCACTGAAATTGAGTTCGCGCTTCTTTTCAAGTATTTTCTGTAGCACCAATACGCGATCTTTAGAAATGCACGGGCTTCTTTCTTTTTTTTTTCTTTTGCTGATCGCATAATTACCAACGAAAAGCAATAAACATTTCATTCTGTTGTCAAACGTCACTATCACCGACATTGTCTGTGATAGTTAACCCACAAGTGACTGTTGGAGCCCCACTCATACCACTGCTCACATAGAAGTGTGACAGCTTGGGCTAGTTGGTATGGCATGACGATAGTTATAGCGCGAGAACGAAACGACGACACAGAGACAAGTGTATCCTTCTTGTCTCTGTGTCGTCGTTTTGTTCTCGCGCTATAACTATCGTCACTGCTCACACTAACACGTAATCGCAAACCTTTAAAAAACGCGCTTTAGAACTATACGTAAGTAGCGCTTGCTTTCAAAAAATCCCGCAACAACTTTTTTATTTTAAAATACCATTACACTAAATTATAAATACGTCTGCGCTTTTTATGGGTTTTTGTGTTATTTTTGTTGCATATAAGTTTTAAAAACGTAAACACTTTTTTGAAGACAACCCTACTTCAGTAGCGCCAGTACTGCAGCTCCGCCTGCGGGTGTTTTCGAAGTGACCGCCGATAATCCGGCAGGCAAAAGAAATCTAGGAGGCTGTGGTCCAAAATAGCTTGGTGATAGCACCCCCACGGAGGTGGTGGTGGTAGTGGTTAGAAGATGAGAAAAGGCACCTAATTTCTGCAACCCGATCGGGAGCACGGCACAGTGCCTCCACGGAGGAAGGAATCCTCCATGTAGCCACATAACACCTATGATGTAGCACCGGTTGCACCCCCGGTAGGTCATAGCCTCCTAAAAAAATATAGGAGGCTATGGGTAGGTGTTCTGTGGGGGCACAGCACAGCGGCGTGGTTTGTTCATTCTTGTGTTGATCGGCGCAGCTCGACGCGCGTGTGTTTTGCGATGAGCTCCAGAGGAGCGAAGTACCGAACGGTCCACGCGTACGGAAAACGGCGAATGTCATGGAATAAGGGGAGAAAACGGGACACAGGAGCGAACTCCGCTGACCTCGCCGAGCAGAGAGAGCCGGTGCCCGCAGTAGATCGGTATAGCTCCTTCGTGTGCGACAGCGCGTCCACAGGCGCGTCCGTTTGCGCTGGTCACGGCCTGGCTGCGGGCCATGTTGACGGCGCGTGTGGCGTTGAAGACTCGTCCCTCTGCAGTGCCGACAAATCCGCGTGTGGTGTTGATGTGTTCACGTGCCGAATTAACGGGTACGCGTGCGCTGTTGACCGCGCTTCTGCGAGCAACCACAGATGTTCGCGCTTCGAGTATCCTACAGAGGATTTCGGGACCAACACTCACTGATGAAGAGATTGCGCGGCGGGAAGAGACGCGAGCGGACACTTTGAACGCAACCCTGGTGACACAGAAAAAATTTCAGCTACTCAACGATGGCGAAAGTGACGATGATGTTGCTCCCGAGGCATCATTTTTTGTTGCAAACAAGGTGATGATGAATAAGCTGCTGTCGAAATTTCGCAGCCACCAGTGCGGGAGGGCCCCAGTTTGTCTTGAAACTGGACCTAATCTTGGGCTCTCTACAAAAATGGAAGTTATATGCGTCCACTATGGTACAATAAGTAAAAAGTGTTCGTCCCCATAGAGGTGTGCTGGCCCTCAGTAGACCAACCCCTTTGAAATTAATGTACGTGCCGTGAGAGCTGTGCAGTCTGTGGGCAAATATCAAACTGCACTGAATGATGTTTTTTCCCACATGGACATATCACATTGGGGTTTACATCACAAGTCATACAGGAGGCTTCACTGCAAGCGTAGTCACCTTGCCACTGCATCAGCAGCCACAGCAATAGAGGCGGCAAGTGCCAAGAGAGTGTGACAGATATATCAGGATCTTGGATGTGCCCCTGGGAACATTGATGTCATTTATAATGGCACATGGATGACGAGGGGTCACACAAGCCACGTTGGTCTTGGCTGTGCCATCGAGTTATACTCTGGCCTTGTCCAGGACCACTGTTCTCTCCAACTACTGCCAGGGCTATACTCTTGTACCAAAGCCTCAAGACTGTGGATACTCGGAGTGGTATGGAAAACACAAACTGCAGTGCAAAAAAACAAAAAACAAAAAAAAACACAGAAGCGAATGCTGGGCAAATGGAAACGATTGCAGCAAAGACCACGTTTCAGCGGTCACTTAAAAAACATCAGCTCTGCTATACAAGCGTCCTTTGTGATGGTGATAGCCGCACCTTTCCCACCCCCAGTGAGTATGGCTTCATACCCATTCACAAGCAAGAATGTGTAAATCGCGTTACGGAAAGAATGGGCACAGCTTTGTGCAACCTCGTGAAAAACAAAACAAGAGCAAGGACTGAGAGATCAGCATGAGTGAAAGAGGCCGCCTCTCGCAAGGCCTAATTAAAGAACTCACGGACTGTCATAAATAGGCTATCAAAAGTAACTTAAATGATGTGCCTGCCATGCAAAAGGCTATCATGGCTACTTTTCACCACATCACATTGACTGATAAAGAGCCTCACCGTGAGCATTGTCCAACTGGAGTCAGCTAATGGTGCAAGTTTAATGCTGTGGCAGCCTCAGAAGAACCAGCACCTGCACACTAGCTGCAGCTTCCTGCACATGTTTGGGCAGGGCTGCTGCCTATATACAAGTAAGTGCCTTTCTGCTAGAAAACTTCTGGAAGGATGCCAGCAAAGAACAACTCAAAACGCCATCGAGTCACTAAATGTTGTGATTTGGTCGCTCCAGTCCAAAACACAGTTGGTGAGAGTGCTGTGGCAGATGCAGTTTTCCGTTTTAATGCTGGCTGGGGGGTAAAGCACTTCAAAAAATTACCCAACAGCTTGGCTACACTCCAGGAACGTGCTGCCCGCGGCGGGCTGCTGAAAAGGATGCACAGTGCATCAAGAAGTCAACTAAAGTGCACTAAACTGCTCCAAGGAAGCGTAAAACTGACATGAAGTCAAAAGAAAATGCCTTCAAAGGCAAAGGACTACATCACAGGCAGGTTATTGGTGCGCATAGCTAATATTAAACTGATTTCATGTAATAAAACTTTGAGCTCCGTTTTCTCAGCTTCCATTTTTTTGTAAAGTTGCTATCGGTCGTACCAGTGCTACTTCATAACTAATGAAGCTAAAATCATTCTGTTTTTTAAACCTAGCTTCTGAAACAATGGTGAGCGCAGTAACGCTATTCATTTTTGCCTGCAAGTCATGAAAATGTTATAATTTTGTTTTTGCAAAAGTTGTCAGTAAAAAAACATGCATAAGACATTTCAGAAATTTTTGCTGTGCTCATTTTGACATATAAAAAATAAACGAATAGCATTATGGCACACACTGGGTATTGCTGAATGTGTGTAAACAAATATGTTACCAAAATTAAGTTTAATTAACCAATTATTAAGGTATGATTATAAAGGTCTATCAAATGTTGTAACTCAGAAACTATATTAGATATCTTAAAGTTGATTTCATTTATGATGTCAGCATAGCAAATCTTATCAGTGTACCAAACTTCATCAATATATCTATATATAAATAAATAAGATAATTTTCACTGCCACGTCCTCCCTTAAAGACGGCTGCATATCGGTGCAGTGCGAGCCACCCTCCGTTCTGCCATCAACATGCCGAAATGACCAGGTCATTGCTGAAGTGAATGCTGTGGTAATGCGGGACCGCCGTGTGACTATCCGAGAAAGCGCAGAGAAGGTGGGCATCAGCACTTTTTCTGCACATTCCATTATGACCGAAGATTTGGCCACGAAGGGAATTGCAGCGAAATTCGTGCCAGAACTGCTCATGGTGAAGGAAAAGGAACTTCGTGTTAAAGTCTCACAGGACATGCTAGATTTTACAAGCAGTAACCAAAACCTAATGAACACCATTATCACTGGTGACGAGTCTTGGGTGTACGGGTACGACCCGGAAACCAAATCCCAGTCATCACAGTGGAAGCGTTCCACATCGCCAAAACCAAAGAATGCCCGCTAAGTTCGCGGCAATATCAAAGTGATGCTGAGTGCTTTCTTTGACTCCCGCGGTGTGGTACACCACGAGTACGCACCACAGGGTCAAACAATCGCCAAAGAATACGACAGAGATGTCCTCCGTCGCCTACGTGATGCTGCGTGGCGCAAGAGACCTGTAATGTGGTCAACAGAAAACTTACGCATCCATCACGACAATGCGTCTGAAGATTCCTCATAATTGGTTCAGATTTTTTTGCCGAAAAGTCAGACTCGTGTAGTTCAACAAGCTCTTTACACTCCTGATATGGCCCCCTTGCGACTTCTGGCTGTTTCCCAAACTCAAGAGGACATTGAAAGGAGAGCGATTTCAGAGAAGGGATGACATTATGGCGGCAACGACAGCTTAGTAAACTCCATTCCGAAAAAGGCTTCCTCAGAATACTTCGCTTTGACAATGCGAGAAGCCCTTGCATTGTCAAAGTTGGTGTTTCCAGTCATTGAGGGATGTTTGTGTTTGTTCATGTATGATGTCATCATCTTTTATTTAGTTGGTTTTGCACAAATGTTAAATCCATTATACGAGGAATATCCATAAGAAACAAATAGTTCTGGGCTGGGCAGAGATACCGTAGTAAGTCTTTCTTCTGCTGGGTCATCATTGTGCAACATTTTTCAAGTTTAGTGCATCCAGTAGTACCTACAAAGAAGCTTTTTTCCAACTATGGAAATGTTTTTTAAAGTGTCAGTTTTGTGCACTTATCACTCTTTCTTCTTTTCCCTCCCTTTCTCTCTCTTTTTTTTGTTATGGCTAATTTAAGTGAAGTTGGCTTCTCCCTCTGGCTCTTCGCAGACAGCATTTATAGCAGCAACAAGCATGAAAGTTTGATTTGCTATTTGCTGCCAAAAGCTTGATTGCTATTTCAATCTTTCATTTTAAGGTTATCACCAAAGTCTTTCCTGCATGAAACGGCAAGATGCATCATAGTGACATGGCTCAAACTAAGGAAGCATAGATGCTGCACCAACTGCTTACCATTTAGCCCTACACTGTGTTTTAGGTCTGAGTCGTTCACACATAAGAATGTGTTCTTAGAAAATTCCTCTATAAACAGTGCAATGTTAGGGCAACTATAGTGTGCATGAAAAAAGCACCTAGCTCAGACTTCTACAGTAAGTGCTCAATAAACAAATGACCATCATATAACAAGACCTGTTTTGGATGACATAGCTAGCTCAAAATTTGTACTATCTATTATGGCATTATATTAAGTAACAATATTTGTGGGCTTGATGACTATGCTTGTGATTATTTTCACCGTTGGTAATTCATTGTTTCTCTCTTTTATCTCTCTAGGCATCTGTCTTGAAACATTGGAGGACTGTGAGACCGACCTTGGGTGGCAAACTCGATAATATGAGCACCTGTTGTCTGCATTGTTTTAATATCTTAGATTATTTTTGTTGAGCACTGCATCTTGTAAATTGACCTTGCATCTTTGCAACCTATTCTGTCGATGGTTAGCCTTGTACACGTGATTATTTCATGTTTTTCTCTTATGCTCATGCATTCATTCACTTTGTTTCGGTGTATTTGTTCCCCACCTTATTGTTACTGTTGTTCCACGTATTTCTGAAGACACGAGTTCAGTTTTATGTGTTACAAGTGTTTCAGTTCATACAATTGTGTGAAAGCATTTCTAGGGAATACACTCCAATCTCATTATAATGAAAGTGCATTTCACACAAAGGTTCATCCTATCCGAAAATTTCTTTTAAGATATACACTCAAACCTTATTAGTATAACAAAGTTGTATCTGAAACGACAATAAGTTTGTTATATATGAAAATTTGTTATAAAGGTGTCTTTATAACACTATATCTACTGCAAAACAATTTTTCATTTACTTCGTTAAAATTGATACTTTGTTATATCTCATTTGGCTATACTGAGGCTTGAGTGTATTCGTAACAAACTATCTATTGCAAGACTATTCTTTGTCTACTTCATTATAATCGATATTTCGTTATATAAAAGGAGCACTGACATCAAATTTACTTATGCCAAGATTTTTGCGTCAGCAAGTAGCTATAGATCCCGTAGCAGCGATTCGTGACCTAAAATGCAACTGAGGGAGGAATAACTATCACTTTTATTGATTTATACTACTGGGATCTAGCACTATTCAAAAATAGCCGGCAATACCGCCATTTTTAGCGCTGGGAGCACCAGCAGTGGCACTACCTCGCGGTTACCTCCACAGCTGGCCACTTCTCCACAGAAAAGAGTGACGTGAGGCTCAGCTGCTCCGCAAACATTTCGTCTGCTTGGCGGACACATTCAGTCATGCTTCGTCACCTGCATTGCTGTCGTCGCCGTACAAAGTGTCGACTTGGGTTCAATACGATCTCCTGGAGCTTGGAATCCCCACGGTTCGCGACGTCGCAAATTATTTTTGCTTCGATCGACCTTTTTCAGAACAGTGATTCCGAAATGGACGTTGTTCCAAGCAGCACTGCCAAGGTATCCGAGGATGCACGCTTCAGGCATGTTCGCTCGTGTGTCTCAGTTAGCTATATTGGTGTGTTTTGGCATGCAAAGCATTCAGGTATACGCAAAGGGGTCAATGCAATATAGCTATCGTGAATGAGCATCAGCAGAGAACCAGAATACATTTCCTGCTTGTCAGGTCGCCCCGCCGCGGTGGTCTAGTGGCTAAGGTACTCAGCTGCTGACCCGCAGGTCGCGGGTTCGAATCCCGGCTGTGGCGGCTGCATTTCCGATGGAGGCGGAAATGTTGAGGCCCATGTGCTCTGATTTGGGTGCACGTTAAAGAACCCCAGGTGGTCGAAATTTCCGGAGCCCTCCACTACGGCGTCTCTCATAATCATATGGTGGTTTTGGGACGTTAAACTCCACACACACATCAATCAATCCTGCTCTTCAGGTTCTTTTTCGTGCCTCCAGATGACCCCATCTATCCAGCCTCTCACAGTTGACACGTTATTACCACTTTTATGTGGATGCGAAGTCTACAGATGATTTAAAATTCAACGATACCTGCTTGTTACTTGTTAGTGATGATATCTGACTACATGCTCTTCCACTTTTGATAGCTTGTGGTTGTGTTGATAAGTAACACATACGTGATATGAAAAGACACCCTCATTGCGCTTTTTCCGTGCTTGAACTAGACGACTGCAACTGACTTGCAACTCGCAACGATTCCCCGACATGCTGACCAACAAGCACTCGTTTAACCATGCTCTTTTTTTTGCCATTCTTTTAAAGGTATTTTTTATCTTGATAATTTGACGAAATCATTCAGACCGGTGCAATGAAGATCAAATGCGACGAGACACGGCTGGGCTAGACTGCACCTGCGCGCGCTAGCGCCGCCCCAGCCCGGCCGTGGACGAGCGAGTGCGTTTCTGCACTTCGATGCCACGATAAGAACACTCAAATCATACACGTCATAGCTACTAAGGCATCGTCACTCAGGATGGTATTTGCGGAATGTATCACATCGAACACGTAGCACTAGTGTTGATGTCGCAGGGCAGTCCATTTTTCGTTTTTTCTCCTTTGATTTTCTACGCTGTTTGACAATAAATTAAAGTAACTTCCATGAGACGAATGCCGTTAAAATTGGCCAAGAAGACCTATGCATACCAAGCGATCGAGTGATGGGCACATCTCGATATTGAAATTTGATGTCGGTGCTCCTTTAGAGTTGTAGTGTATTATTGTATTCTGGTTGATAGTACTGAAACTTGTTCAGCGTGTATTTGTTCCCTTTTATTATGGACATCTCTATCCTATTTCAGCATTTGCCTTAAATAAATAGAAATTTCCGCTTCTGTTGTTTTATGTCATCTTTTTCAGAGTAGCATGCAGTCTCGTTCATTATGATTTTTAGGGCATGTTTATATGCATAATAACATATAAAAAGTTTTAAGGAACTATTGCAGAATAGAGAGGATGTGACGTTATGTTGAATACTGTTTTTATAGTAATGGTATGAATGTTTTTCAACAAATTCATTCTTTAGCAGTGGCACATGTGGAGTCACTGAAATAAGAACTGACCAGCTGTGCTTTTTTTTTTTAATTCCTGTCAAGACTTCAATTCCTGTCTAAGCAATTTCTGTCATTTAGCAGTAGTCTCTTTTCGTTGTTGTTGGCATTTGATAATCAAGTTTACAGTGGCTGCATTTCTCCAAAAGGGAAGTGCAATACACTTGCCTGTTTAAACAGTTCACATCAAGGAACCCAAGATGGTCATAAATTAATATCCATTCCCCCACTCAGCAATACTTACAAACATAAGAGTGCAGTTCTTTAGTGACATACCACAAAAACAATTTTTGTTTAAAATAACGTGCAGCTCTTGACAAACCCTTCTTGTTTTCTTTGTGCAGAGTTGGGCTCTTCCAACAGTCCAGCAACTACAGATGTTGTACCGCCACCCCAAGGACGTCTTTTCCCATGTAAATTGTGTGGCCTTAAGGCTAAGAGTTTCTACCATCTGAGAGTACATGTCATGTCTCACACTGGAGAGCGACCGCATGGATGCCACCTATGCCCCCAGCGCTTTTCACAAAAGAATAATCTGAAGTGCCACCTACGCACTCACACGGGTGAACGGCCATATCAGTGCCACATATGTTCCCAGAGTTTCACTCAAAAACCCCATTTGACAAGACACCTGCACATTCACCTAGGTGAGCGGCCGTATAAATGCCTCACGTGTTACAAGAGCTTCGCCTTAAAGTACAACTTAAAACAACACATGCGCGTTCATACGGGTGAGCAGCCGTATAAATGCCTCACGTGTTACAAGAGCTTCTCCTTAAAGTACAACTTAAAACAACACATGCGCATTCATACGGGTGAGCGGCCACATAAATGACCTTCATGCACTGAAATCTTTGTGCAGACTGTCCATTTCAGAAGTTATCTCGATCGGCATGATTGTCAGCAATGATATCAATGAAAATTCTGCTGTTCAACATCTTCATGAAGCCACACTTGATGGATTGTTTCAGAGAATCGGGGCTGTGCTTAGTTACTTTGGGCCACGCGTAACCTGAACCTAGGCGGGAAGCGCTGGCTGCAAAATTGTGAGCAGAGCATTGTAATGCGCGCTGTAAAGTCTCACATTATTGTTTTGCATTTCGATGCAGGCGGAAATGTTGTAGGCCCTTGTGCTCAGATTTGGGTGCACGTTAAAGAACCCCAGGTGGTCGATATTCTCAGAGCCCTCCACTACGGCATCTCTCATAATCATATGATAGTTTTGGGACGTTAAACCCCACATATCAATCAATCAATCAATCACTTTATTGTTTTCATTGTGCTTCACTGCTATAATGTTCATTCGCCAATCTGGTATTCAGTTTGTAATAAGCAGTATGAAAACATTTGTTTGCACTGATGAGGTACCACACCTTCATTTTGTCAAGTCAGAATTTTCGGAGTGGAAACTTGAACAGGCGTACAGACACGAAACAATTGTTCTGCCTAGCAAGCCATCATCTGTGCATGTGTGCTATATGTCCTAATAAGATTATCATTACGGAATCCTCAGATGGGTGAGTGATGCTTCACAGCATTTTAAACAGTCAGGCCAAATTGTTATGGGATGAGGTAGCACACAGTAGGTGAAAAGACGAATACAAAAACACAATGACGACAAAGTGCTTGTTGCTTCACCTGTTGTGCTCTGCTGTATGTCATAATGATCAACCAACTAGCCAAGAATTACCTTTTAATAAGGGAGAAGACATATTGGAATAACTAAAGGTCTTATTGGAATAACAGTGAAACCAATCTCTTGAGATCAATTTCAAGATCATATCGATTTCGTTTGCGAATGATTCCTCTCACATCACCCTATACACGCAGTGCTGAGGGTCTTTGAAAAGGGGTGCAAGAAAGAGCACAGTCATCAATCACTTGAGCAGCAGGTAAATAAATGTATGAGAGAGAGGCTGGATTGCAGGGAGTATTTTATACCGCTAGAGTTGAGCAAAATCTACCATGCGGGTATGTGAAAAATTCTTCATGTTGTGAGAGGGTTGCAGGAGAATGATGTGTCATGTTGTGACCACTTCTTTGCTCAGCAAGAAGTGACAGAGAAGTCAGTACCCTCAACACTGACTACGAACATTCGTTTGATAATCATCACTGTGCCACTGAGTATTCATTGTCCTGGTCTATTGAGCTTTTCTGCCATTTCACTCAACCTGCTTCGCAAGTAATCGGTGGTAATTCCGAAGGCTGTGCAAATTAGGATTTGGGATAACTTGTCGTGTGTGCTCTTCTTCAACTTCTGCGCACTCTTTGGTGCCATTTCTCAATTTAGCTTGCATTATCTCAGACAAAGAAGCGAGGGGAAGTTTATGTATTTATTCAATTCGTCGTTTGTTGATCCTATTTGCATTGCGAGTTAGTGCTTGAATTTTTCAGAGGCTGTTAGTGCTCGCTTGTCAGCATTGGACATTATGCTCTTATGTGTAATGAAAACCTCATCGTTTTTTACATCACATTAGCGTCACCTAATATCTCTCTTATGTCTCACTCTTGAAAACGAAGTTCACAAGCTTGTAAATACTGGCTCATTTATTTGGTCAAACAGACTGTAAAATCTTGATTCTGATGTGTGCCGTGCATGTCATTCCTTCTCTGACTTCTGTGTAATTGTTGCCTTCTGTAGTGTTTACTTGTGGAGAACGTTATGTCGTCTGCATTCTAAACTCATATTTTTCTTGCGTGTTTTTTCTGGAACCTTTTTTTCACCGCATGCAATTATTATGATTTGGTATTCATTTTCCCCTTGTATACGAAAACTCTGCACCACATTTGACATTAACTATTAGTCACATGATCAACACAGCAAGTATGTTTTGTGACATTAAAAAAAATACTGCATTTTGTAAACAAATTGTATAATTGGTGGTCTCAATTCTTTTGTTATAGGTAAATCAAATTTCTAATATTTTTGTATGCCTATAATTGCAAAAGAAGTTGAATAGTGGCTGTGATGTGCCCATTTGTTGCCAATGATGGCGGGCACAGTCACAAATATTTATTAATAATCAGGGCACCCTGCTTTAAATGCAAATGCATAGGTTTGTGAATTCACTTTCATTGACCAAAGGCCTGTAGTTTTTTTCTTTATAAGCACTATGACTATTGCTTTTTGGCAATCAAACTGCCCTATTGAGCAAATTATCAAAGGTTGCTGGGAATACTATCACTTAGATGACCTCAAAACTAGCGTATGTCTTCATGCTACAATTTTATTTTCCCAGACCTCTGTGGATCCATTATTTCGTAGTAGTTATACAAAAAAAAGGAGGGGAGAGCCAGTGAAATAATAATGGTTATAACGACAATATAAATTTCTTTATTAGTACATTTCCTATGATGAGTGCCTTGCCAAACTTGTTTTTGGATACCTCAGATAAAGTTTGATGGCAAAGAGCAGACTAAGTCCAGCCACTCCACATATATCCTATTCGCCATGAAAGCCATTTGAGGTTAGGTTAACATTTCCTAACTGAATTGATAGAGAGAGAAAAACTTTATTATTTATATATATTCAGGGAGTAGGAAGGAGATGCTCCGGTGCGGGTTAACCCTCACACACACTAGGTGAGCTCCTCGTTACAGGAGTCCATTGGCAGCCAACGTGACTCGAGCTTGGTTGACCAGGGCCTTCTGCATCGCCAGATCGGAACAGCTGAGCAGGGCTGCCTCCCAGTCCTCCCGGGTGAGATTTGATTTTGGGGTGACGTGCAGAATTGACTGGCATGCCCACACCTAGTGGAAGATGTCAGAGGACTTTTCCGCACAGTGCGGGCATTTTTCTGTACACGGAGGATCAAGATATTTGAAAACTGCCAGCCACAGCAGTGTTTTGGTGTAAAGGTGTAAGGAGTAAGCATTCTTCTACCTTTGTAAGGCCCTTACAGGGTTTATGAAAAATCGCATGGCCTAATCGATAGAATTCAGTAATTTCCCGAAATGTCAAGGCCGGATTAGGTTCGGGATCCATGCCGAAAGGTCTGAAGGCGTTACTTGGAGAGTGAACGTGCGGGCAGCGGTGTCTGTCGTTTCATTGTCCTCAAGGCCCGTGTGAGCTGGAGCCCATATGATGCTATGGGACACGGTGGCCCTGACGTAATTGCTATTTTGTTAGATGTTGTACGCCAGGTATGGGACTAACCCACATTGATTATTTCTACAGGCCCCTCTCGAGTCCGGAATGATGACGCGTGAGTCCAGGTCTGTGGCAGCTAGCACGATGGCGACTTCCTCCGCATGTGTTATGTCCTATGCTCTGAATGTGAAACAATTCACTGCGATGTTTTGGTGGACGACTGCAGCCATGTACCACCCCCCATGGTGAGGGCCGGAGGCGTTTACATAAAATATGCCGTGTTTGTTCCCATAGTGGCGGGCTAGTGCCTCCGCCCACGCAAGGCACCTGCCATTGTGGTCGTCACGTGTCATGTTGGCCGGAAGAGGGCACACGTGCAGGGCGTATCTCCAGACTTCTGAGATGCATACGCGCACCTCCATCTCTGTTGGATGGTGGATGTGCAGTCGGGCTAATAGGCGGCGACCCGACGTAGTCTTTGGAAGTCTCATGTATTGATTGGTCAAGTGTGCCTCCCGGAGCTCTGCAAGTGTTTACCATCCCCAGGCCCATAAGGCGCTTGTTGAACGTGGTTATTGGTAGATCAAGGGCACGCTTGTACATCTTCCTGAGAATCGCCTCTAGGGCGTTCTCATCGAACTTGCGCAGGTGGAGGTAAGGAGCCGAGTAGAGAACTCGACTGGTTACGAATGCATGCGCCAGCCGCAAGGCGTCTCTGCAACGTAACCCTCCGCGCTTGTTGGAAATCCGGCGGACCGTACGGCCCACCTGGTTCCCTACCTTACGCAGTTTTGTCAATGTTGTATCGACCCCTCGGGTGAATAAACTCAATATGGCTTCGTGGGACATCCCATCCAATCGAATGGAAGACAGTCCAGGTCACTTTCATTCCGAAAGCTGGCAAAGCCATACACATGGACAACCTTCGCCCCATCTCTCTCACGTCTTGTGCCGGAAAGCTGATGGAGACTATGGTGCTAGATCGCTGGACCGAGTTTTTGGAAAACCCACTCATATTTTTAGACACAATGTTTGGGTTCTGCTCGCACCGGTCTGCACAGGATATTCTGCTTCAATTAGACCGCGAAATTCTAAATCCTGTCGTATACCCTCCTAATGGCAAGGCAGTACTCGCCCTTGATTTGAAGGGGACCTTTGACGTCACGCATGACATAATACTGGGACACCTTTGCCAAACCAACTGAATTGATATGCGTATAAATGATTTGCAACTGATCTTACCACTCCTGTGGACCAGAAAATAGAGGATATCAAATTTTTCTTGATCACATATCTTAAGGAAGGAAAATTTTTGTTACTGTATTGTGTATCTTTAGTGTTGCCAAAAATAGAACAGCAATGAACCTTGAAACAAGTTTGCCTATTGTATTACGCAGACTGCAAAACTACTGCTGTTTTCAAGTTTTCTCTTTAGGAAAAAAATCTGCAATTGTGTGCAATAGCTTGTCATTACATCGTCACGTTCACCTTCCAAGCATTTACTACTTTTCAATGATATTATATTGCATCAGCACATAAGAACTGACCACACCTACACGTTGCAGTGCGTCGTTGCGCGACTTTTTGACACAGCGCCGCGCCCTCTTCCTATGGGGAGAAAGGACGCATGGCCGAGCGAAGTTGCACGCCCTCTTTCTTCATAGGGGGAGGATGCAGCGCCGCATCAGAAATCCGCTCGGTCAGGCATTTACTATGCTTGAGTAACACTATTCTTCTCACGACAAGCATGGATGCAATAACAAAAATTTCAAACTTCATGTTGACGAAGTTTTTATTCCAAACCTGCGCAATATGATAATGGCCGAGTCAATATCAAAATAATTTTTGTCCTTGACAATAAACTGTTATTCGTTATCACTAACTCTTTCAAATAATGTTATGGGAATAATGAGGTTTTCTTTGAGATATTGGTAATCAATAATCTCATAACATTGTCATGATAGAAGCGCATATATTTTTTCAACTCTGAACAAGCTTGTCAAAAATCTGCTAAATGTTATCTGATAATTTACCTTTCTGTGAGGTATTTTTTACAATCATACTGTGCACACGTCAATACAGTGCTGCCACCAGTAGCCATGAGGTGGGCACTGTCTATCGAAATGCTATGAAACATTATCGATGCAGCGTTAGAACATGCAGACGTAAGACGGAATGCACAGGACAATTGCAAAATAGATTTTTCAGTTGTGTAAGCACTTGTCGTGTGCACATTTTTCTACCTATTCATGTTATAGCACTGCATTAATCAAGCAAGCATTCTAACTGGCCCAGCTTTTCATTTTACCAATGTGAAAAACCTGCCTAGACATTGTGGGTCTTGTGGCTCTGGCTACATAGGCTCAGTGAGAACAGCCTTCCCAAGTCCACTAAATTTGCATTACAGTGTCTCTTGAACTGTGAAAAGGAAGCCTAAAAAACTGAGACTGATTCCCGGTACAAGTGACTGTTTTCATTGGCGGTGCATGGTGGTATGAAAAATTTCCGGAAAGGGAGTGTAGCGGGGCCTGAAGCCCAATAATGGTCCCCTCTGGCTACGTCCCTTATTTGCATTGTTGTCATATAGCTGACCGACTTGTCTAGTTGGTCAGCTATATCGAGACATACTTGAGGGTACCTGTATTGACATTTCTCTTTATATCGTTTCTGATTTTTCTTGCTGTAGTGTTTACGAGCATGTCATAATAATGTGTGGTGACACTCATTTAGGAGCACTCATCTGTTAGCAGTATCTCTTCAGACTCTCGCTCATGATTCATTGTAAAAGCCGATGGTTGTTTACCTCAACTGCGGATTTTCTAGACTGACCTATAGCTTGGCATTACTCGGAAATCATATTTTACATGTGCACTCACGAAAGTAACTATAGGTGACCATTATATCTGCTGCTAAACAGTTCATTCTTGTGTAATGTTCCTTCAAACTCCTCTGGTTGAAGTGTTAATGCTTATAATTGCCTTCATGAAAGCGGTATAGTACATGTGGAACTATGACGTTTCAGCACTAATTCTAGAATATTTTACCCGGATAAAAACGGTGTAGTATAATTTGTCTTAAAAAGGGTTCTGAGCTGCTGTTCTTTCTGTGCCTTCACCTTTTTGTATATTCTGTAATTATTTTTCATTACATTTAATAGATTGGTGTTTTGCAAATATTATGTGTTGTTTATATATCAATGCTCACTCTACCTGCATATCTAATTATTTACATTTGAGTGTGCCTAATGTTTCTACAGAAGTTAAAACGATCGTTATGCCCCGCAAAGGCGTCTTCTTCTGCAGCCGTTTGGTATGTAGCGACACCACGGACCCGAGCAAAGAGAGATGGGGGGGGGGGGGGAGGGGTGACTATTTCTTACACCTAGCCGTGAATGGCAGGGCCTTCTTAGCTAGCTGTGCGTGGCTAAGCTATATGGAAACGGCATGGCTTAGCTGTCTCCAATGAAAAAGTGGTTCTTGAGTTTGAGCAAACGCCAAGTGATTAAACCTTTATGCACCCCCCTCCCCTCCTCAGACATCTTTTCTCATGATAGTGCAACATACCCCCGAATAATCATTTGAAAAATTAGGCTTGTAATAATATTCAAATGCTTCAAATATTCGAACAAATATTCTAGTACTTGAATTTAGTTAGATTTGAACCTAAATTGTTGAAAATTTGGAAGTGTTCGAAATGAACAATTAGATGTGTATTAGTGTGCATGCAAGTCCTCCTGTAGAGAGAGTTTCTCTGCATTGAAGAGTTGCGAAGCTCTGAAAACTGTAATTCGCATGTAAGTTGTAAAGGTAGTTTCACTTTTGTGAAGCATTGCTAAGTCGCAAAAACAACTTATCAGGAAATATCTGCACTTCCGCGATGTCTTACTTTAAAGCTAAGAACATGTTACCGTCACCCCGATTACACATTTTCTTTAAGTTTAAAAGCTTGTTATACAAGCCTATGTGCTCTAACTATGTATAGTAAACAATAAAATGTTAAATATTCTACAGATTATCACTTGCATTCTACTGAAAAGTAAATCTGGCTCCAAATGAGTCGCTACCACCATATATTCTGTTGGTATTTTTCATCACACCTAATAAATTGGTGTTTTGCAAATATTGTGTGTTGTTTATATATCAGTACTCACTCTAATTGCATATCCATTGATTTGCGTTCGAGCGTGCAAAGCGTTTCTACAGAAAAATATCTACGCAGGCCTTGTCTCGATTATTTGAAAATATTGTGTACCATTGTTGTGACACTACAAATCCACCCTTTTTCTATTATAACACGTAACATGTGCTATTCTAATTTGATTGAAAACTATTTGACCACAATCACTATTATCCTCAAGTTTCCTTCAGACCTAAAATTCACTATTCACAGAAGCCTAGAAAAAGTATCCCCGAGTTATCAGCTAGAGAAACATGAACTTCATTTTTTGGAAGACAGACAGCCGCAACCTTACACTTGTGGTAATTTCAGCGGGTAGAAAAGCCAATGCGGTGACTCTCATATGGATCCACAAGGCCGTGTCAATGAGCAATTTTCGTTTTTTTTCTGGTACGTTTATTGAATCGAAAGAATGAACGTAAACATATTCAAACACTCCGACAAAACATTTTTTCTATTCATCTCAAAATTACTCCTCTAGTCATTGTGTCTCTCCTCACATAGAAAGGTATTGAGAATTTATGTGGGAGTGACTTTTTTCTAATTTGTTTCAACACACCAACAACAAATGAATGTCTCTCACAGGTTGTTCTTTGGAAGCTTTATAGAACTGATGGGTAGAGATTCCAGAACCTTACTGGTATCAAGTGTTCTGGCATGTTTTCTTGAAGTATTTGTGCTGCTGTATGGCATTTTATTCTTCTCATTATTAAAGCTGCCCAAAAATGCTATCTGCCCCAGGTTTTGATCATGTATTGGGGCATATGTTTTAACAGATACATTAATAGAGCAGAATTTTTTGTCTCTATGCACTGCCATGTTTTCTAGCAAGATCCCTGCTTTTTTCAAAAGAGACTTTCTGTTATTTCTATTTTGAAATTGGGCAGGGTTTTATACTTCATCATAAATTATAGGTCATTAAAAATAACGAATAACCTCTGTAAACGTTTCGTAAAGATGAGAAAGTAGAGGGTAATTCATATCGGGGAGTCAGATTGATTGCTACCTGTAAAAATAAACTTAAGTTCTAGGCTAAATAATTCTGGGGGCGAAACTAATATTTGTGATAACAAAGGAAAATTTTTCCAGACAAAGAATATTTAGAAGCGTTGTCATGCACTGTGTGGGATAATGACAATGAGGATCTGAATAATCTGTACAGAAGACTGTAGCGCTCACATCAAGTACGAACATGAGCGACTGCGTCAGGGCGAGTCCTGGTGTTCCAGGTTTTATTAAAGGCTCATTTGACTGGTCGTTCCAGAGCAATGTGGCAGTGTTGAACTGTGTATGACGACATCAAAGCTGTGGGCCTAGTCGGGATTCCACAGCTTCAGTATCGTGAACAGAGGAATTTTCTACATGCTGTACAGTGTACTCGGATTGTTCGGTTATCTATATACATCGTTTCTTGAAGTGATCTGCACTTACCAACCAAATATGCACTATTTAAGAGGCTTCATAAAAACTTTGCTTTTGTACTAATGGGCTGCCACACCTCTGCTTTGTCAACTCGAAATTCTTTGCGCATTCAGATGAGAACAAGCGAAAACGGGGTGGGGGGAAGCACTATTAAGCAAACCGATACCCGTTAATGTGTTCATTATATAGCAACTGAAATCTGATTAAGTCGCTGACGGATTTTTCGGATTTCACAAATGCACAGTCAAGGTGCCTATTGCGCTAATGTATTTTCGCGACCGATTTTCAAGCGAATATATGTACCAAAGTTCGATTTCCCGGACTAAATCGGTCACACTAACTATGCAACTTGATTATAAACGCCGTTATGTTGGATCTGTTGTTGGATTAGTCGAGTTTGTCTTGCAGTGGCTAGTTTTATGAACGTTTCTAGACTAGTTGAGTTGTATAGCCTCCAAGATTGAAAAAGCGCACGTTTTTTTTTTTAGTTTTGGAAGTTATGTCTAATCTTAATTAGCTAGCAAAACTGCATAATATTTCTTTTTGAGTGAACGTTATCATCATCATTAATAAGCCAGTAGGTTTTCTTTCACCATGAGGTTGTTCTTGTTTTCTGCTGGGCGTTTGTTTTTGTGGTTGTCATTGTGCTCGTGGTCGTGTTATTGGTAGGCCGAATGTGTTTGAACCGCAGTGCGTGCCACTTTCCTGGTGGTGATTGTGGCTTAGAAGTGTGGCAGTTTGGGCTAGTTGGTATGACATGAGAACAGAACGACGACAAAGACCTTCTTGTCTCTTGGTCGCCGTTCTGTTCTCGCGCTATAACTATCGTCGGGTGATTGTGGACGTGGTCGTGTTATTGGTGGGCCGAATGTGTTTGGCCACTTTCTGGATGGTGGCTGTGAACGTGGTCAGACGCGGTCGTATTACTGGTGTGCCGAATGTGTTTGAGCCGTGCACGCCTCATAGTCGCTGCTAATCGCGGTCGCTCAGTAGCATTCCGTGGTCGCGGCACAGTGAAATGGTACAGTCGTGGTGCTCGGCTACACCTAGAACACGCAGGTTCGATGGCTGCGGTAGCGTTTTGATAGTGGCGAAATGCCGAAGGCTCACGCACTATGTGATATCGGCTCAGGCATAAAAAAAGGGCAGACCGTCTTGTTAAATTTCACCAAACAGGCGAGAAGTTGCATGCATTTTTTGCGACCGGCATCAAGTTTTGTTATGCGTGGTTCCATGGAGCCATGAACTTTGCCGCCCGCAAAGTAGTTCGGTGGGTCGGCGGCAGCGGCGTTACCGTAGCCTAAATAAAACCAAATTTGCTTGTCTGCAAGAACAGCACGGAGCATGGCATTATATGGGATATTTTTTTTTTTTTGTGTGTGGATACTGCTGTGCCGCACAGAAGTGACGTCATGCACTTTTTCGGTTAGGCGCTTTCTTTGAATAGTCGGAGTGTTTAGCGGTACGTCTAGACGTAACGGTAGAAGTAGTAAAAGTTACATCCAAGCGTAAAAGTAAACAAAAAAATGTTAGGTCCAGCGTGATAACACTACAAAAACAGCTTGTTAATCGTTCTGATATAATTGGCAGCTGTGGCGTAGTAGGTTAGAGGACTGGTGAGGTCGGTGGGTCGAGCCTCATTGCAGTTTTTGTTACTATTTCTTTTTTTTTGTTCGCGCATGTATTGTTTTATCATTTGCGCATCCTCATCGGCCTCCCGTCAGCCTGACTTGCTGCTGGTGGTGGTCCTATCCTCAGGCCCTTTAATATTGGATGTTTGATGACTCTGGCAGAACTGACTATATTTATTATGATAAGGTGTTTTGCAAATTATTGCTCTTAATCGGCGAGACACAAAGCGACACGAAAAGCTCAAATGCAGCTCGCTGCATTGGTTTCTCCGGCACACGTGTCAGGAATGTTGATTTCCACGGTTTATGAAAGTTTTGATGACTGAAAGGCGCAGTGCAACGTAGTCTCAAAAACCTTTTTTTTTATGTTGCTCAGTGTACCATCATCTGGCGAGGTAACTGGCAGGTCGCTTCAAAATACTGACGTGCCACCGCAATGGTCTAGGCGATCAGCACTTGATGAACGATGCCCAAGGGGAAGGGCCGATAGCGTTAGCCCATCGAACTACAAAACAGCTTGTCTGCCTTGCTGAATAACACGCACGGCCTGTGACAGCATGAGATCATTTACGTACTAATGGATGAGAACGGCCGTACGTGTTCGCACTTAACAAAAAGCCGGCAATGCAGTAGCTTTGGCCTTCGGAGATCACAGGCTTCGTAAGAACACTACAATAAAGTTGTTTCCATCCTTTGTAGGAACACTTCGCAGACGCACTGGGGTTTCATGCATGTGCGTCCGGTCAGTCACACGTGAACTGTGCAAAAGCATTTATTTCATCGTCGACCTCGCCCTTCACGACCAGCAAATCTCGGCAGCAAGGACCATTTCACCTTAGACAACAACAGGCTTGGCATTGCAATCTAGAAAATGGAGTACGTCTAACAGCAATAATCCGCACTTTATACTGAGAAACTTCATGGCGCACACACTCAGATGAAGCTGCGGCGCGGTGGACGGCCGTACTAGCTCCAACCTCCAGGTTCAATTAGGCATCCAACAATCACATGAAGCAGCAACGACACAGGGTCTCTGGTCAACCTTGGCGGCGGCCTAGGCCATGGCCACAATTTTGATGGAGTTCTCACCACCAACACGCATCACAGGCAGCTACGATCCACTGTTTACATTTCGCAACCGCAGCGCCCATGGCACCAGGTATTTAAAATACTTGTATTAAGTGTTTAATGAACAAATATAGGTTGATTGACTTGGCAAATGCCTGCTTAGTAAAATATTTGTAAGTTTAACGCATTATACATTAATTTCAGAGTGCTATAAACTTATACATTTAAATAGCTTTAGATAATAATTTTTAAAGTGATGTGACTTCCGTGCGCCACAGGAGCCACTTCTATGTGGGGCTGGCTGCTGCGCCGAGCGGTGCAGGAGACACTGCCTTTTAAAGACGATAGTATTTCTTGGGGACCATTGACGCAAAAAGTTTTGTCTGTCTGTCTGTGCATTCGTCTGTTTGTTCACTCTTAACGGCACCAGATATTTTAAACTGCCGACCCCATCCGCAGTGCCCACCAATGTTCCTCAGGGTTTAGCGTTCATACTTGTGCAATTGTCAATTAAAAAGCAATTACTGCACATGTTTGGGAAATCAAAACATGCATATATTGTGCATGGTGCCTTTTACTAGAAAAGGCATACATAAGTAATTTTAAGGACCATAGCGCTTATCACGCTGCGCTGACCATGTGACGCTTGCACGAAAAGACGAGTGTTTCCAACATTTTGCTAAGACGAGACATTGGTGGCACCTACCCGTCAGCTTGCATTCTACACCTTAGCACCTCTGAGACGGGCACGCACACCCGTCTCAGAGCCACGTGCTTCGTTTTCCAAAAAAAAAGCCCAGATAGCGCTCATGTCTCAAGTATGACGTGCTTGATTCGCTCGTTTGCCTCCGCTGTATGCTCAAGGCACTTTAATGCAGCGCCTCCAGAATACCATTAACCGATTTTCTTGCGCAGAACACCAAATAAATGTTTTGTTCCCTCTCTCCACATGCAAGACTATCGTTTTTCGACGACATCTGTAGATTAACATGCAGATAGGGGACCAGTTTTTTTTAGGCTTTATTTCGTATGAAAAAAACTTCATTCTCACGGCTTGACGATTTTCTCAGACTAATTAGCAGTTTCAGTCAGGTCCGAAAAATTAGTCGGCAACTTTATCTAATCTACATGTGATCTTCATGCTTCATGGCAATGTAGAGTGTAAAGGAGAATAAGTTATTGCAATACAGATACAACTTTTTAAGTCTGCGGCGATCTGCTCAAGGCTGACCTAATGAGCTGGGTGGCGGGTGACTCCACTCTCGTTTCACTAGGAATACAGCTATGTGCTTAAGGGATACCATTTCTTTAGTCGCAGAAGCGACCAATTGCCGCCCTTAGATATGCTTTGCAGGGCCTCTTCGGACTTGTTACGTTATATCTGACTATAGGTGTCAGTGCTGTAGTTCACATAAAGTTCATTGGCAAGTAGATTTTATTCCACTCCAAGCACACGGCACTGCGCGATTTGGAAGAAAAGGACGCAAAAAGGTGCGGGAACGTCGTGCACTCAAGTAGCTGGAAAATAAATGAGAGTGAGAGAAAGGATGGGGGTGCTCCTTAAAAAAAAAAAAAAGTACAACCTAATAAGCACTCCCATGCAGATAAGAGGAGAAGAGGAGTGCGTAGACATCGAGGTAAGAGGAGGTTTCATGAAGAGTTTGCCTTCTCTTATGATCTTCCATTATCTCTCAAGGCATCTTTCGCCCAACATCAAAGGACTCCTAGGTCAATCTTCGATGGCAAACGCTCCAATACGAACACCTTTTAGCTGCAATGCTTCAATATTCTAAATGTGTTTTTTTTTTCAGCGCTTTATGTTGTAATTACCTCACATCTTTGCAACGTATTCTGTCTGTCCTTTGTCTTGTACACCTAATTAATTAATGTTTTTCGATTATGCTCAAGGATATGTTCGACTAAAGTTTTTGTACATTCACGCACCCCCTTATTGTAAGACTGTTGTTCTACGTCTTGGAGACTAGAGTTACGTTTCATGTATTATGATTGCTTTCACTTCATACAAGTGCTCTGAAGTGTTACCGTGAAATATGATTGGATTCTGCGAAATAGTATTGAAATTTCTTCTTGTTCATTCTCTTTGCAGGATGTATTAGACGCCCTTTATTATGGGCATCTCCTTGCTGTTTCATGATTAGCACTAAAGAAAAGCATAGCAAGTTCTGCTGTTTTGTTTTACTTTATGATGTTTAGAGTACCATACTATCTTGTACATTGTGATATTATGGCATGCTTATAGTGTAATAAAATATCAGATACTTTAAGGAACTGCTATAGAGTATATAGGATGAGGCATTATGTTCAGTACTGTTGTACTAGTAATAATACGAACGTACTTCAATGAATTCACTATTTACCAGTAGCATATGTGGATATCACGCAAATATAGGAGGATCATTTGTGCGGTTTTTGAAACTCCTGTCTACACTTTATCAGTCGAAATCGGTCAATTAACATGTCTCTCTTCATTGTCTGTGGCATTTAATAATCAAGGATACAATTCCTGCATTTCTATGCAATTAAAAGCATAAACACCTGTGTGTTGGATATAAGCTAATGTGAATGAACACAAGGTGTCATAACTAATATTGATTCTTCCACTCGGCAACAGTTATAAAGATACAGTGCACTTTAGGAATGAAATCGTACAAAGTAACTTTTTTAAAATGATATGCAAGCCTTGAAAAATTATTTTTATTTTCTTTGTACAGATTTGGGCCCTTCCAACAGTACAGCAACCACAGATGTCGACCAGCCCAGCCAAAGACGCCTTTTCCAATGTGAACTGTGTCACTATAAAACAGATTGTTCAAACAATTTCAGAAAACATGCCATGGTTGAGCGACCGTACGAATGCCACCTATGCCCCCAGAGCATCCTACGAGGCTATCATCTCAAAGAGCACCTACGCACTCACACCGGTGAACGGCCATATCAGTGCGTCATATGCTCCCAGAGCTTCACGAAAAAAATCCGTTTGACAGAACACCTGCGCACTCATTCAGGTGAGCGGCCATACAAATGCCATATATGCCACAAGGATTTCTCATTAAAACGAACATTGAATATTCATCTGCGCACTCGTTCAGGAGAGCGGCCATATAAATGCCATATATGCCACAAGGATTTCACAGAAAAAAGAACTTTGGACGATCATCTGTGGACTCATTCAGCCGAGCGGCCATATAAGTGCCCCACGTGCCTCAAGACCTTCTCCTTAAGAAGTCAATTAAAACGACACATGCTGCGCATTCATACGGGCGAGTAGCCACATCAATGACCTGCGTGCACTGAGTTCTTTGTGCAGACTGTCCACCACAGAAGTCATCTCGATTGGCATGATCGTAACCAATGATATCAACGAAAGTTCTGCTGTTCAAGCTTTTCATGAAGTCACGCTTGATGGATTATTTGAGGAGTTGGGGCTGTGGTGAACTACTTTTGGGCCTCGTAAAAACTGAACCTATTTAGGATGCACCGGCTGCATTATTGTGAGCAGAGCAATGTAATGCATGCTGTAAAGCCTCATATTATTATTTTAATTGTGCTTCACTGCCATCATGTTCATTCACCAATCTGTTATTCAGTTTGTAATGAGCTGTATGAAAGTATTTGTTTGTACTGATGAGGTACCACACCTTTGCTTTGTCAACTCATGCTTTTTTGCGTGTAAACTTGAACAGGCGTAAAGACACAAAACAATTATGCTGCCTAGGAAGCCATCATCTGTGCATGTGTACTATACGTATTAATAAGATTATCATTATGGAATCCTCAGATATGTTCGTGATGCTTCACAGCTTTCTAAACAATCGGGGCGAATCGTTACGCCATGCGGTAGCTCAGAGTGGGTGGAAAAAAGCACACAGAGACAACAGAGTGCTTGTGCTGTTTTTGTTGTCATGTATGTAGCTTCACTAGTTGTGCTCTACCATATATATGTCATAATGACGAACTATCTAGCCAAGAAGCACAATTTAATAAGGGGGAGCTTTCATTGAAAAATCTGTTTGAATATTCACAAGTCTTAATGTAATAACAGTGCAAGCAGACTCTTGACATCTACTGTGGGGTTCATGTCAATTTCCTGTGCGAATAAATCTTCTCGCACCTCACACATGTCCTGCTGAAGGATCTTGAAAAAGGCGTGCAAGAAAGAGCACAATCATCACTCACTTGAGAAACAGGGAAATAGATGTAGAAGATAAAGGTAGGATTGTAAGGAGTATTCCATATCGCTAGAGTTGAAATAAATCTGCCTTGCAGGTATGCGAAGAAGGCTTGTCATGTTGAGAAGCGGTCGCAGGGAAATGGCTTGTCATGTTGGGACCACGTCTTTGCATAATTAGAAGTGACAGAGAAACCACTACGCTCAACACTCACTATTAACACTCACTTGATAGTCATCACTGTGCTGTCAATTGTTCATTTTCCTTTTCTTTGAGTGGTTGTGCCAAAACACTAAGCTTACTTCGCAAGTAATCGGTGGTTGTTCCCAAGGCTGTGCAAGCCAAGATTTGTGGCCGCTTCAACTGTGCGCTCTTTTTCAACTTTTCACACCTCATGGTGCCAATGTACCTTGTATTATCTTGGACAGAGAAACGAGAAGCTAAATTATGTAAATATTTATTTTGTTTCCTTTGTTCGTCCTAGCAGCATTGTGAGTCAGTTCTTGCATTTCATGAGGGCTGTTAGTGTTTGTTTTTCGAAGTAGGACCTTATGCTTGTTTATTTGATGACATAATCGAGTTGTTTCACATCACATTAGGCTCGCACAATATTTTTGTCCTGAGTCGCACCTCTGTAAACGAAGTTAATGAGCTCGTAAATATTATTGTTTATTTGGTCATGCAGGCTGCCAAATGTCAATTTCAATAGTATGTGCCATGCGTGATATTACTTTTTCGTCTTCTGGGTAATTGTCGGCTTCTGTTGTATTTACTTGTGGAGGATGTTATGTGGTGTTCAACCTAAACTATTATTTCTCTTGCCTTTTTTGTTTGGGACGTTTTGTTGTTGTTTGTTTATCTTGGAATTTATTTTTCATGCCCTGGAATTCATTTGCCCCTTAAATGTGACAACTCTACACCGATTTTGGCATTGGTCATTTGTCATTTGTTTTCAGACATTTAATAAACTACTGTGTTTTCTGAATAGTATTCATGATGGGTGCTTTATTAGGTAGCCTAATATTCTCAATGAAGGTTTATGAAATCGTTAACTTTTTTGTATTCTTTGTGTTTTGTTACAAGAAAGGTAATGATGGCTGTGGTGTCTGTTTTTTTGCCAATGAATGCGGGGGCATGCACAAAATGTTTATCAGTAATCCGTATGCCTGCATTTAAACGCAGGTGCAGACATTCATGACTTTACTGTGGTTGACCATAGAGTTTTCCATTATAGCACCTAAATAATTACTCTCCAGCCATTCGATTGCTCCACGATAAGCAAACCACCGGAAGTTTCAGTGTATACTAAAAGTATATTTTTTGTCTGAATAAGCAGATGTGTTCATGCTACATTGTTCATGTGTTAACTTTGTTAAAATTTGAATATCCTCATTGCACCTAATATATTGCCAGATTCCCGCTGATCAATTTTTTCATGCTAGTAATCACAAGAAAAACAGAAGGTAATAAGTTAATGACTTTTAAATACATAATTTCAGGTTGTATAATAATACTGTTGTAAAAACATTGTCTCGATGTGTGTGAGTCATCTTCGATGAGTGTCTGTGTTCGGTATGGAGAGGTGAAGTTCGCAGGAATTTCCGCAATGGTAATTATTGGTGAGTGTGTTGTGAAGTGGAAGAAGCGTGGCGATGTGTGAATTCAGACGTGGGCCTCGAGCAACTGGGACATCTCGGCGCATGGCGGAAACCAATTGGGTGGTAGAGCAGAGAGCGACGTCACGACGTCTCGATCAAACGCTGCTGGTCTGGACTATGTACCGACTTCCACGATCCCCAGGGCTACTAGGCTGGGCATTTCTCTACCTGTCCTCCACTGCGGTTCCCCAGCGACGTTCCTGGGAAATGGCTGCAGTTGTCCCTGGCACTGGTCTGTCGCTGTCTGAGGTGCCGTCCTTGGCCGGTATTGTTTAAGCCACCCTTCGGGGCACTGTGCCTGTCAACGTCCGGGGTGCTGTACTGAGCACCGACATCGCTGCGCTGCGATGCTCCCTGGCATGTTTCAGCTGTGCCAGGCCATGCACCGGTCTTGACCCGGAGGAGGCAACTAGCCCCGTCCTGGCACCTTGTCTGCACGGCCCTCTTCCGGCCCGCGGAGACAACGACCACACAGCGTTCACCGCCAACTGCTAAGATGCACGCACCATTGCAACCAGTTCCTCGTTCGGTGTGCTCCGGACGAGAGCTCCAAGCTTCGCTCTTCGACAACTCCACGACTGAACCACCGAGATCAACTGCAGGGCTGCGAGTGTGGCACATGTTCATGTAAGTCACTTATATATGTATATATGTCATGTAGTATTGTCCCTTGTTCGTGCCGATATGTATATAAAGTGATGTCTGTTCATCTATGGGTGTTTCTTGTGCCCGCCTGCCTAACCTGCACCCACATTTGTCCACAAATGCATTTGTTGGAAGTAGTTTCTTGCACACATCTGATAATACGCTTTTACAAATATTCATATGCTTCTGATCTTCAAATTTGGTTTGATTTGAACTTAAATTACAAAAATTTTATGTTTTGAAAGTTAACGATACTACATATATTAGATCGCGTATAATCCCTGTAAAGGTGGTTTCTCTATAGTTAAGCGATGCCAAGTTGTGAAAACATCAAATTATCGGAAATCCACCTCGCTGCAAAGCACCACTTTAAGGTTAACTGAACATATCACCCTCACAACGATTAATCAGTTTTAATGTTTAAAAGCTTGTTATACTGGCTTATCTGCTCTAAGTATAGTAAATAATAATGCAAGATACTTCGCAGGTTATCACTGACATTCTACCGAAAGTGAAATGCAGCTACTACTCAAAGGTGTTTCCACTTCCTTTTAACCAAAAAAATGCCATTTGCATTGGCCTTGTTTTAAATAAACATATATTGCGAGCATTAGTCATTCGCGTCATCTTATGATATGTATATACTCATCATCATCAGTCTGACATGTGTTGTGAGGCAAAGTCTTGGCAAGTAAAAGAAGTGTGTCTGTTATCTAAATGACATCGTCGTTTTCTTCTTTTCGTCAACATCTTGATCATTTGGACGAAGTTTTGACGTGTAGTTTTAATGCTGGACTTCAGCTAAACACAAAGAAATGCCATTTCGCCAACAAGAACGTCAAGGTGCTGGGCCACCTTTTCAGCAAAGATGGCGTTAAGCCGGATCCGACAAGCGTGTTGCCATAATAGGCTTCCCTCAGCCAGAAAATCAGAAACACCCTCAAAGTTTCCTAGGCCTGTATCGGACATGCGCTGTCTGTGTTGTCGTGATCCGTGCGTTTATCACTGAGACTGCCCCGCCCCCACCACCTATATAAAGACGTGTTAATAAACCCTGCCGCTCTTCTTGTTCCCGTCAACATTTGGTTGCCTCTGTCCTTTGTCAGACACCCGACACGTTACATGGTGTCAGAAGTGTCAGCGACAACAATGAAACTTCTCAAGGCTCCGTCCCCCTTGCAACTGACCGGCAGCCTCTCGGAAAATCTGAGGCTCTTCAGGCACAAGTTCGACCTGTACCTGCAGGCGACCGCAACGGAGTATCCTCGAAGCGAAGCGGCGAAAGCGGCGCTGCTGCTAAGCGTTGCCGGTGTTGAAGCGCTCGGCTTGTTTAACACGTTTAAGTTCGAGGCGGATGAAAGCAAGGATGACTACGCAATGCTCGCTGGGAAATTCGAGTCCTACTGTGCTGAGGTGAACAACGAAGTTCGTGAATGCTACGTGTTTCGGTCAAGGAAGCAGGTGGAGGGAGAACCTTTCGAGAAGTTTGTCGCGGCCTTAAAAAGCAAGCCGCGCAATGCAACTTTGGAGAGCAGGGAGATTCTTTGATCAGGGATCAAATCGTGTTTGGCACGAATGACTTGAAGCTGCGAGAAAAAATGCTTCGAAAAAAGTCTTTAACGTTGCTGAAAGCGGAAGAACTGTGCAAGGTGGCAGAATCATTGGCAGAGCGAAAGGAGGTTTGGAACGCCACAGGAAACCACGCCAATGCTGTTTCAAGACACGCGATCGCGAGGCAAAAGTGATGAGGATTGCAAGCCGGACCGTTGCAAAAAGTGCAATCGACGACACTTGCCAAGAAAGTGTCCAGCCTATGGTAAAAGATGCAATGAATGTCGCAAACTTCACAACTTCGCATTTTGTTGTCGAGAAATGTCTGGTGTTGGCCAAGTAAGCAAGGACAGCAGTGACAACGACTTTGACGTTCTAGAAATTAGAACTGACAAGGGAGGCAGCAAAGATTGGAAGGTGGAAGCTCAAATTGCTGGAAGAAACATCGCCTTCAAGGTGGACACTGGTTCACAGGCTAACCTCCTATCCTTCTCGGTGTACCGCAAGATTCCAGGGGCGGTAAAGTTAACGCCCACAGGTGTGGTGCTGCGAGCTTACACCGGGGGGCGTGATTACTCACTTTAGAACGATGCAACTGAAAATCAGTCTCGACAACTCTTCCACCACAGTGAAATTTTTCGTCATGAAGAATGGCCGTCAAGCCCTACTGGGACTGGAGGCAAGCGAAGCATTGGGGCTCGTTCAACGGACGGTGGCCAGTGTCAAGGCTTCACAGTACGAAGCATTTAAGGATTACAAACACGTCTTCCAGGGGCCAGGCTGCCTAAAGAAGCCCTACAGCATAGTCATGTAACCTTTAGCAACGCCAGTCGTCCAACCAGCCCGGCGGGTTCCCCTGTCTCTGTGAGAGCCACTCCGAGACGAACTTCAAACAATGGAGCGTACAGGTACATCATGAAAGAGGATGGGCCCACAGACTGGGTAAGTCTCTTGGTCTTAGCTAAGAAAAAAGATGACAGGCTTCGTATTTGCATGTACCCAAGAAAGATAAACGAGCGTGTCAAAAGACAGCATTATCAGCTCCCAAAGCGCGAGGACATGGAAGGGGAATTAGCAGGTGCAGCCTATTTTAGCTGTCTAGACACAAATTCTGGTTTTCACCAGATTTTGCTGGACAAGAAAACGTCCAAAATATGTACCTTTGAAACCCACTTTGGAAGATATCGTTATCTGCGGTTGTCGTTCAGCCTTTTGTCGGCCCCCGAAGTTTTTCAAAAACAAATGAGCGAGATCTTCCATGGCCTTCTTAATGTACACGTGTACATTGACGATATTTTGGTGTGGGGGGCAACCAAAAAAGAACACGACCAAAGACTAGTGGCAGTCATGAAAGCGGCTGAAAAAGGGGGCCTCACATTCAATGCGAAAAAATGCCGCTTTGGCGTCACTGAAGTGCAGTTCCTAGGTGACATCATTACTCGCGAAGGCTTATCACCAAACCCTAAACTTGTAAAAAGTCTGATTGAAACATCCGTGCCTAAAGACAAATCAGATGTGCAGCGCATGCTTGAATAGATTTGCACAATCGATATGTGGGGTTTAACGTCCCAAAACCACTATATGATTATGAGAGACGCCGTAGTGGAGGGCTCCGGAAATTTAGACCACCTGGGGTTCTTTAACGTACACCCAAATCTGAGCACACGGGCCTACAACATTTCCGCCTCCATCGGAAATGCAGCCGCCGCAGCCGGGATTCGAACCCGCGCCCTGCGGGTCAGCAGCCGAGTACCTTAGCCACTAGACCACCGCGGCGGGGAATATATAGATTTGCACAAGACTCACCCAGCAGGAGAGACACATACCATGGTAGCTCCGCCCAGCCCAGCATTATTTGTGTTACTCATGATGCACTAAAGAATGTTTGCTTACTAATCACTCTATAAAAGCAGATGGCGTCATACATGCAGAAATGAACATAAATATCACTTAATTATTGCAAATGCCGACTTCTACAATGGTGGCACAATGAGCATTACAAATAGGACGGAGTAAATATATAAAATTGTCCCTTGCTTCTATGAGACAACACTAGCTATGACAAGAGATACAGTGATATATGGAGCAAGAGAAAGCACACGCGAAGCGACCAGAAATCTTTGTTCACTCCCTCTCTAAAACCACAAATGATTATATTGAAGGCAGGCTGCACAAACTGCCAATTCAAATGGTGGCTGTGGTGCGAAGGAACATCATAAGAGAAGGCAAACTCCCCATGAAACCTCCTTTAACCTCGATGTCTATGCACTCTTATTCCCCTCTCGTCTGTATGGGAGTGCTTATTGGATTAGCGTTTTTTGTATGGAGCACTCCCTTAAATCACCTCCTTTCTCCCTCTTTCATTTACTTTCCAGCTACTTGAGTGCACGACATTCCCGCACTTTCTTGCGTCCTTTTCTTCCAGATCGCACAGTGCTGTGCGCTTGGAGTGGATTAAAATCTACTAGCCAATGAACTTTATATGAACTACAGCACTGACGCCTATAGTGAGATATAACGTAACAAGTCCCGAGAGGCCCTGCAAAGCATATCTAAGGGTGGCAACTGGTCACTTCTACGACTAAAGAAATGGTACCGCTTATGCACATGGCTTTGTTCCTAGTGAAACGTGAGTGGAGTCACCCGCCACCCAGCTCATTATGTCAGCCTTGAGCAGATCGCCGCAGGCTTCGAAAGTTGTATCTGACAATAATTTGCTTCTACTATGAATGTTTGTGTTAACTTATTCTCCCCAATTTTTTTTATATTGCTACAAAGCATAAAGATCACGTGTAGACTACATAATCAGATCTCAATTACTACACAATGAAAACGTGAACAGGTGATGGCTTGCTTAACGATATAATGGTGCCCCATCTCAACGTGTGCTCATGTGAATGCACAAAACATTTCGAGCTGACAAAGCAGAGGTGCGGCTGCCCATCAGTACAAAAAAGTTTTTTTTTTTTTTGACACTCCTAGAATGGTGCATATTTGGCTAATGAATGAAGTTAACTATAAGAAAGAACGTATATAAATAACCAAACAATCTGACTACACTTTACAGCATGTAGAAAATTTCTCTGTTCACGATATCGAAGCTGTGGAATCCCGACTAGGCCCACAGCTTTGATGTCGTCATACACAGTTCAACACTGCCACATTGCTTTGGAACGGCCAGTCAAGTGAGCCTTTAATAAATCTGGAACACCAGGACTCGCCCTGGCGCAGTCGCTCATGTTCGCACTTGATGTGAGTGCTAGAGTCTTTTATACAGATTATTCAGATCCTCATTGTCATTATCCCACACAGTGCATGACAACACTTCTAAATATTCTTTGTCTGGAAAAAATCTCCCTTTGTTATCACAAATATTAGTTTCACCCCCAGAATTATTTAGCCTAGAATTTATGTTTATTTTTACAGGTAGCAATCAGTCTGACTCCACGATATGAATTACCCTCTACTTTCTCATCTTTACGAAACGTTTACAGAGGTTATTCGTTATTTCTAATGACCTATAAATTATGATGCAGTATAAAACCCTGCCCAATTTCAAAATAAAAATAACAGAAAGTCTTTTATGAAAAAAAAGAAGGGATCTTGCTAGAAAACTACATGGCAGTGCATAGAGACAAAAAATTCTGCTCTATTAATGTATGTGTTAAAACATATGCCCCTACACATGATCAAAACCTGGGACAGATAGCATTTTTGGGCAGCTTTAATAATGAGAAGAATAAAATGCCATACAGCAGCATAAATACTTCAAAAAAACATGTCAGAACACTTGATACCAGTAAGGTTCTGGAATCTCTACCCATCAGTTCTATAAAGCTTCCAAAGGGGGAACCTGTGAGAGACATTTATTTGTTGTTGGTGTGTTAAAACGAATTAGGAAAAAGTCACTCCCACCTAAATTCTCAATAACTTTCTATGTAAGGAGAGACACAATGACTAGAGGAGCAATTTTGAGATCATTCCTATGCATATTAATTCATTTTAGAAAAGTTGACCTAACCCTCAGCGGCTATCAGTGTGAATAAGACATATGGTGCAATTGTACATATTCTCTTTTTCACCGTCATGCTTTATCAGTAGGCTTGTGCAAATAGTAATTTTTAGGTTTGAAACGAGTTCGAACAAATAGTCATTTAGGAGGAATAATTTCCACTGAATTCGAATAATATGCATCACAAGTTATAAAAAAAATGGGCATATTTGTAATCCCCTATTTAACCTGTAAAATATACATAGATATTGTAAGACAATGTTTAGGCTGCAAGACACTCAGTGTAGCGATTTGAAGCCAGCGTGTCGATAACTGCAACATGGGATAATGTGAGGGGTGATGCAGTGTTCCACCCATGAGACGAGCAATCAGCAGACATACTCGATGATGACAGTGGAAGGGTGATGACAGCGAGAAAGATTGTCTCCATCTTGGTGTTCCTTGACAGACTTGTAGATGACGTCAAAATCATATTCTTGTAAGTGGAGAACCCAACAACCGAAGCGACCAGACAAGTTTGGCAGCGGTGAAAGCCAGCATAGGGCGTGATGGTCTGTAATAACTGTGAAGTGGCATTCGTAAATATATGGTCGAAATTTTTGTATGACCCAAACAAGAGCGAGGCACTCCTCTCAGTTATCGAGTAGTTCTGTTCAGCAGCCATGAGAGCACGTCAAGCATATGCAATAACTCTCTCTCATGAAGTGACATCCCGGTGTAGAGGAACTGCACCAATGCCATGATCACTCGGGTCAGTGTGCAGACATGTAGGTGCGTTCTCGTCAAAGTGACACAGAACAGGGTCGGATGTTAAAGCATGCTTGGGGGCTTGAAAGGCATGCTCACAGTCGTTGTTCTATGTGAAGGTAGATCCTCGCGTCTGCAGCTTCTGCAATGGTGACGCAATGGCAGCAAAATGACTGATGAAGCAGCCGAAATAGGACGCCTGGCCCTGTAACATGTCGGGTGTCTGACAAAAAACAGAGGCAACTACATGCTGACGGGAACAAGAAGAGCGGCAGGGTTTATTAACGCGTCCTTATATAGGTGGTGGGGGCGGGGCAGTCTCAGTGATAAATGCACGGATCACGATAACACAGTCAACACACTCACACGATAACACAGCGCATGTCCGATACATCCCCTGGGGGGTAATGAAAACAACAGTTCAGGGCAGTTGATTGAAAGAAGCATCGTAATGAAATTTCTTTGGAGGCTTGACTGTACAGGCACACCTTCGTGGGCCCAGTGTACGACCTGAAGAAGTTGGCGACTCGTGGCGCGGTGCTATGCTGTCGGTGGTGGACTGTTGTCGCGGCGAGCGGCCTGGTGATCGTGCTGCGGCAGCTGGCAAGACGTCTAAAGTTGGTGAGGTGGGGTCATCTGGCTCACCTTTGGAATAACTGTCGCGCTAATGTCTACAGCACAACTCTCACCGGTTTGCAGAAGATGAGCCTGTTGCGCCTGAACAGCTGATGATATTTAGTTTGAACTTTGTAGGACCTGGGCACAGCAGTTGTGACGACTTGCCCTTTCTGTGTCCATGTTTTGTCCCCAATACTCACGTCCGATTCTTTAGCCAAAGGCGATAGGGGCTTTCCGCTGCTCTTCAGCTGGTGCTTCTTCACGACGGTTGTTGGCACTGCAGAAAAATTAGGAAGATTAGCTCTCGGGCATCTGCCCTGCAGAAGTTCCGCTGGCGATAGGCCGTTCTCCAGTGGCGTACAGCAGTAGGCCTGCAGACCCAGCCAGAAGTTTTCGTGTGCGTGCACACATTCTTTCATTATGCGCTTGACAACCTGGACCCCTTTTTCCGCTAGGCCATTAGATTGTGGGTAGGGAGGGCTGGACGTAACATGACTAATATCGTATTTTGTTACAAAGGCTGCACACTCGTGACTTACAAATTGTGGCCCATTGTCGGTGCACACTTCCATGGGTACCCCGCACCGTGCGAACATGGCACTAAGCGCCTTGATGATCATCCTCACAGTGGCATCGGCAAGTTTCTTGACTTCAGGGAAGTTACTAAGTGCATCAAACGCCACAATGTATGAACTTCCTGCGAAAGAAAAAATATCTACACCAACTTGATACCATGCACAAGCACGGAATGGGCGCATCAGCAGTGGCTCCTGCTGTTGCTTATAAGCGTATTCACAACACGTGGGGCAACTCTGGATCATAGTAGTGATATCATGGCTGATTCCAAGCAAAAAAAAAAGACGACAGGCCCTTTCTTTGCATTTCTTAAGACCCAGATGCCCCGCATAAATTTTTCCTCAATTGACATGGTTGTGAGCAAATATATCAGTGAAAGTTCTGCTGGTCAAGATTTTTGTCAAGCCACACTTGACAAGTTATTCCTTGAGAATTGTGGCAGTGCTATTTTATGTAGGACCTCATACAAGCTGTGAATCTAGTCGCGATACTTTGGTATCATTACTGGGAGCAGAGCATTGTTATGAATGCTGTAAGATGTAACATTATTGTTTTTACACCACTCTAGTGTTCACAGAGTGCTTGTGTTGTCCTTTCATTTTGGTGTTTGTCATTGCACCCTGTGTGTGCTGCCATGTGCAGTAATGATGTACCAACGAGCCTACAGGCAGATTGTTATTATAAAGAAGTCTTATTGCAATAACTATTATATGGACTGTACCAGCAAACTCTTGACATCAATTTCGTGGTCCATGTATGAACTAATTCTATCACATCCTACACTCGTAATGCTCGGGAATCTTCTAGGGTAGGGGGAGACCTCGATCATCACCTTTAAGAGTAGGTCATGATAGTGTAATGGCGCCTCATGCACATCACCTTCCGAGCTGCTAGCCTGCTTTGGTTCTCGGTGCATGTCTCAACTGTGCCATAAGTAAAGTAATGACTGCACTCATAACATTGGTCGCTTCAAAATCTTATTGAATGAATATTGGAAGCATTACTCTCAAGTGTCCATTATGGCATAATTAGTATTCCTGTTGCGAATCGGCGAAGGGCCCACCACGCAACCGTTGGGCAACACATGGAGCTACGAAACTGTTCACTTAGTTGATGGTTCTGCTGCTGCTGCTGACTAATTATGTCTGAGCGCTTTGAGGGATGGGCCTTTCAAACTCCCTCTGGTTGCTCGATTCACATTATTTGACACCTGACACTACTCTGTGCTTTCTTTTAACACCCCCAAACAAGCAGGCCAATTCGTACAACCGTGAAAATCACATTTTCCAAATATTATAGCGCCACGCAGACCTTCCATTTTGAAAAACAATTCCCGTGCCTCTTTCCTTGTGGCCCTCATACGTGCAGTGACGCAAGACTATGGGCAACTCCACTTACCACTGAGTTTATTAATTAAGCCTTTGTTCTTTGAAACAGTGCTTTATGCCTGCAATGATACAGTTTCAGCCACGCAGTTCGCATTTTAATTTTCCTGTGCTCTCTGCTGTTTTGTAGAGCACGAGACTATTGAGAGAAGTGGTATTGCCGGAATGATAACCTCCAAAATGAAGGGACATCTCGCTACTTTACCACTAGAAGATGGGTGCTCGTTGAAGCACGCTTCCTCCTCACTCCAATATGACACGTGCTCATGTCAGGGAATGCCCTGCTTGGTCACTAGCTGCACGCTGATGTATTGCTGACGCCGTGTCACGTTGTAGTGGGCAGAGTCCTGACAAAAACAGGTTATGCCTTCCCCTCCCTATGGCAGAGAAGGGTGGCAAGGCTGCAAAAAATTTTGAAATTAGCTGAAATGGATGTTCTCACCCCTGTAACTTCCTTATTATAGCATGTATCAGTAAAATGCACTGCTACTTCCACCCACTTGAACGTCTCGTCGCCTGTTAAATATTAACAGCGTTCAACGCCTTCACTGTTCCACTCATGCTTGTCACAAATCGTTTCTCCCAGCTGCCATCAAGGACTGGAATCGCCTTCCTGAAGCTATTGCCCTTGAAAGGAATTCCAAAAAGTCGAAGCAGTATTTAAGTATGCTTTTTGCTAAATTACTTTAATTATGCTTATTTTATTTTCTTGCAATATTTTTCTTCTCATTATTATGCCATTATATTGGGGAAAACAAGGGAAGAAATGCTGTATTTAATGTTTTGTACACTACTAAGGCTTGTGTCTTCGTCTTTTTTTATTTTTTTTTTTTTAATTCAGTTTTAGCTCCCAGCATCATTATGCTCTATGCCTTTTCATCTCATCGACATTGCTTGGAAATATTCTTTTTTTTTGCGCTTTGTACGTTCTGTCACACTGTTGGGTTTTCTTATATATAACCAACTACTCAATTATGTGTCAGTTCAACTCTGTAGCCTCCGCACTGCCCCCTTTTATGCAATGCTTTGTTTAGGGTCCTTAA
This sequence comes from Rhipicephalus microplus, assembly GCF_043290135.1. Lineage (NCBI taxonomy): Eukaryota > Metazoa > Arthropoda > Arachnida > Ixodida > Ixodidae > Rhipicephalus > Rhipicephalus microplus. The sequence continues at coordinate 135,656,556 of NC_134701.1, read as the reverse complement.
TGGTTAATAAATGTTGATGAATTATGTGTTTAGTCTTAAGTCACCTGATCAGTTCTGAAGGTACATTTTGTGACATTTAATAAAACTTTGTGTTTTGTAAACATTATGCATTTTCGGTATTTCCATGGTCCTACAAAAGGTATGTTCATAATACTTTTCATGCAGGGGAAGTTGAGTGATGGCTGTGATGCTCTTATTTGCTGCTATTGAACTGCCCCACAATGTACAATTTATCTAAGAGCATAATGAGTACGGCAAGCATATATTCGAAGAATTCAAGGTTTTGCCCTGGTCAGAGCTTTATTTCAATGTGTTTTGCCCATGAGCACATGGATTTTTGTCAACCTCAAGACTGCAGTCCTCTGTAAGTCCGTCAAGATGTGAATGCTCTCATCGCTCCTATTAGTTCAGCACATTTGCATGGATCAGTCATTTAATGTTGGTTGTGCAAGGAAAAAAGGCCCAGTTAACAATTATTAACTGTTATGAGCACAATTATAAATTCCTTATCAATGTACATGTATTGTGATGATTAACAAATCAAGATTGCCTTTTATTGACATCTAATGAGGCTTAATGTATAGAGAAGAAAAAAACTAAAAAAAATGTAAGTATAATAAAACTTCCTACATTTCCCCTGTAGAGATAGCCAATGATAATTAAATTTACTTTTACAAAATCATTTTGTGTGCTTAGAATTGACTCTCAACTGATGTGTCAATTTCTCAGAATGTGCAGAAAATAAAGTGCTTTTGAATACACATTCAAAGAAACCACATTTGCTTTTAGAATATTGGTGAACATAGGCAGATGTACATGAACATATGAATGTCATTGAAAACAAGATATTGGTAATTTATGTGTTCCACTCTTTCTTTTATACAAGCCCATACCAAGTCTGTTGTTTGGAGAGCCAAGATCATATGACATTTACTCCAAAGAGTAACTTGTGCACTGGAATTTACCACACCATAAAACTACTCGAACACTAAAGGTTTTTTTTTTAAACCCCATAAAAAAAGGTCTGTGACTGTACCTGATGTTAGTTTTGCTCTGTTAACATTCCAAACAATAGCTCTTTATTGTGCATTTTTGTAGCGTTGCCAATTGCTACTCTTAACTAACACCGCACTTGACCTGACAAATAGACCTTTACAAATCTGTACTGATTTTGAGCTGCATTTATGGGAAAGTCATGAACGGCGATCCCTGTTATCAAAAGAAAGACTGAAGTTATACCACAATTTTTATTATTGGGGAATTGTAGCTACCATAGCAACGCTCCCATAGGGCAAGAGAAACTTGATGGAGCACTGCTCAAGGTAAATACAACAAAATGAATATGTTTACCAGGCATGGAAAAGTAAGGCTTTTGCTCTAAAGAAGAAAACTGAACCTGGAATACTACAATCTACCGTGCAATCTGACATTTTAATCAAGAGCTGGCCCTCAGAGGTGTATGCACCATTTTCCGGTTATCGATGCCGGTTATCGGAAAAGGGCTTGTCGGGGATCAGCTGTTTATGATACCGCAGTCTGATCTTTTATCGAGGCGACTTGTCACCTGCCACATTTCACTGCTGCCTGTATACGAACACACGACTATCGTTATTGACTGTAGCAAGTGAACTGTTCTACTGCCAAGTGACCATGTAGATGAAGGTCCCATTCCTGGCATTGAAGAAGAAAAGAGTTGCAATGAAGTGTCGCGCAACGTAGTACAAAGGAAGTAGTAACTGGGGCAAGCACATGCGAAGCTTTGCTTGCTCCCAATTTCTGGAAAGGGCAGTGACTTCCGAGTTTTTTTGGTCCCATTTTTGATTACGGCACTTCGTTTTGAGCTTACTGTTACACTTTGGCTAACACTTTTGATAGGTGGCATGAAATAGAATGAAATTATAGTACCAGAGAGCCAAAACCGCATATCTGTGTCCGTGTTTTAGATGTGGTTGCGGATTTTAAAACTGCTGGCTCGCATCGTGGTTGGCCAAAGTCAATGCTGGCGAAAGGCTACAGCGAAATTTGACACTAGTGCGGTAGGCTTGATTATGAATATGAACGGCGACTTAAGGCGAGTCTTCCGGGTCGCAATTGCCACAGACACCGGCAGCATTCGACTTACAGGACAGGTTGATACTGGACAAGTGGTGAAAAAATTAAGATTAACAGTAAACGCAACGGAGAGAAAGATAACATTCACTGACATAGACCGCCAGCCATTGTATCACCGCTATAGAGGTTGGAGATGCAAGCAATAACAATAGATAAAATGTTAGGGTGAACAACCTTTGTGTGTTGGTATTGTATGGTCTGTGGTAAAAGGCACAAAGAAGATGATGAATAAAAGAAAAAGGAAGCTTGCAAAATAAAAGAGACGCAACAATGTTAGGAATGACAGAGAAGGTCACCTGGAAATACAGTGCAGAGATAGCAATTAGGTGAGGTGTGTAACGAATTTCCACACATGCCTTGTGATTTCTAAGAGTCAAGATAAACGTAATGGAACAATTGAGGGAAAAAAAATTACTGACGCAGGTGATCGTCGCGCAAGTGTGGTCTCCATATCTTTATCGCAGAACAAGCTGCACTATGTGAATGCGACTGCACAGTGATGAAACGTGACGATTCTGTCTGCATAAACAACACCCCATCTTTTATACAGCACTGCTCTTAGATGCCCATTTGTGCATTTAGCAACGTCGCCGTTGGCGGTGTAAGCACACGAGCAAGTACCACAGGAATTGGGCAAGCCCCACTAAAGTACACTGAGGTACGAGTATCGAACACATGAAAATGAAAGATAGAGAGAGAGAAATAAAAATGTACGAAATCGACAAAGAAACAGAGAAATAGTAAGAAAGCAATAGAAAGAAAGATGTGGAAATAGTGAGTGATAGAAAATGGCTGAGAAAGACATAAGGTAAAAAAGATATCTTTGACATAACTACAACTTCAGATAGCCCAAACAAGCGCAGTTCACATTGTTTTAACATGATGCTGTGCTCAATAATCGGATTGAAAAGTATATCATAATCGTTGGTGAATTCGTCGATTTAAACATTGTTGCAAGTGGCACCCTCTATATCTGTCCCTTTCTTTTCATTCGTCGTCTTATTTGCACCTCTTACCTCAAATTAAAGGTGGAAACATGGCCAGAACGTAGTAATATTTTGAGTGAGCTCTAGCATGGATTCGAAATAGGCAGACAGAAGATAACATGTTTGTTCTTATGCAGTGTGTATAAATATTTTACATGGGAAGCAGACTCTTGTACGTGACCTTTTAGACATTATTGAGGTTAATTAGGAAGTCTTGTCTAATTTATTGGGAAAAAAATGGGGATGGGTGACAATTTCATATAGCTTTTAAGGAAAATATGTATTAAGAAAATACAGTTTGCACAGAAGGGGAAAAATCAAGAAGCGAAGACGTGGATATTAGCAAGGGGCTGAGGCAGGAATGTCCATGGTTCGCGTTAATAGTTATGCTGTACACGGTGAGGACAGTAAAAACATTAGAAGGTAGCAACACTAGCCTTAAGCTGTCACATAAAGTGGCATTATGATTGAGCAGCAGCTCGCAGGTTCATCTTATGCTGACATCTCATTGGCAGACAACTGAGATGATGTGCAATGACTGGTGGATATATGTAGAAGGGAAGGTGAAGCTTTAGTACAAAGATTTAGGGTTGCAAAACATGGATTGATGGCATTCAACAATCCTAGGCAGTGTCTATACCGAACCAGAAAATACTGAGGGTAAGGGATTAGAAGTACCTCGGAGTATGAATAAATGAGGGCAATCGGTGCATGGAGATACAGAAAAAAGCCACACAAGCACAACGAAAGAGGAATGCTGCAGTAATGAAGCATGAAGTGTTATAGGGATACAATATGATCTAGCTGTTTTGAGATATGTAGTAAGGCGTAATGGTTCCAGGGCTTGCATTAGGGACTTGGTGGTGTGCATGAAGCCAGAGGTGCAATCGGGACTGGGCGTGATTCAAATGAGTACGGGATGTCTCACGTAGAAGGCTCACGAGAAGACAAGTGAGGTTGTGAAGGGCAACATAAGGTAAACAATTTTTGAGGAGAGAAGCTTGGAACAAAAGTTGAGAACTAGACAAAGAACATAAAGCCCCGTAGATAAGTAAAGTGTTCCGGTGTGTGTATAGAAAGAGCTAGACCTATAACGAAGGAAAAGGAATTAGGAGACTCACTAGCAATCGTTTGGCTGGCAGCATACGTAATATAGCAATAAAAGCATTAAGGGACACTAAAGAGCAAGAGTATTTTTTCATATATTAGTGAAGTACAATTTCACAATCGTGAAAACGCCACTTTTACGACGACACGACATTTGATAAGCAAGGAGACACGCGGAAAGAAAATGCGGGTGGAAACGCCACCTTGAGACTCCCACACTAAACACCGCAATGTAGGAGAGATTTTGAAGGCATCTAGTGCGTCCTGCATAGCGTTTAACGAATAAAAATGAAACACACTATCATTTGTGAGTGCCATAGACCTACCATACAAAGTTTCAGAAAATTTTATTGAGCCAATGTTGCAAAAATACAAAAAAAAATACGTTTTGAATTTTTTCATGTCGTGCGTAGAAATCTCGATGTGAAATTTAAAAAAGAAGCTTTAACCTCGATTTTTCTGCTAATAATAAATTTATGATAGCAAAACATATGGCATTAGAGTTCTCAGAGTGCAGTTTGTTAATCTAAGCTAAGTCATTGTTTCCCTTTAGTGTTCCTTTAAGCGAAAAGTCTGAGATGATTAACTGGATAGCAGCAATAGAGAAAACTTTGCTCTGAGTAACTACTGAAATTTCAAAGAGAAATCTTGAAGGGAAGTGCACTTTACAGATCAAAGCAACGTTCCGTTGTGTTTAACGAGATTCAGTAAAGCAGGAAAATGTACACGCCGTGGGAAAGCTGAGGAAGCTACAGAGCACATTTCGACTCAATGTGGAGGGATATACTCAGGTGTATGTTTGGGCACAAGCTTACATGAAATTTTGTATTTTAGGCACAACAATGGAAAGATGAACACATCTGACATAGAAATAACTAAAGGATGATCAGTGTTGGCGGCGGAAAAGTGGGGAAAAAAGACAAATATAAATAGTGGGCCACTTAACGTTGGTCCGCTGCAAGGCACGGATAGAACTGGCCTGTCAATTTATTGTCTTCTTTTTTCACTTTAATTAAAGTACACTAAGCATTAAACAAACTTAATACAATGTCTTTACAATACAATATAATTTTTTTTAATACAAACGCAGTGGCGTTCAAATCACTGCCCCAAAGCAAAGGGAATGTCCATAGCATTCATCCATCCACTTACTGCACGCTCGCGCCTAGGATATTCTAGTACACTCTAGTGACTAGACGGTGCTGAGCAGCGTCTACGTGTTGTCTTGCAGTGCTTTTAAAAATGTGGGCTTCCTTGTCAAGGCTTGTTGTTGAAGCATGTAGACTTGTCGTCATCCTCATCTAAACCAAAACTGCTAGACAATGGAAAGACTGGCGTTCGAGCGGCAAGTAGGCGATGAACTATTGACGAGTATAGATGCCTTATTTTGACGCTCCGCGCCAAGATCTTGTAGAGCTGGCGTCCTTGCCGGCGGCGTCGGTGTGAGCGCGGCTTCTGCCAGGCTAGCGGGAAGAGTGACTCGACTAGGCGCCCAGGGGACAATAATAATCATTAATTCATTCTGTGCATTTCTTTTTTTCCTGATTTCGACTAGCGCTTTCGAAGAACTTTGGCAATATTATCACTTGCATTCATACCGATGGAGGTGTCTTCTGAGCTGGGTTTTCTGCGCTAATCTCTGGGAACACTTAAGGCACTGATATGGCCGCTCGCCTTTGTGTGTGAACAGGTGCTTCGTCAGATGATAGCTTTGCGTGAAGCTTTGCGGGCATAGGTGACATTTGTGTGGTCGCTCCCCTGTATGAATCCTAACGTGTCTTTTCATGAGGTCCGAGCGGTACGTCTTATAGTCGCAGAAGTTGCAGCGGTGTAGACGTCGTGGTTTCCCACCATGTGTGGTTGCAGGACCGCTGTAAGGCCTCAATCCTGGACATTGTAAACAAGATTGATTAGTCAAACGCTGCTTTTCATCTTAAAAAAAAAAACACCTATAATTTGGGGTTTCGCATAGCAACTATACAATCTAACAATGCTGAGCTAGGAGAATCAGTACAAATTTAAACCAAACTATGATTGTTTAATGCACACTTAAGTTCAAGTTTTTTTGAAGCTCACTCTCATCTAAATGAAGCCACTACAGCTATGAACACAAAATAATAAAGAACTTAAATGGAAGGAATGCCGGCTGACAAGACCATATCAAAATAGTCTGGGCAGCAATTTTTAATTAAGAACAGAGTTTTCCCCTTCTAAATTTGCTTCTCATAAACACATGTGATTGCTAATGAGCAAACTTAATGGAATATATCTATATTGTGACTAGGAAAACATATTCCACATGTCTCATGCTCTACTTTTTGCAACAGTACATTACTATTTTTTTATATCTCATTATACATATAAACAATTGTTCTAAAAATTATAATATACCACAATGTATGATTTGATTTATTGATATTGATATGTGTAGTTTAATGTCCCAAAACCACCATATGATTATGAGAGGGGCCGTAGTGGAGGGTTCCGGAAAGTTCGACCACCTGGGGTTCTCTAACTAGCACCCAAATGTGAGCCCACGGGCCTACGGCATTTTCGCCTCCATCGAAAATGCAGCAGCTGCAGCCGGGATTCGATACCGCGACTTGCTGGTCAGCAGCTGAGTACCTTAGCGACTAGACTACCGCGGCAGGGCATACGACAATGTATACTGCTCCAAACATGACAAAGTAGACCAACACAAGCAAAACTTGCTATTTATTTAGCACTAATGCTCGAACAGAAAAGGGGATGCCTATTATAAATGGCATAAAATGCAAGTGAAGAAATGTAATAAAATAGCAAGATTCTAAAAATGCCTAGTAGAATCAAAGCAGATTTTTAGCAATGTGCTTTTCTTTTAGACATTTGTACAAAAACAACAATTATAGCATTTGAACTTTGACGTGCAATCAACTCTGCTCTCCAGATGCACTCAAACAACAGAACAATAACACAGAGGCTTTCAGAAGTGAATATACCAGAACCTTGAGAAAATAAATGCATCATCATAAAAAAATAACGACATTATATTGAGCACAGAGCAATCCAACCAGAATACTAGTTGCAAAGATTCAAGATAACTGCAAGACCCAGCCAGTAAAAACAAGCAGCATCACAATAAAAACATCTATATAAGAAGGTGTTCCCAATAGAATGCTTGCCATCCAAGAGTGACCTCAGTGTCCAGTGATGTTTTGTGGCAGGCACATGAAAAGAAAAAGAGAAGTTACAGCAAACAGATCCACTAGCAAAATCACCAGGGCTACAAGCATTGCTACCACTAAACAAACTTAGGATTGGGTTGGATTAGATTTTTTTAAGCTAGCTATGTCCCACAGCCTGGTTTCATTTTTATGGTGGTCGTTTATTTTCAGAACATTTACTGAACAAATCTCGGGTGATATTTCTGTGCATATTCTAGTTTGCGCCATTTATAGAGCTATCTTCAGAAAACAGATTGTGTTTCGAAACACACCGCAGGTTTCCAACAATCATTTGCTGCTTTAGCATTGTTTGTCAACCTATTCCGAGTTTAAGCTATTATCACTCCGACGCACTCTGCTACTTCATACATGCAAAATCTTGTTGATAACTTTAGCATGCACACTTCAGAAAAGCTGTATTTTTTTTAATTTAAAAATGGATATTAATGCGCTTTTCATGGAAGGCTTCACTCACATCAGCACATTAAAGTTAAGCAGAGTAAAAATTTTAATAATAACTGGCACAATTAAACTAACAATCTTTTATACCAGAACGAGGGAGCACTAGAATCTAATGGAAGAATTAAACTTGATGGATTTAATCTACGTCCAAATTATTATATGCGAAATTGTGAAGCTGCTCATTTCCAGAAAGCATAGAAGAACCAACAATAATTTTGGCCCTGCTGTTAGCGGCACTGGGTTACTGGATTAGCCAGCATGAAATAAACATTTTAAAAACAGCTCCACATGGAATCTTTTTCCACTTGTGTGTTTGCTGCTGAAGAAGTAGCTATTTTAGCTGCAGCAATAGGCCATTTTAAAATGAACCTTATGTGATGTGTACGTGCATACACAATTGAAATATTCAAATTTGGGCATTGTAAGTATAGAAATCAGACAATGAAAATGTTAGGAATAACAGTTACAGAGATTTGATGTTCTGCTGACACTCACAGGCTTATCTGCAGGCCCAGAAGTACTCATGCTGACAAACTCTGAAAACGTGGTTTTTGCTGTCAGAACATGCTCACACACATTTTCAACAACAGATCCAATTCAGAAACTACATTGCGAAAAAAAAATAAAACTGCCCCATGGTTAACGAATATTCTTTTTTTTTGCTTTCTTTTTTTTCTTTAAGCCGCTCATAGAACGTGTAAAGGTCCGTGCCATTCAGTCATCGCTTCAATGTTTAAAAGCATACATGATGGAACAAAGAACCTCGTTGGAACGTACTGCAGCAAATTTAGTAATACTGCTGTCGACATGAAGCTGAAGTGGTCAGCTCTATCTACCGAGGTTCCAAAACGGAAGAAAGCAGCATTTTGGACAAGCCAAAGTGAGGATTACAGGCAATGTTGGTTGTCTCCACTTCACTCTGACCAAGGCACTATGTTATACCCTTTCATAATACGTCAACCAGACCAGTTAAGTACACTGCTGCTTAGGTTCCTTAGAGGCCCAAATTAAACAAATGAACTCAATTATCAAGATTAACTTTCATTTGGGCTCCGTTAAAGGGACACTAAAGCCAAGTAAGCATTGAAGTTAGAGTGAAAGCTCAACGCATGACATCTAAAAAATAACAATATCAAAAGCAGTGCCCTACTTACTAAGAAATTCATGTAAATACACGAGAACACATGTGCCAGAAGTAGTAAATTCGCAAAATTATCCCGATGACATCAGACTTGCCACCTACAATTAATCACTACTAATTAAACTATCTGCACTAAATGAAGAACCTTCCATGCATCAAGAGACGTAATAAAATGTTGCTTGTTTATTTCTGTTTGATTCATGGAAAAAAAGAATTGCCAGACGTTACTATGGGGAATGGGGCCAGTGATCCAGAAGTTCAATTTTCGCCTGGTTAAACTGGACAGGTCGTGCCATATAGCAGGGCCCAGGTGAACCAAGCAAGCCTGCCATCTCAGAGGCCATGGCAGGAAATTGTTCACTGGCCATTGTTGCTGCTGTGGCTCCCACTGCTTTCGTTCTGTCTTCTAGTGTCGGCAGGCACGCGGTAAAACCAGGCAATGTTGAGCACAGCTACAGTGACGTAAAGGTTTCCACTTAGGTGGGTAATTTGAGTGTGCTATCACTATGCGGACCATTAAAACGCCATTTCATTTCAAAATAAGCACTTTCTTGGCACAAAAGTAGCACTATAAGGTTCCTGGACCACTATTTAAGCAATCAACATTGACTTAATATTTGCTTTTAGTGTGTCTTTAATCCATTAAAACATAAGCACGTCAAGCATGGGGTTGTCCAAGTCCCACACGCTCCGGTCTGCGGTATCGCCAATATACTGAGCACTTGCAGGCTGCGCACATCCCAGCAGAGTGCACTGGTACTGACCTCATTCATAACAGAGGTCTCATATATACAATACTTCATGTTTCTCTGGACAGTGAAGTGCAACAAAGCTGGTATTTGAATTTTTTTACTTTTGCCATTTAGTCACACTGCTGTGAACTGCCATGAATCACTATCAACTACATTGCTTTAAAACACATGGCTTATAGGGACAAAAGTTAAGCAGACATTCCACTCTGTTAAGGTGGGTGATCAGCAAAGCTATCTAGCGCAGGCGACAGCGATAAAACAAAATTTTGGACAAAAGTGAAAGCTCAGAATGTGCTGGGAAAATGTGGGAGTTGCGTTGTCTGCATGCGTTTGCCTTGAAGAAAGCACTGCCAGAGGTCACCATCGTTTCTGGTACTTGTCAATGCATGGAAGTGTTCAACCCTGCCTTTAGGACGTCATGAAGTGCAAACTAAAAGGGTATTTTGCATGCACTGGCCATATCAAGTAGTTACTACATTCCATACTGGGCACTGCAGCAACATTTTGTCATATTGCCGCAATTCAGGGAACAGAACTTGAAAGGATACCTTAAGTATCAAAGTATTTTCACCAAAGATTTGTCTGGTTGAGTGAAAGTATTCTAGATGTTGAAATAGCGACAGAAGATGAATTTAACAATTCAAGATCCACTCGGTCCTTCACTAATGAGTTCCCATTATTAGTATTTGATGCAGCCTCATGAACATGGCAGTACTTTGACATGTAAGATAAGCTTTTCTCTGAAGGCATTCTGTGTGGTGAACATTATCTAAACCTTTCTTCATAGCATACTTGTTGAGAAACCCTATGAATGCCAAGAGATCCTTCAAAAGGGTTTGTGCTGTAATAGTGAATAAAAGCCAGAACTCTTTTCTAAATTGCAGTAAACACACAAGTGAGCAACTGTTGTAATACTCTTAGGTTGAAATCTTGCCCATTTTAGCTCGAGAAATGGAGTAATTTCGAAGCCAGAACATACGTGAAAGAAAAGGTTTTTAGGCCTGGCTGTGATAGGTTCCTTGAGAGTTTGCTCAGCAACGTTCACATAGGTTTGGTAGTACGAATAGGACGATATACTTGGAGCATTCATAAAACGAACACTTGACCATGTTTACCCTGTAAGCGTTGCTTTTTTTATACGAATAGTTGTGCTTGCTCATCACGATGGCCACATGTGAGTGAACTTGTAAGCTTCAAAGGAAATGAGGTTCAGTCACAAGAGTGTCAGAGTGATGTGGCCTTAGACTATTTCTTTGTTTATTTATTTATATACCCTTGGGGTCAATAGACACTCTAAAGGGGAGTGTCTATATTTACAAAATAAGTGGTTATTTTCATTTATACAATAAATTTGCATAAAATGCATTAACACATATAACACAATAAGTGAGCCAATAAGGTTACACACTAACAATTGAAGATGTTAACAAAGAAAAAAATTAAAAGGAAAGCAGTAAAAAGTGAAATGCCTCCATACATAATGTAAAATGACAGTAATACTGGGTACACTAAATACAGCAAAAAAAAAAGTTATGACACTGGTATAACATACATGAACAATTAAGTCTAATTTCAGCCATTCGTGTGGGAAGGCTATTCTACTCTTTTGATGTACGTAATATGAATGAATTCACGAGTGCATAATTTTTACATGCTGGAGTTCTGACTTTATGAATATGGTCTAGTCGTTGGAAACACACTAGGGGTCACAAAGCCTCTGCCTAGCCGACATTGATCATACCGACCTTATAATGTTCTATTCGGAAAAAAAAAAAACTGCACACTCCTACGGCATTCACTGTTCTACAACAGCCTCGTAATCATGCAAAGAAGAAAATATCATGGGCTTAGTGCCAAATGTCATCCACACGGACACCCTTAGATATAAAAAGTGTGGTAGTGTGATGTGCTCTCAATGCAACACCTGATCACACTAACATGGTCAATCACATTAATTACCAAAACGTTAAGCAAATGCTAGACAAGGCAGCCGTTAGCACAATATTTCGCGAGATGAAAGAACATGCATTTTTACATGCTTGGGACTCTGCAGCGCTCACAAAAAAAGGACGAGGAACAAAAGAAGTGCACACATGTACTGCACAAATCTTTTGTCCCTCATCTTTTTCGTCCAACAAATCAGCACATCAGGGCCACTAATCAGCTTCCTTTACAACATCAAGCATATGAGAATGCTAATAAGTTATATATGTCTAGTGCAAACATTGAAATAAGGACAATGATCAAAAATAGTTAATTACAGTGATTTATTAAGTGGCAAAAACAGACACAGAAATGACTGTGACAAGTGATTACAGAATAATGACTGCAAGGGAGTGCTTTTCTGCAAGAGAAAAATCAATGCTAAAAAATAATAGGCAATAAAAAAAAAGACCTCCTGAGAGTTTGTATATACAGCATGCACAGGCAGGCAACAAAAATAGAAATTTAAAATTAAAAAAAACATTTCTTAACATTTACCAAATAATACTAATGAAAGCACCAATTAACAGGTGCAAGCAATAGTAATAAATATGACAATTTATGACATACCTATTTCTTCAAAATTGCTAGACTTGCTTGTAGTTCGAAATGTACAGCATCAAATTTTAAGGACGACACATCAAAACTGATCACAACCAGTGCACACAAAGCAGGCTACTCTGCTACATCACACCAGAAATGCCCACGACGAGGAAGTAAAGAAATTTTTAATGAAGGCGTGGCATGGCTGTATCGTTTCACGAAAAACGGCAAGTGATCTCATTAGCACCATCGGATCGCCTTACCTTCACGTGTAGTGTTTGGTACTTCTGTTTCTTATCAGCTGTGCTCAAAACTGCAGTATCAAGTATAAAATCAGTAGACTATCAAGTATAAAAATCATGGAAAGCCACTGAGGCACTTTTTTTTTTGCAGACAGGCAAAATAGTTTTTTCGCTCCTGTTAATAGTCTGAAGGGGCCATGAAATACTTTTTCGAGTAACCATTGAATTGATCTACTGAAGGAGCTTATTGCCTCACAAATTCAATGCCACAAAAATTTTTGGAATCTGTTAAGTACAAGCAGAATTACAAAGATTTGTGCACGCTCATATTGTATTCTCTCGTCCCGACAAATGTGCTGGAAGCTAAGCAGGGAAGAATGGCGTGGGGAAAGAAAATATGTCATGCACACCTCGTGACCTTGAGAACTTTTTCTCTTTGAATGCGTGGCTGTGTAGTGCGATCGCAAGCGCACATGTAGACAAGTTGCAGCCATGCACAGTGGCCCCAGTAAAGACCGAGCACACCACGCTTGAATTGGCCAATGGCCAGTAGAATGTATGTGATAAGTAATTTTTGAGCTTGTAGCATCATTTGTCAAAAGAAGACAGAGATTTTTAGTTGGCTATGGAATTAATTGCGAATTGCAGGCCTTGTGCTGCGCTATAATATTTGTGTTCTCGGGAGTCTCAACTACCGATCAGTAGCGTTTTCTTACCATGTTCAGGAAGTGTTGCAGGGCCCCTTTAAGCAAAACAGATAAGCACTACATGTTGCACATAGAGAATAAGGCATGCACTTGTACATTTCAGAATGTTTAGCGACGATTTCTCTAACCATGTGCCGTTTCAGTGCCCCTTGATTCAAATTTCATCACTTTCTTATCAAGCCTAGTCCTACATTGATGTAACAAAAAGGCTGCATTTTCTGCACACCAGGCATGCAGAGATATTGCCCTTAAAATTCATTTATTAATATTTCAAATTACGTACAATTACAGTGATTTCTAAAATATAGGTATGCCCTCAATTGTCATGCACTTCAACTTTCTAATGTAAACAACTGCCCTCAAGTCCTTCACGTTTAAACATAATGAATGAGTTTTTATTGATTAGTAGCAACAGTTTCACTTCAGCTGTGATGAAGTATTTCTGCAGCAATATAGAGGTCTTGTGCAAAAAATACAGGAGCATGGCTGTCACAGAAATTTTAATAAATATTTACATCATCTAAAAAATAAGCAGATTATGCTTAGCCATCATCTCCGTTAAAACAAAAGGATTTATATCGTTTGAAAAAAAAAAAGAGTTGTTACAGAATAACCTGAAAAGCTTTCTTGACTTTGCAAGGCAGTAATTGCCTTGGAGAGGACTTGCCGAAACGTTACCTCCAGATTCACCCCTTGGTCTAAGGATTTCTCCTCACTTAGTCTTCCATCTTCCTCTGAACTTCTACCTTATTTGAACATCTGAAAAGACATGCAAAGTTCATCAGGTACAACCATCATGCATGAATGCTTTATAAAGTGGGCGAGGGGACGACTGCCACCGCAGTTCCAACTGGCAGATCATGTTATCCGAAGCTTGCAGGTATGGTCCCTGCCAGCGGCAAGTTGTCTTTTCATCCACTTTGTTTTCTCCACATATATGTCACGATTGCGGCACCTTTCTTGGCTTCATCACTTTCTGGATTTCATTAAATCTGTGTCAAACAAAAAAAATAAACAAATGAACGAGCCTCCAAATTTTCCTTTCGACCAATTGGTGTGTCACACTACCACTCAAAAGGCAAAGCAATGATGATAATAAGAATGAACTAAAGAGATGTTTACAAAGTAAGGTTTATTAGCACTATACATTTTATAAAAGAGGGTTTGCACACTATAAATTAAGTTGATGACCATGATATTCACAAGGAAGCACATACATAACTCAATAAATTTAAACGCTGTCTTTCATAAAAAACAACACAAAGCCAGCAAACACATACCACTGCCATGTTTGACAGCACGCGTGGTATCAGTATTGCGTAATTCACCCTTTAGGACCTCTACCGGTACTTAAAAAGTTATATGAGTGCACCACATATTCCGGAGGTTTTCCGTGTGCAGAGAAACGATCATAGTACAATGTACAACTCCGCCACAACCTGCAACCAGCTTGATGTGCGTGAGCTTGCCTTTTTTCTTCCCTATTCTACATGGCATTGCTCATTGTTTTGATTTAGCCGTACATGGCAATGCTTTCTATTTCCCTCTCTCTATCTTTTTCCCGCATATTTATTTTTGCTCAATTCACGGTTTTCTTTAAGATCCTTCAACATACCATGTGTGGGAGGCAGGGATGGAACAGGCTACTTAAGTTTGGGAGCAGTTCTGAAAGCAGGGAAAAGTGCCTTTTGTAGCACGCTTGGAGCTTCCAGAAAGACTATTTGGAGCAGACTTGGAGTAGCCATAAAAATCATTTTTGAGAGAGTTTATAGCAGTCATAGAGAACGTTCAGAGCAGATGTAGCCCCAGCTACAGATCACCTGTAAATCAATATTTGTGTAATGTTACATTTTTCTAACACTAAGTTGTGAAATGAGCTTATTGCGATAGCAATCAATCTTAACGGTTTTGTCGTTGCCGCTGCCGTCATGTCCTGTACAAAGTTCAAATTGACAACATACCTCAACACATAGTTTGTTCTATCCGTGGGTGAAAGCACACTAGTGGGGCGACGAATGCGGCTGAAGCAGTGCTCAAACAAGCCCGAGCCAGCCCTTCTCTGTCAATAAGAGAGCATATCACCCCACTTGGGAGGCCTGCCGTCAAAGCAAAGAGAAAACACAATGCCCGGTTGAATGAGTATGAAAAGCCACAAGAGTTGAGGGGGGGTAGCTGGAGATGGTGTCGCTCGCGCCAAAACTGTGAATTTTGCTTCTAATGATGCGGTGGCGATGGCTGGTGAGCAAGTTAGCTTGGCAGCCATCAGCTGGCGGCACGTGTTCACTTCTACGCGCTGCACTTTCATTGCAAGGAAACTGTGTGAAAAGTGCTGCTCACCCTAAAGTAGTCGTGCCGTCTTACACGAGTGTTTTGTAGAGTTACGTGAAATGGAATCCGAAATAATTTGCTATCGCATTCATTGCTTCGCTCTTGTGATTAAGCTATTTCTTTTCTGAACACTGCCATAAAGTTATATAAAAATCACTGTTTTACTGCAACGGCAAAGTAATCAATGCGATAGCAACAAATTGTAATATTATACCAAGTAAGGCTGGCAGCTAACTTTTTTCGATCTCATGTATGGTAACTCTGCAAAACGCTGATATAAGAGAATATGGCCACGCCAGGAAGAGATGCTATGTCTGCAGTCCCTTCGTAGTAAGAGCACAGCATGTTGAAGCGTCCATGAACAATTTGCGCTGATGGCTGCCGACTAATAGCGCGCTAGCGGTCGCAAACACGCAGAATAGAAGTTCACAGCTGCTGCTCGAGCTAACACGGCCTCGAAGAAATCGAAACCATAACAGTTTCGAATAAACTGAAAACACACTGTTTCAGCCACATTTTTGGGCAAGGGGCTTGATGGCTTTCGCACCTTGCAGCTAAATTCAGGTGCTGTGGCATAGCACGGTGCTGATAAACAAGTTTGGAGCAATAGGGATGGTTCGGCACAGTATGGCACAGGTAAACATGTTTGGGGCACAACGGTCTAGCTGTTCCACCCCTGTGGATGTGACAGCATTAATTCACACATGGACTTTGTATGAACTACTGCACTAATGTCGAGCGTTTGCTTGCACTGTCCGTATAACAGTCATTTAAATAAGACTTACTCTCCCAAAATCCTTAGAATTCCAGAAAGCATGAAGAACACATATGTACATTTCATAATCAGAACCCAACTATACCACATCATGTACACCTGGTAGCAAACGTATACATAGTTTTCACGTGACATTACAGACAGGTTCTCTGCACTGGGTGCCTTAAAATGGCAGAAACCATGACTTTGTATCTTATTAGAGAGTGGCACTGCAGAGGAGGACACAAAGTCGCTCGGTCCTCGCATTCTTTTGTGATCTCCCCATTTTCTTGTATTCGCTAGGCGTGCTGAGGGGGAACATAAAGGAATGCGAGGGGCACCGGCACCAATCCAACGTCACCATTTGAGCCCACCTGGCTTCGAAACAAGCTTGGGGCCCTGAGATGGTGACCACAATGACATTAATGCAAACTGTATGTACACGGATCATTGCCGTCGATATACTTTTGCCATCTGTGTTGTCAAGGCAAAAAACATGCTCATAGCGCATGCAGCCATTGCATGCACAATGAGCATGTTTTTTTATGATAGTGTTAATAATAATAATAATAATAATAATAATAATGGGACATTTTGCCGCATGCCTAATAATGCACAGTTCGTAGTTATGAAGCCGCAGTCTCGCAACTGGATTCACAACTTTTATGTAGTTCGACAACTCAGCTTTGCCACAATTCTATGGAACATCCAGTCGAGCGTGGCTTCACAGAGAACTTGAATAGCACAACTTTCACTGATATCATCACTCACATGCATGCTGATCAAGGTGTCTTCTGAGGTGGACCCGCTGCACAAACGTCTCATTGCACGAAGGACATTGATACGGCCGCTCACCCGTATGAATGTGACTGTGGTCCTTCAGGGTGGACTTTTGTGAAAAGCTCTTGAGGCACACAGGGCATTGATATGGCCGCTCACCCGTATGGATGCGCATGTGGCCATTCAGCGTGGACCTCTGAGTGAAGGTCTTGTGGCATACACAGCACTCATACGGCCGCTTACCTGAGTGAGTGCGCAGGTGTGCCGTCAACGTGTTTCTCTTAGCGAACGTCTCGGGGCAGAGGTGGCATTCATGTGGCCGCTCAACCGAGTGGATTCGCAGGTAGTGTTTCGTCAACGTGCTCCTCTGTGAGAAGCTGCTGGAGCATAGGAGGCACTTATATGGCCGTTCACCAGTGTGGGTTCGCAGGTGCTTCTTCAGACTGTCTCCATTTGCGAAGCTTTGGGGGCACAGGTGACATTTATGAGGTCGCTCCCCTGTATGAACCATGATGTGCGTTTTCATGTGCCACAAACGCGTCGTCTTGTAGTCGCAAAATTTACAGCAGTGGATGCTTCCTTGGTGGGACGTCTCATCTTGTGTTGCTGCAGGACTGCTGCAACGCTTGATCGCTGCACAATGAAAAGAAGACAGATCAGTCAAGTGCTTGTTTTAATTTAAAAGGAAAATGAAATCAGATTCTCAAGTTGCACTGAGCAACCATTTCCTGCATATACGAATAACGCTGTGATGACAGAATAACTATTTGAAACCACCTATATTTCCTTGCTGAACATAAAGTGAAGTACACAAGTGCCTTTGCATTCCACTTCAGCTGAAATGCAGCTGTGATTATCATATGCAAAATAAATGAAATTATTGTTATTGACACTCACTGATTGAAAAAGTTTCAACAGCAGAATCTCCCCAAAGGAAACTCTGATAGGATGCGAAGCAACAGCGGTGCGCACGACGTACGTTGGTTTGACTTGGTTGAAACGGGCATCGACGCAGGTGCTGAAAGACCAGTTTGAAGCGAAACTCGATGTACTGCTTACTAGAGTAAAAGTTTGTTTGAAACGCAAGGACACGGGAGGCGGGACGCGTTGAAGATGCTTATGCTTGGCTTTCTTGGCTTGCATTTCGTAGATGTTACCCGCGCAGTCTGTATTCTCGAATGCGATTGGTGTTCTTGACTTGCACTTTGTCGGTATCGCTGGTCGTCCACTGCCAACGCTTGCGTTCAGCTTCCTTGGCTCGCGCCTCCATTCGTGAACGCGACCAGCTTCACTAACCCTCGCAATGCCAGCAACAGCTCCGAAAGGTAAGCGCACACTAGCAGGAAGCATGTCCTCAACAGCGTCCCGCCCGTCACCGCGATCGCAAGGCAAGCAGTGGCGCACTGTCCACATTGTCGGCGCCGGGCGATTCTTGAGCGGGCCCACCCGCCAGCTCACGGTTTCTTCTTGCCGACAAATGGAGAGAGGTGGTGCGAATGAGGTGATGCCCACCTGAGTAGACTCGAGTGTTGTGAGCGGTGGTATAGCGGTAGAGAGGGCGAAGCGAGAGAGAGCTGACATGCGGCGAGCATGCGGGAGGGGAGCGGTGTGGAGGGACAGCATTACACGGGCTAGTCAAAGAGCTGCTTGGCATCTAATAAAAAAAAAAAAGGGACAGTGGCTCACATATAATATTCACTTGATATCTCTGCATGCATTGGCGGTGGGATAAGGTTGATAAAACAGACCCAGACTACTATCAAGAAAATAAATTTGGCATATGATCTTGTCCTCCACCAGGGTGCAGTCACACTTTAATATTTTCAATATCTCATTATACATATAAGCATAATTCTAGAAAAGATATACCGGAATGTATGCTACTCTGGACATGAAACAGATAAAAAAGACAAGCAGCACTTGGTATTCGTTGAGCACTAATGGTGAAAGCAGCAAGGGGATGTCTATCATAAATCGCATCAAATACATCTGAGTCATGAAACATAACAGAAAAAAAATAAGGAATTTAAATATTTCTAGAAGAATCAAACAATTCTTTAGAAACATGTTTCCCCTTGAGGCAGTTGTATAAATCCAAGGAACAAATATAACAAAACCTTGAATCGAGAAGTGTGTGAGGATTAGAGAAAAAGGTGACATATCAGTTATGAACAGAGCAATCCACAAACTGGATAGTTTGAAAATATGCAAGACAAACTACAAGCATTTAAATAAAACGACTTCAAAAGTATACAAAAATGTAGACAACAGGGATTAACAGCATCATCTTTTGTATCCAAAAAGTGACCTCTGACTCCCTAGATGTTCAATTTCTCGAACCTAGGAAGAGAAAGAGGGAAAGGTATTATTAACAGAGAAGAGAACTACAAGCGAGATCACCAGGCCCATGTGTGTTGCTAGTAGAAGAAATGCAGTATTTTGATTGGTTTGGATTTGTTGCTAGCTAAACAATGACAACTGGGTTTCTAAGTGATGGTGGCCATTTGGTCTGATAACAATGCATCTCCATTAAGTCATATTTATAAGCGGCAAAGGTTTCTAGCTTGCCTCTTTTCATCAAGGTTTCGGACCGCTTCAAAATACTCGTTTTCTCAGCTCGTAATGAACCGATTGGTAAAATTCTGGTTGCATAATTTTCTTCTTCGAACACACAACAAATGACAGCGTCTAACAAGAATTTGTTATGGAGCTTGGTGAGGGTCCCTTTAAATAGGATGAAATAACTTGTTTGTAGTGCAACAACCTGAGAAGCCATGTTGAAATCTTACAAGTAAGAGTGTAGAACGTTGGAAAAAGGTCAACAAAGAATACAGTGATATATTTTTGGTTGCACTTGAAAGACAGAGACACAGTGAGGTGCATACCAAGCACAAACGAAAGCACTCTAGCACATAAAGTTATTTGAGCATCCTTCTACACTTATGCATGACAACTTGAACCAAGTGACATATAGTATCGCACCATCGAGTTAAGAATCAACATTTTCCTTTGAGAGCCACCTTGTGGTTTATGTGTGCCTCACTGTGTACTTTGTCCTTGTTTTTCAAGTGTGACCAGAAATACAGTAATTAAGTTAATGAACATGTGTTATACATGCACAAGTTAATGCAAACATCACTGGACTGAAAACACTGACTGCCAAAATGTAGACAGAAGTGAACAAATACAAATACAACCCACGGAGGTCTGGGAGAGTAAGTACAGCCATGCATGAAGCGAATAACAATTTTACCTCTCGGGGCTCTAAAGCAGGGGTTTTAAAATAGGGTCCTGCAGAGCCTAAGGGTTCCGTCGGCCCCTCATCGAGGTTCCGCGAGCCACTGATAAATTTCCCTGGTTCCACACTTGCCCACTCATCTCACTTAGATGGCCATCCCGAGGTGCGATCGATCTAGAAAACCTCCATTATTCATGCCCGAGCGTCAATAAGCACATCTCAGAGCTTTTACTTTTATTGCAAATAAAAATTAAAAATCATGCTGGGGAGGCGGTAGGGGGTTTCCTGGCACCAACATGCTTGATAATCCCTGCTCTAAAGTATAGAATGATTATATACTAGCTGCTTAAAAAAACAAAAACATCAGCATGCCATAGAAATATGGAATTATGTTTAGGCTTGCGCAAATACTGAATTTCAGGTTTGAAGTGAATAGGCACCCGGCAATGCAGTTTACGAGATCTGATGATAGCACCAAAACACACAGCCTAGCGAGTAGACGCAGCAAAACGAACTTGCACGTGCATATTATTTTCTTTTTTTGGTTGTGAGCAGGGGGGCCATGGCTGATTATGTAAGCTCCCAGGAAGCCTTTTTTAAGACGCGCCAAAAAAGGCATTGACACTTCCGCATCTCAATGTGTTCAGCAAGAGTTTCATTTTCTTGGTATCCCTGGCGGTCGGTGCCAACAATGCTGAGGCGGCCCAAAAAGCTTCGTCGAGCCCTCTGGTCCACCGTGGGGTGCCTACAGTGATCTTGATCAAATAATTTCGAATCAAGTTCAAATAGCATGTATATCACATATTATAAAGAAAAAGGGGTATATTTGTCATGACCTAATAAACCTGCACAATATTTTCAAAAAATTGAGACAAGGCCTGTGCAAATAGAATAGTGGCAGAATTCGACTTTTGCTAGAATGCAAGCAATAGCCTGTAAAATATGTTAATTTTAAAATTTGCTTAAATTAAATATAATAAAAAAATTATTAAGTTAGATTTAAACTTAAAAATGAATCGATGAGAGGGCAATATCCTCATTTAACTTAGAAGTGGGGCTTTGCAGCAATGCAAATTTTTCCTAAATATGTTTTCACATTTTAGCACCACTCTACTGCAGTGAAACCACCTTTACAAGATGACACATGCGGGTTAATATGTATTTAATCGTTTCTTTCGAATAATTCAAAAATTTCAATATTTTAAATTCTATTTGAAGCAAACTTGAATGCTACATTAATCTTTCGAATATTCTAAGCATTCAAATATTCACACAAGCTTAATTAAGTAGTTGTCAAAGCGATCTACTGAGGCAATACTTTTTTGCAGACTAGTTGGTTCATACTTGAAAAATTGAATTGCTGCACAAACTTGAAGAAAAAAACACAAGGGAGACAGGAAAGAGCGCAGACTACCAACTGTTTATTGTCGTTTTTTGAAGCCAATATATACGCATGCTACGCTGCGCTTCCACGATGCGCACAAAACCAAAGACACTGCAAACAAAGCCAACCCTAAAAAAATCAAATCAAAATTGACTGCCACCACAATGACAAAAGTGAAAAATGGCAAAATACAAAAGTGATACTCACCACAATCTAAACTGCGTAATCCCAAGATGTGCGCTCATCTTTTTTTTATTTATGTTTTATTATTTATTGCACCAAGCGTCAACGAAGGCATGAAAAAATAAAAACAAACTCTTGAGATGTTTGTTTAAAAACCCTAAAAATAGCGCTTAGCACCAAATAAAACAATACATTAACATTTTTATATTCACTCCAAGCAGCCCTAATTGAGAAACCCGAAGAAGCAGTACGCCGAGAGGGTCAAAAACTATACTAACATAAAACCTTACAAAACATTAATGCAAGGGCGGGGGTCCAAGCGTCGAACAAAGGGAGAGGAGGCCTATTCATGTTATGCCTTACTGACATAGTGTTTCCTATAATGTAAAAAAGATGGCTAATAGGTATGGTGTGGATGTACTGTTTTCAGCACCTACAAAGTTAGGTCAGATCTGTTCGTTAACGACTAAACAGAAGAAGGCAAAATGCACAAAAAAGCATGCGAACGTGTTCATTAGGTGTGTATTTGCTGTTGTATATCTGATCCCTTTGTCGTATGGGAGGGTGTACATAGGGCAGACGGGGCGTTGCCTCAACGAACGCTTGCGTTAGCACAGTCTGGCCATAAAAGAAAAAAAATGGTGGTGATTTAGATTTCCATTGTAGGAAATGCAGTTGCACCCCCCGGTTTGAGAATGCGTCAGTCATGGCTAAGGCACGTGAAAAGACCGAAAGGGAGATTACCGAAGCGTACTTTATCAGGCAATATAATGACAAGTGCATAAGCATGCCTTCAATTTCACTTTAGGACAGGGAAATGGTCTTCCTACATAGTCATGTGTAATGTTGTGGCTAACGCCTTGCATTGTGTTCTCTTCCATTTCTCTTCTTTTGTTTTGTTCATTAGTGTTCTTGTTTTTTCCCATGTGATGCTACGTAATGTTTTGTAAGGTTTTATGTTAGTATAGTTTTTTTGCTCTCTCGGCGTACTGCTTCTTCAGGTTTCTCAATTAGGGCTGCTTGGAGTGAATATAAAAATGTTAATGTATTGTTTTATTTGGTGCTAAGCACTATTTTTAGGGTTTTTACACAAAAATCTCTAGAGTACGTTTTCATTTCGTCATGCCTTCGTTGACGCTTGGTGCAATAAATAATAAAAGATAAATATAAAAAGATGAGCGCACATCTTGGGATTACGCAGTTTAGATTGTGGTGGGTATCACTTTTGTATTTTGCCATTTTTCACTTTTGTCATTGTGGTGGCAGTCAATTTTGATTTGATTTGTTTTGGGTCGGCTTTGTTTGCGGCGTCTTTGGTTTTGTGCGCATCGTGGAAGCGCAGCGTAGCATGCGTATATATTGGCTTCAAAAAACGACAATAAACAGTTGGTAGTCTGCACTCTTTCCTGTCTCCCTTGTGTTTTTTTTCTTCAAGTTTGTGCAGCAATTCAATTTTTCAAGGATCTACTGAGATTATTGGTTGCAAAACGTAAGATAATAAGATCTAGCCATTATGAAAAAGTAACATCCTGTATTCAATATAAAAATGTTGACAACAAAGGTTTGCAAAACAATGTTCTCCATCCAATAGTAACTTCCTTTGATGATTGGCAACATGCACCTAGGAGGAGAAAGGGAGAACAAATTACAGTGAATACAAGCGAAATTGTCAAGTCTACAGGTAGTGACAAGCAGAGATGCAGCATTGGATTGCATTCCAATCATGAGCTAGCAGTGTTATTAAAACTAAGTTGTGTCTTAGTGATGCTTATTTGCTTCCACAGCATTCAATGCATAAAATCTTGGGTAGCATTTTGGTGCATATGACAAATGCTTCAGCACTGCATATTTTATGGAACTGTCTCCTGAAGCCAGATGTCGAAATGTGTATGCCTAATAACCTAAAACACACAACTAAGCTCAATATTAAGCTGCTGCTGTAGGACTGTTCATCTAAATATTTTTGCCTGCCATTTCACTATAACTCTAGTTGCTGTTTCATGCAGTGAAGGTGCAACCTTTTGTAATATGTGCTTACCAGCTTTAACTAGCTGTTTCATGGGCAAAGCACATGAACATTTATTCATTGTCTTTTAACTTGTGGCAGTAATAGTTTGTTTCTTTTTTTTTCTGAGGACCAGCACGGAATTATTCATATACAGAAATGTGGCGAGATCATATGCACAGTGAGCACACCTGCTGTATATGGTTCCAAAAATATTCGTTTACGGCAAGCACTTCACCCTTCAATGGTTTGCATATGATGAAATAGTATGAGCAGTAGGAATCTAACACATTACAGGCAATAACAAATAGGCCAATGAAACAATAGGTCAATGATTCATGACAAGTCATGAACATTCAATTACACAAAAGGATGTTGAATAACGGTTGCCGTTTGGTTGACAAATATGCAGTATTATTGAGCAGGCACAATGGAAGACAAAGTGTATTCCTAACATCTATTGCTACACAGGCTAACTTTCCTACAATACAATTTTTCAATTATTAGGCATAAAAGCAATGAATATTGTCGACAGCTGATTGCTTAATATTTCTAGAATAAACATCATTGAAACTGCACAAAAATCACGAAGTGGATGGGATGTGCAGTGTTATTGGACACTGAAGCAACAGCCAAACGAGATAGCAGGTGCATTTAGAATTATTTGAATGACATTCCCTGAACAAAAACTTATTCATGGGACCGAGACTACAAAAAAAAAAAAGTTTTGCCACCGCCAGTTCCATAATACAGACAAAATCCTTTTTATGCCATGCCTGTTCAATGTACTTTATATTGTTTAATTTTTCACAAGTTCTTTCTGCATGTGTCATCATTTCAACATGGTTTAGTAACATTCAAAAAGTTTGTGCCACACTGCGACAGTAACATAAGTGAAGGTGTCATAATCAAAAAGATGAATCAACAAATGTTGACTGTGCAGTACTGAAAAACGCGCTCTACCAGGCGAGGAAAAAAAAAAGCTGGCTATTGTTTTCTTATGAATACAACTGATGAGACAAGCTCCCCCGGAAATGGGACACAAACGGTGATACGCTTGATCTCGCTGCCGGCTTTCGTGAAGGCGGTAGGGAAGGGAGCGGGTGGGGAGAGCGTCTGCTGCGCTCGGAGCGAGTGAGTGAGCGGCGCGCGCGAGCCATCTGCCGCCGCGCCTGCGCACCTGCTGCGCGGAACAGCACCTTGTTTAGCTCGGCGCACTCGCCCGGCGCAGGGAACGGCGGCGACAGTGGAGTGCGACCATAAGAAGCCTCGCTCTTATTTAAAAAACCAACAAAAACGTCACCCTTTTCACCATCCATGCGCAATGGCCAATGCTACGGCTTTGGCGGCGCTTGTCTGGTTTCTCTTTTCATTACCAGAGCACGCGAGCTCAGTGCCGCAGAAGCGACGCTTATTTTAATATTTTGGTTTCGAGCCAGGCATCGCTTCACGTTCCAAACTATCCAAATGAAATGAGGACTACTCCGTCCAAATGAAAAACAGGACTACTTACGGATTCGTAGTAGCATCCTGTTGCGAGTTGGGTGACGGCTACTGGCGCTACGATATTTAACACCCCTTTGTGCTATGTAGTTTGCATGAACAATTTCTGAATTCCGACTCCCTCATATACCCAATTTTCATTTAGGGCCCGCATACTAGTGATATCGTAAACCACCACCAAACGTCCAGCCTTCAGTCTCCATCGTAGTTTCAGTTATGCGGACCAAAACGTTTTATGACACTTTTCTGCTTGTAATCTTTTCATGCAACCAACGCACTCCAAATAAAAAACACTGCCACAACAGCTATAACAGCGTTTGGATCTACATGCACTCATTTACTGCACACCTACGCTGGTTGCGCTACAGTAACTAGAAGTAGTTGCGGTATAGTGCCTAGAATATACTGTAGTTGCGGTTCTACAATGGCAACGGCTAAAGCTCGACTCGGCTGAAAAAGTATTTGTTGCCAGACCAGGCCAGACCTACAACGTTGTATGAGTCATGAGTCATGACGTGGCTTGCAAACACCTTTCTGAGGGCTAACAACATGCCTTTTTTTGGAGGCCCTCAGGCTATGCCCTCGGGGATTTTTCAGCCTTCTTTTACAGCAAAAGCTGTTATGAGATCACAACTCAGGTTTCGCGCTGCTCCGTAGTTGTCTGCCGCCGCCACCGCCCGTAACCACATCGTGCGAAATTAGCATAAAAAACCAAATACCAATGAGACAGTGGGACTCTAACCCGGGTGCCAGCCCAGTATTCTACCACTGAGCTTCTCCGGTGCTTGAGACTTGTTGGTAAACTTGCCCTAGGTAGGCTCGATGTCGGGAAAAGAATCGATTATGAGTAACAAAACGTTTTAGAACAGCATTGAACAACTAGCCGTCACACGTACATTGCGAATAGTGTAACGATTGATGAGTCGTCCAATGCACCAACCAACTTCAAAATCTTGTTCTTGATCACCTATTAGGTGTGGTGCATACCCGCTTCAGGCATAATTCCTCATCGTCGTAAGCCACTGCATAACAAATTTCTTGCAATATAACTTAGAAGTGTGGAGGTTTGGGCTAGTTGGTATGGCATGACGATAGTTGTAACTTCTTGTTCCTTTGTCGTCGTTCTGTTCTCGCAATAGTTTAGCGGATACCATGCTTCTCAGAAGAATGACGAAGGATAGCATAGCGAATGCCGGTCTACTACCATAAAAATTTATTATTAATGCTGCAGTGGCCGGTACCCATGCAGCAATTGCTTGCAGGAGTTATCCGATCAGTGTTTAGAAAAAGCTCTGAAAGGCCGCTCTTCTAGCTTTTGCTGTGAGTGTGCTGCGCCTTCCGCGCAGGCCTGGCGTTTTTTCATGGGAGCACTGTAATTGATTGCCTAGCTCTCGCTGTACCCGGGTTTTTATCTTGATTTTTGCTTTCGGTGGCTCGAGTCTCGCGACCTTGTTGTTTTCTTGCCGAGTGCGGCTTCATCCGTCGTCTTGGTGAAAAGACACAACGTAAAGTGGAAGTTCATGTGAGCTCAGTAAGAAAATTCACACCATTTCCCAAAGGGAACCCTAGCTGATGGGATGCGAAGCAGCAGTGTTGCGCACGTGGCGTCACGGGTATAACGGACGAGGGTGCTGTGGTTAGCGCTGGAAGATTCGTTTGATGCGATGGCTGGCGTACGTATAGTTCTGGTCGTTTATTCAGAGTGGGCACAGACGCTGGACCGGAGCAGGCACGCGTTTCGCCTTGACTACCACGGCCTTCAGTGAAGTGCACGCTGAGGTTTCTGCAGGCATTCGACCTCGAGTTGGCAAAGACTAGATCGATGCACGCTCCCCTTGTGGTGGGTAGCTTGCACTTCGGCGAGTGCACGTCACGCATGTAATAGACGAGCCATTCTCTCCACCAGCGTCAACGTTGAAGTCTCCCGCGACTATAAGAGGTGCGCGTCAGCACGCCTCGCCGCGCAATAGTCAATAGGGAGTTTTAGTGCTGGGTACGCATTCTCTTGGGGCGATGCGGGCTTGGGAGCGCGCGGCGTTGCGTGCCCAACCCATACCCACCGGAATGCCTTTTAGTTGTCGCCACGGTGGCACGCACGCAAACGCAAGCCGCACGAAGGTCACACGTGCTCGCAGCGCCATAGCGTCTTGTCGCGTAAGTATATTTAATTGTTTTTATGATTGAAAACGTAAAGTTAAACATACATAGTGATCGGGACACTTTTTATCGTGTACAGTATCCTGGTATACGAAAAAAGTGAAAAATACAAAGTTACTACAATGACAGTGTCGACATCTTGTGACACTTCGTGCAACCACAGTCATGAACACACATTATGCTTACGCATAATGTCACATTATGCTTACGCATAATGTTTTTGAGATGAAAACAAATAAAAACATTACTCATTTGTAATATTGTCGCTGCGCAGTTTTTGCATCAGATGTACAATGCACAACGTTTCTGCAATAACAATGTTGTGTATGTCTGTTTCAATATAGCTGCGCTAGATGGCGCCACCTATTCAGCTGGTCGGGGCTGGCATATATTTAGTTTCTATGTTCCAGGCCATTCTAGCTTTGGTAATCTGGCTGAAACCATGTAATCGCTATAAGTGCTCGCACTTTGGCTTATTTTAACTCGACGGCTAGAGTATCCGCAATGCGGATACTGTGAGTTCTTGCGAAGGTGGACCTTACAAGGCGGCCGATCCATACTGTCCGAGATTTCGCGCCTTTGTGTCATGCTATTTGTATACTGGCTAGCCACTATAAAATTTGCGCTTAAACTTAAATGTCAAAGTGGTTGATCTGGCCAGCCTCGGCTTTGCTCGCCGTGAAGGTAACATGATGCGCCAGCATGTGCGCCGGTGCAGCTTATCTCCGCTAGGTGGCCAGTGGTGGCAGCGTTGTTTTATGGGCGCACAGACGCATCGCCCCATCGCCCCAGCGATCTTGCGACGCATCTGTTTGGGGCTTCGCGCATGCGCAATACCGCCGCCCCATCGTCCTGCGTACGCAAGCCGCCTGCGTACCCCTAGCGTCTCCAGACAGCGCTGAAACCTATATGTATACGTGTTCTGCGGCTGAACCTGCTCCTTCGGCAGGTTGGGAGCGAGCAGCGCCGAGCGCGCGGCAGGCGAGAGAGTGTCGTCAGCGTGTACTACGACGAGGGGAAGGTGACGTCAACGCGCAAATGTTGTTGACCAAAATAAAAAAAAAATGCAGAAATACATTAAGGGAAATTCTCCTTCATAACTGCATTGAATATGTTTAATATAATATTTAGATCAGTTATTACTTTATGTGCACTAATTGTTAACTGTATAGTTTCAATACTCTTGTTTTCTTTTGAAATGTATATGTCTACAAATGTGTTTTCGATCTAATCTATTTTACATCTTACAATAGTGATGTTTTTCTTTAATGGTATTTTGTCTTTTGTTATGCATATTGTTCTCTTCTTTTTCACATTGTGGTGTTTATTTGATTTTAATTTGCTGATTGTTAGTCTTTGTGTAAAAAGTTATTTCTTATTTGCATCTAAGTTGTGTACCAGACTATTTCAGAGCAAAAGCCTCTGTCAGGCTTTATAGCCTTTTGCTTTTGCTTCATTTTTTTTTCTATGTACAGGAAAAAAAGAAATAAACCTCACACCTCACATAAAAATGGGGCCATGCATCTCAGAAGCTTTGAAATATGTCATTTTTAGAGAATAAAGAAATCCCCTCAGACAAACAAAGGACTCTGATTCTGGTTCAGGAATAGTCGAGGCTTGTCCAATGGTGTGCGCTGTAGGTGCTGCTGACAATGATGCTGATGACGATGCAAAATAAGCGCGTTCCAGACCACACATTCTCTTTCTGCCATCACAACACATGCAAGGTACCCACTATTTGTGATGACGATGATGGTCATGGACAACAACTGATTTATGCAGTTGTTGGCGTCTCAATACACTCTACGATGCATTTAGTATGACTGTAAACCAGGTGAACATGTCTAAACCTAGTCTTTGCCAACTTCAGGGGGAGTGCTCGTTGGATTCCGTCACGACCGGTTGTGCCCTCGCGATCTCCGATGACAATTAACGCAGCTCTGGCCTACTAGGCTGGCCCTACGCCATCTCCTGACGCCGATTCCCGACGGCAGCATAGCTCTGGCCGACTGGACTCGCCCTACGCCATCTCCTGTTGCCAACAAGAGCTCTCGCCAGTGGTGCCCCGTCCACTTACTCCTGCGACCATCTCCGTCTTTCTTATCTACTCCTCATTTCCATCGTTCGCTGTCCCTGCGCCTTGCTCTCTCTTTCCTCTCTCTCTATCTCTTTACCTTTAAATCTTATCCTTTTAATTCCTCCTTTACCCCCACCTTTCGTGAGCTACTGTTGAGGTGTCCTCCCCCTGAGAGACAGTTACGGGGCTCACTTTTATCTTCTAAAATCACTTCCCTTCCTATTTCCGTCTGGATCCGACACCACGAAGCAGTATTAATGAAGGTAAAATGAAATTCACAACTCAACACAACATACCAGCTGCAGTTATGACCAATAGATATTGTATGTAACTGTACATCGCTTGGAACTCATTTACATGCGTGAGTGGTCAATGTCACGGGGTACTTACTGGTAACATTGAACGAGCCCACTGCTTCGCCCGCTCATGATCGTTCACTTCGTGGATATGCCGTGATTTTTTTTGCCTTCTCTCACCCTATAATGAACACCCCCCAAGAACAAACAGTCAAAATAATGAATAAGCTTGTTCCCTGCTTTTCCCCTCCGCTCCAGTACTTGGCGCCAGCCCTAAGGCAAGTGCGCTATGTAGCTTCTTTTCTTTTCGTTTTCCTTTCCGGAGCAACCTCTGGCTCACTTTTCGAGACAAAAGACGTAAGAAACCGACAAATTTCTGCAGCCCCATGCACCAATCTGACAGGTTTGACAAACTTCTGCAAGGATCGATTAGTGAGGTTAAACTTCTATACTGAGGTCAACAGATCATTAATACTTGGAAAAGTGCTTCAGCACACCATTAAAGGAGTGCTGATGCAAAAATTTTATGTTTTGTTTTTTTCTCTTGCAATAAGTAGCTAAGGATCCACTCATGACAGCTGGAAACCTAGTTTTCTTGAACACGTTATGGTCTTATAGCGCTTTGTCGCAGTTTCGATTTCAAAGAGCGCTTAGTGAGCTGGCTGTGACCTTCAATGGTCGGAGGTTCGATCCGTGCCAGCATCAAGTTATCCTTTTGTCTACTTCACTTCCTTCACATTTATGTCACAGTTAATAAAAATGACATCCCCTATTCTGTCCTTAGCTTTCATGTCAGTTTTAATTACTGTTGTGTCTAACAAACAAAAACGAGGCCGTAATACTCTCCTTCTATCGTTCAACCATACAGAGTGCCGCACTTTCAATCAAAAGGTAAAGCACTGATGACGATAACAATGCATTAAAAAATGTATAAAAAAGAAGCTTTAGCCCTATATATTCCAGCAAGAAAAAAGATTTGTGCGGTGATAGTTAAATAAATTAATATTCATAACATCATATATGAGAAGCACAAGTAAACATGTCGCTCGATAAATTGAAACCTTCACCTTGCTGACATGAGCTACAATACAAAGAGAAGTGAGCAAACATACACCAGTGCCTTGTTTGTGATAATGCAAGCAGTAACATAACGCACACAGATGTCTGTAGGCATGGGTGTACCCAGCGGAAGGGAGTTCGAACCCCCTTTTCAAAATTTTTCAATTTTGCTTGCGTATACATACATGCACAAACAAATGCATGGATGAACATACATACAGTATGATTGAACGCCTCCTGCCTAACCATTCCCAAAAAATATGTCTATGCTCCTGTCTGGAGGAGTCGATGTAGACAGCACACACGGTATCAGCACTGGTTAGTTCTGCTCTTGGAACATCTGCGGATAACTTGAAAAGTGTTGTGAGTGCGCCACTGGAGGATTTTCTTGAGCTAAGAAACAGTCATAGTAATAGGCACAACATGGCAGCAACTTTCTGCCTGATGTGCACACACATGGCTTCTTCCCTCTCCCACACGGTATATTGCTCATTGTTTTACTCTAGTCGTACTGCGCAACTCCTTCATTTCCCCTTTCTCTTTCCCCACAGCACAATGCATCTTGTTTTGCATGTTTTTCTTCCAAATCTTTCATCAATGCACCATGTGTGGGAGGTGATAGCATCTATACTCATAGGAACATTATATGAACTACTACATCGATTCTATGAATTTGCTTGCACTGCCCGCATAATAGAAATTGCGAAGGCTTATTCTTCCCACATCCTTAGAATGCTGCGAAGCATGAAAAACACACATAGAGAGCACAGGAGAGATTAAAAAGGCTGCATGTGATGGCGAAAAGCTGCAAGTGTAAAACTTCCATTCAACAGAAGTTGCAGTGCACAAAAGCAGAGCTCAACCAAATAAATGAAAAGTGCCCTGCAATATTCAGAGCCACACTTTCCATCTTTATTAAGAGTGATCCAAACAGACTTCTGAGATAACTTTTATCAGTAATAGCACACAGTCACTCACAAGTCCTTGGGAAAAAACAGAAAAGGCAGATGAATAAAACAATTTCTTCCATTCACTGTTCACAGCTGACAGCAGTATGATTCGACCAGTTTCATCTTCTCATTCACAAAGCATTGATCGCCTGAATGTCACAGACGCAAGAATACTGAACTTACCTCTTTACATAGATGTTCAAAAATTGAGTGGTTCAATAGTTTTCCCAATCAGTTCCTTAAAGGGCCCTACGACAATTTTGGGACAGCCTTACTTACCACCGGAATGCATGTAACGATGGCTACCGAGACAAATGCAACAAGAACTACGGAAATTGGTGCATGGAAAGTGAAGTTATGAGCCCTCATAGTTCAAACTCGCGCAGATGACGTGAAATGTTCTCTTTCGCAGTTCACTCGCCTGTTGACGTCAAAGACCGCTTCCAATCACAGCCCGATCTCATAAAGGCATACTGGAAATGTCACCTCATCGTGGCCTTCACACAATACCTCGCTACCACCCTGTTTGACAATGTCGTTAGCATGGTTACTAAGAGCCCCGTGTGTCGAGTAACAGACGCTCCCACGGTCACACTGTAAAATACACACATAGGCTTTGGCGGGGTCACTTCTTGGCTTGCTTGCAAGACGGGTTTCACGACAACATTGGCACGCACCGCCTGTCGCATTTTTGGCTTGCTAAAAATGCGGAATGCATTTCTACCTTTAGTTTATGGTATACCTTAGCCTCGTTCACGAGCTAAGTGTTGTGTTCGCTGTTCTGAAAATACATTATTTAGAAACAGGATTGATTTTTTTTTTTCTGAGGAAGAGTAAAAAGGATATTTGCTGTTTTTAGCATTAACTCATATGGCCTAGCTAGCAAAATATGAATATTGCATGCTATTTGTTGCATCAAGCCAATCAAAAGCGAACAGTCTTTGTCGTCACGTCATATGACAAGACGTCACTTTTCATAACAAAAATAGCCGATGTGCGTCGCCGTAGTCTGAAATCAAGGTAGTTTGTCCCATGAGTTAAAACTAAAACAGCGTCAATTTCGACGTTGCCAGTTGTACAACAATATCGGCACGTTCCACAGCGCCAGAAGAACTGGTAAAAAGTACATGCTCAATTAGTGCAGCAGGGCCCCTTTACAAGGTACAAGGAACGGTGTTGCAGGCTTGTTAGCGAATTTTTCTTAAGTCACTTACCTGGTCCCTGTTGTAAAATGACAAAAAAATTGCAAAAATAATGCCTTTTCATAAACCAGGAGATAGTCATAAATATAAAATTTCCGGCCAATAGTCCTGAGTCACACTTCATGTAAGCTACTAGAGCATATCTTCATCGCAGAGGCACAAAGAGCTTGTGAAGGTGTGTGTGCTGGAGCAGACGCTTTAACAAGTGGACTTGTATTCTTGAAGGCTGCAATTGACCACAAACACTGACTGCAGTATCCAGATGTCTGTAGACGGCTGCATTACTGACAAGAAAATCAACAGCTTCACAACATCAACTTCAACGAATACATATACTGACAGATTGGTGTGCTAAGTGGCAAATGTCGAAAAGTGTAGGGATCTGGGCTTGTTGGTTGTACGTGACTAGAAAACAGTAATCCCCCAAAGTTATGCTCTTGGTGGCCTATCTGCACTATGTCCAGTGACATAGTGTCATGTGTGTGGCTATCTTATATTCATACGTGATGCATTGGTTTTCTCAAAAAAAAAAAAAGAATTTTTTAGAGTGAGCGCTGCATGCATTCCCTTTTACTGTGTGTCCTCTGGTTTTTCGTGCTGTTTTTTAATCCAGAAAATGTTCGGAGGTGTGAAAAAAATCCACAGCTATGAGAGTAACATATATATATATATAGAATACGTCCCAATTCATTCAAACAGTTCATTGGTCACCACTAATTAACGGTGTGTGGCATAGGTACTTATGCATAACATTAACACCCAACCTCAGAAGGCATTTAGGAAAATTATAACCCCCATCATACATTTCTCAGGGGGCATGCGCATATTGCCGACATCACTGCACCTACACTGCGCACTTTTTCACCTAAAAGATGTCCGAGGATTGCAGCTGCGACCATGAAACTTTTGGCATATACCATGTTCATAAAACCAGCATTAGAACAAACTGACATAGTTTGGTTTCCTTATTCAGTAACTAGTATTGGTAAATTAAAGGCAGTGCAATGCAAAGCTGTAATATTGGTGCACAATATGTTGAAACATAGACTCTCCGACTAACCTTTTGGCAATCATACACTAACTACTAGGGCAAAACAGGTGAATCTGAAATTCCTGTACGGTCGAGGACAATTTGAAACTTATCGCACGAGCGTCAACCAGGAATTGCAACAGCGCCTCACACTATCCCAGAATAGTTTTTCTAAGAGAGGGAGGTATCACGCAAGCTGTACGCTCATTCTTTTTGCTAATCCCTAAGCTGTGACCGCTTCCATGTGGGGGAGCTGTTTAATAAAGGACTGCCAAGTACTGGCTTTACCACATCATTCCCACCACTTTTCTAAGATTGTTTGCGTAGATATAAGCCCACAAAAAAATAGGCTTGATCGAAACAAAGGGGAGGTTTAAAATTGATAGAAAGAGTGTATAATTCATAGTAGAGGCGATCATTGTGGCATAGAACAGCTAACGAAGGCGAGAAGACTGCGCAATCTTGATTCCCGAGGCTCTGCAATGTGCAGCTAACCCTCTGGAACACCAGGCCTGTTAACGATTGTGCAATAACTTTCACATCGCACTCTACTGTATGAGTTGCTGCATGTCTATTACAAGATAGCAGTGTCTAAGCCTGTCACACTTTTGCAGTCGTGTCCTACTCGTTATAAGCACAAGTACGCTCCGAAAGAATATTTATTAAAGATTGACGTGTTTGGGAAATCATTTTTATTGCTAATAATATGTGAATGAAAAAAATGAAATCCAAGTGTTGCTAGTGTCAACACACTACCCGCATTCAGCATCGGGTTAGAAACAGGGCATAACCTATACTAGTACATTGTTGTTTCGCATACTCACTTTTAAACAATATCCCTGCTCTATTAAACTGTGTTCACCCATTCTTTATCGCAATATGTAGTGCTCTAGTGTTTACAGGTATAGTTGGTAAAGGTGATGTTTCATGCAACCATGCATCGTGCCTTTCATGAAGTTTCCTTTGCCAGCTTTTCTTTTTTTTTTCTTGCATTTTCAACCGAGTGCAATAATCTGTCCGGACATGTCCCACTACTTTTGTGGGCGCATTTCAGTGAGTACAAAGTTCATGATTTCAAACTTTGGTTTTCATTGCCAAGAAAGGCTGTGTAACACACACACATTCTGATAGTGCTCCAATATTTTGCTTTATTTTTCTCTGTGCACAACGAGCAGTATTCTTATATAAGAAGGAGGCAAGACGCTGTGCCAAAGCAAACTGAATGTTTTTTTAGTCATAATTTTAGCTTACTGTTATTACCAATGCCATTACTACTCATTACTATACACCATTTCATACATCGGGTGCAACGCTGTGGAGGCTAGCGAGACTTCTTGCAACGAACGCGTTCGCATTAAGAAATAGTATGATGATTTTTCCATTTGAGGCATGCTTTTATTTCGTCTTTGGTCTTAATAATAAATAAACATGCTTTGGTAGTTCGAGGTAAAGACTCCTCATTATACGGCCGTCTACAAGTTGTTCTGGATCACTTAGCGTCTCTTTGTTGACATTTCTTAATGTTTTATTTGTCGTCTTTCGCGACATGTGCGAGCGCATCCATGCTTGTCTCACATGAGCGTTTACAACAATGAAAGCCAAGCACGAGATGCGCGTAGTCACCCACCTTGCCGACCGAATTTTCGGCATAGCCTTCACAGCGTTGCGCCTAATGTATGAAGCGGAGTATAGCTACTAATTGTACAATACTCAGTCTGGATTGTGACGTCGATATTTTATGAGCACTTACTGAAAATATTACCACGGCTTCGTTTTGTCTTTGTTTTATGAAAGTTATGTTCCTGTTTTAATTTTTATTTGCATCTTGGATGACATCTTTGAATTCTCAATGACCCAGTAACAACTGTAATGTTACAATCTGCTATACTGCCAAATGAAAGTGGTAGTATTATAAATAATATAAATACTACACGATGTTTAGATGTATATAGTGCTAAGTTTATGTGTTTGTTTAAGTAAATGTACAAAGGAAATTGAGTTGGCAAAACAGAGCTGAGGCAGCTCATCAGTGCAAGTACACATTTTCATATAGCTCACTACACAATGAAAACTATACTGGTGATATAAGATGACAGCAACGAAGCACTATAAAAACAATAATGTGGCACTTAACTGCATGCATAACACTCTGCATGCATAACCCTTTGCCCACAATAATGAGGTCAGGGTATCGGAACTAGACTCACAGCTTTTATTTGGTCCCATATAACTCAGCGCTGCCACACAGTTCTGAAACAACCAGTCTTGCCGGAAAGTTTGGACAGCTGAATTTTCACCAATATCATCACTTACACTCACGCCGTAGGAGATGTCTTCTGAGGCTCACATTCTTCACAAACGACACAGAGCACGAGGGACACTGATACGGCCGCTCCCCTGTATGGAGGAGCATGTGGTTAGTAAGCGTGCCCTTTTTCGTGAAGCTCTTGAGGCACACTTGGCATTGATATGGACGCTCGCCCGTGTGGGTACGCATGTGGCCCTCCAGTGTGCACTTCTGCGAGAAGCTCTTGAAGCATAAGTCGCATCTGTATGGCCGCTCACCAGAGTGAATGCGCAGGTGTTTCGTCAATGTGTTCCTTTGCGAGAAGCTATCGGAGCACAGGTGGCATTTGTACGGCCGTTCACCCGTGTGAGTGCGTAGGTGCTCTTTCAAGTGATGGGCGTGCGTGAAGCTCTGGGGGCATAAATGGCATTTATGCGGTCGCTCTCCCGTGTGAGACATGGCGTGCTTTTTCAAATTGCACAAACGCTCAGTCTTGTAATCACAGATGTTACAGTTGTGAACGGTTCCTTGGCGTGGCTTCTCACCATGCGCGGTTGCAGAAATAGTGGAATGTACGAATACTGCACGATAAAGACAATATAGGTTAGTCAAGTGCTGCTTTCCATTTCAAAAGAAAATTAGCTGAAGTTATCGAGCAGGACATGGCAACCGTACCCTGAATATATGAGTAATTTCGCTGTGTGGGAATTTAATATCATATAGCGTTGTGCAATACGCTCTTTGACAAGTACACAAATGTTTCTGCACTCCACTCTTACCGAAATGCAGAAACTGGAACCATGTTTATCAAATTTCAATGAACTGAAATGAAAGTATGAGGGGTGTTTTAAAAAAAAAGTCAAGTGCAAAAACCAAAACTAGACTAAATTCCAAGCTAGCAAAAAGCGTGCCTACGTGCCTTGAATCAAAATGGTGCAATTCGTAATTGTTACACGAACTCAAAAAGGCAGTTTCTAATAAAAAGTGAGTCGAATGCCCTAACTATTCCAATCATTCTGAGCCACGTTCATTAAACCAGCACTGCATTAACAATCACGACCACAACAACCAACATGGTCTCATCCAAAATGTTTCATTTGTGTCCTAGTTGCCTTGCAATCGTGCTTACGTTCCATTAGCTTTTCTAGGGCACGTTGACACTTACTGAAGGATATTGTGTTCTAGGATAAAACTCGAATATAAATAGTAAGAGGCCTGGCTGCATTTTTGAAATAAAATACATATAAAATGAAGATGTTTGGCACTGATACATTTTTAAAGCAGTGATCCGAAAGAGCATGATATAAAGCAAACTGGAGCACTTTAAAAGCCTATCAATAAATGCCAACAATGGAACACTGATGACACTCTAGAATAGTGTATATTTTTCAAGGAAGGACCACTAGCTCTTCAGGTGTAGTAATCTGCCCATGCGATGAAACACGGCCCCAATAGAAGTGCAGGAATGTTTTATCACGAAATATTGCTATAGCGAACATTTGTATTGCTTTACTCATTTTACAAGCTAATGCAAGCCAAAATAAAATGTTCCAATCTATATGAGCCCAATACAAACTTAGTTGATGAATACTGACAATATTGGGCTCTGTAAACTTTAGCAACAATATAGATTTGGGGTGTCTGGGGGAGAGGAACATACTGGCAAAAGATTGTTTGAGCACACGTAACTATATTGTCAGCAACAAAAAAAAGTGTTTTTTTTCAGTTTCAGTTAAAGTGCATTAAGCTGTTTTAGAAAAAATCCGCATATGAATTTAACGCTGATTCACGATCAACGATGTCTTGACTGCTATAAAAAATAAAAGGACGGTAGCTCACTTTTTGTATTAGCTTGATATCTACACATTCAACTGCTAAACTAACCAAAATGAACAACTAACCAGCACTATTACAAACAAAATGGATTCAACATAACGTCTTGTCCTCCACTGTTGCACAACAGTACCTTATATATCACAATGCAAATAAGTATGCACTAAAAGTTGCAATATATCAGAATGTATCGTAATTGGCACTTTAGTGTACACGAACAAATGAACGCTCGAAGAGCAAGGGGATAACCATTAGAAAACACACCCAAGTACATCATACTGATGAAAAAGAATAAAAACAAAAAGCATAGTGCATCTTGCTACTTTACTGTTTTAGCCAATGTTCTTCACAGTGGGCTGAAGTCACATTCTACATCTCAATAGACAAGCACATTTTTACATGCTTCAAGAAAGACAATACTTCAAAAATACTCGGCAGTTTCACAGGAGATTTTTCAGCAACATGTTCTTTCTTCAAAGCAGTTGTATAAATAATAAACGACAAATGTGCTATATAAACCTTTAAGTGCGACAACCTCCACTCTCTTAGAAGTCTACAGTCAAGCCTAATAATACAGTGGCTCTAAGAAGTGAATATACCATAAAATAAAAGAATAAAAAACACTAAAAAGAATAACTATGCTCAGAAAGTAAATCACTGACACAACTCGTTTCAAAAACAAAGGCAAAATGTTTTTTTTTATCGCTAAAGCTGTTGTTCTGATCCTACAGCCTCGGACAGCAGAATATTCGTCTTTTTTTTATGAAACTGAAAGGGCTGCGCCACTGTGAACCAACATTCTTAACTGAACACGCACACCAGATATTTTCAAACTTTCTTAGGAATGGCTCTGGTCACAATTCTAAATACTTTAAAAGTAGTCAGAGTAAAAACATTGAACACCAATTAATACAACTGAATAGACAATCTAACATTGTCTACGAAATGCTCATCAGAAACATAGATGGGCATTTTTAAAATTTTTTGCAGCTCTCCGCCACCATCTTTAATTTCAGCCCAGGACTGAGCAAGCACCACCCTCCCAAATCTGGTCGGATTATCCTTCACTGTAGGGGGAGCACTTGCCTGGCATCGTACGGCGAACAACTTGTGAAATGGCAATGCTGTTAATCTGCACGAGTGTACAAGAACCAGGGTACTGACATGGCTAAGCACAAGTTTGAGTCTTTATAAAGCCAAATTAATTACTGGATGAGTGCTCCTAAATGTACTATCATCTCAAAGCATACAGATGTGGTTACAAATACAATCACTTGATGCTATCTAAAAAGAAAAGTTCTTGCTGCATTTAAAGGGCCAGTCAACAGGCTTCGACTTCTTTTTTTTACACCCCCTCCCCCTCAAACAAGCTCAGCAATTCGTAGAGTAGCCCGCAGTGATCACGTTTTCTGAATATAACGGTGTCGCGCAACACCTCCACTTCAAAAAAACTATTCCCATGCTTTTTTTCTACGCTTGACCAATCCTTCCATGTGCAGTGATGCAAAATCGGCGATCGGCAACTTCACGCAGCACGTCGATTGGTCTAAACCAGCTCTCAACAAATGGTAGTGAAGTCAACGTCAGTTCTTCTTCCCACCCACAGCTACGAAACTGCCCCTTGTTTCTTGGCACTGAGGTGATACAGTTTTGGCCTTGTAGTTGCCACGCCTACATTCTTTGCTCAACTACAGCTCAGAAAGTGCCTGCACGCACATGCTACGCCCTCAACATGAGTAACACGTGGAAAAAAGTGTTTCTCCGTTGTCAGCTGTGAATCGAGCGACAAGTAAACAATAAACAACTAGGCGTCGCAGCAAGCGGAAGCGCGTTGCGACTGGTCGAGTTCACCGATAACGTCAATTGCTGAGGCCATGTCACGCTGCCAAAGTGGGCGAAGTCATGACGACGGGCTACGCCTTCCCCCTCCATGTGTGGGAGTAGGGTGGCGAGGCCAGGTAAAAATTTGAAACCGGCCGATGTTCCAACCCCTGTAACTTCATAAATATATCACGTATTCGCAAAATTTAACAACAGCATGTTGACGAAGTAAAAGTGCACATATTTCTCTTCATAATTTTGCTATCAAGGCAAAGCATTGATAGCAGAATGGGCTATCAATAATAAAGGGCTGTACAGAAAGTAAGGTTTGTAGTGTTATTGGCCATGAATATTGAATACTGCAGTAGACATTCCCATACCACAGATGAACTTAAGCATAATACCATTCATGTACAAGGAAGCATGAACATCACTCAATGACCGTTAACGCATACTGTTGCAAACTGGCATGATTATCAATGCACACATAACTGAGTGAACACATAGCATTGCCTCTTTTTCTGTAAAGGTGATGCAAGCTGCAACATTAGGTGTGAAAATCCAGGGAATTTAGCACAGGCGCACATGAAGCACCCAACCGTTTTATCGGTCGTAGTTCTAGCATACAGCATGACTATATGCTAGAACCTCGAGAGAACAAAAATGTCCCCATGACATAAAAAATGGAATTGTTTACAAAGATATTAACTGAGAGTATTGATTACAAAAAATGTAAGATAATGACAAGGTTTAGTTATAAAGAAAAAGTAACATCACATGCTCAATGAAAAAAACACAGGTTCCCAATAAAATGCTCTCCATCTAAGAGAAACACCAGAGTCCTTCGATGCTTGACGACAGACGCCTAAGGGGAGAAATAGGAGAACAAAATATTAATTATAGTGCACACAAAAACATGCGAAATTGTCACGTGTGCAAGTACCGTTACAAGACAAAATGCAGTAGTGCGTTTTATTCTATTTTTGAGCTAGCTATGTTATCACAGCTAAGTGGTGTTTTAATGGTGCTTATCTGTTTTCAGACCATCTAACATGCACATTTTTGATATTACTGTGCATGGAATAGTTGGATTATCAATTGTGCCTGTTACAGGGCCACCTTCTAAAATTAGGTATATGTCGAAACCTAAAACAAACCACATAGCTCACTGGCAAGCCGCTGCTGTAGGACTGTTCATCTACATATTCCGATGCTGGGCGGCCTCACTACTACTTTCTCTGGTGTTTCATGCACAGATGATGCAACCCCTCGTGGAGAACGCACAAAGCAGTGTTTTGAAGCCTTGGCAAGCAGCGCCCAGCCAGCACTACTGGGAAACACGCAATGAACGAATGTCTATGAAATGCACCCGGTATGTGACGAAATGCGCATGCCCTTGCAGTCATCCTCACCGTCAAAAGCCGTGTGCTCCAGGTATTGCAGTTCAGTTGCAGAGCACTTTACATGGAAGATATTAAAAAAAGGACACAGCATATTTCAAACATTTTGTATGTACACATCAAAGGGGCCCTGCAACACTTCTTCAAGTAGCCATAGAATGGATTCACTACAGGAGCTTGCTTGTTGCCTCACGAATTCACAGTTACAGATTTTTCGCACACTGCAATAGCCTTCTGTCTTCGCTCCTCCCGACAAAACCACTGGAAGCTAAGCAGGGAGAGATGGCATGGGCAAAGGAAATACGTCACGTGCATCTCGTGACCTTGAGAAGTTTTTTCTCCCTTCGAAAGTGCGGCTTTCTCAGTGCGATTGCGCATGCAAGCGTTACAGCGATCTCTGAGATGACCAAACATGCAATGATCAAATCAGCCAATGGCTGATAAAATGGCCACAAGTGATTTTTGAACTGCATCCGTTATCTGTCAAGAGAAGAAGTAATTTTTGGATTATTTAATAACTTATTGTGAATTCCAGGTCGCATGCTGTACTATAAGATTTGGCCTGCGTGTTCTCGGGAGCCTCGACTACCGATTGGCAGCGTTTTCTAACCACGCTCAGAAAGTGTAGCAGCCCCCCTTAAAGTTGAAACGACACTCTCAGAAGACCAGGGTAAACACTCATTCAGCAACGATATTGTCATCCTTTCGAGTGCTATGAATGATATGAATGTTCTTTCGCTTACGAAGATGAACTTTGTCCCCATACAGGAGTTAGAGACAGATTCAAATGTCAATAACAGCAAGTTGACACATGCTGTTATTATGCTGCTAGTACTTTAACAGCCTGTAATGGGGAGAACAAAAAGAGAGCTCAAAGATCACTGGAGGTGGTTTCGAGGGACACCCAAGTAAGGGAGTAAATTATTTGTGTAAACCATGTTAGGACTGTCGCACCCTATGAAGAGACCAATGTTTTAATCTGGATGCTCAGGTGGAAGTGGTACTGTGATTGGAAGGAAAAAGTGTACGCAGACTGATGCTCGAAAGGTTCGCCAAAATGTGAGAAAGGGAAGTGAAGTTTATATATTTACAGTAGCATCAACAACTACACACAATATGGCAAATTCACATGAGTTTAGGCACACCTTGACAAATCTTCACATAAGTTTATGCACACCTTCATTCTGTTAATTTTCTTGCAATTTTGTGAGTATGCTTGGCTAGCTGTGCTTCAAATAGTATTCCTACAGTTAAATGGACAGCCCTAATATTCAATCGATAGCCACAAAATCTGCTCAGGCTAATGTTTTTACTGCAACAGGTAAACACACTAACCCGGTCAATCATGTTCATTATGTTGAAGCTCAGGAGTGACAAGGCGCAGCAAATTTCTTTACTACATGCTCCAGGACAAAAGCTATGCATTTATATTATGACAACATTTAAAGATTATTTATCGGCAATTTATTGAATGAAACGTTAACCCTGTCATCCTCTTGATTAGTAACAGTCAGAATGATCATAAATAACTTAATCAGTTGTTTACGATGAGTATCATAGCAATGTTTCAGTTCTTCAAAAAAAGCTAAAGGCAATCACACCACTTTACGTAGATGAGGAATGAAGATTATTACTGTATGTAGTGGGAACCTATTTTTAGTGCACTTGTATTTGTCACAATAAGTGTGGAGTTGGTGAAGTGCATAAATACTGGTTCTAAATTAATGTAAATAGTAATTGTTTGGATGGTAAACAGTATGAACCCTTCAGAACAACTGGCGAATTTGCAGATTTTTTGCTCATGGGAAAGAAGCTTTAGAATGAGAGCAGGAGTAGCTGCTGTTGTGGTTTGTAAAATTCAACGGGACAAACTTCTTTCCAAGGTTGCTGTTTTTAGTTCTCGGTTTTCCACAAGACGGAGTGCATGAGGGTTTGTGCACAGAATACAAAAATTATCACTTTTATTTCACTTTTAA
The DNA here is from genome assembly GCF_043290135.1 of Rhipicephalus microplus. Taxonomy (NCBI): domain Eukaryota; kingdom Metazoa; phylum Arthropoda; class Arachnida; order Ixodida; family Ixodidae; genus Rhipicephalus; species Rhipicephalus microplus. The sequence continues at coordinate 135,613,055 of NC_134701.1, read as the reverse complement.
TGACATTTATATGTTCATCTTCAACTGTCATGCTTATATTAAGTCTCTGAAGTAGAAAGATAATCTGAGAATTTAGTCTACCCACAGATATTGTTTTCTGGAAAATAATTGCTACTCTAAACAGCATATACATAGAGAAAATGTCGTAAGCCTCACACAACTTCATTACAAACTTCACAATTTTTCATGTTCTTTTCTTCTTCACCTGAATGCCTGGTTAGATGAGATACTTTTTTAACAGCAAAGCGGTACATAGACATGTTATGGCAGACGTTTGTAGATAAAAGGTGAGTAGAACAATTATTTTTGGCACCTCTTGCCTCCTCACCACAGCCAATGTCTTTTTCACAAGTTTCACGATACACGGCGGCAGCAATTCCCACCAATCATGGTGATTAGGGCGCATCTGCCTTTCTTAATCAGCTAGAGAGAAGGGTACAAAGCCCAGTTCATACTTTTACTCAGTCAGACCTCTCAACGTCATTGTTTAAAGCGTAGCATTATGGCCACGCATGTTTTTGATGAGAATGGTGGCAGAATGCCCGTAACAATGCAGTCCAGGGAGTGGTTACTTCTGGAATGTCAGGGGTAAAAGGCAGGTGATCGTGAAAACAACATCATTGCTTGTTTTTTTGTTCATAACCCATTTGAAAGTATTTCTTTAGAGCTCGACCAATGGGAGGCCGAGGCTCAGAAGTGTTCACTGTTGAGCGGAAGCCTTAACACCAGCCAACAGCAGCCTCGCAGACACATATACTGTCATTCTCAGCGCTCCAACGGAGCCCCTTAAGGGGGTCCTCCGACATTATTTTAACATGTATTTTTTATCGGTTCTTCTGGTGCTGTGGAACGCACCGATTTCGGCGTTGCACAAACGGCAACGTCAAAATCTATGCAGTTATAATTTTAATTAATGGTACAAACTACCTTGATTTCAGACTATGGCGACACACGTTGGCTATTTTTGTTATGGGAAGCGACTTCATGTCATGTGACGCGACGACAAGGACTGTTGGATTTTTATTGGCTTGATGCGACAAATAGCACGCAATATTCATATGCTAGTAGGTAGGCTGTATGAGTGACTGCTAAAAACTGCAAAAAGATTTTTACACTTTCTCAGAAAGAAGTCATTCCCGTTTTTAAATGATGTATTTTCAGAACAATGAACACAACATTTAGCCTGCGAACGAGGCTACGATAGAAACGCATGCCCCATTTTCAGCGAGCCGAAAATGCGACAGGCGGTGGGCGCCAGCACATTCGTAGAATGCGTCTTGCAAGCAAGTTGAGAAGTGACCTTGCCCAAAGCGTATGTGACCTTGCCCAAAGCGTAAGCAAGGCTAGACTGCACCTGCGTGCGCTGGTGCAGTCTAGCCCAGCCGTGGCGCATCTTACACAGTTTGACCGTGGGAGCGTCTGCTACCCGATGTACGTGGTTTGTAGTAACCATGCTTACGACGCCGTCAAAGAGAACGGTAGCGAGGTATTGTGGGAAGGCCACCATGAGGTGACGTTTCCAGGATGTCTTTAAAAGATGCGCGCTGTGATTGGAAGCGGTCTTTGACGTCAGCAGGCGAGTGAAATGCGAAAGAGAACATTTCTCGTCGTCTGCTCAAGTTTTGAGCTTTGAGGACTCATAACTTCACTTTCCGTGCATCGATTTCCATAATTCTTGATGCATTCGTCTCAATAACCATCGCTAGATGGGTTGCGGTGCTAAATAAGGATGTCCCAAAAGTGTCACAGGGGCCCTTAAGAAATTCGCACAGACGGTATCGCCACATATCCCTCTAGGTCTTTTTGTGAGAAACTCAGTGGTTAGCACCACGCAGATTCTACGTTTCATCGCACATAAGCCGAGCAGGCTGCACGAAGACACGGACTTACGGAAGAGAGAAACGCAGGCGAAACGCCTGCACCAGGGTTTAGACACGCCGCGCTCGGAGCAGCAAGCATTAGTAAAACAGGTGAAGGAACACTATAGAAAGAAAATAGATAATAAGAAATCAAGTAAGGCAATAAAGAACAGGAAACGATATAAAACATCATGCAAAAAGAGCAAAAAAGAGCCGAGAAATACAACGGAAATGCCGGTGAAATAAACACTGTCTAACGACATTCACTAAGGCCTATGTCACAGTGAAACAGCAGCGTAAGAGAAGCCACGTCATCAGATATCTGACGGATCTAGTGGCGGCAGTACTGCTGGGCAAGCACAAATGTCACCTTAATGCACTGTGGGAAAATGCGAGATCATTAAGAACGCTGTGCTGGTGGTAGACGCTTCACTGGCTGTCACGAATAATCTTCATTGATCGCATGCTCAGTGCCCCAGAGACGCTTTGACGCCTTTTTAAATTTGCTGCTTCCACCTGGGTGTGGGTTGCAAATTGCAGTATCCGCATGAAGAACAGACTACGCCGGCTCGTGCTCCAACAACGCGTTCCACGGAAAAACCACAGAACGTAAATCACAGACAGAGAACACTTTCCACTACAGCAGCGTTCCCACTTTCACAAAGACACAAAATGAGGCGTTCTATGAGAAGGCGATGGCTTTGGCAAGACGCAAGTAGCGTTGCTACACAGCTGTACTGTTGCTATTTGCCGCGTTTCTGGCTGTTGATGGTTACGACTACAACTCGACTTGGCTGGAAGAGCAGTTGTTGCCAGACAAACTAGAGTTGTCGTTGTTCTTGCCGCGCCGTCGAGTTGGCCGAGTCCAACGTCTTTCCTCAGCTATTTCACTTCCAGCGGGGCCAGCGTGCCATTGAGTACAATGAAATATTTCCCAGGAACGAAGCTCCTTAAGCCGTGGGTCTGTCATGCAGGCCTCTCTTGGTACCTGACCACTTAGTTCTATGACTACTCAGCATGTGCGGACGGTTGGACAGACAGACAGACAGACAGACAGACAGACAGACAGACAGACAGACAGACAGACAGACAGACAGACAGACAGACAGACAGACAGATGGACGGACGGACGGACGGAGGGTTGGACGGCCAGAGGAATCACGGTTTACCTATAAAACACGGACGGAGTATTCATGGTAAAACCTTCCAAAGCTTCGCCCCACTCATAATCATTCACTCTGTGGATACGCTGTATTTTTTTTTTTACTTTTCAAGCCGCAGCTCTTAGTCACCCTTTTCTGGGTTGATTAACGTCCTCCGTTGCCTCTCGTTCTAATCGAATAAAGCGAAATTATTATCTGGGGCATTATGCAAAATCGCCCAAGTTTGGTGAAAGTCGGAATCTTTCCGAGTTTTAGCGACACCCTCTTTTGAATGAGCTCCAGTGCGAAGAAGTGAAATCAATTCCTCCACGCGCTGCCTTTCATATGGCTTATGAGGAAACCCGGCGTCGCGTCAAGGACCAACGCCACCTAAAGAAACTTTGTTGCAAAGATTGTCGGCAAAGTTGGGCGATGTTTTCAAACCAGAGGCATCTTCTTTCAATTGTTTTCATTGCACTGAGTACAGAGTGCACCCCCAAAAATTCCCTGATGATAATATTTTAAAGGCGCGAGCTATCAGCTGTTTAAATTAACCTGGTGTGGGAGGTATTCGACCTTCAGGCCGCTCTTCATCAGCAGGACTGACGTCCTTGGTCGAGCACTTCTCTGCCATACCCGGAACGCACCACGTGCACTCGCGGCTGACTTCCATCACCTTGCCATATGCTGTCAGGGAAGCCCGCACATCCATATGGCACTTCATCACTCACTCCACGCAAGTAGGCAGCGCATCCTGAGATTCACCTGCTGGTCCTGCGGGTCGACGACGACGCGCAGCGCCGCCCCTTCACGTGCAAAGGCCACAAGTGGTTTATCTGATACGCGCCTAGGTTCACCACTTATATCAGGCAACAGGCCTGTCGGTTTGAGCGCATCTACAAAATTTTCGACCTTGTAGGGCATGGCTCTCCCATCCCCGTGTGAAAACATGGGTGTTTTTTTCACATGCTTTCTTTTAGGCAGCTGAGGCAAAAAAAAAAACAAAAAACACTATAGTCCTTGTCTTCCGTGTTCAGCTGATTCCACAGCCCATCCATGGGAGCACATGATCAGCTCGCCTGCCGGAAGCAGACTCACTCGGTTATATATTCTGACGTGGCGTCCATCGCCACAAGTAAGGGGAACACTCATCTGTGCGTTTAGTGGTGTATAAAGAGAAGTATGTCAGAAGTGGGATTTGAGCTCACGCCCACATGCGTGAACCAGAAGCCTCGTCCTACCCGCATCGCAGGGCAAGGTTTCTTATGAGTCTGGCGCCTTATACCACACGGCCATTCTGACACTTGTTTTTTTTCTTTATTGCCTTGCATGTCAAGACTGTTCACCTCTCACATATTTACATATTGGTCAAAATACAAACGCACCACAAAATACACCCACAAAATTCATTGAAGTATACCGTCAGCTCTTAGCTGGCTATTGATGAATACTTTGGCATTTGTAACAATGGCTCCTCTTGGCCCTTCAGCACTTCAAGAAAATGACACACAAATTCGCAAACGTATTGGCGCACGAATAGCACTTCTACATTCGCAATTTCAAATGTTCATTGGGTTTTCCATGAACTGTGCAGGCCCAGAAGCATGATTAGATCACAAAGTACGCCTGCCTCGTTTTTAACCGAAAGAAAACGGATGCCGTGTGCACTTAGCGGTAAATCGTTTTTTAATGATCTCTGCAATATGTCCCAGGAAAAAAAAAAAACCCGCTCCAGCAATCTATAAACACGTGTTCAATTGTTTCCGGTTTACTACATGAGTGGCAATGTATGCTCCATAGGACAAATAATCCTCTATCCTGCAACCACGTTTTAACTGGTAAGATACCAGTATGTAATTTAAAGAAGGAAGTTTTGACCCGTGGCGCTACAAGCATTCTTTCAACACATTTCAGAACATCCTGCACTGGGTCTGCACAGTATAGCTGACGGTACAATGGTATACAGGCCGTAGAACATCGACAAGGTCTTTATACATTTTTTTCACGTGAGACTTCAGTCAGATACGTAAACGAGATCTCACTTATAGAAAGTGGAAAGACAAAACAACTTCCTTTAAATACCCGTGTATTAATCCATGCACATTTGATGATGATACGAGAAATCTTGGCAGCACTCTAGACAACCTTAGTTGAATAACAGTTCTAAAAAAAAAGGGGTGGTCATCAAAATCACACAGAAAAAGGAAACGATTGACAAGTTGTTTTATGTACAAATGAACTAATCTGAGCCCGCCATCTCGAACTTTCCTGAAGAGGTTTGTGCGGCTCAATCTTTCCAAGACAGCTCCAAATGAAAACTGCAAATACTCTGTGCATTTTCTGTACACTTATTCTTCCGCATGCGTGAGTTTTTAAAGCACTCGCGTACAAGAAGTAATACTGCAGTCAAACTCACATCGTTTTGCTTGACGCATAGTTTGTTGCCATTTTGACACGACGTCCACGCCTCAAGCAAGGGAACAGTACTTTGTGCGTGTAGTGGCGTGCAAAAAGCATTTCGCAAGTGGGACTCGAACCCACGCCCCCATGCCTAGACCAGAAGCCTCATCCCACCTGCAGCGCAGGGCAAGGTATCGCCAGAGTCTGGCGCCTTAGACCAGTCGGCCATTCTGACACGGCGTTCACGCCACAAGCAAGGGGAGCAGTGGTTTGTGAGCTTAGTAGCGTACAAAAAAAAAGTATGTCAGAAGTGGCATTCGAAGCTATGCTTGATTGATTGATATGTGAGGTTTAACGTGCCAAAACCACCATATAATTATGAGAGACGCCGTAGTATAGGGCTCTGGAAATTTCGACCACCTGGGGTTCTTTAACGCGCACCAAAATCTGAGCACACGGGCCTACATCATTTTTGCCTCCATCAGAAATGCAGCGTCTATTCAATTCCACGACCTGCGGGTCAGCAGCCGAGTTTACCTTATTAGACCACCGCGGTGGGGCTTCGAACCCATGCTCACATGCGTGGACCAGAAGCCTCATTTCACCCGCATCGCAGGTGATTCGGCCGCTCTGACACATTTTTCTTTCTTTATGGCCACGTCACCAGCTGTACATAGCGTTGACCACAATATTAAGCCAAGAGAACCAATCCATGTTGCATATACAACTTCTGCACAACCATTAAAACCGTTTGAAAGTTACCAAAATATTTCTAATACAGGTAGCCAATTGGGTTGTTGGGATTGCGACTAATACACATCTCTTCTTTGGAGAGTACTTTCAATGAAGTATTCTTGGGGGAAAGAGGGGGGGCTTGGCCTCTATACATCGACATTTCGAACCTACACATGTTCTCCATGAGCTGTGTAGCGTCAAAGCCATTACCGTGTCATGAGGTGCTCCATTTTCATTTTCTACCGCAAGAAAACGGGTGCCGTAATACAGGAAGCTCTTCTTTTAGGGTTCTCTGCAAAACATCCCACAGGAATATTGCATCCCAGGAATGTAAGAAAATATGTTCAACTGTTTCAGGCTTTCGGCAGATGAAGCTGTTTTTTTTTTTTTTTTAGTGATCATGGTAGAAACAGTCTTTTATCTTTCAAGCATGGTTTTACTGACAGTGCTCGGATGTAAGTTAAAGGGGAAAAAATTAGCTGAGGGGCGAAACATCATTCTTTTAAGTCGCTTCAACAAGTTTCGCTCTGGGCCTATACAATATAAGGCTCGATACACATGCATTACGGAAAAGGACTGGCGATATGTTCTCCCTATAGTAACGAGAAAGTCACCAGATATCCAGAGAGCCCATGACATATGGCCTGGGAGATGCATCTCCCCGTCCCGTCGTGGGTGCGGCCCGCCGATGTGGTCCCCTAAGGGACAGTGAGCGTCGTCTCCGGATTCAAATGAAGTTCTTTGCCTGCGTGACTGCTGGTAACATAACGTCGATAAGGTCTTTGTATAAACGCTGTTTCGGAAAATACTTCAGTACTCTACGGAAAACCACACTTACAGCATTTGGAAGGACAAAACCACTTCATGAGCGAAGGCGTGAACATTGCCTCGTTTCACAATATTAGATAGAACAAATTGCAGGATGACATCACATAATCTCGTTTGTATTACTGTGAGCAGGAAATTTTTATTCTGGTGATGCAAGAACATAAATCTGGACACAATATGTTTCAGAAATAAGTGGACTAAACATAATCCAGTGCTATGAAGAGGCCTAAATAAATTTGCTCAGCTAGTTATCTCCCACGTTCAACGAACATTGCGAAGACCCTGTGCAGTTTCCGCATGTTGGCACGAGACATCCAAAGTACTTGAAGAACATACCAAATTTTGGCAGCCAGAAAAACGTTACAAGCTAAAGCCCGAGTGAACACAGAGAAATCCCGTCCGCCCCATTTATCAGTCTGTTCTTTAACGCACTCGGTTTCTACGTTCCAGTATTGCGTCACATCGCGATATTGTTACAACGGCACCCCCAGATATCTCACCTGTGTTGTAGTGCCTGTCATGCTTGCATAGTAATCTGGCGCGCGTATTTTCCCACTGCCCGTACCAGAAAATCATGGTCCAGTTGGTAATACTTCCCGTCATTGGGCAAAATAACGATGCCTCTTCCACGCTTTCTTTTGTGCTGTTCTTGTCGGTACATAAAATAGCCATGTCATCGGCGTAAAACAGCACTTTCACTTCATTTTGTTAGCAGCTTGAAACCACGGATTCGCTCGTTGTTATTCTGCCACGGTGGAGCAGCGGTTAAAATTGTTCGGCTGCTGATCCGAAGGTCGCGAGTTCCATCCCGGCCGGGCCGTTCGCATTTCGATGGATGCGGAACGGTAGAGGCCGGTGTGCTGTGCATTAAGTCAGCACATGTTAACGGATACCAGCTCGTCAAAGCTCCCGGACAGCTCCCCTACGGCATCCCTCATAATAGTATCGTGGTTTGGAACGTAAAATCCCGGTTGTTATTATTATTATTATTATTATTATTATTATTATTATTATTATTATTATTATTATTATTATTATTATTATTATTATTGTTGTTGTTGTTGTTGTTGTTGTTGTCGTTGTCGTCGTTGTTGTTGTTGTATCTCATTGGGAAGGGTTTTTAGACAGAAAGGCTCGAAAAAGATTACGAATGATAATGATGACGCAGGGCGGCCTTTTTTGATGCCACATTTATTATTGAAACTTTCGGTAACAATTTTTAGCGATAACACTGGCTTAACTGCTGTTATAGCACATGTTCACTTCATCGGTTATCACAGCCCTATTGGAAAAATTGCCATGGTGGATACTGGAAAACTTGGTGGGCGTAGTGGAAATAATAGTGGGCATGGTGGAAATAATAGTGGGCATGGTGGAAATTATGATGGCTATGGTGGGACGTAGTGAAAAATATGGTGGTTATGCCGGGACATACTGGGTGGTATGGTGTACAGATGATGGGTAAAGTGGAAATGATGGTGGAAAGCAGAGGCTAGATAGTGGGCAATAATGGGACACTCTGCCCACCATTGCGATAATGCTGGGAAGCCCTAAGCATATGGTGGGTGGTGCTTATTATGGTGGGCTACATGGTGTACCAAGCTGAGAAACTCTTCCCACCATTGCGATAATGCTGGGAAGCACTAAGCAGATGATGGGTGCTGCTTGTTATGGTGGGCCACATGGTGTACCGAGCTGAGAAGCTCTGCCCACCATCGCAATAATGCTGGGAAGCAGTAAGCAGATGATGGGTGGGCTTATAATGGCGGGCAAATTATATAGTGTACCAAGCTGGGATCTGTACACTACATGTTCTACCATCATGATTTCCACCAAAGGTTAGGCCTACTGACCGAGCCCGTACAATTGTGTTATCCGTGCTTCCGGGTTTCAGAATACACGATTACGACGATTAAGTATGACAATACAGCGCAGCCATATGGCATCAATTAACCTAAATGAAGCATTTTTCATTGTGTATGCTGTTCGCTCAAGAAGCAACAAACATCGATGTGACGCGATTAAAGCACTCCCAGAGAACGTAATTTAGTGTCTTCTCACCGACAGCCACCGGTCGCACTCGCCGGCACTTCTCTAGCTTTTGTACGAGAACTCAGACGTGGCAATTCGTGTGCTTGGTGAACCATTACGATAGCGTAATGTTTCCGGTACACTGCATTCGTTTTGGCCAAGCCGTTATGTAGTTGTTGCTTTAGCGAAAGAGCAACAGCATTGCGCGGGCGCTACCGCCTTCTACATTGCGCGAAAAGCATCCCAATACTCACTCAAATAAATTAGGTGGGCGTATCTATGGAATGAGCCTAGAAGCGTCATAAAGCGTGAGCAGATGTCGCCCTTTAGAACGAGCGCGAAACGGATATTAAACTTGGCAGACCCCGCCGGTAAACTGTTGCTGCTCCCCAGTCCACTTGGTCTTTTTTTCCTTTAAGTTGTGAATTGTAAAAAAAATAGCACTACTGCCAATAACATAGTGGCAATCGTTACAGGGCGCAGTTGCTTGTGTTTAATAAATGTGCAATTTTTAGTAGCAGGTGTAGATCTTGTCTATGTTGTGTAGACGACAAAATCTTAAGTTGAACCTTAAGTTTGTACGCGAACTAAGTATTTAACACGCAATCTCCGTCATGTTAGTGTGGCGCAGTGGTTAGCGTCTTCGAGTGGAAATCCGCAGGTTGCACGTTCGATCCTCCGTGGCGTCTTGTTTTTTTTTTTTTTTACGGGACGGGTGTTTTTTTATACCGTTTTTATAGAATTCTTTTTTATTTTTTGTGGCAGCTCGTCACGGTGATTCTGACGTCATTTTGCGCTCAAGTGTTGCCGGCACTGCAGCACCCACCATACCCGCCATGCGCCATGGTGGGTGTTTCCCACCATTCACCCACTACATTAATCCACTATAATGGTGGGTGGTGGTTTCCACCATGCCCACCATTCGTTTTTTTTCCGATAGGGAGATCCTATACATTGGTATGTTCCAGACGGCTGAACAGAATTTCCCGAGAAACGCGATCAGATGCTTTCTCGAGATATAGTTGTAACATTGCTATAGCAGTTCTGAAAAATCATATCAGTATTCTAATGCACTTCTTGTCACATGAGTGTGAGTAAAGATTGAGCGTTCCTTAATTTCACATGTTTGGTGGGGTCCCATGTGGTAACACTTTGCAATTTATCTGCCAGCATTTTCATATATATATTGTATAGTGAACATTTTCTAAGCTTATTGGTCTGTAGGAAATGACCGACAGGAGCTTCGATGAATCGTCCGACTTTGTGATTAGCGTGATATGCGAGGATTCAAAAGATGGTGCCACCACGTTTTCTTTGTATGCTTCAGTAATCACGTGGTGCAGGGCTTTTGTAGGCTGCTCTTTATAAGCCTTATAAAGGGCGTTTGTCAGACTATCAGAGCCAGAATATTTTTCCATACTTTAAAATCATCGATTGCATCTTCAAATTCACTTACAATAATAGGTGCCTCTCAGACAAGTCTTCGCATTATTTAATAATATTGATCGTTATGCTTTAATGTTCTTCACATCATTTCCTAACATACACATTAGGTGAAGATACTTTTCTGGAAATCTTCACATATACCAAATTTGGTACCACGTGTAAATCGACGACAAGGGTAAATGACACGTCCAAACATGCTAATCATGGCACGCCTGTCATGTAAAACATAACTACATGCTAGGCTTATAGCGTGCTCGCGGCCATGTATCTAGCTCCACACATACCACGTTTGGTATCACGTGACTTGAATAGACATCGAGAGCAAATGGCACGTCTAAACATGATAATCATGCCATGCGTGTCCTGTAAAACATGACTACATGGTACGTTCATAGCGTGCCCGCGGCCGTGCCGCTAGCTCAACATATACCAAATTTGGTATTCCGCGACGTGAATAAACGTCGAAAGCAAATGACATGTCCTAACATGATGATTGATGTCATGGATGTCATGTATGGCATAATTTACATCCGCCTCTTAACGTTGTGCTCAATTTAAAGTTACATATCCACCTTCCTCATTCGTCATCACATATCATTGATTGCCAATGTACGTGGAATCTGCCTTTTTTTTCTTTTTTTGAAAGTTCTAATTGACATCTTTTTAACCCTTCTATACACAATCTTCATGGCATCGGCATTTTATTGACCTGTACGAAGATACTGGCAACACTGTATAGACTAAATGTCTCCACAATTTTTTTTCTCACAAAGCCCAAATAATCCATTGAGACGCCAGTGTATATATAAAAAACAACAACAGAAGGAATCAAACACTTCACGCAAATAACCAGTAACACTTTATATTTGTGGAAGTTAAATAGATTTGCGCAGTGCTTTAACCAATCGCAGCCCCGACGCGGTGGTCTAGTGGCTAAGGTGCTCGGCTGCTGACCCGCAGGTCACGGGTTCGAATCCCGGCTGCGGCGGCTGCATTTCCTATGGAGGCGGAAATGTTGTAGGCCCGTGTGCTCAGATTTGGGTGCACGTTAAAGAACCCCAGGTGGTCGAAATTTCCGGAGCCCTCCACTACGGCGTCTCTCATAATAATATGGTGGTTTTGGGACGTTAAACCCCGTATATCAATCAATATCAGTCAAATTTACCCAATCGCATTTGAATCACTGTGCGCAAAAATCGTGTCTGCTCGCGCAAAAAAAAAAGAAAACTTAATACAATTTGTCTGTTCAAAATGTGACAAACTTATAACCCGCCACTGTGGACTGAACGAAAACAAATGGGTTCTGTATGCTCACTCCCAATAATAAGCCCATATGAATTAGGTTTTCGTTGAGGTTTGTGTCATACAAAAAAAAGAGCCCTGAGAAATTTCCTCCCTTCTTTTAATTTTATAAAAATATTACTTCAGGGACGCTGTACAGATAGATACCACATTCACGTGAGAGTTACAGAAAAAAGTTATACGTGGTGCATAAATGCCGTCGGTGACAACCTCGTCAGCATGGAGGGAAAGCCACCTTGAGCGAGTCAAATGGAGGTATGCTAATTGCAGCGTCCAACTGCGTAAGAGCCACACGTTCCGTGCCCGTGGCCGGACATGGTGAATCATAGTTGTCCATGTCCAGATCGTACAGGAGTACGCAGAAGTTTCCCATACCCGAAATACCGTGATAGAACATTTGGGCAAGGGTGACTTCGTTGTGGAACACTATCGCACCCGGCTCATAACTCCTTGCGCTGGTCGTAGCACTAACCGAGACAGTGCTGCTCGTGTCCATAGTGGTGTCGTCGCTTACCGTGGCGTTCGCGTCAATCATAGTGTCAATCGTGCTGTTAGCGTCCGTGGTGCTATTCATGTCCGGGGTCGTACTGGGTGTCATGTCGGTAGTGGAGCTTGATGCCATCGAGGTAGCAGCACTACTCGAAAAGCTCGAGACAGTTATGGGTATCCTCACGACGTTGCATAATGGCTCTGAAGCGTCAAGGCACAGCGTCGTGACGGTGCAAATTTCAAACAACGAGACGGTGCCAGGTATCGCAGCGTATCTCGACGCATCATCGGCCAGTTTCGAGCCATTTCGAAGGTCCAGAACCCAGGGTGTCATGCTGATGCCGGCACAAATTTTTTCGTTGCTTTGGGCGATTCGCGACATGTCCTGTAAGAAACTGAGAGCTGCGAACGACAAGTCGAAGCAAAGCCGAAGCGTGGCGGCGGGAGGCCGAATAAGATGCGTCTCAAAAAAAGCAAAATCGAGCTGGTTCACGATGCTGGCTGCCGTACCCGTCAAAAAACGCTGACTAGCTGGTAAGATGGCACTGATCAACTTGGATGGTCTGGTCCAGCCGTTGAGCCAGTACGCCTCGGTCAATTTCCCGACGAGAGTTGACATGGTTCTTTCATCGTCGGTATTCTGACAAGAGAGCCGCGAAGCGACCCAATGAATGGTTAATCCATCCAGTCTGAGCGCGTGGATAGTTTGAACGACGTTTGACACGAAGCGGCCCATAGCAGGAGCATCCCGACCTAGTCGGGAAAAATGGACGCTGTCTGCGGGGTATCCGCCAAGGGCCACCAGTATGCCTACTTTCTGCGCGAGTTGGTGCTTTTGCAACACCAGTCGGAGCCTCCGGAGACCGTACGTTGCATCGAACCGCTCAGCCCGACTCGAAACGCTGGCGTTCACAACTGCCACGGACCAGTACACGACGTAGCTACAGTAGTCCAGCGGCAAATTCTCCGGCACAAAGTCGTACAAGTGACCCCTTAGAAAGCGAGAGTTGTTGTAGAGGCAGAAAATTTTCTCAGTGGTTTGACGCCCAAAGGGCTTGTAGGACGGCACCTTGAGTCTACTGATGTTGTTGTTGATTGTGTGGCTGTCGAAGCACTGATGCGGTACACCTGCCCATGGATCGGCCGTCGATGGTGTTGCAAAGGTAAAGAATATAGTCGGCAATGTCGCCATTGTCGTAGATGATGTCGGCCTGGTATGAATAGTGGGTGACGTAAACGGAGGCAGCTCACCACCGGCCTGCGGTGTGAGGTAATACGACAGCACAAAGAGGCAGGTTGGCATCAGGAGCATCCCAAAAATCACGCAGCATAACGAGCGAGCCTCCCAAGAACGACCCTCAACCGCGACAGACGTGGTTGTCGAGACGGCGTCACTCCCGTAGGTGATGCTGCTAGGTGATTGTGTGGTTGTCTGCGGAGCTACGCCACCATGGTCGGGCAGCGCAGTCTTGATCTGCTGAGGCGCTTCGATATGCTGGTCGAGCGCTTGCTCGTCTGGCGCTGAAAATATCTTGGGTAGCCACGACAAGAAACCACCAGCAGGAGCCGCAACGGCCCCAGAGTCAGGATGGAAACGCTCGACGCTGCCACTTGGGCGCAGCTGCATCGCTCGTTGGGGCTCTTGTACGGCGTGAGATCCGCCATGGGGGGCATCCAAAGTACCGACTGGTACTCCGTGTGCCACGGGAGCTCCAGCGTTCTGGGGGACCGTGCTTGCTGGTCCTCCGTGAGCCTTATCCTTGCCACCCGGAACGTTGGAAGGTCCGGGAGCCGCGTTCTCTTGTGCGTCTGGTTTTCTGGTAACCGCAGCGACGGGCGGGGCTCTACCGACGCGCTTGTGATCGGGACTGGCACCTTGACCTTCAGCAGTCGGGACGGCAGTGCGAGTCGGATGACCAGCGAAAGCGTAGGATTGGCGGCGGATGTAGTGGCCGCCCTGGTGTGGTTGTACACCGTGGCCAGCTGCCGGGGGTCGCACAGGAATGCCTACAGGAAGGCCGCCAGCGAAACAGTCGTAGCGCTGAGCTTCCGGTGGTTGATGACGCACGCCGAGCCAGTCAAGTACCTCACGGGCGTTGTTGAATGTCCCAGCAGGCCTGATGACGATGGCTGCCGTTGGTGGCCGTGGTGCCGAGCTCGTGCCTTGCGTGGCTGTCGGCCCGTTTGCTCGGGCAACCACGTCGTGCTGTACATTGGCGTTACCTGCGCCGAGCGCGTCGTTTGTTTGCCCAGCAGCGCTTCGTTGGTGTGACCTCATTGTTCAAAGCTTTTGCGTTGAGGACACGTATATAAGTCGGGAGACAGATGCAGATCAATGCCCGTCTTCGCTCGTGCAATTCTTCTTCTTCTATTGTGCTGTCATGCACTGATGATGATGGTAATAATTAAGTTATTGACATTAGTGAACAAGAAACCTGTAACATTAATTGTTTAGCCATTATCTCGTGAAATAGCTCAGCGCAATCTCCGCAGTCAACCACAAAACAAGCGAAGCTATAGAATTCGAGAAAAAAGAAGAAAGAAATTTACGACTGAGAATTCTTGAAGGTGAATTGGCACACATACAACTGTCACATATGACTGTCTCTTATTCTCGGTATGTGTTGTAACGCAACTTATTGTGGCACATACATGAGCCACTATAATTCTACAACATTATGCAACCAAGGCACAAGTTTGAAGGATGAAGAGGTGGAAAATTCGTGAGGTGTCATTGGAGCCGACATATGGTTTTATCTTCAGTAGCTTTGAAGAAAGCAGGACCACTTGTCGAGACGTTGGCTCCGGTGACACCGCGTGTTAACAAATTTTTCAAGTTATACAAGGTTGATTTACCCCTAACGGTATCCCTCAGACTCGTACTATAACTACCATTTTACTGAATACAGTTCACTCCAGCTCGAAGATTCAAGGTTTCTACTTTACCCACTTGGACTCGCGAAGCAGCAGCCACCTATACTCGAGCTCACATGTAAATAGTGTGTACTATAAGTCGTGGTTGATAATTATTTCAAGAAATATGTGGGAAAGAAGGGAAAGGAAAAGAAAATCTGTACGGATGTGTCGAGCAACTGATGCCCGAGGGCATTGGCGCAAATCATTGTGTAGGGGGCCCAGACCCTCCTTGTGTTCGGTCTGGGGGAGGGGCACAACCCTTGCAGTCCCCCCTATGATATAACTTTACACCATCATATATATCTATCGTTTAGGTATGGCCCCAGCGGTTGCATTTCCGATGAAGGCGGAAATGCTTGAGGCCCGTGTGCTTAGATTTAGGTGCACGCTGGAGAACCCCAGAGGGTCGAAATTTTCCCCTACACAATACGGCGTCTCTCATAACCATATGGTTGTTTTGGGACGTCAAAGCAATAACAACAAAAAACAAACAGTTAGGTATGGGGATTCAACGTTTTTTGAAAGCTGATTATTTTTAGGGAGTACCATTGTTCAATACTTCTCAGCGGTGTGAAACTAGGGAAATCGCAAAAGCCACTCAACTGGTTCAAAGAAGACTAATTGAACAATTCAGTTCCTCAAGCTCACACCCCATGCTCATTTTTTATTTTATTTGTTCAATTTTCATGTAAATAAAAATAAAACACAAGCAGCAGCAACAGATGCGTACCCAAACCTTCTCAGTGGTGCGTGAGAAACTGCGATCTCCCAGCCGGACCTGGTCGACTAGCGTCAACACGTCGCTTGAATTCGGTGGGCAGTCTAGGCCAGATAATTCTTGGAATAAGAGACCCTCCCACCTTCACTCACAAGCCTTCATTAAAAAAAAACGGTTTCTCTCTATCTCTCCCCATCATTAAAAAATCAAGATGGGTATCATGGTCTGATTTATGTCACGTACCCCCTTGCAATTTTGCTGGATTTACTCCACCACCTGAGGACCAACCAGCCAACCAACCGACCGACCGACCACCTGAACAGCGACTAAGACGTTTGCATCAGACAAGACACAGGTACGAAGGATAAGAGATCCAATACGGCTTCGTTTAGTATGCTTGTCAAACAAAGAGCGATTGGTAGTCAGCCCAGTCACCATCGTTTCAAGAAGTAACGTCGATAATGACCGCACGCACAGCGGTATGGTGGGTGATAGTACATACGTTCACAGGGGCGTTCATTGCTGAAAAATATGTTTGTAGGTTACATTCGCAGGCAAAGTGGCAATATAACTTTTGCCGAACATTTTTCGCGTCCCGCAACCTTTTGCTGTTGGGCGAATATGCTGCTGTGGTACACTGCAGATTTACATATTGCAGTGGTTGACAACCATGTCACCCCAAGGTAGGCAGTATTTTATTGGGTAATAGCTGACATAAATCAAGAGCGGCCTCTGTATCAGATACGCTATGTTGCTACAACGTTCCGTCACATGCGGCCACCACGCTCCACAGTCTGTTAACATTACCCAGTCCCCACGCTAGCACGCACAGGAATCGTAATGGGAGACAGACAGACAGACAGACAGACAGACAGACAGACAGACAGACAGACAGACAGACAGACAGACAGACAGACAGACAGACAGACAGACATGATGATTGATATGTGGGGTTTAACGTCCCAAAACCACCATATGATCATGAGAGACGCCGTAGTGGAGGGCTCCAGAAATTTTGACCACCTGGGGTTCAGACAGACAGACAGAGAATTTTATTGTAGTCTTGAGGAACTGCGTTGTGACGCCCCTTTAAGGGGAATCCGTAGCAATCGCGGGCCGCTCCCTCGTAGGAACCAGAAGACCATAGCCCTCCGCCCTCTCGCAGGCCCTCTGGACAGCCCGAAGTTGAACCGAGAGGTCCCCGCTGTTTAGGGTTTCCTTCCAGTCTTCTCCTTTGTTAAACTCGGCGTCGTGTAACGCAGGACATTGCCAGAGCATGTGAGGTAATGAGCAATATACGCCTCTCCGCAGTCCGGACAATGCGGTTCTACGGTGGGCGAGAAATGACTGAACTTTTCCGTGAAGAGAAAGACCCCGTTTGGAGCATGCTGACCATTGCGGTCGAGTAAGCTTAGGATGAGGAAGTGGAAAAGCCCTCCGAGAGAGATGCTAATTCATCATGACCTCATGGAAAGTGAGTAGCGAGTTCTACCTTGTGGCGTCTCCGCCCGCGATTTCACCGGAACCGCCGCGGTGAGCGCTACCCCGCGCACGGTCATGGGCAAACTCATTGGCGTTGGGGACATCAAGTTGGTCCCCATGTGGGCCGGGAACCATGTTATGTGGTGAAATCCGGCAGCTCCCTCGAAGCCGAGGCTGGCCGCTGCCTCCCGCGAGATCGAACCCGAGGCGAAAGCCCTATAGCTGCAGAACGCGAGTCTGTAAATACATTTGGACAAGATGGGTGCTTCATTGCTATGGCGATGGCAATTTGCTCAGCCACCGTCGCCGAAACCTGCCTAACTGAAGCAGAGCACAGCAGAGTGCCACTGTGATTGACTGAAACCACGGCAAAGCAGTCAGAACGCCCGTATTGTGCTGCATCGACAAATGTCGCAAGATTCGGACTCTGTGCAACCGCCTTCAATAAAGAACGTGCCCGAGCTATGCGGCGCCCTACATTGTATTGTGGGTGGAAATTTCTAGGAAGTGGAGGTACCGCAAACGTACCTCTGATTGAGGGTGGTAGAGTCACTTCACGCTCGTTAATTGCCGTAGTACCGCAGCCTGTGGATGCCAAGATGCGCCTACCAGCCCGCGATGACGATGGTCGCATAACATGAGCCATCTTCTGGGCCTCGATTACCTCCGCGAGGGAGTTGTGCATGCCCAGTTGAAAAAGTCTCTCGGTGCTTGTGTGCAAAGGGAGGCATAGAACTCTCTTAATGCTTTTGCGTATTAGCATGTCAATTTTTGCCTCTTCCCTTTTGGACCAGGTCAACGCCTAAGCAACATAATTAATGTGACTCATAAGAAGTACAGTCGAATGAGATTGTTCTCGCTCAGCCCACCTCTGCCATTCGAGACCCTGAGTATGAGCCTAAGCACGTTCTTCGTCTTGGAGGTGATGCGGGCTACAGTCCGTGAAATGCCACCTTTAGACTCCAGGCGGAGCCCGAAAACCCTGATTGAGTCCACCCTTGGAATTTTCTGCCCATCCCATGTGTATAATGCTATCTGAATCTTCTCTAAAGGAGTCACGTTCCTCATACCTTTCGGGTGTGTCTGTAGAGTAACAGCTCAGATTTGGCCGATGACAGACTCTAGCTCGAACCAACAAAAAGTTCTCTATTATGGTTAGTGCCATTTGAAGGGCCTGCTCTACCCAGCCGTCGGAGCCTCCCATGCACCACACGGTGATATCATCCGCGTAGAGAGCATGGTTAAGCCCGCCACCGTAGCGAGGCGTTCTGATAGGCCTTTCATAGCAACATTGAAAAGCAGAGGAGAGATAACTGCCCCCTGTGGGGTCTCTCTCGCTTCCAAAATAAATTCCGAGGATTTAATTTCACCGATCTTCATAGTGGCCCTGTGATTCCTGAGAAAGAAGCTAACGTAGGCGTGGAAACGCTGTTCAAGACCCATGTCAGAAATCACCTCAAGCACAGACTTATACGAGATACTATCGAAAGCTTTGGACATGTCTAGAGCTAATATGCCTCTATAGTGTCCCTGGTGGTGTTGTCACTAATTTGTCTTTTGATAAGGAGATTGGCGTCCTGCGTAGATAGTGCAGGACTGAATCCTATCATGTGTGGAAATAGCTCTTTGCTTTCGATGTATTGAGCTACCCGACAATGAATAGCATGTTCGGCCACTTTGCTCACGCAGGACGTAAGCGAGATAGGCCGCATGTTGTCCGGCGCTAGAGGTTTGCCTGGCTTAGGGATGAGCACGACCGAAATTGTCTTCCAGGATTTGAGAACGAACCCCGTCTCCCAGATTTTGTTGACTTCCTCGGTCAGTTTTTCAATGGATTTGCCGTCCAAGTTACGTAAAAGCTTATTTGAGATTCCATCCAGGCCCGGTGTAGAGCGTTCGCTGAGCCCGTGTAGCAACTCACAAATATCTCGCTTGGTGAAAGGTGCGTCCAGCTCCTCCGCCATTCTACCGCAATAACGCGGATAGTCTGCATCTCCTGAAGGGCCCTGCAGAAGGTAGCTGTCCGCTAACGTCTGCAGGAGGGCCATTTCGGACACCTTTTTCGCCATTTGGCTGTGAACGAATCTGTCTAGCCATTCTCTGGTTTCCCTCGGACTGTGACTCATCAAGTAATTGCTTGAGGAGATTCCATTAGACCCCTACTCTCATCTGTACTTCAACTAAAGAGCATACTCCATTACGTACGCTCAAGGTCATGACGTGCGCTAGCGCAACTCATTTGCCCTGTGTCATATCATTTCCTCTTCCAGCACGCTCGTCGGAATGAAAGAAGAAAGCAACTGCTTAATTCGCGCGAGAAGCCCATGTAACGCCACTCACTCTTCAAGAACTCGGTACATTTTTGCGGCAGTGTATTCGTTGACATTGAGGTCGTTCGAAGATTACTTGTCCCCGCATGAATACAATGTGTGACTGAGAAGCTCATCCGCTATCCGCAGGACGTGCTTTTTTATTGAAGTGATGAATAGGAGAGGTTGGTGCCATAATATATGGTAGCACAAGCTACTCCTTCTCGCTTAAAAGACGAAATATGCAATAATAATAATAATAATAATAATAATAATAATAATAATAATAATAATAATAATAATAATAATAATAATAATAATTGCGAGGGGGCGGGGAACCTATCGATTTCGTTAGGACTATGTTCCTTTTAAGGGGGGGGGCGATAATTGGGGGGGTGGGGGGCTCCAGTCCCCCGTGACCAACCCTGGCGCCGCCCCTAGTAAGGCTTCTCGCACTTTGACAAGCAGCCTCGACGTGCCTTATGACGATATCACTGTTTTCGGCACGTAAAACCTCGTGATTTAATTAATATTAATTAGTTTGTAGTACCGCACATGGTCAAAGGCGCTGGACAAAACCAACATTGTGGTAGCGTAATGTAATTCGTGCTGGTAAATGTGGCCACTTTTCAAAATGATTTAAATAAAATAACTAAAAAAAATTTGTGTCAGAAGTGGGATTCGAACCCACGCCCACACTCGTGGACCAGAAGTCTCGCACAACCTGCAATGCAGGCAAGGCAAAC
The DNA here is from genome assembly GCF_043290135.1 of Rhipicephalus microplus. NCBI lineage: Eukaryota > Metazoa > Arthropoda > Arachnida > Ixodida > Ixodidae > Rhipicephalus > Rhipicephalus microplus. The sequence continues at coordinate 135,592,652 of NC_134701.1, read as the reverse complement.
AACCTTGAGTCTGGCGCCTTAGACCGCTCGGCCATCCTGACACGAATGTCGAGTGAGCATAAAGTGGTATAAATCCATATGGAACAGCTTTACGTGGTGTTTGTTTTGAGGGAATGGAAGATTGTGCACACACAGACAATCCTTGATAAACGATCGTTTGAAATTATTTATTTGAAATACTTTACCGTCTCCTATCACCGCAAAACAGGGTCACGTTTTGTGTAGATGGCAGCTCGATCAGGTGGTTCCATTTCCTTATCGGCAGCTGTTCGGTTCCTCTTGTTGGTTGTGGCTGGCCCTAGCCGAAAACGGAAAAGAAGCGAAAGTGCCCTTCCGCGTTAATCAGTGTTCTCTGTTCAAAAAAGGCCCACAGTCGCTTTGGCACGTCCATATATTCCGTACCTCGTTCTGCAGTGCTCCAGCGGCGTGTGTTGGCGCAGGCACATCGCGATGACCGTTTCCAACGTGATCCACGAAGCCGCGAATCCGACCACAGTGTTTACAGTTTGGTGCATAGCCGCAACCACTGGCCTTCTTCCCGTTACCACCTGTTCCGCGTCGGTATTACTACAAAATCGTCACCTGTAGCAACGGCGACTCCGTGAACGTGCGCGTTCAGCAATGGTGAACTTTGCCAGGGCGCTCGTTACCAAGGTGTGGAAGTTGGTGCTGGGATTTTTCGGCGTCCTTCGCCGTGCAATGTGCTGCTTCCGAAAGCGCCGCAGGGCATCTGACGTCGGCCTACCAGTCTACCTGACGGCTCACGGGACCGAGGTAAGTTCTAAAGCGACTTTTTGGACCAGCGTTCGTCGCAACTTGAGCGCCTGTTTACTGTGTGATCTACTTACAAACCTGTTAGCGCCAGTATCATCCCCGCAACCACGTGCGGTCGTCTCGCGACTCGTTTTTATGCACAGCGGTAGCGCAGCTCCATATAATTAATCGCTATGTTGTAGCGACAGAATCGTTACGATCTTGCGTGCGGGCGCGGTGAAACACGCCATGCCCGAGGTGGAACGCCTTGCCTTATATCGCGATTTGGCGAATTTTAGTTGTCATGAATGCAGCGGTTAGTTTCTTGCTCCGCGATGCAGCGCTTTGTCTAAATTACAGCGAGAATTTCTACGATAAAAATCACTGTAGCGTTAGCTTTCAAGTCAGAGATGTGTTTGTAGCATATTCACACACACACACACACACACGCGCACACACACACACACACACACATTGTATTGCAGCACTCGTAGTTTATTTCGTTGACGATCATTTCACTGCATTATCGATCGAAAAGTTGAAGTTGAGCAAAATAGTCAGTGCACAGTTAAATTGCGAATCGCAGGTATTTTGTTGCATATTCATAGAAACCATACTGGAGTGTCTACATAGTGCGTAATTTTGTAGGCATTCATTTTACTACAGCCTCTCGGAAATGAAATTACCGTTGAGTTTACACGCCATTTTCAATTCACCAACGCAGGAAGACACTATAAATCACCCACATAAAGACTTGATAAATTGAGAGCTAGCAAACACTTCAGAGAGGACAGACTCTTAGACAGCGCTATCATTGCTTGTGGGTATTGATGTGCGTTTGCCCTTGTACGCAGCCATGCACCATACAGCAGCTGACGGACGATCTCCAAAGTTGGGACTCGTGGAACGAAGAAAATGGGCCGGTGTCAGTGCAAGTAGACTCTTCGGGGAACCAGGGTTCCCAGAGGCACGCTTCGGCTGCCAATGGCCCCGCGAGTGGACGGCCGTCAGGCCCCGGCAGTCGTGGTTCCGGGGACCAGAGGCGGGACTCGCAGAGCGATGACGACTTGGACTTCTTCAAGGACATGGCGCCCACAAACATCCGGCAGAAGAAGGTGGGCAGACGGGATTCTTGTCGTCACACCCACACCCGAATACTTTATTCCAGCTGACATTAAAGAGCAGGTGTTAGAGAGTGCAGACAAAGCAAGGGTACACAAACCTACAGAAAATGTACAAAAGTACGCATGTGGGGCATGGTGATTCAGCAGCAAAGATGTCTCTCTGAATACTCGGAGCCTGCTTGGCCAGGCAAAATCTGTTGCTCCCTGTTGTCTGTAAGCACTAGCGGATCCCTACAGTGAGATGTGACACGCCTTCAGCTGCAAAAGTATTGCATCGCCCCAGATCTGTTGTGAGTAGAAAGGTGTGCTTACAGAAAACATGAGGTCAGACAAGTGTAAAACATTTTAAAGGAGTCTTAATTGACACAAATTCGAACACAGTGTGACTATTACATTGCACTGCTGGGAGGTAATAGTTGTCACCTGTACAATATGAGCCTCATATGTGGCCTAAAGTGTACTTTCATTGAGTTCTGAAGTTCGTGCAAGTGCTGAATCAGAAAGTAATGCACCTAGCAATATAGGCATCACATGGGTCTGTTTTGCAGATGACATAGGACATGTGTTTTGTCTGGTTTAATGGAAACGAGATAAACAACACTGGTAGCATTACTTGATAATGCAGAGCTTTACCAGAAGAGCCCCAAGCTATCACTGCAGCGACCTGCGCACTTTACTGACTGTGTAAAGTTGCGAGAGTGAGATAATCAACTCACAGTGACACTACTGAAAAATAAAGCTATAATATATTGTTCTTGGGCAGAATGCCACAAGATGTTCCTACTAGCTCCATTGTAGCAGAGCTGTCAGTGGCTCCGCTGTAGCTGGTTGTTTGTAGGCGCTAGGAAGTCCGCACATTTGCGGACTTCCTAGTTCATTAACTAAAGCTCTGTCGACCCATTATTGTACTGTGTAGGGGACACATTGGTGCTTCAGCTTTCTCGGTTACGGGACAGCATCCACAATGATGCGTGCAATTAACACAGTTCTACATCCTGTTCAACGAACATAGATGTGTGGCCCGTACGTACATGCGATTTGTATTCCTTTAAAACTGAGCCTTTTCTGATGCATATACAAGTCAGTAAAGCTTTACATTACACCCCTTACATATTGAAACGAAGATGCGCAAGCCTATGGGGCGCGGAAGAAGAAGAAGAGTAGTGGAGCGGCGCCTGGACTGTGTGGTTGGGTGGAAGCGTTCTAGGCCTGTCTCAGAAGTACGCTGCTATTTCACAACGCCATTTCACCTCATCTGTAAATAAACACAGTCACTCGTAACAGTTTGGTGGAAGGTGATGGGTACATCGATCTGGACGACCCAGCTCTACCGATTTTGCGACGGAGCAGACGCTTGGCAGGCTTACCACCGCAGCTACCTCACATGGAGGACGCGGGAGCAGGCCATAACAACCTCGTTGCTGATGAGCAACACGCTCACCCGCCAGGACAAGATCGCTGCGGCATGCCGGAACGTCAGCCGAGGACCTTTTCGGGGCAGCCGGATGACGATGTTGACGACTGGCTCAAGCACTATCAAAGAGTGAGTTGCAGCAACCGCTGGAGCACTGCTAAGCAGCTCGAGAACGTGGTGTTTTTTCTCGTCGGCACCGCGTCTCTTTGGTTCGACAACCATGAGAGTGCATTGACCACATGGGACATTTTCGTGGACGAGCTGAAGAGGTGTTTTGGTGACTCAACAGCTAAGGTCAAGCAGGCGGAGCAAATGCTTTCACGCAGAGCTCAGTTACCTGGCGAAACATGCACCACCTACGTCGAGGCCGTCTTGAAGCTTTGCGGAATCGTGAGTGCGACCATGTGTGACGAAGATAAGGTACGTCATCTGCTCAAGGGAATCGCGGAAGACATGTACAATTTCCTTATCACTAAGGAAGACTTACACACATTTTCCGACCTAAGGAGACACTGCCGAGCGTTTGAAGCGCTAAAGAGGAGGAGAGTCCTACCGAAATTTGGACGTCTTGAGAATGTGCCCACGATTGCAAGTGTCAACCTTCCATCGCAGGACGACATCTCTTCTCTTATAAGACGAGTGGTTAAGGAAGAACTTGCTCAACTGCAAGCTGTGGACACCGCTGGTGTCTGCCATCAGTGTGCATTCGACCAACGGCCCCGTGAACCACTGGTACCTCGGATGCGACAGAGCTGCTTTGAGCCTCGCCCGAATTGCACCGATCGGTTCGAACGAAGGAGTGAACGACCACTCGAAAACCAGGAACGCAGGCAAGCTGCGTCACAGCGATTTACTCCTCGACTACCATCGCCCAACTTTTATCAACCGATGAGGTTTACTTCGCCGGGGACGACTAGACGCGACACCCGTACTTGCTGCAACTGCGGGCTACCTGGACACATCGCTAGGTACTGCTACGGTCGCCAGCAGCGAGCTCCAAGATTCAATGTGTACACGCCCTATGTACCTGCTGGCGAGTCTCGACCATTTCAAGGCTCTTTCCAACAGCAACACGCAGCACGTGCTGACTCGCCTTGCTCCGACCGCAGCATTACCCCACCACCCGCACGCCAACAGCGATCCCCGTCTCCGCCTCGCCGCTCGGGGACGCCACCACCACTGGGAAACTAACTGGTGCGACCAAAGGGGGCGAGGCCGCAAAATCATCTTCCGTAAGACCCTCTTGTGTTGTAATGGTTGAGAACAAAGTGAGTGTTTTTGTAGACAATGTGAGTACTGTTGCACTAGTTGATACCGGTGCTGCCGTTTCCATAATGAGCATGTCTTTTAAAAATCGCCTTGGGACGAAAGTAATGTTTGCTTGGAATCGGAGTGCTACGTTCCGTAGCGTAGGGGGAGAAACCTTGAGCCCGGTTGAAGTTTGTTCTGTTTTACTTTCTGTAGGAAATTAAACGTTTCGAGCTGAACTAACGGTGCTTGCACGAGCAACCCACGACGTCATTCTAGGTATAGATTTTTTGCGGGAATGTGGTGCAACTCTAGATTGTGGTAGTGGTGGGATTATTTTTCGTCCCGTGTTGCCGTCTTCATTGACGAAGGATACCGTTGATGACTGCTTGGAAGTGTTTTCCGTGTCTGAAGACGTCTGCTTGGCCCCACATACCGCAATGTTTGTGCGTGTAAACTCCTCGCGTTCTTGTGCGGGTTCTTACTACGGTTTAGCCGAGCCGAACTTCAGTAATGCACTTAAGAAAAACGTTATTGTGCCTCGTTGCCTCGTGCTCACCGTCGATGGTTGTGCCGATTTGTGGACTGTGAACGTTTCCGCGCAGCCCATATATCTGCCTGCAAGCTTTCAAGAGCAAAGTACTCTTACCATACGGTCACTCCAACTGTTGGTGGATGTAAAGAAACACCACGCCAACTCATACCTCGACTATTCTGCCAGAATTGACCGTATGATTAACAAGTCACTTCCATCAACTGAACGGTCGCTGCTGCAGGAGGTGATCGCACGCTACGCCTCAGTCTTTGACTTTGCCCAATACGAGACATCTACCGTTACGCCACCGTCTTCACGTACGCAACACCGCATCTATACAGGCCAAGCACCACCAATACGCCAGAAGCCCTATCGTGTATCGCCTTCCGAAAGGAAAATCATCGCTGAACAAGTTGAAGACATGCTAAAGAAGGGCGTCATACAAGAATCGTGTAGTCCATGGGCAGTTCCTGTCATTCTAGTGAGGAAAAAGTCATGGAGATTCTGCGTAGACTATCGTCACCTAAATGCCATCACAAAAAAAGACGTCTACCCTTTGCCACGTATAGAATGCGCCGTGGACTGCCTGCATTCTGCCTCCTATTTTTCTTCTGTTGACTTGCGTTCTGGGTATTGGCAAATTCCTATGCATCCCTCAGATAAAGAGAAGACGGCCTTCGTAACACCAGACGGTCTCTTTGAGTTCAACGTTATGACCTTTGGTTTGTGCAATGCTCCAGCGACATTCGAGAGATTTATGGATACAGTACTCCGTGGACTAAAATGGGAAATTTGCATGTGCTATTTAGATGACGTGATTATCTACGGCAAGACTTTTCAAGAGCATAACCACCGCTTGTCGCTTGTGTTTGAATGCTTACGCGAAGCTGGCCTTGTTTTAAACTCAAAGAAGTGTCATTTTGGAGAACGTCAAGCCCTCGTATTAGGCTTTCTCGTGGATAAAGAAGGCGTGCGACCAGACCCACAGAAGACCGCAGTGGTTCGCAACTTTGAACCACCATGAACAGTGAAGGACCTGCGAAGTTTTCTGGGTCTGTGCTCATATTTCCGCCGATTTATTAAGAACTTCGCACAACTTGCCTCCCCACTGACGTCCCTTCTTCATAAAGACACACCGTACTTGTGGGATGATAAATGTGAGGCTGCATTTCAACAGCTAAAATTTTTATTGACTTCAGGACCCATCCTAAAGCATTTTGGTCCTGATGCTTTGACTGAACTTCATACTGATGCTAATGGGCTAGGTGTTGGTGCTCTGCTGGTCCAACTCTGCAACAGCCGCCAGCACGTCGTAGCATATGCCAGTCGGACACTGACCCGAGCAGAGACGAACTACACCGTCACTGAGCTCGAGTGCTTAGCAGTCGTCTTCGCCATTCAGAAGTTCCAACCGTATCTAAATGGCCGCGAGTTCACAATAGTGACCGATCACCACTCACTATGCTGGCTTGTGGGACTTTGTGACCCGTCTGGCCGGCTGGCTCGTTGGGTGTTGCGTCTCCAAGAGTACAGCTTTTCTGTTTCCTATAAGAGCAGACGATGTCACACAGATGCCGACTGCTTATCCCGCCTTCCTTCAGTACACACCAATGCTGACGACAATTACATTGATGACTATTTAGTTTTTGTCTCGTCCGACTTCCCAGATACCAGCAGCTTCAAACGTGAGCAGCAGCGCGACCCTACTCTGAAACCCTTGCTCGAAACTGCACATAACTCCGTCGACAAGCACTTTAATATTTCAAACGGCTTGCTGTATAAAAGAAACTATTCAGCCGATGGCCTCCCGTTGCTTCTAGTGGTGCCGGAAAGCCTGCGCCAGGTCGTCTTTCGTTCTGCGCACGATGACATAACATCCGGTCATCTCGGCTTCACACGTACGCTACATCGACTACGTGAGAGATTCTACTGGCCGAAAATGTGGAAGATCACAAAACTGTACGTCACCAGCTGCGCTATATGTCAGCGCCACAAGCGATCCACCACTGCCCCGGCAGGTTATTTGCAGCCCATCCCTCCACCGACATCCCCTTTTGAAAAAGTCGGCATCCACTTGCTCGGACCCCTTCCTAAGACCCCATCGGGCCACCGATATGTTATAGTGTGCGTGGATTATTTAATGCGTTATACGGAAACGGACGCACTGACATCGGCCACAGCAGCCGCTGTTTCTTCTTTTCTGTTACAACGGGTCATACTGCGTCACGGTGCTCCACGGGTTGTCATCAGTGACCGTGGACGACAATTTATGGCCTATGTGGTTGAAGAAATTTTGCGCCTCTGTGGCTCCTCTTATCGCCACTCCACCCCTTACCATCCGCAAACTAACGGTCTCACTGAGAGAACAAATCGAACTCTCATGAATATGCTATCAATGTACGTTGATGCTGACCACAGGAACTGGGACGCCCTCTTACCGTTTGTTACTTACGCGTATAACACCGCCAAGCATGAAGTTACTGGACATTCGCCCTTCTTTCTGCTTTACGCTTGAAATCCACAGAGTTTTCTGGACACTCTATTACCTTTCTCGCATCAGGAAGATCTGTCCATCGCTCAGACGTTGTGTCGCGCTGAAGAAGCACGTCAACTAGCGCGCTTTAGAACATTGTCTTCGCAAGAACACAGCAAGAGTCGCTACGATGCCAAGCATATCCCCGTAGAGTTTTCTCCTGGTGACTACGTGTGGCTGTGGACTCCTGTTCGTAAAAAAGGATTGTACCGGAAGTTTCTAGCAAACTATTCCGGCCCATTCGTGACAGTCACTCGTCTCAGTGACATGAATTACGTTGTCGCCCGAGTCACAGCTAATAATTGGCGTTCGCGCACTACGCAAACTGTTCACGTAGCCTGCCTCAAACAGTACCATCATAGGCCTATTTAACTCGCTCGGCGAGCTTGGTCTGCCGCCGGGGGAAATGAAACGAAGATGCGCAAGCCTACGGGGCGCGGAAGAAGAAGAAGAGTAGTGGAGCGGCACCTGGACTGTGTGGTTGGGTGGAAGCGTTCTAGGCCTGTCTCAGAAGTACGCTGCTATTTCACAACGCCATTTCACCTCATCTGTAAATAAACACAGTCACTCGTAACAATATTGCTACGATACTGAGGGGACGCGTGGAAGAAGAGGAGAACGAGGTTGGCACGAGCGGTGATCGGCCAGATCCCTGGACTCTCGCATTCATCATCTTCTGTAAATAAAGGCATCTCACCGTAACAAGATTGGTGGAGGTGCGGGGTACAGCGGAGCGATCCCAAGCGAACGATCACGGAAGCGCTACCTCAACAACTACGCCGAAACCGCCGACTGGCTGGTCTACCACCGCTCTCTATGGATCCGATTGCTGACGGCGACGCCACGCGCTCTTCGTCTGGCGCTACATGGCACCGACACATAGTACCACGAAGCTTCTCTGGGAGGGTCGGAGAAGACGTCGACGAATGGCTGAAACACCTCAACCGTGTGAGTAAATACAATTGTTGGGATGCGGCCTCCTGGTTGTCCAACGTTGGATTATTTCTTCAAGTGATGGCATTGGTGTGGTTTGAAAACCACGAAGAAACAATAATGACCTGGGAAGCGTTTGAGATAGCGAGCTGCTTCGAGGACCCATTGATGAAGAAGAAGCGCGCTGAACAAACTTTGATGCAGCGTCCTCAAGTCCCCGGTGAAACATGCACAACGTACATTGAAGTTATTCTGAAATTGTGCAAGTCTGTAGACCCACGCATGAAAGAAGATGACAAGGTAGGGCATCTCCTCAAAGGGTTTGCTGAGGATGTCTACAATTTCCTCATCAGCAAGAACACCTTGGCGTCTGTAGTGGACGTAATACAACACTGCTGCACGTTTGAGACCCTAAAGGCTAGGCGCATCACTCCCGAATTTGGTAGACTTGCCAACATCACCACCGTTGCAAGTGTCGACGTCCCTCCAACATCCTCCTGTGATCTTGCCTCAATGATCAGGCAAATCGTACGCGCAGAACTTGGACGACGTGATGCTGTCAACCCGCCGAGGGCACCTGCTATCAACACCTCCCCGTCATACGACGCAATGTGTGCTGCCGTTGATGCCATGCTATATGAGGTGCCCCAATCAAGAGCACCAGAGCCCCCAACCGACAACTTACATCATCGCCGTTGTTTCCAGAACGCCTCCCGCCAACCACCTACAATGGTTTCTTCATGGGACGATCATGGGCACATGGCACCTCGTGGAAGGTTTGGCGACGTGCGTGAGGCCCCTGTGTGCTATAACTGTGGTTTCCGTGGACATGTGGCTCGATTCTGTGGTCAAAGGCGTTGCCCCCAGCAGCGCTACTACGAGGGATCATCAGCTTCTTCTCGACAAAACCGCTGGCGCGGTGGTATGCGCTCAATGCGGGACGCGTACGTTGGGGACGGCTTCCAGCAAACGACCCACAGTGATACACATGTAGGACGCAATTTCCACCGGAATTTACGTAACGACTCGCCTTCCTCCGTGCGAAGCTTGACACCCCCCACAACACGCCGGTTCCGTTCCCCATCTCCTGCTCGACGCGTCACCTCCCCGCCTCCGGGAAACTAGGTGGTGCGGCCAATGGAGGTGAGGTCGCCGAACACTTTTCACTACATCCGCCTATGCCTCCACCCGTTTTTATGATGCAAAATAGGGTCCCCGTGCTTATTGATGGACTTTCTACGATGGCTTTGATAGATACTGGAGCAGCTGTTTCAGTGATGAGTCTTAACTTCAAATTGCGGCTAGGACATAAAGTGATGTTTCGCTGGGACAGTTGTGCATCATTTCGTGCAGTGAGCGGGGAGACACTGTGCCCGATCGGTGTGTGTGTGTTGTTAGTGTCACTTTGGGTGACAAGGTCTTCAAGACTGAATTCGCTGTCCTGACCAGCTCCACCCATGACATCATCTTGGGGATCGATTTTCCACGCGAGTGCGGGGCTACTGTAGATTGCAGTGCTGGCGAGATTATGCTATCGGCATTTACTGACGATCCTAGGCACTGTCAAGGATCTATAACCGTCATTGAGGATGTTGTCTTGCCGCCCAACTCGATGAAGACCGTACAGGTTGACGCCTCTGCCTCGGACGCCGGAAAGTTTGATGTTCTTGTGAAGCCCATTCCTCTCAATTGCGCCAAGAAAAATGTGCTCGTTCCACATTGTGTTCTGTCGATCAGTGATAGGCGATCGGCCTTATGGGTGTCGAACTATTCAAATGAACCTGTCATGCTACCCTGCGGATTGCGACTCGCCCTCTTCGAACGAACAAAATGCGACCAGTTTTATTGTATCTTTAAGCGACAAGAGCGTAGATCCTATTCGTGCAGCGTACCATACAGAAGCCAACTTTCTGAGTATGGTAAACAAGTCGCTATCATCAGAAAAACGTCAAGCTTTGGTCGGAGTCCTTGCGAAGCACGCTACTATATTTGACTTTGCGCAGAATGAAAAGCAAATAAGTGTACCCGAGTCGCGTACTAGCCATGAGATTGACACAGGATCCGCTCACCCTATCCGGCAGAAACCATACCGTGTCTCATCTGCGGAACGCAAGGTCATTGCTCAACAGGTAGAAGAGATGTTAAAGAAAAGGATCATCCAAGAATCGTGTAGCCCTTAGGCTGCCCCTGTGATTCTTGTCCAAAAGAAGGATGGTACATGGCGATTCTGCGTGGATTACAGACGGATCAACTCTGTTACTAAAAAGGATGTCTACCCGCTTCCCAGGATTGATGATGTCATCGATTGTTTGCATTCGGCATCGTACTTCTCCTCCGTGGATTTGAGATCTGGTTATTGGCAGATCCCCATGCACCCAAATGACAAAGAGAAAACGGCCTTCTTAACCCCAGATGGTCTATTTGAATTCAGTGTAATGCCATTTGGCCTATGCAACGCTCCAGCCACGTTTGAGCGCTTCATGGACTCTGTGTTACGTGGACTAAAATGGAAAGTTTGTCTTTGCTACCTGGATGACATTATAATTTTTGACCGTACATTCGATGAACACAACCATCGCCTAGACATTGTTCTCACCTGCCTTGAGAGAGCTAACCTCACCCTGAACTCTAAGAAGTGTCACTTTGGCAGCCGTGAGACTCTCGTTCTCGGTCACCTGGTGGACAAGCATGGCGTTCGACCCGACCCCCAGAAAGTCGCTGCAGTCAGCAGCTTCAAACAACCTCAGTCGGTACGAGAGTTGCGAACTTTTTGGGCCTATGCTCGTACTTCCATCGCTTCGTGCCCAGGTTCGCCGACCTCGCTTACCCTTTGACGTCCCTACTCAACAAGAACGCACCTTTTCGGTGGTCAGCGGAATGCGAGTCGTCTTTTTCGCAACTGAAGTTTGTTCTTACGTCAGGGCCCGTACTTCGCCACTATGACCCATCTGCTGCCACAGAAGTTCATACCGACGCCAGTGGTGTAGGTATCGGCGCCGTCTTGGTCCAACGCCATGGAGCTGCTGAACACGTCGTTGCCTATGCCAGTTGCTGTTTAAGTAAACCGGAGCGAAACTATACTGTCACAGAGCAGGAATGTCTCGCGGTCGTATTCGCCGTGCACAAGTTTCGCCCTTATATCTATGGATGCCCATTCTCGGTTGGCACGGGCCACCATTCTTTATGTTGGCTCACTGGACTACGGGACCCATCTGGTCGTCTTGCTCGTTGGGCGTTACGATTGCAAGAACACGACTTTGAAGTCTGTTACAAGAGCGGTCGTCGTCATGCCGACGCCGATTGACTTTCACGACTTCCACTTCCGACAACCGAGTGTGACGCTGACAACTTTGATGAATATTTGGCTGTAGTAGATACTCCGTTTTCTGACCTAACAACTTTTCGAGCAGAGCAATGCAATGACAACAGTCTCGCTTCTTTCTTTATTTCCAGAACGAACGGTCAACGTGGTTTCATCGTAAAGGATGGCGTTCTTTACAAAAAGAATTATTCCGGCGTAGGCCCTCGCCTACTTCTAGCTGTGCCTACAAGTCTACGACAACACGTACTGCGAGCAATGCACGACGATTCAACATCTGGCTATATGGGTTTTTCTAGGACATTTTATCGTACGCAAGAACGCTTCTTCTGGCCGAAGATGCGTAAAAGTATGACTGCGTACGTTGCGAGCTGTGAGCAATGTCAAAGCCGCAAGCGTCCTACAACTCCGCCAGCCGGACTACTTCATCCCATAGCACCCCCGAGTTCACCATTTGACGTCGTAGGTGTTGACCTGCTTGGCCCTTTTCCGCGATCAACGAACGGCAACCGATGGATTATTGTGGGCGTTGACCACCTCACACGTTACGCCGAAACTGCGGCGATTCCTGCGGCAACGGCCACTCATGTTTCACATTTCATGCTGTCACACGTTATATTACGCCATGGGTCCCCCCGTGTCATCATCAGTGATTGCGGGCGGCAATTTATGTCGCACATATAGACTGTTACAAAGTGGGTAAAAGCAGGCAAGGACAGCAGCTAAGTGCTGTGAAGTGCAAGGGACTCGAGTGGCTGTTCTGTCCAATCTAAAGGTTGTGCCAACGTTGTGCTGTCGCTACTTATATCGTGGCTTGTCATCATACCATGCCACTTCACAAAGATTCAACTGAAAATGGTTCAGCATGTTTAGTGCTGTTGCTGCTCCAAGGCTCACAAAAATCTCTGTTGCTTGATGACTATGAGATAAAAAAAAAATGCTGCCACCAGCAAGATTGCACTGCGAATTATGCTTTTATAACTGATATTTATACACTTCCTGGCTCCTTCATTATGACTGCACAAGGTAAGCAGTGTGGTTTGTCAATCAGAGATGTAACCACTCACAATGCATAGGAGGAGATGCGATTAGAATACAAAATTTCGTTTGTATAGGATAATGAGGGTAATGAAATGCCGAGGATAATGAAATTGTTTTTGTGTATATAGGCTTTTATGCTGATTTTAAATATGTAGTTAGCTTCATGGTAAGTCGCACAGTTTTAGTTTTATGCCATGACAATGTGTAATGTATAGTTGGTTTTGGGCAAACTTTTTATGCCACAAAACATATATGTTTCTTAGCCATTTATGGCTCATATTGCTCTACATCGACTATAGAATGCAAATAACTATAAAGAAAGTGCATGTAAGACATTTTAATGAACAAGAAAAAGAAATATTAATATGTGAGAATGCTTGGAATCCTCAACCCCCACTAATTAGTCACTTTAGGCTCCCAATATTTATGCAGCCCACCAAGTGTTTCAAAGGCGATATGCACACCCATGTATCTGCAAAATTTGTTGTTGCTGTGATGGATGATAAGGATGATGAATTGTAGTGAAGCTCTTCGTAATGGTTTGAAAGCTTGAAGCCACCCACGCATTATACGATTTGCCTAGTGCAGTTCTTTTCTTTTGCCATGCAATATTGCATCTTTTGACGTGTTTCCTCATCATACATGACACTTGTCTGGGTTCTTTTTTTTAAGCAGCTTCAAGTGCTAGAGTAGCTCTGCAGTAGAATGCTTGACTACCACATGGAATGCCTGGATTTGATTCCATCTGAAATCCTGATTTCTATGCTTTGGTATCCATTATGATTTTTCACTTTCTGACATTGTTGCCATTACTGGCATCAGCTTTTCTGTGGCTAGAGCCTCTTCACAATATTTATGCGTCCTTCCTTGCATGCTATTATCGAACGCCTCAAATCACCATCTTCCGATAGTCGCATCGCTCATTTGTCCTCCACGATGGTGTACTATACCGCCAAAATTTTTACCCAGATGGACCAGCTCAGCTGCTTGTCATTCTGAAACACTTTTGCTTGGCAAGTCTCCACGAACTTTGGGACCTTACAACTGCTGGTCACCTTGGTGTGTCACGCATTTACAACCAGATTCGCCGACACTTCTTTTGGCCAGGACTTTCATACTCTGTCAGAAGACACGTTGCGGCTTGTGAGAAATGTTAGCGCCGCAAAACACCATTGATACTTCCTGCCAGACACCTTCAACTATTTGACATTTAGTCAGAACCGTTCTTCCACGTTGGCTTAGACTCGACTATTTTCTCTTGTCTTCCTCTGGCAACAGGTGGATAGCTCTGGCCACAGAATATGACACATTATATGCCATCACATGGGCTCTTCCAATGAGCTGCGCTAGAAATGCGCAGACTTTCTCCTACACGACGTGATTTTGCAACATGGAGCTCCATGCCGGCTGCTTACAGACTGTGGCCGCACCTTTCTATCGAAGGTCATAGCCGATATCGTGCGGTCATGTGAAACGAGGCACAAGCTCACTACGTCGTACCATTTGCAGACAAATGGACTAATGGAGCATCTGAATCGAACACTTACAGGCATGCTTGCGAAGTATGTTTCTTCCAACCACTCTGACTGGGACCTTGCTTTGCCATACATGACGTTCGCTTCCAATTCTTTGTGCCATGACACTGCCGCTTACTCTCCATTTTTCTGTTGTTAGGCCGAGAATCTACATTACGTCTAGATACAGTCATCCCGTCTACCGAGGCACCGACCAGCGAATATGCCCTTGACGCTATCACTCAGGTTGCCTATGTTTGCGAAATCGCCCGCACTCGCCTTTTATCCTCTCAAGAGAACCAGCAGCATTTGCACAATCAACAGCACCGAGATGTGCATTTTTCGCCTGGTTCTTTGGTCTTGCTGTGGTCCCCGACCTGTCATGTCGGGTTTTTGGAAAAACTGCTTTCTCCCTACACCAATTTATGCAGAGTCTTTCGTGAGGTTACTCCTGTGACATATGAAATTGCCCCTGCCGCCTTGTCACCTTCAACTGCCCCCACAGACCAATGATATCGTACATGTTGATATCGTACATGTGGCACGCTTGAAGCCTTGCAACTCTCCCTGTGACGTTGACATATAGATGAGCCGAGATGGCACTTCTGTCACCAGGGATTAGGCTACATGCATATTAGCACTTGCTGGGAAGATGCACATGTGTGCCTGACGAAGAGGACGAAGAGCTGTCTCCGCTAGGTCGCTGGTTAACCGGTCACGCGGCAACTGCTGGATATAATATATCTTGTCGGTAGCCTCGTCGATCCAACGTCTCTTCTCTCATGCAACAATATCTCATTAAAATGCTGTGTGGAACACTAAAACTTCCACTATATACCCTACACTCTGTAAATGGAAATCTGATAAATGGAACTTCTGCTTAAATGGAACAAGTGCTTCTGACAGGATTGGTTTCATTCTAGTATTCTGCACCCCTGGTCATCTCTCGGTAAACGAAACTCTTGTTACACGGAACATGTTTTCCTGGTCCCTCCAGGTTTCGTTGAATGAGAATCTACTACTGTATAGCTGAGATATGCAGCAGATCCTGGTGAGAGGTTTGCAAAGTGGTTTAGAGGTTATGGGCTCCTGCCATTGAACAGAAATATTTAAAGTAGCACTTGAGGTACTCCTGTGTATTGGTAGTGTTGTTATCATGAATGTCTGTATTCTACATGATAGAAACACAATCACCACAGCCGGGAATCGAAACCTTAACCTTGAGCTTAACACGGGAACACCCATGTACACTGGAGAACGCTGCAGACCACTGCACCATATCAATTAAATACTCATCATCAGACGTGTTAAATTTTTGCTTGTATTTGTTGCCTTATTTTTTCAGCTTGGCAACCACTAGTGTTCGTATTTATGTGCATGGTGTAACTTGCCATGTCCACAATTAAAAAAAAAGTTTTTTATGGCTGTACTACTCAGCTGTTCTGAATGCTATTTGCCTCTCATCCTTGACAATCGCAGTACATACCTCGTGCCAAGGACAGTCTCGGTGCGACACTTGGTGCCGGTTTCTCTAGTCGCCTCAAGTTTGATGCAAAGGCTGTGCTGCCGTACCAGGTGAGCAGTATGTTTCTATTGCTTGGTGCGTCACCTCTCCTTTAAGGCTCATTCACACCAGCGACCAACTTCAATCAAGCCACCATTTGCGACTGGGAACTCAAGGTGACTGATGTTCACACAATGTAGAGCAACCTATACTTGTCAGCACACTGGATTCATGACTGCTTGTAGTGCCATTGCTTCACAGAATAAACTGATGTCCTTATCTTGCCCATTTAATAAAATAAGTTCAGAGGTTTGTGATCGCAGTTGTTTGACTAAAACATCGAGTAGAAAGCAACGCATTAACTTTTCAATTCACACTGAAATTCTACTATTCGAACTATTCGAACCTCCCGAAGATGGCCAGTGTCCGATTGGCAGTGGCCACTTCAGATTTTCAATATGCTTCACAGCATCACATTCTCTAATGCAACAAAGCTTCCTTTCAAGCTCTGCTGCGTGCAAATATATTGACTCTAGAAAATGCTGGTTCCAACATGCAGATAATAGATGTGGCAGAGGTAGGACGTCAGTGATGTTTTGGACCTGAAATTTGTGCAGGAAGTTCGAAATATCGGACGCTGAATACCTTTAGCATCTAAGTTTTTCAATTGTTCTTGTATGTAGGCATCTGCGAGGCATATTTGAAACTCCAAATTGGAAGGGAGCACAACCTTGTCTGCCACATCAGTTGGGCTTCCACACAAGTTGAAAGAGGAGGAGAGGCCGAGGAAATAGCATCTTTGCCTTTCTCGGGTATAGTGTTCTCGGCAGCACTTCGATTGCACCAAATCATGCACTAATACAATCTGGCCTCTGCATTGCCTCATTCTTTATAAGACAACTATGAAGTACCACCCTGTCAGTGCTTCATCAATAAAGCAAAAAGAAACACTTTCTTGTTGCTCTATCTCATAAGAATATGCTTAGGAATATTGTGCAACTTTGTTTTCCCCGCAGTTTAGCCAATTATTCAAAAAATATTCCAGCAGAGAAATTTTAGAAAAATATTTCATTCGATTTGCCCTCACACTTCAATATTTGAATTTGTTTCGCACCTATGATCTTTCTATTCGCACAGCTCTACTTTTCAACCCGAATGGTTATTTGCAACTAGACACTTTGTTAGGAACTGGACTGCATGACAAGTGCTAGCTGCAGCTAGGAATGAGCTTTCAACAATAACTTTTCTGGGTTTATTTACTTATTTGTTCGTTTATGCTATACAGTGTGCAATGAAACGGTGACCACAGTGTAAGCGTATTTATACAACATGACATATTAAGGGCAGGAATCAAAATGCAGGCACAATAATAAATAAATTGAAACACAGCAAGTTTCTAGAGAAAGGCATAATAGGAAGTAATAAAACACTAGTTCAACAAGACATGAGACTTATCATTACATTGTTTTATTAACTGCAGCAAAAACTATTCTGTTCACCTCCCATATCGTTCTTGTGGACAAAAAGACAGTCTGAAGACTTCTGTATTGGAAAACATTTTTCGTAATTCATGGGAAAGATTGCGCTGCATGGACGCATAAGGTTCAAGTACATACTGTTGCTAATCAATGCCAATTTTTGAGTGAAAAATATTAGGAAAAAGTTTTAGACGAGGTTTTTTTCCCTGCAGTTTTCTAATGACTGCCATTTCAGGTCTGTCGCCGCTAGGGTAGCGCTAAAGGTAAATGCATAATTTCCGATCAGAAACCTTCAAAGCTAAATTTTGTACTTGTTCTATGCGTTCCTTGTCACCTACCATTGGTGGGTTTTACATTGCGGATGCATATTTTAAAAATAAATCTGTGAAGCATTTTGAAGAGCAGTTCTTAAGCAGCCATACAGAAACATTTTGCATTACTTCATAAAAACTGTAATGACTTCCCTGCGCCCACTACTGCATTGACTACGCCATCCTCAGTCATGGGTAAACTCTAAAATATTTATATCCATGTTGCCATTGAATTGCGTTTGCTCATTTCCATGATGTCAGGCCTTTTCTGCTCAATTTAAGTAGGTGATTTTCCCATATAGCACAAGCTCCTGTCGCCGGTTTTCAGTTGAAAACTTCAACTTTCTGCCAGATTTCAGGAAAGATTCCATCAACACTGATTAGCCAAATGTAATAGTATATTAAGTAGGGGCACTAAACTTTTAATTCTTAACATGCACAGTATATACATTTGCAGCAAAAAAGTATTTACCATTTGAGTGTAAGCCACCTAGCAAGAATTTTGCACAGCTGAATGGCTAGTATGGTGCAGTTATAGGTGCCGAGCTTGTATTTATTATTAGATCCCCCACAGGGGCGTCTGTGAAAGCAGGCGTTTGGTGCGTAGTGTCACCACGGACTTGAGCTAACGAGGGAGTTTCGACTCCCTCCCACGCCTAGCAGTGCATGGCTGAGCCGTGTCCGGGGAAAAGGGGATCCTGGGGGTTGAGCCGACGCCGGGTGATTGGACCTTTAAGCCCCCCCCTCCCCCCGGCAGAGGCAACACACCCCTTCGGCCCTGGCTTCACGTAGATGGCACCCCTAGACTGACCCACCCAGGGGAAACCAGCAGTCGCCTTTTCCTATCTCTCCCTCTACCTACACCTTCGTCTTTCCTTCTCACTTTACATCTTTCCTGTCTTCTCCTCTCTTCTAGTCACTTCTAATTTTCTTGGCGGCATAGGTTAACCGTGTGTGGTCATCCAACCTCGGTATACCATATTAGGTTATAGCGGCGGCGTACGACTGGCGTCGTGCAGACTCTTTTGTGAAGCTCTGCCGCGTCCCCTTGTAGTGCTCCGTGGTGGGCGGTCGGCGCTGTTGCAGAACTTTCCAAATATCTAATGGCAGAAGTGTTCCATCCACTTCCTGATCGACCTATAAAAAGATGTTGCACTGAAGTTCCACCTCAATTCAACCATCAAACAGACCTAAACAACTTGCCCTGCTTTCACGTTTTGAATAGTGAAGGAAATACAACTCTGCCTAAACTGTCCCTCTTCTTGGTGACGAAATCTCTAGCCGAAGCAAAAGGAAAGGAATACAAAGCATCAAAAATGAACACCGGAGACCTCTTGATAGAAATCAAAAGGAAAGAACAAGTAACAAAACTCTATGACATAGACAGTATCGGAAACATGGATATCGCAATCACAGCTCACCGATCTCTAAACACATGTAGGGGTGTTTTCTCGGAAGTAGATTTCCTGAGCCTGAGCGACGAGGAGCTCCTCGATGGTTTTCAAGATCAAAATGCAGTAAAGGTCATACGAATAACAATGAGACGAAAAAACTAACAACTCCCGAGAAAACACATAGTCCTAACTTTTGGCACAAGGACACTTCCTAGCTCCGTCGATGCAGGATACCTGAAAATAAATGTCAGACCATACATACCGAACCCGAGGCGCTGCTTAGAGTGCCAGAGGTTCGGCCATGCTTCGCACTCTTATTGAGTTAAAGATACCTGTGCCAACTGCAGCGCCAATGCCCACAAGTCGGAGAAATGTCGGGAATCTTCCCGCTGCATGAACTGCAAACGCAATCACCCGGCATATGCCAGATCGTGTTTATGCTGGAAAAAAGAAAAAGAAATAGTTGCTCTAACAGCCAAAGGAAAACTCGCCTTCTTTGAAGCGAGGAAGTGGCTTGGAATCTTACCTCAGAAAAGCTATGCCAGCGCGGTGTGGCAGGGGGCAACACTGCAACGGCCTCAGGAGCCTACGGGGATCGCGGCCAGTGGTCCCGTAGCAGCTCCACCTGCCCCCTTGGTGGTAGCAGCCAGTGCTGCTCCACCATCCACATCCGAGGCGGCCCTACCTGCTCCGGTTGCGCAGGGCCCGCGACTCAGTCGCACACCAAAGCTCGAGACGCGCGTCTCAAGGCCTGGCTCTCGATCCTCCAGCGCCTCTGAAAAGGTGATGGAGGTTGACGCTAAAACCTCGGTGTCGTCGACACCGAAAGACCAGCGCTCTCTTGAGCGCGCCAAGCGGGACAAGACCCCAATAAGGCTGCAACCCAAGTGATAACCTAAGTGGTTATCACTCTTCATGAACCTAGTTTTTACCATATGTCACCTACCACAATTTTAACAATCAATCTACATTATTAGTACATTTTCTTCCTTTTATTTCCATTATGGCTTTTATTGTTCATTGGAACATCAGAGGCCTACCTCAAAACTTAGGTGACATTTAGGACATCTTTAACAAGTTTTCCCCGATAGCATTTTGCCTCCAGGAAACAAACCTGGGTGCAAAGCACACTCGTTTACTAAAACGGTATACAGTTGTCCGTAAGGACCGGCAACACTGTAGCCGTTTATCAGGAGGAGTTGCAATTGTAATAAAAAGTGGCATCCCCACCCGAGCACTCAAATTAAACATCCCTTTTTCATTTCATTTCATTTCAATTATGGCATCCTTAAAGGCCCGAGGGCATTGCATAAGGGGGGGCAACAAATACACTGGGAGAGTGTACAATTCAATGTGAACAAATTATTGTAAGCAATACAGTTCTGAATACACATATGGTAGTTTGGTCAAGAATGACAACAAAAACTAATCAAACAATAAACAAAAGAAATGTTTGACTGGGAATTAGAGTACAAACAACATGGCAAAAAAAAAAATTACACGTACAGTACGCTGGTAGGATATATCTACAGTCATGGGTTATTGGGTGGAATCAAGGTGGGATTCGAATTTTGCGCGGAATGATGTGCGGTCAGGTGTGGCAACTATGGAGTCGGGGAAGCGATTCCAAAGTGTAATTGCTTTGGGGGAAAAGGAGTTGTTCATTGCAGATGTTCGGCCGTTGATTGGTGAAATGGGGATAGAATGGTTCATGCGAGAAGTTCTGTTAGGGGGCTGTAAAAGTTCATGTCTTGATTTCGGCCGAAAAAAGAAACTGTGCAGGAGGCATAGGCGTGAGATCAGGCGGCGTGATGTGAGAGATGGTATTTGTATTGATTGTTTTAGGGCGGTGACGTTGATTTCTCTGGAGAACTGTGAGGTTATAAAGCGGGCAGCGCGGTTTTGGACTGATTCTAGTTCGTTAGCGAGATATGCCTGGGATGGATTCCAAATGGATGATGCATATTCGAGCTTTGGGCGTACGTATGTTAAGTATGCTAGTTTTTTAATGTCAGGAGATGCTGATTTTAGATTACGGCGCAGAAATCTAAGCGTGCGCAGAGCGTCTGAGTAGATGGACTGCACGTGCAGCGCAAATGAGAGTTGGCTACATGTGCACACCGAGATACCTGTACGACGAAGCCGAATCAAGAGGAAGCGAATTGATAAAGTAGGTATGATGAACAGTGGCGCGCTTACGGGAAAATGACATCAATTTGCATTTGGTTAGGTTTGACGGCATTGGTGAGTCTTGGCCCCATAGCGCAACTGTGTTGAGGTCTTGTTGTAGTTTAGTGCTGGTTTCAATGTTGTGAATGGGGGAGTATATAAGAGGACTATTCCCTGACCCAGTGCTAAATAATATGGCTATGATGATAAAACAAGAACACAAATCTTTAGGTGTGACATTCAACAGAAAACTGAATTTTCTGGCTCACATAAATGCAGTAAAACTCAAGGCGAATAAAGCACTTAATATATTGAAAGTTTTGTCCCATAAGCATTGGGGATCTGATGGGTTCTGCCTACTGAAGGTTTATCGCTGCGTCGTACGTAGCATCTTAGGCTGCGGGTGTGTCGTTAATGGCTCGGCTAGAGAATCCTACATTCAGCGCCTAAATCCCGTACACAATCTCGGTCTTCGTTTGTCCAGTGGAGCTTATAGAACATCGCTGGTGCAAAGTTTATACAATGATTGCAATGAACCTCCGCTACGCCAGCGTCCCGTACTTTTAACCCTCTCATATGTTTTAAGAATCAGGTCACTATCTCACCAAATAAGCAACGATATCACCACGCAATGTAACTCACGCTTACACTATTCCAACGGGCCAAACCTCATCAAACCATTGATTTTACGCTTTGAAGAGTATTGCTGCACATACGATATTTGTAATGACGCACTAAATGTCACCATCAAACCACCGAGACTACCGCAATGGTCTGATCTGATGCAGCCATGTGATTTTTCACTGACCCTTTTTAAGAAACAGATCACTGCTCCAGAACACATAATTCAAGAATTCTGCACACTTCAGGACAAATACAAAGGATACAGAGAATTTTACACAGATGGCTC
Organism: Rhipicephalus microplus; assembly: GCF_043290135.1. Lineage (NCBI taxonomy): Eukaryota > Metazoa > Arthropoda > Arachnida > Ixodida > Ixodidae > Rhipicephalus > Rhipicephalus microplus. The sequence goes on along the minus strand of NC_134701.1, from coordinate 135,570,472 downwards.
CAAAATAAAACACCATGTAGGCATCGGGATCGTGACAGGAGAAAGCGCCGTCAGTGTCAGAATACCTCAGTGTATATCCATCTTCAGCGCTGAATTGTACGCCTTATGGGAAGCAGTAGGGAAAATATTCACAGAGAAACATCGAAAAGCAATCATATACACTCACTCATTAAGTTCATTAAAGGCATTACATCTAAGATCCAAGTGTGAGCCGTTACTTCGTGATATACTGAACATGATCGTCTTAAACAAAGAGATTGCGACCGTTCGTTTCTGCGGGGTACCAAGCCATACAGGGATACCAGGCAACGAAAAGGCAGACGAATGTGCATCTTTAGCAGCTCAGACAACAGATAAGCAAATAAATATTCCCATTAAAGATAGTCTCCGCATTATTCGCATAGCATTATCATTAAAATGGCAGCAACAGTGGAACTCTTGCACACGTAACAAACTCGATCTGGTGAAACCCATCGTTGGTGAATGGAAATCGTGCCAGCATAAGGAACACTTCATAGAGGTTTTGCTTTGCAGACTCTGCATTGGGCACACTCACCTCACCCACAACTTTTTGCTCAAAAGGGAAGACATGCCACAATGTGAAAAATGCAAACAACCATTAACAGTTATGCATATTCTAATCACTTGCCTTTACATAGAAACAGAAAGACGAAAGTATTTCAGAGAACTTTACAAATGTCAAATACCGATACACCTGAGTCTCATTCTAGGAGAGGACCCATTAGTTCCCCTGTGTAATGTTTTTAATTTTCAGAAAGAAACCAGCTTTTTATATAAACTTTAGAGTTATTGGTTACTATCCAATGCCTTGTGTTTGGCGCTGCTTGGCCTGAGTTGCCCTTGCGCCAGTAAACTCAATATAACTAACTAACTATTATTAGATCGTAACCGACCGTAGTACCTGAAGGTCTGTTGCAGACAGATCTGTTGTAATGAGGTTATAGTACTGTACATCAGCCAACAGTGTACACTGGCCCCACATGTATATTTCTGCCCTCTTACTCACCCAGGGTGCAGAACTGGGTGTGCTCGAGGACCACGACGACGCTGTGGAGGCCAGCTGGGAGGACCAGGCAGAGCTGGAGGTGGACTCTGCGATCCGTGAGAAGCGCCAAGCTGAAAGGGAGCGCCGCATCGCGGAGCACCAGCGGAGGAAACGTGAGAAGGAGCAGCTGCGTACTGGTACTGGCAACGTCGCACCAACAGCTAGTGTCAGTGGGTCGCATTCCTCGCCGCTCAGCCCTACGAGAAAGGTCTTTTAAGGCGCTGTCATTGCCGCTGTTCTCATGTGCCATGGACACGCTCGGAGACCAGGAATGAGCTCCTGCCTTTTGTTGGCTTTATAATCGGTGGGTACTTTCAACATCAGTTTCTTTTGCAGCAATTCCTTTCCCGGCATTTGATTGGTCACCAGTCACAAACACAACAATATGAAACGGGATGTTGTGCACGTACATTGTGTCCGCCTCCACAGTCAAATCTGAATCTATCAGGCTCAGGGGGGGACAGTGAAATATTTCAATATATCAACAACGCTGCATTTCTGATGCTTATCCTGAAACTCTCAACGCCTCAATGATAACTTGAGATTACGAGAAAACAGGAAGGTACCTATTGGTTTCTTCAAGTTCGAGGTACAGCAGTTTAATTATTAATTAGTTTTGTCTACCTGGTCAATCAGAGGGCCTTTCGCATTCTTGAAGCAACATGGTGGTTTGCTTTCCAGTGGCAAGCTGCCATAAATAGCATATACACTTGACTGCACTATGGTTAGGCCTCTCTACTACTACAGTTAGAGCTGTAGGGCAGAGCATGGCAACAACAACTACAGTCGAACAAGGATATATCAAACTCGAAGGGGATCGTGAATTAGTTAGATATATAGAAAGTTTAATATAAATAAATACAGGCCCTGAGAGATTACCTCAGCAGACCATCACCTACAATAGGCACATTCAAGAATTACAACTAAGATTCGTACACACGTCGCAACAAAATGTTTTATTCACGTAAAAAAAATCGCTCATCTTGGCCTGCTTCTTTGTTTTCTAAATGAAGTTGGGGACACTCTTCTCAATCTTATCAAGGTTGTCCAGTTGCGACAGCCTGGTTTTCTCCACTTCAGAACGGCGAATGGACGCTGAGCGCTGTCACCACTTCCGCGGGGGAGTACGCGTGTGTAGCCAGCGCCTCATCCGGACAATCCTCCTCGTCACTGGAGCTCTCGGCCGGAGCATCCTGGGTCCCTGCGACTGCAGCTACTATGTTCTCGTCAGCGAGGCTCGCAACAGCCTGAACATTGCAGCCCTCTTCCTCGAAATTGTCCCCAGACACTTCGTGTGGAACAGCTGTCGGGAAGTGGGTGGTGGTGGTAATGGTTAGAAGAGGAAGAAGGCGCCTAATTTCTGCAGATCCAGTAGGCAGCACTGTGCAGCGCCTCGGAAGAGGAACGACTACTTGAGCAACGCGTTGTTTAAGCGCTCGTTCTGGCCGTTTTCACCGGTTTCTGCAAGTTCCGCCATCACATGACAGGCGCCCGATGTATGCCTTGTTATCTGTCTTGTTCTTCGACAATGTACACGGAGTGCTCCGTGATATCTCAAAGTCGTCCGCGACGGTCGAACATTTCTCGCCCGCGTCAACGCGCTGATTAGCCTTCATTTTCGTTGCAATGTAAAGGGTCTTGCACTTCTTGACGCTGGCCATAGCTACACGAGAAGTCGGCAATTCAAGGAGTCGGCAGTGGCTTTGCACACCACGCACGCAAAAGAAGAATGCTGCACATGCGGTGGTATGTAAATGACGCGACAACGAGAGCAGACTGTGCCAACACTGTGCTTGCGAGGCTATTTTACCGATGAGGGGCAGCAGCAAAAGGTGCAAGCTGTGGTTGGCTGATCATAACTCGCAAAACGGCAACAAAAAATAAAAGAAAAGGCGAAAGGAGGAGGTCGTCAGCTCCTTTGATCCTGCTCTACAAGCCGCGGGTATGCGGAGAAAGTATGAGAAAAAGAGAGAGAAAAAAAAGAAGCTGTTCCGCAAGTTTGAGACCATGCAGTCTGAGCACTCTCGCCCTTATATTTTTCGAGCATTTCGAGTTTGGACGGATGTGTGGGACCGCGCGGAGGTCGTTGGGCTCTGCGAGTGCCAAAGCACACTTCCAACTCGCGTGCGGAGCCGTGCCATCATTGAGATCGCAAGGCGCAGCGAGTGCCAAAGCGCACCTTCCACCTCGCGTGGTGTTCGATTTATCCGAAGGTGGCTAAAAAATACCGTTCGAGATAAACGTGCGAATTTGTATAGCTTCATGAAGGAACTTCAAGGGGATAACTTGCGAGTTCGATATACCCGAAAATTCAACATATGTGGATTTGATATATCCGTGTAAGACTGCATGTCTGTTATTTATGGGGATAATTGACAGTTTGCATGCTGAAGTGATTAGCTATGCTGATATCAAAAGTGAAATCAGTTATGAGCTATATGCTATAGTTTTTTAGGTAAAAACACTCATTAGACACTTATTGACAACCCAAAATTTATAAATTAGTAATAAATTCATTAATAATATTGTATTAAGCTCATTCAAAAGGGTTAAATATGTACCGTAAATTATTGGTTTATTTTTTAAGCACTCAAACAAGGACACAAGACATTTCTTTAAACCTCCTGTACATATCGTCTTACTAACAAATTTTGCAAACGAACCTATCATGAAAATCTCAAATGTGCAGACAGATATCGACAGCTTTATGGTACTCGTGACTCGTTTCAGAATCTAAGTGCAAGAATTGGAACGGTTTTATCATTACTTGTTGTGAAACAGCACAGGGATGATTTGCAGCAACTGCACAAAAGATGAAAGCTTAGAAAATGGTGCTCAAAGGAAATGGAGCTCAAGGCTAAGAAAAGGAAACTCAGAATGCAGCTGTTTTTGTTTTTCACTGAAGAAATGCAGCACTGTGGCTACCTAGACTTCTGATCTCTCCTCTTTACAGTGATGCCAAGATGGTGGTGCTGTGTTAAGGGAAAACTGCCGGATTTGCACCTTTTGAAGCCCGATTTTCTGATATTTTGATAACAGCACACTATACTCGTCGACAAGTTTTCTTGGCAATGTAGGGAGAGCTACAGAGGCGGAGCTTCTGCACATGTACTACTGCACAATGTGGTCCGGTATGTCACAAGTTCCGCACCGCTGTGGAATGTGATGGCTGTACACGCAAACGCAGCCTGGCGTTCGGGCTACACAGAAAAGGCGTGGCTTTCTCACGCTTGCAAAAACGCCATGTGACTACGTATAAATCGGAACAAATATGAATATCTTACTGGTTTGAGCTGTGTCCTGTCTCTAAGAGCTACATGCAAAAAAAATGAAGGCAGCATTTTTCATATTTCACGCAGAAAATGAAGACACAACTGTGGGACTACATTCTTTAGTATATTTAGTATTCTTTAGTAGCGATTTGGCTCTGTGACTTTTGCTGCATTTGCCAAGAAAAGTTGTTCAGAAGTATGGTAATTTCAATTTTCTCAGCTTCTACAATCTATTTCATTCTAATATTTCACTTCAACGCAAGAGATCTTCAGAGGATTGCGATAAAATAAAAAATACCATTTCAATATGGAATATTTTGACCGAATTGACCATTCCCACATTTCCATGTCCTTCCTTAATTGACACATCATAAATTTGAATTTTTCAATGACTAAAACTAAATGTTGCCGTCTGGCTAGCTCCATAGAACTCCACACATCAAAGAGATTATCAAATCTCACACAAACCAGATTTCTTACCTTGGAACTATGCACCACCACGACTGACTCTGGCGATCACTTTAAGTTCACAGAAAGAGGGATAGGTGGGGTAGTTGGTTGTTATACTCCTTCAAGAAACTGTGAATGCGGGACCAAAGACGATGGAGGAGGAACAATCACGCAAAATTAGCGCTTTTGTTGCATGATTGTTCCTCATTGAACACTTCCCTTGAGTCATCACATAAAGCTGCAGCTAGTCTGTTTCGTTTTGCTGAAATGGTGGATGCGCCTTGTTGCCACCGTGCCTTGGTGGAGTTGCAGGATTTTTACCTCATGACACTTTGTTTTATGTGTAGGCGGTGCCAAGCTGCAAGCGAGGATGTGGTTGCTTCTTTAACAGTATGCAGCGCAACTCCTTGTCGTGCGCGTGCAATGCCAACACCAACTGCCCAGTGACATGTGTGTCTGTGACCAAGTGACCGATGACGAGTGGTATCGAATGCCAGGAACCTGAAGGAATGATCTTTTGTTATTTTCATACATGTGGCTTTCAAGCTCACGGAAAGTACATCCTCTACTGTGCATCAGTTCAATTGTTCAAGCCTGTGCGCAACGCACAACAGTCATCCAAGAAACATTCACTGCAGTGTATGGGACGCAGTGCTGACCTCGTTTTTTGCTCTGAGAACATGTTACTTGACGTTTTCTTTTTTTCCAATTTTTACGCCAGTTAGTTGGAGTGTTAGAGATTTATAGGTAGAGTGCTTGTTTTGTAGTACATAGATGACTCATTGCGAGTGTTGATGTGTGGCGCTTGGTTGATGAGGGAATCGGCATTTTGAGCAAGCGAGAAAGTTGATGACAAACTTTGGATATGGACACTTTTTGTTTGCCATTTGCTCTTGTTGTAAGTGGCGTTTCTACAAGTAGCAGAGTCCACAGTACTTTCGTTCAGGCCAGCCGAACTGTGCAGCATGTTGGTATATATTGTTCCTCCAGTGTTGCCGCATCTGCAAGTGGGAACGACCAGATTGGGAGCACTTTGTGATAGAATGTGTCACAGGCGTGACTGCGTGAATGTGTCTCGTGTAGCTGTGAGGGTGTGCCGCGGATGTCAATGCGTGAACGCATTGCTGTGCAAATGCATTATACATGCAACTGTGTGCATGAGTCGCATGTGACACACTCCCATACAGCGTGACGACAAGAATGTGTCATAGATGAAAGACTGACGTGACTCAACGTTTACCAGTTGCTCGGTAATTGTGCAGTAGTGTGCGTTGGGCATTTGCTGAAGGAGTCAAAAGCAAGGGTGAATCAGCGAATCGTCCTAGAGTAACTACAAATTTCTGTTACTGAAATAAATAAAAACAATTGTAGTCTGCTGAATGTCGGCAGGCTTCTGCTTCTCTACGTCGCTTCTACACAATCTCGGTTGCTTGCAACTGCAGTTCATGGCAGTGGGATGTTTGTAATGCATAGTCTAATTGCTAAGGTAGTGCCACATCGGTTCATATCCCTTCACATGCCTCGTGCACCTTATCACCCTCGTATAGTGGCTAAGTGGCTGGTCCCAGATGTGGAAATGCGTGATGGATTGTTTCCATGATCGAAACGAGATGCTAGGGAACCACACGATATGTTCTCATGCATATGTGCACACACGTCTTTCCTGCTTGAGCTCATGCACTTCAGCTAGCTCTTATACAAAAGTCTCTGGACATTCGTTGAAGAGAAGTACCTACTCATGCACCCGCCCATCACAGAGCACTGGATTGCATTTTCTGTTTGTAAAACTGAGACTGCGTGTAAGGATTGGTAAGGTATGCAGGATTTGAATTATCAGATTTTACTAGTGCGCATGTATTTTTATTTGGCTGCCGTCTAATGTGTTGTTGCATAATGGCGTGAATAGGTGCATGACACGTGCTGACCGTGACACAAATGAGTGCAAGCCAAAGCCCATGGAAGGAACACCAGTCCTCAACTAGATATGCATGTGTTCATGACTGGACTTAATGTGTTGTTTGGAAAGGTGAAGACCGTGGCATACCCTTTATCCTTGATTGTGGGGTATCATCTTTCCGCTGCTCAATTACAAGTCGCCGTCTGTGCATGTTAATCTCTTTAGTCTTTTACATTAAACATGCCCTCATTGTATACTTGGCTTATGAAAATGCCAGCTGGGCCTTGTCGCACAGAGCACTATTGTCAGCTTGGTGGTGAAGTATTTGCTGTGAACAGTCAGGTGCTCAAAGTCTAATTTTCTGTTGTAGAAAGCTAGGGCTTCATAGCATTCAGTCGAACATCTTTGGGGAATAGCATACCTGGAAAGTTATGCTCATTGATTGCACTTGATTCCGTGCTTTATTGTTTGGCTGTTTTCTTCTCATATCGAATTGGGCAGTCTTGCCCAGATTCGCACTGTATTACTGTGTCCAATTCTATCTAGCACCAGTGCTTTTTGTGCTACCAGCTCATTAGCTCGTTGGCCTGAGATCTAAGCAGTTAAACATGGCAGTTGCATTGCAATTGCAGTATGAAAATTGCACTGTCATGGACAAGTATAACGCAGACAAGAGAAAAATTTTTATCTGAAACAGTTCTAGGAGGCAGTGTCAACTTGAGAGCTCAATATAATATCGCTGTGCACTAGTCACTAATGATGCTGTAGGGCTCCGTCGAATCTACTGCAAGCTGGAACTGCGGTCGTAACCGTGCAGATTGGTAAAAATCATAACAAACGAATGCATTCTGATTTTTCCGACCTTGCGTGTGTTTTATTAGTTTGCAATAGTACAGAAGTGGCTCCCTCTAGCGGTTGATAGCCTCCACAAGCAGTTGTTTATTATTAGTTTGTTTTTTGTCATATTTTCCTCCATTCACTGTTGGGGAGTGAAGCGAATGTCATCAGGACCTCGGCGAACATGGCCTTTATCGTTTCGTCAGCGAAGGTTATTGACATGCACACTCCCGCTCCACGTGACGGTTCAGTCTCTCACATCTCATTCTTTCTGCTATTCTTTCACATTGTTGACTCTCTTCCCAGTTGCACTGAGCCATGCTCTCCTACACACTGCAAAAAATCTAATGTTCTTCTTTTTTTTTCACCCAGAAAGTGTTGCAATTCGCTTGCTTGGTAAAAATGCAAACTATGCACAGCTCATTTGGCTGCAGTACACTTCGCGCTTTACTGATGCCCAAACTTTATATCCATCTTTCAAGTATAAACATGTGTAATTAAGATGTTTTGGCATGTGTTCATCAAGCCTTACATAATACTGCTGTTATAATGTAATATCACCTAGTCACAATGAATTTGTTAAGAATAATTACACATCTGTAAGAAATAAAGTTATGCACGATTTCAGAAGCTCTTGTATTAATGATAAAATATCGGAGCAAGTTTATATGTAGTGTTTTTTTTAGTGGTTTGTGATGGTGCATTTAGCGAAAGTTCGTGTACATGCTTTCTGCGTTCTGTAGCAGTTAATTTCTGATTGCTGTTTTGTGTGGAAACATACTTTATGACATGGTAAAAATTTGGCCGATAGTTGTAGTGTGCGCACGTGCCACTTGAAGATGAAACATGTCCACTAAGCGAAAGGCATGGGCCACATAACTGAGTTTTCTACGCCTGGTGTCTCTCAAGTTCAATGTTATGTTTTACTTGAGTACTGTACAACCCCAAGAAAATGCTTCAATTTTTCCAAGATTATTTTATGATACACTCAGGTCAGCTGCTTTCACGCTAGAATCTCTCTCCATGCCCGTGAGCTGTTAACTGCAGTAACATTTACTCATTAAGCCCTGCCTTGCTATTGAGGCAGGGCCTCACGACCTCACAAGAGTGGTTTTTATTGAAAACATGATCTCTTTTGCCATACTGATAATATAAATTACACCCATCAGATTCTAAATTTCTAGCGTGTAGGTGTCGTTTTGTAGGGACATATCGATAATTTGTCAAGATATTTGTACAACTAATTGTATGTTTGAAAGTATGTAAATTATAGTGACATAGTTCCAGCAATCGAGCAAGCCATGTTGGGGCGCTGCAAATGGCAGTAAATGGCCTTTCGATGAGATACATTTAATTGTTATCGGATACAACACTTGTGAGTTCAGTTAGACTTTCCCCAATTTTTAAATGTTTATTCTAGAACTCTAGCTGGCAAACTTGGTGGAGTGCCATTAATGCCAATATTGTTGACAAAAAGGACACAAACATGGAATTGAAACGAGCATCCTTGCCAGTCAATGCCCCAAGAATAATGTATCACCACAATTCCTTCAGTTCAAGTCCATTGCAGTCTCATCACTTGCTGTGTCAACAACCCACGCCTTATGGTGATTTTCAAGGCAGCATGCTGTCTTAAAACTGATGAAAACTTTATCGTTTGTATAGAATGTGAATTGAGAAGGCAATGCACAGCATGATTTTCTGTGCAATTTGACATACGACTAATCGTTATCAGCCATGTCCACCAAAATTCTACTGTAACACATTCAGTACCTTCAGTTGTACCCCTCATCGTTTTGTTCTCACGTGAATGAGCTTTTTAGACGCAACATTCAGAAGTTTTCTATAGTTATTCCCCTGCTGGAATGATTTGAAAGCTTGTCAGACTTTCTTGTCGGTATGAGCGATCTTGCGTTAGTTCTGTATGCATTATCATACTGTGTCCCGGTGCTTTTTTCTCATGTTATTCGGGCTCTGATACTCCTGCTTTGTTGGATGCACCATGTTTATTTGCAGAGTTTGCTCGTGAGTGCGTGTACATACTGGCTTTCTTCGCCGAATGTGAACGTCATTCACATAACAATGAATACTGTTGGAAGAAAGGTCGTGATGTCACATGCTTCTTGGCACCTTCCTCATGCAACTTTTCAAGGCCGACACGCACATTCTTGCACGAAAGCCCAAAGCACCCACACTTTCCTGCAAATCTACTGAAGTGACCATGTTTTACACAACATTATGAAGCATTAGTTTAAGTCGTCACTAGGTGATGTTAAAAAGCCCAAATTCGGCAATCATTTGCTAGACAAAGCCAAAATCTCACTCCAGAAAGCCAATGTTTGTGGTACAGTCGATGTGCATGCGTCTCATAAGAATTCAGCTTGCCCATTGAGCAGGCTCCTGTGCTTGAAAATTGTACGTTTTAAATTTCTGATGTGCTGCAGTGGTTCTGGAGTGTGTAAGAGAGAGAGAGGGGTAAAATCTGCTTTTATTCCTCCACCAACCAAGGGTCGGGTGCAACTTGCCTCCGCCTGGCAGACTTTTGAGTTTCCTTGTCTCTCTGTAGCTTCACTGGGAAGCTTGATCACACAGTGTCAGAAAAACGCTGCTGTTGGAAATTATTCACTTCTCCTGACGCATTGTTTCGAGTGCCGTACATCTGAAAATGAGCGCTACTGGAGCACTTGAAAATCTGAGTGTTGTTTTAACAAACTTGCTGCCTCTGTGCTGAGGTATAAGATAACTTTCGTCTCCTCATTGTTGCTATTGATTGGGATGCTTAGAAAGAGTGAAATGAATGTGGGGCAGTGTTTTGCTTATAGAGGTGAAATTATTGTTATGTATAATAAAACATTTTCCAAATTATTCAAATGTGACCACTTTCTCACCTCTGTATGCACATAAACAAGCTAATACAATTGTCCCAAGTCATCTTTGAAGGGATCCTACAGCACTATTCCAACATGTTCAGAAAACACTGTTGATCGTTAGTCAAGGCCGGTGGTCCAGGTGTTACAAGACGCGAGCCCAAGATTATAGCGCAGAATGCAGCCTGGAATTCACAGTTAATTCTTTAAGTAAATTAGAAATCATTCTCTACTCCTACAATGATGCCTATACTGAAATTCATGGCCATTGGCTAATTTGAGCATTGCGAGCTGCGTAATTACTGCGGCCGCCACAGGAGGTCGCCATGTGCCCGTGCATGTCTATGGTCGTGATAACAGTGAAAGTAAGCCGCACATTTGAAGAAAAAGTAGAAGCACCCAAATTGATGACACGCGCGTGACATAACTTCTTTCCCCCGTGCCGTGCCTCCATGCTTAGCTTCTAGAGCACTTGTCAGGAGAAGAGGGGAAGCAAATTCAGTGTGTGAGAAATCTCTCCAACTTCGATTGTACTTATTGGATTAAAAAAATACTTGTGCCGGTCGATTCATGAGGCAATAGACTCCGATACATCCAACGACTACTTGGAAAAGTATTGCAGGGACTGTTTGACCCTTAACCTACCCTTACTGTGCTTCAACACTGAACTTATGCACTTTGCATATCTTTGTTGCCATCGCAAGTAAACCTTGGCAGCCATTGACCATCCCAAAAGCTCTCTAGTAACCAAAATGGTTGGGATACAGACGTGTTAGTGGCGCTTCTTAGCAGCCTAGAGCCATAGGCATGCGCACGAGGGGAGTGGCCGCCCTCAGCTTCAGTATCACACGTTGGATTGAAAGAACTGCATCCCATATTTACTCCCGAACATCCATGGATCAAAAATGGGTCATTAATTGTAAGAAGCTTGCTATTGTTTCATTTGTATTTTTGTATCAATTGTAAATCGATGTGGGATATACGTGCGTTGGACTCTGCCAAGGGAGGAGGTGCGATATTTATGGTACTTGGCATCCCCTCCCTCTTTTTGATGGGGAGCCCTACACACACCTATGCACATGGCGTGTCATCAAATAGAGGGGACACATTAGCACCATGTTCAAGAATCACTGAATGGTGTATGTCATTCTGTCATCAACAATTTCGTGGATGTCGCAGACGACCATACTTAGCTTTTGCGCATTGAGAAACATCGTTACTCTTGCTCAAGAGGCTGGCTACTCCACTTGCCAACCCTGCTACTATCAATATGCAGATCGCTATAGTACATAATGAAATATCGAGTGGGATAGCCTGTGTATACACGTTGCTGCTGTAGTATGGTCGGGAACCAAAGAAATGCTGTTGAACTGTACAGTAAGTACAAATTTTTGTGTCGTTTTCCCTTCACAGTAACTCAAGGATGGTACTTGGGTCTATCAAAAATAAGTGAATTTGATTCTTATTTGGACCAATATATGAAATGAAGCTCCGAGCCCATGCTTGGAGTGTGCGAGTGCGCTTTGAGCGTGGTGCCACCATGTCTGGAGCATCCTGCGGGAGCCACTTCTGAAATTTCCCTCCTCCCCAGCGGTGCCTTGCGGTTTCACTCAATGCCCTCCCATGCCACCGTTGAAGTTTCCCTGTTCCCTTACTTTGCTCTAGACACACAATTTCCCTTTTTTTTTTCTGCATTACTGTTTCCTTTTCTTTCAACTCTCAGACTGTCGTCTGCTGCCCTTTCTTAGAATGCATGATCAGTTTTTCTGTACCCTGCAACGCAAAGTTTAATCTCGACGTTGCTGTGCAGAATGCTATCTCTGAGATCTAGCCAATTAATTGCCTTTCCATAAAATTGATTTGAAGACTTGGCCGTGCTGGAGTTATGCCATTTCAAATCAACTTTAAAGCGATGCATTGGCTTGTGTGATCACTTTTTGCGGACGTATTTTGTCCACATAAGTAGACACTGGAATTCAAATGGATGTTATAAATAGAACATACTTACTTTGTTACTGAATTAACACAAAATCCCCAATGCAAGGAGTGATAATTCACAAAAGACACGTACGTATACACAGATGATGTGCACAGACGAATACTATGCGTTGCTCATTTTTCTTGCCAAAATTATGTTAGTGTAATAACAGTATGCAGAGCCACCAACTGGCCCCCTTTATGACATTCCGAATTGATGGGCAACAGAGATGAAGGCATTTTATGAAAGCTCAGTGAACAAAATTATGTTAGTGCAATAACAGTATGCAGAGCCACCAACTGGCCCCCTTTATGACATTCCGAATTGATGGGCAACAGAGATGAAGGCATTTTATGAAAGCTCAGTGAACAAAGTCAGTTAATACACCACCAACATACAACACCAAGGAGTGCGTCAAGCCCAATTTGCCTCACTTTTCTCTGTAGTGCACAGCACTGGTTCTGTTTTCGTATTTCTATGACAGTGACTTGCTTGCCAAACATTAGGAAATGTTTTATACACATCTGAGTGGCTGAAGCTCATTTTATGTGCAAATAAAAAGTGCATCCTTTTCATGCCTATTGACTTCCAGCGCTCACATCGACCTTTCCATTTCAGAACAGTGTGTAGGCGAGTAACTAAATGCATGCTGCCAGAAACTTCGTGTAGTAAAGAGTGTTTTTTCTTAGTACGCATCTGAAATCTATCACTTCCCAAATGCCGATTCTGAATAGAGGTATGTACTAACGAAGACTAGAAAAAAAAAAGTAGCTACAACAGTTACGGGTGATTTGAACTGCTAGTGTCAGTTTGCAATTTACTGTCTTTACTTAACATCACTATGGTGGGACAAAAAGAATAAAACTATTTTGCTCGCAAGATGCTTAACCATTGAAGCAGTAAGAGGGAAAATAGTGAGCCTTTTGATGCTAAGTATTGCATCGCTTGGCTTCTCATTCACACACAACTTCGCTGTCCAACAGAGATGATGCTAGGCTCTCCACTACTTGAAACCAGCTTATGTCATTGTAAGCTGGTTTCAAGCTCGTTGTACGCTGGTTCTGTGAACTGGAAAACCGGCTTACCAGCTCTAACATAGGCGTCAAAAACAAACAAAATGGGATAAATGTCCAGATTTGTTCGTTATTCTGCCACTTCCTTTTTCTCCTTTTTGTACCTTTCAAAAAAAAGTTATTTGGGCTGATTGTTCTAGCTTTGCATTTTGGTAAACATAATTCCACATTAAGTAAAATTGGAACACCTTATTCACTCTGCCTCATCATGAAAGTATAGTTACACAAAAAAGTAGTTGTGGTGTTGCAACAGGCGGAATCAGCCTGGCTTAAATGGCCGGCAATCATTCCGCCCGAACATCTGAATAAGAGCGGTCCGTCACCATATTTCACACAGCCCAGTGTCTCACAAGAAAGCCATAAAAATCTGTTGCACACTCCTCCTTGTCTTGGGCCCTTCAGGAAAAATGACATCTTCAACTGTGCCTGTGACAAGCTCTTTCCAAGACGAAAATGTGCCGTGATGTTTAGTTGTGATCAAATTGGCGTAGCAACTTAACAACGCTTTCAATAGGTACTACATAACCAGAGCTCACTTCAGCGTGTCGAACACAATATTAATGAGAATTGACACACAATTATGCCAACGAAAGTATAGGGGATGTTATAAGAAGCAATTGCAATTGTGAAGAAAGAAAAGTGGACGAAAGGATAATTTGCCGTGGGCAGGCACCAAACCTGCGACCTTCGAATAAAGCATTTGATGCTCTACCAACTGAGCTACCATGGCGGCTATCCTCCCAACCATTTTATGGGGTATGTATGTGGATTTAAACGTGGAAGTGTCAGTCAGCGCCGCCTGTAGCCATTGAGGAGAACATGGGATACTCATTATTTGCCAGTTGGCATCGCGTGACCTTGGTCTTATTACGAGCTGGCAGCTAATCAATAATTCCTCGCATACCACTTGAAGGTGGTAAGCCTGCCAGAACGAGACTCTCGCTACGAATGAAGGAAAGAAGGGTAAATTTAAGGGCGCATTTGCTTTGTTACACAGTATTAAGGAGAATTTGCAGACAATTATGCCAAGGAAAGTGTAGGAGATGTTATTAGAAGTGTGCCAAGAAAGTTAACTTAAATGCTAGGTTAAATTTTCTATACTTAAATCAGAAATCAATTCTGAATTATTGAAGCAGCACGAAATATAATGATACACTGGGTATTTATTGCAAGGGCAAGTTTCTCACAACTGATTCTAGTGACAGAGTAGCTAATCAGTAAAAGGAAATAACTATATGTAACAAAAAACTTAGACTGAATTTTTTTCAGCTAGCAATATCCTGTCAATGGCAATACCTTAGGGACTTCATCTGTCTCTAAGATTAGTGTGTAGGAAAAAAAAGCACAAGTCGCTCTCCAAGACAGAAAGGTGTCTATTTTCAGGCATTCACCGTGCAAACAAATTCAATCAATACCAACACAAGATTTAGTGATGCTATCGGAAGTGATCCACACGCTGCTTGCGGAACTGGCGTCATTATGTAGAATCACAGGTACTGAAATCTTTTCACCGAACCAGTAAGTATGAAATGCAGACATTTAAAAAGAGCCAAAATGTGCAACCGATAATAATACTGAGCTCTACGAGCAAACAAAGTAAAACAGCATTTTGATGTCTATAGCATACAAATCGAGACCCGTACCTTTAGCTATGGAGCTTGTCAGACCCCAAATAATGAAAAGATAATGACAAAATCCCAAAATGAGTAACGTGCCCAGAGTCATGTAGCTAGGACAATGTAACAATTAGCAAAACTGGCCGTTGAGAGACATGACCACACACAGACAAAATCCATACAAAAGGAAGCACGTCGTCATTGCAATACGCTTGTCTCGTTGAACAATGCGTGTTTAAACGTGTGGCTGCTCATGTACGAATCATACAAGTTTGAAGTCTTAAAGCTCGACTGCCCCACAGGCATATAATACCTTGTCTATTTGATGCACCATCTATTTGGTCCACATTGTGCATTTTTCATGCAGTGCTATTACAAGGCAAGAAGTATAATTTTTCAATAGTACCACGCTGCATTTTCCGTGATAGAGTAATAGGCAAGACATACAAAAGCACAGCATTAGACCATGAAAGCAAGTAGCTATGACAGCAGCAGCCACAGCAACTGCATCCACGAAAACTGTAACCACACGAGAAAAGTAGTCATGACAGCCAAAATCCCAGCCACTCTTAGACATTGTAGAAAATGCTGCCTGAAAATGCTGCCTGGAATGCATTGCTGAGACACCAAAGACAGAGTTACAAGCCCAACTCACAACAGTCCGTACAAGTAGAGCAAGCTTCAAGATACAAATGCTAAATCATGAGTTTGGTGGTGCTTTCCAACAGTCTGATGCCCGATAGACTGCCTCACTATTTTAATTTTATTTCATTGCTACAGTTCTAGTGACGTTTCAGGAACCTTTTACTCTGAAACACTGGATATGGCCATCATTTAAAGAGAATGTGGTGATCTATATACACAGACAGACAAATATTTTCTATATTTTATGAGCATATCTCTCTTTGAGCAAGAAGAGGACATACTGTGTAACTAGTGTAACTATTACTAACACGTTAAGTGCACAGTTTCACCACTTTCATTGTCAAGCACGGCAGCATTCACCACACTAGGAGCAAAAACCTCTTCAGTTGCGTTTGCAGCTTCTCATGCATTCATGCATGGGCTTCCCTTTGTCGTAAAACAGAGGTCTACTAAGTACATGTCCAGGTATATTATGCCACCCGCGCAAAACACACATGATGCGAAGAATGTCAGCTAAATTGAGAATTTAGGAATGAGTGCTGTCAGAAGTGACAAGGGTCAGATTTTGTGAACATTCTTTTCTGTCCGTCAAGTGTACAGAACAATCAACAGCACATGAAAGCAGTGATTACATGAGCTTGTGGGTTACACACAAGAAGAAAGGGTTATATTTCTTCTTTCTTGCAAGATAGCTGCTTTTTCCTCTCTATCTAATTGAGCTATCTATCGCACATGAATCTATTTGTGTTTCTGAGTGCCCCTATCAACTCTGGCCTCACTTTCAGGAAAGCCCACTTCAGGAATCATCATCCAATGTACACTGTCATTTTTTTATAAAAAAAGAACACGCGAGCGCATGGCTTGCGTTCTGTCATGGCTGCCTACAGCACTATCGACAGATATGCCGACAGATAAAGAAAGCGGGTGCACTTTTCGTGTCATCAGTTGGCAAACAAAACAAAGAGTCATGGCCTTTGAAGAAGCCCTGCTTGATTGTGCTTCCACTCAAGTCTCTAAAAGAGGGATGCTGCCAAAAGCGGGCGCGCTTTTTTTGTCTGTCGGCTGGCTGTCCTGTAGGTGGCCCTTACATAAAATGAACACTGTCCATGAAACCAAAGTAGATATTCGATCAGCAATATCAAAAGAACAAGATAGACAGATTAAAATTCCGGTAAGATCCTTACATTTGCCGACAATAAGCTGAACCTGAGACGTTTTTGCCATCTCTTCGCTAATTGATTTCAGAAAGGCACTTGACGACAAGGTCAGTAACCTGTCGGCAGTGACAAACTCCTGAAGTGCGCCACCATCTGCTCCTGAATGAAGTCTCTTTGCTGGACTATAATGAGCCGATGGAAGCGTTGTTTCAAATTAAACTGTTCAGGAAGCATGTGGCCACTTAGAAAAAAAAAATAAAGCAGAAAGTGAAGCCATCGTTACGCAGGGTAAACTTCGCACTGCTTTTTCATTCAAACATATATAAAGGTTTAGCAAACAAACAATTTGCATTCACTTCTGAGTGATTCAGCACATGCAAAAACAAGGTGACACGATGCACTAGCGAGGACTAAGCACTGAATCAATGCCAAGTGCCAGCAAAGCATGAGAATGAAGCTTAAGTACTCAAGATACTTACACTAGACCAACAAGACTGCAATATGCAAGCAAAACATCTTACTAGCAGGCAAAAAAAATGCGATAATGAAACTGAGGGGCCGTACGGATGCGTAAATTTCTAAGCACCTGGCATGTGTCTATAGACATCAACTGCTCTGGATGGGTGGGGGAGGTATGCACGACCATTTCCTTCCCTTCACATTAACACGTTCGTATGTATACTATGTACTGTGGCTTTATTCTGTTGCTGGTATAAGAAAAGAAGCACTTTCACCATTTTCCTAGTCTGGACTGGTGCTCTCGTCACGCAGCAAAACTCGCACTCCTCCATTCAAATTTCAGGGGAGACAAAAGGCATTCGTGTCTCTGCGAGGAAGGACAACCCCTGGCAAAAGTAAAAAGCATAGGAGAGTGGCCCCAGGATAGACACGCTCTCCTGGGTGCGACCAGTTCGCTTGGAAGGGACATCTGCCTTGGCCCCATGACATACCAAGCAAATGAGGTAGGCTTAACCAATATTTTTAAAGAGAAATTCCCCTCTTCTGTTAGCGGCCACTTATCACTGTTCGTTGTCTTATTCTATCAAACCTGCCATAGCTGTGATTACCAGTAGTATAGGCTGGTGATGCAACACGGTTGTAACGATTGCGTGTGACTAGATTAAGAGCTAGACTACAGCTCTACTCCCGCTTAGGTCAATTTACACCTTACTTTGAATGCATCACTGATTACTCTGAATTGGCCTGTACTTCACTTAAGCCTGCTGGGTGAATTGTGGGCTCCCTGCTGAGTACTTCAGCTGCCAATCTTGCAAAAGAACCTAAGAAGAAAGCTTCTGGCAGTTGCTAGGCAAACTGACCAATATCTCTTTCCCTGGAAATTATGGAAGAAGCTTTACCAATGCATGTTGTCCCTTTCTTAATGCATGTGCATAAAGTATTGCGCTTGCTTTTCAAACGTGATACACACACATACACACACACACACACACACACTATCGACTAGCTTGCAGGCTGTGGAATATGACCCTCGGTGCAACGACCGCGTAGTAAAACGGCAATGTTGTCGGAAGACAACGGAAGGCTGGAATTCGTAGTGGGCCTCGGTAACAATCAGCAACGCAACTTGCACGGTGCTTGGAACACTCCTGCTCGACTTTGCTGCTCGTCTGCAACGAGACAAAACGAAGTTCACAACTTACTGCGCGTCCATGTGAATGCAATGGCTGATCTTCAGCCACGATGCTCCTAGGTTTCTTTAGGCTTTTTATGTTGCCGTAAGACAAGCTGAAAAAATGCCAGGCCTGTGCAGAGGGCGCAGCACAGTGACAGCGAAAGCTAGAAGAGCGGCCTTTCAGAGCCTTTTGAAACTCTCATTGGGCAACTACTGCAAGCACACTTGCTTGATACCCACGAGGGCATCAATAATAAACTTTTGGGTAGTAGGCTGGCATTCGCTATGCTATTTTTTGTCATTCTTTAGAGAAGCGTGGTATCCACAAAACACTTGCAAGAAATTTTGTGCCGATTGTTCATGCAGTGGCTGACGATGATGAGGAATTATGGCTGAAGTGGTATGCACCACAGTTAATAGGGGTACAAGAACAAACTTTTGTAATGAGTTGGAGCATTGGTCGGCTCACTCGTTACCCTATTCACATTTTGCGACAACTAGTTGTTCTTTTGCTGTTTTAAAAAACACTTTATAAGTCGTATTAACGCGATTGTTTTCCCGACATCAAGCCTGCCCGAGGCAAGTTTGCCAAAAAGTCACTAGCCCCGGTGTAGCTCAGTGGTGGAATACTGGGCTGGCGCCCAGCAGACCCGGGTTTCGAGCTCCACTGCGTCTTTGGTGCTAGGATTTTTTTCTAACTTCGCACGATGTGGTTACAGACAACGGCGGCGGACAACTGCGCATGACTTGAATTGTGATCTTGTGACAGCTTTCACTGTAAAACGAGCTTCATTTCTTGCACAGCTTCTGTAGCCTTTTCGGGCTGCTGTGTCAGTTATGTAAATGTGCACATTCCACACATTGGGTTCTTACAGTAATCGTACTATTGTAGTAATGCAGTACAACTACTAACTACTCTATACAGTACTATGGTAAAGTTAAAAAAAAAAAAGAACTCCTTGAAACTAGATTAAAAACCTCATGCATACAGGCCACCATTCGAGTTGACTAACATGATTGCAAATTCTAATGAATTTAGCTGGAGAAGCTGAATAGAGCTGCCGTTGTATCACATGGTCAGCGTTGCAGTGCAACTTTGCAAACATCATTTCAATTGCAACACTGAAAGCAAATAAACTTAATGCAGTGATCTAGAAGTTTTGCTTCACTGCGGTCACATGCAATCTGTTTGAAGAGGCTTCCCTCCTTAAAACCTTGCTCAGGTCTGCTAGTCGTGCTGCCACACAAGTTTATAATGTGTATTTCATATCTAAGATGGTGCAAAAAGAAGTGCATGGACAGACCTTGAATGCAAATGACAAAGCACTGTATTTTCTATGAGGAAGGATGCAAGGGCAGGAGAGAAAGAAAGAGAGCCCACTATTTGTTTCGGGTAATAAGAGTGCATGATATTTGCAGAAAATGCTCATTGCGACTCTAAAAAAAATATTGGTTATAACAAGCAAATCGTGGTGCTCCTTCAATTTCGTTAAACTGAGGCTGCCTGTACTGAATTGCCAGTCTGTTCAAAAACTCCAGCTGATTGGGCCTATAGGTTTGGATGCTAACTGGCTGGAGCAAATAAAGATACACAAATGCTACAAATACTTATATACATAGTGATTGATTGGAGCAGCGACATAGGTGATGCAGTGGCTTGATAGGGCAAAGCTAAACAGGCTGCTGTCTTCGGACAAAGTACAGCATTTTCTTGAGGGTACGATGTTTCCGATATTTTCGCTGATGCATGTTAAACACAAGTGCATCTTATATGTATACACAAAAATTCATTCGATTTAGCCAAACCAATATGCCGATATTTCATTTGTGAGTACAATAAACTGAGTGCGAGAGCATCAATAAAGATATGTTCATAACAATGAAGCAGGTGTGGTCCTAGATGTCAGCCACATGCTGTTCAAGCAGAGCGGTGACAATGGGGATTATGGCCACAATAAAAGCCACCATTCTTACGCGAACTATTGTACTGTTCGAATGGTTGGTTCTTAATCGAATCGTTAGGCCCACGAAACTGATCCAACAAATAAAAGAAGGACACCACATGCTCTAGTGCTGCTCGGCGTTGGCCAGTGATGCTTCTCACGGTTAACAGTGGTGGCAGCGAATGCTGCACAGTGATGCGCTGGCGGACCAACTCAGGGCTATCCAGAGGGCCCGTGTGGCAGCAGAAGAGCTTGGCCTCTGTCCCAACATAAGAGCAGCCAGCATCAGTCTTGGACTGACCTCACGACCAGAATAAAGTTATTTATACCATACCATACAATACCACAATGTTTTGTAGTAACATTTTTGAGCCTGTACTGCCAGTTACGAAAATGAAGGTGTCACTTCATAATTATTATCATCAGTTTTCACGTGACATTTGATCCAGTCCTGCAGTAGTTGCAGCTTCCGGTCACCTTTTACGTTTTGTATGCGTGTGTAGGTATCAAACAAGCGCATCAATCGTTGTTTATGTGTTCCCACCAAGCCTCATAATGCTGTAGAGGCAATGACAATGATGTGCTCCAAGGTTCTTACAATGCTATGTGAATGAGCTACTCAGAGGCCAACAACGGCTACCCTGCGATGCTGCCAACTGAGGCACAAAAACTTTTGACAGCATGCTGGAAAATGTGGCTATGAATCCAGTGGAATAAATATTGGTTTTCTGCTCCTCAGAACAGCGCTACTTACACATTTTATACTGCTGCTTACAGATATTCAAGGCCGTGCATGACTATGCATTTCACAATGAACATACTCTGCGAGCGTCATCTTGGTTTATGATTGCGACAGAGTTAATGTCAGTGTGTTTTATACAGAAGTGCATTTTATATATCCTTTTTTTTTCACCCACAAAAGTAGTAAAAAGTATGTGGTTTGTCTTGCACAAAGATTCGACTTGTACACCTGAAACCAGGCTACTAATAAGATCGGCAACATGGTAAGGTTGTGTAAATGCTCAAACATGTCAAATCCAGAATTAACAGCTCCTATTTGTAAATAGTGTAAGCACAATATTCACAGCATTTGACCTTCATCTTCATCTGTATATAATCGTCATCACGAAAAACGTCGTCTTCGTTCGAAGCGTTGATCAGTTGATTCGGCCTAATAAACGCCGTCGCGACCCCAATGCTGCTACTGTCTTAAAATAGGTATACTTAATCTAATAGGTTATGAATAGTTCAAAATGTCAATTGCCCACAAATACACAACACAGATGCAATGTTAATACAAATTTGATATCTGCCAGTGCAGCGCAGCCATAAAACACTAAAACTTATGGCGGCATACCACATGCTTCAGGGAGTGAAGCATTACTTGCCATACGAGGAGCCTTTACTCTCTGTAAAGAGTTCTGTGACCGTGAAAAATCTGCTTATTTATTCCCAATACTCCACCGGTGCTTTCAATGCTAAAACCATGAATACAAAGACGTCACTGTCGCTTTACATTAACTGTAAAAGAGGCTGTTCGCTTAAAAGTGTTCGACAGTTTATTCCATATTTTTGCTCTCATAAATAACCTTGTAGAAAGAGGAATTGTAGGAAATTTTAGCTGAAATGTCAGCTAAAAGATGGTGGCAAAATCATAGGAGAAGTACCTTTGTATTTTTGTTGCAGTGCACATTTAGTGAAAGAAGACATTCCACAATCATCACTGAAAAATGAGGCCATACCAGACAGCAGTAAGCTGGACGGGAGAATGGCACCATTCCACTCGTCACTGCCGTCACAGCAATCACAGATGCCGTCGTTGACACGCATGGAGAGAACGTACTTGGGACTGTGTGCACTGTGCCGCTTACAGTAGAACCTGCACGTAGATTATACATCTTTCAGTGGCAGTCCGTATTTTCTGAGGTGCATCTCCGAGCATTGTTTTTCGATCCTCTGGGAGCAATTTTCTAAGCATGCTTCACAAGCAAGAAACCTTAAAGGGCCGCCAAACCACACCGAGTTTAAAGGCAAGAAAGCAGTTTCTTTCTCCCCTTTGCTACTCTTCCTACAAGCAATCTCTCCTCCTCTTTACTTGTTTCATAAAACATGCAGAGTGTTAGCACTAAACGTTAAGCCACTCTGGATCTTCATTTCTCACTTCTTGACTACACGCTGCTACCTACGCTTCCACAGTCGCAATGCAGAAAACAAAGTGAAATCAGCGTATCATGCATGACAGTCAGCAAGACAAAGCAGAACAGGCATACAGGCATGGCAAAGTAGGGTATGAGAGGATTCACAACCAACACCACTCGTATATCATCCTATTGAGGGCTTATTTTGTTCTGACATCGCGTGAACTGCTGGCGTCACATGTCACACTGTGAAGATGGGAAATGCCAAGACAGAATAAAGCGCTCTTTCTTCGTATCTTGAGAGGTTCAGGGGCCCTTCTACAGACTAATGCCTACCTACAGGCTGTGATGTGTCACAGCTATCACCACCTGTGAAAAGCTCTAGGATGCCTCAAGACATCATAGAAACAAGTGTAGCCCTGACTGCATCAGACAATAAACCATTTTAAATTGTTCCTTACAGATTTATTACATGCATTTCTACAACGAGTACCTTTATAATTCTTTCATGGTTGAAGCAAAGGTTCAGCAGTGACTGACAATGATCATCTGCTCATTTTACATTCACTTGCAGGACCCTCTGATAAGACATGCACCAGCTGACCTCGCCTTCTGCCTTCAAGTTTTCTTTGAACTTCATCAGACCACCTCAGCTAGTCATCCTGTATGTAGAGGTGTACGTATTATATATATGATTCGTTGAAATACGAGCGTGTAACACAGACAAGGACTTCTACGTTACGTTCTACATTAGTTTTTGTCTTTGTTGCGTGCTCGTATTTCAAACAATCATAAATCACCAACTCGCCGAATCAGCCATTTTGACTCTATATACAGGATGTCTAGTGTTCCATTGAGAAGGGTTCATGGCCCTTCCCCTTGATCAACTAGTAGCACTAATCTGGACTACTGTACATGCGGGCCTTGCCAGAAATGAGGCAGCTCATGCTAGTGCCCAGGGATTCACAGTCCGGGCAGCACAAGCATCTGATGTGTCGCAACTCACTACAAAGGAGGTGCCAATTACGACGCAGGATCAGCTTATTTCATTCCATGAAATTTGTACACACTACCGACTAGACTGCTTAACCTTTCCGCCACTCATGCGCAAATTCCCGCTAAGGTGCGAAAGTCTGTGGTGACAGCTGCAGACTTGCACTTTTCTTTCCCCTTATTTTCCTACATCCAATTCATCCGTCCTGTTACCAGTTTCCCTCTTGTAAATTCTGCACCTCTTCCACAGCATACTTAAATCATACCATGTGGTGCTGCTCTGACCACCCTCTCCCTCCTTTCCTGAAATGCCTAATTTATAGTGAGGAATAGAGGGAGGCTGCCTAGTGCAGTTCGGGGTCTGACATTCAGGAAGCCATCCTGGAGAAGGCTGAGATGTAGAGGAAGACTACTTAAAGTAGTTACTCCCCACTACCCTCTGTCCTATTGCCCCCTTGCCATTAACAAGGGCAAATAATGTTGTTCATTGATTTCGCATGCAACGTGTTAATAGCTTGGGTGCAGGTATGCAGCCCAGAGATGGGATAAACAGAACCGTCCTTTTGTTGGGTGCATCTATAGGCAGCTACTGCCGAGACAGCAGTGTTGTCCCAAGAGTAACTGGATCAATGCACACGCACCTTTAGTGCAATTAGCAGTAATAGCCTGTTTTAGCCATCTTGTATCTACATACCTAGCCTCATTACATTGCTCTACAATTTAAAATAAAACTTATGCAACTGTGTTCAAGCTGTCGTCATTCATTCATGGCCGTGCAGTCATCATCGATGCTGCGTTACACAATCTTTGCTAAGCACTTCCTGCAAAATTTTTGTAACGATGTTGTCATTATACTCCTATGACATTATTGTAATCCTGTAGTTGTTATACTGTAATCATACTCTCAACATCGTCGTGCTATCATTTTCATTGTATTATAGTAGGCCTGTTGTTGATCTATCGACATGGTTCCAACATAGTAACAATGGTGTTATTCAACCATTCAATCAATTGCCCCAGTGTAATCATGCACTCACTGTTATACTTTCATCACACCACCTTCAACATTCAATTGACATCATTTCTCTTTCAACACTGCATTGTAATTTTGCTGTCATCACTTTAGCTCTATTATGCAATTCCTGTCATACCATCATCATTATTGTGTTGCCATCACGTTGTCACATTTACAGAATCAACAACCAAGTGTGGTCATGTTTTTGTCACTGTCTACCTTCACTAGTGAGCATAACAGCAAAGTGTATTAACCTCTGAGGCAATGAATGTCACATACAGCTGAAACAACAGAAATTTAAGAATTGCTGCCGCAGAAAGCAAATAATGGTGCCTTTAGCAATACAATTAAAGTTAAGTCAGGACATTGCTTGTATGCTAACTTTGATGAAACTCTAGCCCCCTAGTAGAGAACATTGCAGACACCTATGCACAGGACAGGGCTAAGCCATACTTAAATCACAAATCATTGCCACTCTTTCATCTTTTTTTTTTTTTTTTTCACGGCACTCTTCGGCCAAGCATCATCACACTTCAACATCATCATCAGCCACATCAACAATGTGTACAGCTATGTAGGTATGCATATCTCCTTACAGAAGTATAGTGGGTAATTTGCTGCTTCACAAAATGGTAAGTTATAGAATAGTGAGTACATTGCGACTGTACTTACAGGTTTATGCCTGTTCTTTCTTATCAATCAGCAACGCAACCAATAGAAGTGTTTAATCTTCTGGAGCTGCTAAACGAGCTGCCCAGCAAAGGCACAGCACCAGTAATGTCACAGTCAAGAAGCGTATGCTACCAGAGCACAAGCTTGGAACCATCACTGCTAAGACCTGGAAGCCTGAATATATTCCGAAATAAAGGCAAGAACTTCTGCACTCAAATTTAGTAGCACGGATTATTATGGTCATTGGTAATTTTTCAGTAATTTGACCCCCCTGAAATTCAACTGGCAAAGACAGCAAGTAAACCCATGTCTTCATTCTTAGCACTACAACAAATAGCCACTAAGCCCAAGCAGCACATAGTAATCAGTGAACTTAGAACCCTTCCACAGCTGAACAGACACAGAGCATATGATTACTTCACATCCTCAGTGCAGCAACAAGAAACACCCCGCTTCGATGCCTGCCTAAGTCTTTCTCACCTTCCGTTAAGGCAAGCACTCGTGCCCGGTTCGTCCGAGCCATCCTTGCAGTCACAGTAATCATCGTTGACTTGGTCATAACTAATTACACCCGAACTGTGTAGGCACTTGAAGGTCTTTCCCGGTGCGTAGTGCTTGACTTCATCAGGCGACACCCCGCGAACTCGTTGTTCAGGTAAGTGCACCCGCGCTGGCGCAGGCACCGCAGGCCTTGACGTTCTGGAAGTGACGTTCGGGGCAGCGGAGGAAACATGGGTCTTGCGCCTGGCGTCGCCGTCAACTTCGCGAGGTGATAGCAGCTGGGCCAGCATATAGACCACGCCATAGACGAAGAGCGCGGCAAAGACGTAGCGACGCTTGATGGTGGGTCTGACAAACTTCACCATGACCGTTCATGTCCCGCTGATCAGCTCCTGCAGTCAAAGAATACAATGAAAGATGAATGCGTGCACAAAGGTGAACATTTGGCTGAAGTCAGCCTAGTTGGAATAGAAACTGAAGGAATGAGAAAACTCCAACCAAAACATATAAAGAAAAACCCGACATTTCGAAGCCGGCTAGGCTTCTTGCTCAGAGGTGAGAAGGCCCAAGATGTGTGGTGCTTATTACGACTGATTGCAATGTGTAAGAGGCTCGCTGTGACTTGTTGCAAGCCCTGGCATTAGAGGGAGGGCAATGACCCCATGGAGCAGTTGATGTTTCCCGCTGTCTGCATCAACCACGCTCCCTACAGCCAAGGCTTGCAAAAGGTCACGGCGAGCCTCTCATGCACGGCAAGCAACCTATATAAGCGATGCACCTCTCAGGCCTTCTCATCCTTGAGAAAGAAGCCGATCGGACTTTGAAACGTGGGGTTTTCTTAAAGTAAGGTTTTGATAGAAGTTTTCTCATTTCTCCTGAATGTGTGCACTGTTTCAACAGTACAGTTTCTGTGTGGGCCATAATAATACGTAAAATATCATCAGATGGTGTAGTTTAGTGGCAGAAATTATGCCCTCAAGAAGGTATCACAAGCAAATATATAAGAGAAGCTCATTGGGGGTTGGATGCTTAAAATGATAAGTTACAAAGTGTAGGTGCCTGTCCATTGTCCAGAAAATGGGGACAAGTGAAAACTTACTGACATTCTTGTTTCTTTCTATCGTATTATGCAATGCTCACTCTTAACTTCTTCTCTCCGTCATGCTTGGAACTGGACCTTCAACCACGTGCCTGGCAACACAACGCTTATGCCTCTGGAAGCAACATAAGACGATCACGCATGAAATGACAAAATGCAGCAACGAAAGGCAAGAATGAAATGCGGCAACGTGCAACAGAAAGTGCCCTCGTTAGTAGACCAGATTTCCATACAGGAAAGGAATGATCGCCTACAAGTCCACGATTGAGGGAGCATCAGCTATCAGACATATAAATATGCATGTCAGTGACACGCCCTGGAGGGCCTATTTGTGTACAACTGTATTTTTGAACACTCGCTGCCCCCCCCCCCCCCCCTGTAAATTTTGCCATCACCACGAAAATCTAACTTACAGAAGCCTCACTTAAAAGAACTATGAATGTCATTCAAATCGTGGTTTCAACAAGGAGACTTGTTTCTGCCAAAATAGCAAGCTCTTTGCCAACGAAAGCAATTACTGCTATGACAAGGCCTTTTGTCGAAATACACGAGCAACATTCCTTGTTCTACGATTTCGATCACTACAAGTAAAGATGCAGTTGAAGTATATCTGTAAAGTATATACTTGTTAAGCCCTATCTGTTTTAATCACTGTGTGCCCTTCACTTGAGAAATGGGAGGTGAGTAATGTCACAGTAGAAAGCTCCAGATTAGCTTCTAACTAACAGGGTTTCTTCACCAATGTACATGGCCACTCTGTCTGTGTAGTTCAACAGCCTAAAATGAACTTTCAGGACAGTAAACTTAATGTACGATGCCTTGTTAGCAGCAGAACACAGTCTTGGAGAGAAAACATGCAAAACGGATTTGGCCAGGCCTCACTGTTATTTTGCAGCATGGCATGAAACCCGAGGAATTTCTGGTTATGATGACAACCACATCATGATAGATTTATAATTTTGTAACTGTGTTGTTAAGCACTTGGTGAACAGCAAGTGCATTTCTTTCTTCTCTTCAGTCATGCAATAGCAAAATGTGCAAGCTAATGAGCATCTAAAGCCGGCACTGCCAGCCCAGCTAGCACTAAGGCAAGGGCAAAGTAGAAGCAACACAGCATAAACCCTTGTAATTCCTTGCCAATATCACATGATCGTCAAGGAAATGTGCAGAGAACAGCGATATGATGATGAGCACCACCCGGCTTTTTGAACGCGACCGCACAGATAAGGCTAACATCATGTATCCATATCTAAGCCAACAGCTTAGCAGATAACACTCGCACATGAGTGTGTGCTTTCTGCTTGGGCACCATGTGGGTCAGCTGGTTACTACTACTTGCCCATATTAAGTGCTATTATTTCCAAGGATCAATGCTCGCGTTGACTTATTAATGAAATTGCAAGGGTGTACATCCTGCTATTTTTATGCTTTCTGACAACTCCTAAGTGCTAATTATGGAATCTGTAGTACTGCGCAATTCTAGCAAGAACAGAGTTTTGTCATGATAGTCTCCCTCCCATCTGTGCAAGGAAGCACCTAGATCCATTGCGAGCAATTTTTTCTTTGCTAAGGAAACAGCTGTTCCTTCATAATAATGGAGAGCTGGCACTAAAAGAATGAGAACTGTATGTCACCTTCTTATAATCTCAAATGTCTAGTTGTCGCAATCTCTTTTGTGTAAGGAAAAGAATTCGAATCATATTCAACAGTACAGTTGCACAATGACACAATGAACGTGAATGTGACGCTATCTAAAATGCAAAGTAAATACAACATTCATCAGCCTTACGTAGCAAACATAAGGCACAGGAAGGGCGTTGCTGCTGTATGCAACCTAACAGTTTCAAATAAAACTGCATTGTCGGTCTCAACATCTGAACTTAAGTCTCACTACATCCGCCACTTGTGAGAAAAAATGTGGACACGTTGAACGTTGAACTAAAACAGGCATCTAGTGAGACTGAATGCTTTTACAGTTACAAGTTTTATGACTATGCTAAGCTAGGAAAGTCACCTATTCCACAGCTGCCTGCAAAACAACATTGGAAAGATGTCAGCTAGCTGTTCATCTAAATCTACTAAGCTGTTCAAACTTCTTTGAAAACCACACATAGAACAACTGTACAAAAAAAAAAAAAAAAGAAGGTACGATGTGCTGCCATTCAATGCTGTTAGAAGGCTGGTGCATTCACTTTGTCGATCCACATTTACAAATAAGGATGACGTTGCATAGCGTTGCTTACTGCCATGTGTGTTGTAGCATTGCAAGAAGAATGAAGTGTGGGCAGAGCAGAAGAGTCACGCTATCTGCAGGGTGTGCAAGGTTAATTGATTGATATGTGGGGTTTAACGCCCAAAACGGTGTGCGAAAGGTTCCTATAAACATATACACATATGCGTATACATTATGCAGGCGAGCTTTTCAACTGATACTGCTGTGAGGCGGTGTGCAACAACAACATTCCAGCCTGATAGCGACAAAAAAAAAAAATGCACGCGTGACAGCGGGTATTCCAGACACTGCAGCAGACCACATGTCTCGACGCTTCCGTCCACACTTTATGAACGCTGCAGCACACGTGGCATTGAGCAACAACATGCCCTGTCATCTCAATTTGAAAACATCTGTAAATACCTATGCGGTCGCTCGACTGTTCTGCTTCTAAGCACTGCTTTCGAACAGCAAATATCCCTGATTGCACTACACTCACAACGTGAAACTCGTTACTGCGGCATCCCATTCGTAATCTAAATGAGCGGTTGCTCCAATTTCACAGGCGTTGGTTTCTTATCGGCCGAAGACGCAGTCACGAGGTTACGAGAATCGACTGAATAATTTCCCACCACAAACAGTGCAACCACAAGTCTACACTGTTCACCGAGTTTGACACTTTCCGAACAAAGAGAGCCGCGTCCCTCGAACCTGAACGGGCGCACGAATCGCTCCATTGATCGGTCCTTCCACGAAACTAAGACATTTTAACGAGCAAATGAGCACCCGCGTGTGAGACGCATCTACAGGGACAGTTAGCGTGTAAACGAATTGCGCTGTAGATCGTGCACCTCGATAGGGGAGTGGCTGGGTGATCGGTCGTGTTTACATAAGCGATATCAAGCGACGCGTGCATTCCACTCCTCGTGACATTCGGCGCGCCGGATCGTCAGGGATAACGATTATCGCCAATAGGGGCCCCCGCAGGGTACAGAAACACCCGCAACATGTGGCGCGCACGTATACAACTTTCCGGGACGCACGAGCGACGCGCGGAACGGGGGCAGTGTCAGCGGCATCGAGGAAGGAAGGTATCCGCGTAACGCGAGATTAAACCGCCGGGCCACGCAACAAATTACGCCTTCCCGCTGCTTACGGATAGAACAAGTTGTGCTGGAAATTACGCGTGCGGCGTGTTTTTCCTTAGCGACCCCGGCAAGAGTGGGGCCGAAAATAGTGTGCTTGTTACCGCACACACGCCGTGTCGGAGAAAGCCACTCGAGGAGAGAGAACAACGCGCACGATCGGCTGCCCGACTCCCGCAAAGGAGCTATTTCGGGGCCCCTGACAGGCTCTCGCACTGCCCGCGTTCTTCTTCTTTTTTTCTGTTCGCTGGGCACGCGGAAATTACGCTTGCCGCGGCGGTTCCACGAGGAAGTGGGATTAGAATCGACGACGGGGCCACAGAAAGCAAGTCTCACCGGCTTGAAGACGAGGAGCGTAGCGTTCCATTTTAGAGCGCGCCTCGAAACCGACGCGAGCGCCTCCCGCGTATGACGAGCTTCCGCTTTGCTGTCAGAACTTCCGTCAACGAACTTCCGGCGTTGCGTAACTTCCTGCATCGCCGCCGCGGCCTGGTTTTTCAAGATGGTGTCTGGCCTTGTGTGAGTGAACGCGTGTGTGCGACGGCTAGTGCAAAATTTTTCGGTGCTTGTGGCTCTGAGGATGACCCGTGTGGACGTTCCAAATTACCCGTATCATCGCATCTATCTGGGACTTGAAACCTGCGTCTAAGATTTGGTGAGTGAGACGCCTCTGCCCTGCGGACGGCGCTGTTTTTTCTCTTCTGTCTCGCTTTTGTGAACCACGGGTTAGCTTCTGTTGCGGCGGCGGTCTCTGTGCTGACTGCGTAGCGTTCGTTTCTTTCGTTCGACACGGCAACGTCGCCTCACGGAGCTTCAGTTGTGGTTTCGTCGCCTTACAAGTGTTTTGCGAAATTAAAAAATGCCAGGAACCATGGCCCGCACCTGGGCGATTCCCTCGCTCGCAGCGGTACCTCGTAGCGGCTACGCAAAGCCTGCGAACAAGTTTACACAAAATTGTAGCCCTAAGTTTAGGTTTAGAGCCCCCGGGGTTGATTGTGCCAAAACGAGTCGGTTTCAGACTCGGGGTCGGCGTTCTCTGCAAGTATCGCATTGTGCGCACTGTCATGTAGACCTAAGGCAACGCCAACCCCGCTTCCCGAGAAGTGTCACATACTCCCTTTTTTGTTCCCTAGCCAGGGCGTCACTTGTGGAGTTCTAAAGTCTGTGCCCGTTCCCTGCGCGCGCGTCCGTGCTCGTGCGTCCTTCACAACGCGCACTGCTCCACATCCCCCGATCCTGCGAGTGCGTCGAAAAGAAAATCAAGAACTGTGCTCGTACTGTTGGGACACAACCGTGCCCGACTTTACACGTTGCGCAAGGCGAAAACGGCGGCGCGAAACGCAAAATAGAGGCCAGGGCCCCTCCCCCCGCATTTGCTGTTTTATTTACGCTCTCTGACGCGCGTGCGCCGCAAGCTGCGCGCTCGTCGCTCGCGAGCTTGGCTTCTCACGCACTCTTGCGCGGTGATTCACGGCTCGGCGACGGCGCGTTCTGTTGTCTCGTCCGCGGCCACCGTTGCGCCGACCGTGTGATCGGGGTTGACGCAAAGTGATAACGCTCGGAGCTTCTACGGAGAGATGTATCAGGTGTGCGAGTGGCCGTCTTCAGTCGCAATTGTCGCTCGCGGCTACTCGAGTGCGCGTTGACGCGCCCAAGCGCCGTCGCTTCGGGAGGACGACTGCGCTCGTTCAACGAAGCTCGGCAAGTCGCGAGACCCGGTGGCATCGGACGAACCCCCGTTGGTCCTCTCCGCCGAAAAACGTGAGCGCTGCCCCGTTTCTTTTTCTTTAAATGTAGTGTTTGTTTCCTGTTACGCGAACTGACGACCTCACAAGTTGTAAAACAAGAACGCGTGCAGATAGTTTTCACACCATTGCGACGTTCATCGTTGCGCTTTTTGTTGTTTAACGCCGCTGCTTTTGAGTGATCAGTCGCTGTAAACGTGTGATTGAAGCTTACTGCCTCTCGCTCTGTGTGAATCATGGTGAGTTTTCTTCATTTTTCTTTCTTTTTTTTTCTTGAGCGCATTCGATTAGCAGTTGCAGGTGTGCGCTGGCGGCGTGACCGACGCGATCGTGATAGTAGCGCTCGCTCTGCTAACCCGCCAGGTCCTGATGCGCTTCTTGTTTGGTTTGTGCGTTTTATTGGAAGCTGATACATGGATGGCCTGCAACACGGGCTCCAAAGAAATAAAAAATGGCTCAGTGGGGTAGATTGAAGATTGCGATGAAGGAATATGTAAGCATGGGGTGTGTGTGCTCGAGCTGGCGTTTCGAGATGCGTATTTGTCAAAGTTGGAACTGGCTGAAACGTGGCTTGGTCGTCTTCTTCATCTGAAAGTCTTTGGAAGGGGTTTCACTGAGTAGATGAAATAGAATCCTCTAACTGTAGCATTTACCCAGGACAAACTAGCCGCTGTATTAACGATCACACGTCCTTCGGGAAAGTTCTAACAATATTCGAGAACTGAAACAGGTAGCAGTTTGTAGTTCCACCCCAAAGTTCCACGAGGCGAGCATTGTGTGCCGATACGGAGATAACAGCGCCCGCGAGATGTGTAATGAAGCCGTCATTATCATCCGTGTTGCGTGATCATTCCGGTAGATAGATGAGATAGATAATGTGGCCAAGTAGCCTTTGCAACGGGCGGACTCAATGAAGTGTCCTAGCCATATTGTAAAAAAAGAAGAAAAAAACACGAAAGAAAACATTAGTTAAAAAACACACACCTCAGAGTTCACAAGTCACACACTTCCAGCAACGTGTGTGTCCGCCGTGGGTGACCGTCTTGTGTCCCTCCACCACACTTCGAGGCGAGCTTTCGTGGTGCGCACACTTTTGCCACAGCGGTTTCCCTCCGCATCAAGAAATCCGAGGGTGATGATGATAATGAGGCCATTCCCTTTGTAACGGGGGGGAAAGGGGGGGGGGATCGCCAAAATCAAAGCCGAGCGACTTGATATGTCGTCGATTTGGGATGCGTTGTGTTTTTTTTTTTGTTACGTATTTTGCGCCTTGAATGCGTTGTACAATTCTACAATTGACCCGCTTTTACCTCGTCATCGAAATGGGGAATGCATTGGTCGCGTCCATTGGTTGAAAACTTGACTGTCGCGCTGTGAGCTAAACGTATTTCAGAATTCTGTTCCGTCCCGTCGACAGTATTATTTCGGAAGAACTACTTAAGACGACGATGCCGCGCCTTCCGAATCTCGATAAAAAGTGCGATTCTCGATGACAGCGCCTGTTAAATTCGGGCGCAATCGAAGACCTAACGAGCCGCTATGTTGGATTGTGTGTGGCTTTTTCTTTCGTCCTTGTCGCATAAACGTGCGATCCCATCGAATAGAAGGACGCAATACCGAGTAGCTCGGCTGCTGACTTACTTAAGTCGCGGGTTCGATTGAGGCGGACGCATTTCGACGGTGTCGATATCCTGTGTGCCACGTCGGGGCTCGTGAAGGGACAGCAGATGTTCTAGATTTCCGGAGGCCACCAGTAGTGCGCGTGTTGTTTTCCTTCTTGAGTGGCGCTCCTCTAATGAGTCATCAGCAGGGTATCGCGGTTTTGAAGTGGTTAGAAAGAAAGCCTCGCCAGTTAAAACTCCGACAAGCACGCTGTGCCACACTCGTTTGTGAGCGGAATGTTCGGGCCAACGTTACTAGCAACGTTGGTTCGTGGTCCACACCAGGAACGTGAGTCACGCGGAAAGCGGCTGTTTCCGTCCGGCTGATAAGGAGAGACGGCCGGCCGTTTTGGCGAAGTTTTTTTATCGTATCATGCTCTACAGCGTCGCCCCTTGTCTCGCCCGTGTGTGTGTTGGTCGCGTACGCACGGATGCGGTCGTCTGCCTGGTGGGGTCGAGTGCGCGTGTCGCCCCCCCCCCCCCCCCGCAGTCGACCGCGCTCTTTTGTTTTCCAGCGCGCAGCGTCGGTGTCACGTGATCTCCCAAAGCTGTGACGGGAGACGCGTCGCAGCTCGTTCCCGACGGCAGCCGAGCGTGTTTTGACGGAGATGCGCGAGTAATGTTTTTCTTAATTTTTTTTTATTGATTCAGGAACATACTGCCAGTCTGAGTGTCAGTCTTTGGGAGATTGAGGCCGAGCATTACACTGTGCAGGAAGTACGGTGAAGCGTTGAGTGGATTACACAGCAGTAGAGATAACATTTAACAAAAACTTGACGATTCGCGAAGTAAAAAAAAAAGCAACATCAAATACCGTCCACGACCCCAATAGTCGCCGTACAATACGAGGCTCATCAATATAAAATATAGCAATAATACGACAGTGATGATGTTGATAATACAGAATCTCGTTGATGAGGTAAAAAAAAGCGCGGAAAATAGACGTACTATCAGAACCGGTTTACTTTCCGCAATTGCGAGCGTAGAAGCGGGGAAATCGTATTGAGCGAGGACGTATCTACGAGTTTCTACGGTATCCGGGGTTTCATGTGCCGAAACCACGATATGATTATGATAGACTTCATAGCTGAGGGCTCCGGAAATTTCAAGCAGGTTGATGTCCTTTCACGTCCATCGCGCAGTGAACGGACCTCTAGCATTTTGCTTCCATCTAGATGCGACCGCCGGCATCGAACCCGCGACCTTGCTTGGATATATTAGTTACGCACTGAATAAGGTCAGGTGTTCTACTACTGTCACGTGCCACGTAGTATCAGTATTTCATCCTTTTTGCGTATCAGTGTCAGTATTTTATCCTTTTCTGAGAACATATTTTGTTTCCCCTTTATGTAAAAGTTTCTTTAACTTTGTAACTTGGTACCCTTGTCTGTATATTTGTCAATGTTGTGAGTTTTTTTTTTTTTGAAAGCAATAAAATCAAACGTTGGCGTGTGTGGTGCGAGATTGAGTGTGCGAGTGTGTGGTGCGAGGCCGTGGCGGTGGGATCCTTCTGCAGTTGCACCACAGAACACCTATATACTACCATTTAGAGAAGGGAAGCTGTACCTTTGAAATGGCAACGAAAATCGGGGCAGCGGTGGCGTTGTGAACTAACTTATCCGACCTAGAGACGGCGCTGGTAGGCCTATCATCATCATTGCGCTAGGGCTATGTGGCAGCTGCTTTTGTAGCGGGTGCGGGGGGTCGCGGTGCGCGCCCGCAGGTTTATGGCCGTTTATTCGTTGCTATTGCGGGGTGGTATTCGCGCGCACGGCACCCTAGCGTTACTATAAATATTTCCGCTGTGCCGCCAGGTGACCAAGAAGCCTCAACTGGCAAAAAAACACGCCAAGCAAGTAAGCTTACATTGTTTATTGACAATTGTGAATGCAGCACTATACATGCGAACAAGGGACACTGTCTCTCACAGAGTTGAACGATACATTAAAAAGAAGTAATAGCTATCTGTTTAATAAAATTAACCGCTAAAATTTTGCAACTTTCTCTTGGCTTGTTCAGTCGGACAACTATATTTACACTGGACACCCTTTGCACAGTCCTTGGTACTGCGCTGCCCATTGTCTTTCTCACCACACATGCTCTAAAAAAAAAGCAGTGTCAGTACGATTAGCCTGAGCCGCAATATGATATTTGACAACGCATTGGCGAGAAGCATAAAAAGAAACGACCCCATGCTGTTGTGCTGGGTATTCCTGCATATATCATTGTTCTCAATATTGTGTTTCGAATCTGTGTTCTTACCTGCGCTTCCGATCTTTTTACGACTTGTTGTGGTAAGCACGGGCATCCTGGGAAAGCACCTTTTACAGGATCATGTTGAAAAGGAAACTTGGTTTACGTTTCAAAAGAGGTAAAAGGGTTGTAGTGACAGGCACTTTAATTGAGTAACAGTTGGCAAATAATGAAAGCCTGAGTCAAACATTTCAGCAAGTCAACATTCTTGCGAAAGTTGTCACGGACGACAAGTTCAGAGAATGAGCCACCCTTGCCCTTGCTCACCCACTGTAGATCAGCTGACACACGAGATAGAGGATGCCTGTTGGTGCTCCCAAAAGCAGTCATTCGTAAAAAAGAAATTATGCACCAGTAGATAGCACTCGCAATACACTGCACATGATATATACGCATACAGTAGGGACATATGGAACACTATTAACACTAGACAGCTGAGAAGTGCTGGAAGTCGGGGTAGTTATTTTAGAAAAATAGTCGGGGAATAATCATTGCAGTCAAATCTGCATAATGAAATTTTCTACGATGTTTATTCACAAAATGAGGGCCATTTTCTAATCTTCAAGTATTTGCACGTCAGACTGATGAGTTATGTGCACAGCACAATCTGCTACTTTTTAGCAAAAGTACTAAAGTGATTGTTTTGGCTCGGTAGTCATCTGCTTGACGGGGAACGCAGACAACAATGTTGGCGAATATTGTTGCTCCCGCCTGTTGTGGGGTGCACACTGTATTTACATTTTTGCTTGCAAACGAATCACTAGCTATTCCAATTTACGAGGAGTTGTGCACAGTTCATGGACCAACTGTGAGGAGTGAAACAAGTGTCAAAACAGTGTTGAGACTTCTGAAATGGCTGCACAAATGTGTACAAAAAAGAGTGGTGCACCACACCAACCAAACTGTTCAAGTGGACAGGATATTGCATTAGATTGAGGACTAACAGTTATTAGTCTGTTGGACAAAGTTCCCCTTGTTGGCCTCGCCACAATTTGCACAATTGTAGCCGATATGCCCAGATATCACAAAGCTAGGTTCCAAAAATGCTTACCGACCAACTCGAACACTAAAGAACATCAAGTGGATGAGCGTTTTTGGACTGCTACTGATAAAACGGGGATGATTGGTTTTCGCACACTGTTGCACAGGTGACGATGCTTCATAAGTATACGCAATTATAGAAACAACACAGTGGTGCCTCCACTCCTTTTCACAAAAACCGAAAAAAATTCGAGCAATTAGCATACTCCAGTTAGAAAATTATGGCCACCATTTTCCAAATCAAAAAGGGAATTTTTAGTGTGTAATTTTATAAAATGTGTGCCATACTTACAGCTGACATATACTGTGAAACACTCGCCACAGTAATAAGTACGATAAACATTGATGACGTCGCAAATTCTCATCCGGAATCGGCCTCCTGCATGACAACATGCATCCTTGCACCACAATCAGAACCAATGGGAAGATCAAATATTTTGGTAGGAAACACTAATTGCTCGCCCTAGTGTCCTATGCCAGCACCATGCGATTATTTCCTTTTCTTTCACTCAAAACAGTGGCTTGGGGTATGATTTGAAGACAGTGAGGAATTCAAGATCACCGTTCGCAACAGGTTCAATCACCAAGTGGCGATCTTTTATTCATATTGACTAAAGAAACTACTGCGACGGTACGAGAAGCACTAAGAAGTTAGTGATTCTGTAGAAAAGTGAAGTAGGTTTTTGCTAAACTAAGCCCACCAATAAAAACTTTTGCTAATGAATATTTACTTGCTTGGAACCAAATGGCCCTTACTGTTTGAATGACCTTCCTTCAAGGTTGTTTTGCTTTGCATTGACAGATGAATAAATGAGTTTTTTTT
This sequence comes from Rhipicephalus microplus, assembly GCF_043290135.1. Taxonomy (NCBI): domain Eukaryota; kingdom Metazoa; phylum Arthropoda; class Arachnida; order Ixodida; family Ixodidae; genus Rhipicephalus; species Rhipicephalus microplus. Next base: position 135,532,740 of record NC_134701.1, on the reverse strand, counting down.
TTTTGTCAATGGTGCATAGTCATCACAGACAGTGCTCAAATGATAGATGACAACAGAAGCTAAAATCACATTTTCTTTCTTCACTGCTTCCTAATTGTCTGCCTCACTCTTAACATGGGTATCATACAAACCTAGTCCTTTTGGCTACATATTTCACAGCAATATCAAGGGAATAGCTGTTGGTAGACATCTGTATCATCAACATGTACAAACACTGGCCAACTTTGATTATACCAACTGAGTGCACTCCGTCATTGTTCGGTTAAAAATTAACATACCTTTAAAAATGCCTCGTCATGCGTCCTCCGGTGTTTTACATAGAACATAATATTACAGTAAAAAGTCATTATTTGAACCATGTTAAGTAAAAGTGCACAGCCCTGTGTATTTCAATTGGGGAAATCTCTCGACAATTTGAACACATTGGTATCCACAACAGCTAATTCAAACTAGGAGCCCCTTGTTTTCGTTGCTTCTCGCAAAAGTCTGTCCAGGGTGATCACCACATATTATAAAAACATACCAAACTAAATTTACTGGTTTACTGGAGGAGAAAAACAACTGAACAGCAGCATTTCTCAGCAGATGAGATTTCAGATGCTGAACTGGAGCCCTTGGACAAGCTAGGAATGATGGTCATGGAGTCACAGTGGAATAAATGCAAGCGAATGAAAATTACTGATTACTTCTCATTTTGATTGCGTCAACTCTGTAATGTAAACAAACATGTTTCGAAGCACAAATAGACATACGCTTTAACATTAAGGCTCACTGCTTGCGTGCATGTCCGTGCTTGTATTTGGCGTATTAGCCTGATTACACCCACTGCAGAACAAATGCCTCTCCCATGATCGGCCAATCAACTTGGTCATGTGCTTTCTGCTGCCATGTTATACAAACAATTTTTGTCATATCATCGGCCCACCTAAGCTTCTGTTTTCACTTCGTGTGTTTTTCTTCTCTGTGAATCCAGTCAGTTACCCTTAATGACCAACGGTTATTCTGCCTGCGTACTACGTGCCCAGCCCATTTCTTCTTGATTTCAACTATGATACCCTTAACGCCAATTTGTTCCCCGACTCACTCTGCTCTTTTCTTGTTTTTTAAAGTTACACCTATCATTTTCCTTTCCCTCGCTCGCTGCGTCGTCCTCAATTTAAGCTGAACCCTCTTTGTAAGCCTCCAGGTTTCTGCTCTTTAGGTAAATACGGGCAAGACGCAGCTGTTATATACGTTCCTCTTGAGGGTTAGTGACATATTATCATGCATGATTTGAGAATGCTTGCCGAATGTGATTAACCAATTCTTATTCTTCCTTATTCTTCTAGTTATTTTACTCTTGTGGTTCGGCTCCGCGATTCGCAACAGTCGTAAGATCATCGTTCGTTTGCATGTGCCGTGTCGACGTTGCGCATATACACGCTCAAGCAAGAACGACAGGTCAGGAACGCGTATAACCCACCACTCCGCGAATGCGTGTTCGCAAATACGTTCGATAGAGGGCGCTTTCCTTCCTCGTGCATATGTAGCGTTATGAGAACGTAAGGCGCTAGCGTAAGGCTTGATTAGGTCTAGTACGGTGTACGATTTTTTTTTTATTAGTATTTTGTACTGTGTCTTTTTTTCTCCAGCCACCACGTGGCTGAAGCCTGCGCGTAGACCGACCACGTGCATGCGCAGGTGCTGTGAAGTGTAGCGTATTTATTTATTATTGTGGTTCTTTTTGGCTTAGAACAGTGTATTTTAGTACAGTTTTCTAACACGTGGGCATCGGTAAACTGAGCTAGCCATGGTCAAAAAGACCGTAAAGTGTTCCGAGTGCGGGGTAGGGCGGAAGGTGGAAATTAGTGCGGAGGAGAAAGCAGAAGATTACGCCAAGTGTAGACAGTGCGAGTTCGAGGAGAAAATGAAAAATATGATGGCGGTCCAGAGTGGGCTCATGGAGAAAATCGCAGCGCTGGAGAATGCATTGGCGAAGGAGCGAGAGAAAACGTCAGCCATGGAAGAAAGGCTCCGGGCAGCCGAGAAGGGCCTATCGAAGGTCGTGAAAGGGAACGAAGACGCAGGTGACGGCGGAAGCATTATGGCGACGACCCCCCGTGCGGGAGAGATGAAGGAAACAGGCATGACAAAGGCAGATACATTGGCCACAGGGCCCAGCTACCGGGAAGTAGTTTTGAGGGAGGGAGGGAGCAAACCAGCAGCCGTGACTCACGCTAGTCACCTAGTCAGCAGCCAGGTGCAGGTTTCAGAAGGAATGTCTGAACAGGTCATCATCGCCCGTGACTTAAATTTAGTCCGATGCGCAGCGGCAATCAAAGAAAGGGTGAAAGGCGACAAGAGAGTTGCGATAGGGACGTTCCCAGGACAAACGCTGGGGACAGTAATGAGTCAAGCGGGTGAACAACTCGCAGCTAAGGCTGGCAATCGTAACCTCGTTGTAATTGCGGGAGGGTTAAATGACGTCCTGAAAAAAGAATCGTCAGGACTAGCGACGGCCTTGGCGAGAGGGGTGGATGACATGCGCACCGTGTCCCCCCAGGTGCAAATTGTAGTATGCACAGTACCGGAAGTACCGGTGCGCAACGTCAACCTGCGAAGAGCGGTTGTCGACGCAAACAAGGAGATATGGCGGATTAGTCGAGAGAAGGGTTTCGAGGTAGTGGATTTAAACAGGGAAGTGCACAGGTGGGGTGGATTCCAAAGAGACAGGATTCATTTCGATAAGAGGCTTGGACACGAGGTGGGCTGGCGACTGGCAGGACGCGCAGTAGCTTTTTTGGGGGGCTCACGGGCCCTTCGGAGTCCGGGGTAGCTCGTAACAGGGAAAGCAACCAGGAGGACGCTTTGACAGGTAGAATTGCGAAAAACCAGAAAAAAGGTAAAAGAAAAAGGAAAAAGGCGCGTGTTGCAATTAGTTACATAAACATGCAGGGTGGCAGAAAGAAGGCAAAATGGTTAGAGATTGAGGAGCAGTTAAACAAAGAACAGATAGGCGTGTATGCGGTTACAGAAACACACCTTAGAGACTTGGAAGAGCCACCACATATTAAAAATTATGTTTGGGAAGGGTGTAACAGGACCATATCGGAAAGGAAAGGTGGGGGTGTAGGAATGCTAATTCACCGCGGAGCCAAATGGGTTAGAGTGAAACAGACGTGTTCAGAGCACCTCTGGGTTCGGGGCACAGTAGGTGGAAAGGAAACGTGGCTAGGGGTAGCCTACTTGTGGACGGGGAATAACTGCAGAGAAAAGAATCAGGAGATAGTGGATTGCATGAGTGCGGATATTAAGGAATTTGGTAATGGGGCCGAAATCATCCTTCTAGGGGACATGAATGCCCACATACATGACCTTGACGGATATTCAGACACCAATGGGAAGTTATTACTAGATCTTTGCGAGCAACATAGTCTGGAGATAGTTAACACGGGGCCTAAATGTGACGGCCAGATCACATGGGAAGTCGGAAACAAGCAATCAAGTATTGATTATTGTCTCATGACTGAAGGAATTTACCACAAACTGACAGAAATGAGGATAGACGAGGAAGGCATTAACAGCTTGGGTAGTGATCATAAACGAATAACATTACAAATGGGATACGAAACTGAAAATATGAGCATGGAATCAAAGTCTGGCAGCTCGTATTTAAATGACAAACAAATAATAAATATAGCCGCAAGAGTCGAGGAAGAAGTAGGCGAAATACCAGGCAAGGACTGGGAGTATAGTGAGCTGTTACATCTAATGACGAAGGAGATAGGGAAAGAGAAGAAAACTGTTTGCTGGAAAGGAAAAAGGAAGCCAAAAAGTTGGTGGAACAAGGAAATCCGGGAGGCGATCGAGAAGCGACGCGAAGCCTCACGGGAGCATAGAAAGGCAAAAAAGGAGAAGCGGCCACAGGACGAAGTAAAAAAAATATGGGAAATATATTTAGAGAAAAAATCCCTTGTACAGAAATTGGTAGAGGCAAAAATTAAAGGTGAAAGTGAACGCTGGATGACAGAGATACACGAAAAAAAGGAGGCCGCGCCTAGGATTTTTTGGAGCCACATAAAGGCGCTAGGTAGGAAGTCTGTCACAACGCAACAACATATTCTAGATGAAGGAGGAAATCAATTGGAAGGGTACGAAGCGCTAGGTTACATCCAAAAGGTAACAGCCGATTCGTTTCAAAAGAGCGTCCAGGGGATCTCCCCGGTGAGTAAAAGTGTGGCGGAGAAAGCAACAGAGGAAGAGCTAGTACTTGATAATTTCAACTGGAAAAAGGCCGAAGGAAAAATTCCAAAGCGCACTGCCGCGGGTTTAGATGGGATTCCCGTTAGCCTCATTAACGAACTAGGACATAACACTAAAGAAGCATTGTTAAAAGCAGTAGAAAAAAGCTTAAAGGACGGACAAATACCGGACAGTTGGCGACAAAGTAGAATGAACTTAATCTATAAAGGCAAGGGAGAAAAGGACAAGATTCGCTCGTATAGACCACTAACCATTACATCGGTACTATACAGGATGGCGATGCAAGCAGTAAAAATGAAAATAGAAACATGGGGCGAACATAACGATATTTTGGGAGAACTTCAGAACGGATTTCGAGTCGACAGGCGGTTAGACGATAACCTGTTTGTTCTCACTCAGTGTATAGAAATATCCAAAATAGAGAATAGGCCCTTGTACGTGGCTTTTCTAGACATCACTGGAGCATACGACAACGTTAATCAGGAAATTTTGTGGGATATATTGAAAGGAATGGGCATGGGCGACGACTGTATACAGCTTTTGAGGGAGATATACCGAGAAAATACAGTTTGCATAGAGTGGGAAGGAATGCGTAGCAAAGAGAACGTTGAGGTTAGCAGGGGTCTGAGACAGGGATGTCCTTTGTCCCCGCTGTTATTCATGCTGTACATGGTGAGTATGGAAAAAGCGCTAGAAGGTAGCAACATTGGTTTTAATCTGTCACACAAACAGGGCGGCATGATGATTGAGCAGAAGCTTCCAGGTTTATTTTATGCGGACGATATCGTCTTATTTGCGGACAGTCGAGATGATATACAGCAGCTGGCGAATATATGCGGAAGGGAAGGTGAAGCTCTTGGACTAGGATTCAGTGTAACGAAGTGTGGATTGATGGTATTCAATGATCCCTGTGATGAGACGGTGTCCATACAAGGCCAAGAAATACCGAGGGTAAGTGAATACAAGTACCTTGGAGTATGGGTAAATGAGAGTGATAGATACATGGAGGTACAGGAAAAAGCCTCGGCAGCAAAAGGAAAGAGGAATGCGGCAATAATGAAGCACAGAGCGTTGTGGGGATACAATAGGTATGAGGTGCTTCGAGGTCTGTGGAAGGGTGTAATGGTTCCAGGGCTTACTTTTGGGAACTCAGTGGTGTGCATGAGGGCAGAGGTGCAAGCGGGAATGGATGTAAATCAAAGGACTGTGGGACGCCTCGCGTTGGGTGCTCACGGGAAGACGACAAACGAGGCTGTAAAGGGCGATATGGGGTGGGCAGGTTTTGAGGCGAGGGAAGCGCAGAGCAAAATAAGGTTCGAAGAAAGGCTAAGAAATATGAAGGAGAGTAGATGGGCAGAGAAGGTGTTCCGTTATTTGTATAGGAAGAGCGTGGACACACAGTGGAGAAAAAGAACTAGAAGACTCACTAGTATGTATACGGCTGGTATTGTAAGCCATATGTCAACAAAGAGCGTTAAGGGAAAAGTCAGGGAGGCGGAGAGGATTTACTGGATGGCAGGTATGGAGAAAAAACCGGCTTTGAGTAACTACCGAAAGGGCAAAAATGAAATAAGGAGGGAGGCATTTTACGATAATTCAAGGGGAAGCGCTTTACTGTTTGAAGCGAGATCGAGTTGCCTTAGAACGCGTAGTTATAAAGCAAGATTCAGTAAAGAAGAAGAACAATGCACATGCTGCGGGAAAGATAAGGAAACGGCGGAGCATGTTCTGATTGAATGTGGAGATATCCACCCAGGTGTACGTTTGGGCACGAGCCTACAGGAAGCCTTGGGTTTTAGGGACAACAATGGAAAGCTGAACACACCCGCGATTGAAATAAGTAAGAGACGGTTAGAGTATTGGTGGCAGAAAATTAGAGAGAAAGGACCAAAATAAATATTGGAAAAATAAAATATGGACAGTGTGCCGTAAATGGCAGAGAACTTAAGCTGAAAATTTACCTTTTTTTTCCATTAAGATAGAATTTATCGAAGTAGAGGCATTAGGCCAACATAAAAGGAAAAAAAAGGTTTTTTTTTTGTCGAGCCTGGTGGCATACTTGTCACCACCCCGTTATAAAGGGGACGCTCATAGCATCCATCCATCCATCCATGTCTTGCGGCGTGACCATCTGTGGTGCAACCGAACGGTTTGTTTCGGTTCGGCGTCCTTGAGCGTGTCATTACGCTCGTCATCAGCATTACAGGGGCTGCAGCGATTCCCGTCATTAAAAGCCGCCCTCTCTCGGTCAATGATTACACAGGCGTGTGTTTCACCATCTCTTTCGCAAAACTCGCACACGTATACGCCGCGCTACTCGCGCGAGCGCGCATACACGGCCCCAAATCCCGTGGATTCCTTTCACGCGCGAGACCGATGCCTGGGAGGGTGTCCCGGATAATTGCCAATTCACCGATTGGCATTTCGTGTCGATTTGGGTATGGGACACCTCTCCGTATGAAAGGAAATGCGAACTCGTTTTAGCCGCGTAGCACCATCTGTATTGGTATGTTAATGCATTCTACAGTTGGTCTCGTGATTTTTACTTCTGTAGCACACTTTTTTCCTTAACAATTAAATGTTAAAAGCGCGCGGGCGTCTTTTTTTTTTTTTACATGTTGCCGGCATCGAATTAAACGTGATCATCGTTGCCGGGAATTGAATGTGTAGTCACGTGTGTTCGCGCCGAAGTCACGTTATGGTGTAATACGATATGCTCAGCCACGCGACGTTCATTCTCACTTTTTTTTTCCTTTCTTCGCGAATGCTTCTGTATGAATTCTTCCACTCGCTGGCAGGAAAACGAAACGAAAGAAATAAAAAAAAGTAAAAATAAGCACTGCCACCGGTGACGCAAGTGCGGTGCGTCTTGGTGCGAATAAGTGTGTTCGAAAGCTTTCGGAAGGAACGAAGCCAGAAGACGCTGCGGGAAGACTTGGCTGTGCAGTTCTTTGGAACTTTTCAGGAAACTTTTCTTCGAGTTCGACACATACACACGGGGACAGCAAGCTTCTCGGCGGCGTGGATTTGCCTTCTTGTGTATGCGTGCGCGTTTTTTTCCCGGATTTCAGGCGTCGTCGTCCCATTACGTGCGAGTGTTTTCTTTTAACACACCGCTCTGACGCAAACGATACGGACCTTAGATGGATAAAAAAAAAAAAGGAATTTGAATTCGGGGGGTAGTGGGGGCGAAGTGTTTCGACGTAGTAATATGTAAGCGCTTGTGACCGTTGTGCAATGTCACCGCTTTGCAAGCAGGCTCGAGTGCCGCGCCGTGTTGCTGAGGGGCGCGTTCTGCTGCTCGAGCAACGGTGTCGCGTCTTCGATTCCCCCGCGGCGTCAGTGCCCTCTCGATGTCGCCGAGTGCGATACCGGCCACGACAGCGCGTGGTTATTTTGTATATTTTTATTTTGATTATAGTTGTAGGGCTATGGTTTCGGGTTTCCTGCTGTCTTCGTGTGTAGGAATCGCGCGTGGAGATCATCGGGAGGCCGTCGGCGAACGAGTTTTTCTCCCCCTTAATTCCTTCCGTATTACGTGAAAACTAAAGGAAGGGTGCGAGACGGTCTGGCGGGTGCTTTTGTTCTTATAACCTTAGGGGTACAACCTGGAACAGTTTTATATGGGACAAAAAAATAAAGTAAATCATACCTTTGTACTTAATTGAAGAACGTAAATGCGCTAAGGAGATATAAATTTATAAAATTTACACTACAGGAACTTTAAAATCTCGAGGTGGTCAAAACTAATGCGTAGTTCTTTCTTCACTGTATACGCCGTTTGTTGTGATCGTTTGCATGGTTCGTAAAACCAGCCAGAAGTGTTATGTGCGTATACGGGACAGCGCGATACTGGAACACGGCCAACGCTTGCGGCCGGCCGGGCGAGTTCAGACGCATCTCGAGAGACAATGGGCGGCTGCGGAGGAGAATTGACAGCGCGTGCTTGCATGCCGGGCGGCGCTGCTGCGGTGCGATTTGTGGTCTCCGGCCTTTGTGACGTCATCGTGCCTTTCTTTTCCGCTTTCCGGCGCGTCTCGTTCCGCTCCATCGGAGCCGTTAATTTCGGCCTGTTGCCGAGCCTCATAATTCGTGTACGCGGACAACAAAGGCAGCGGCATCTCGCCATGTTTGGCACTTCCCACGAATTTCCGTTTGATAACTCGTGACGACAATGCATAATGCCCTGTGTATATGGTTCGGTTTTTAGTTTCTGAGGCATTTACTCTCTCCGTCGTTATTTGTTAGGACTAACGGGGCACTAAAGCAGAACTTGCGGGGGAATAACCGCATTTACCGTGGCCATATTTGGGCAGCATGCTTCTGGCGCCCTTCACTACGGCGCGTCTCATGTAATCGTGTCGTGGCTATGACGTGAAACCCCAGATGTCACCACGCGGCGGGGACACGTAACGCGATTTCATGGCTGCCTCCGAAGGCCGGAATAGAAAGTTTTTTTCAAGTCACGCGATGCGCAGCCAACGATTGCCGGTCGGAAAGGGTATTTCATCGCGGCACTGTATACGCTCCTACATACGCTGCCCCGAGTCACGTTTACGCTCGCATCTGATAGTGCATCTGCGCTGCAATTTTTAGTTCGTGCCGGCTCGATGCGGATCCTGTCATGGGCGTCGGCAGGGGGCTGCCAAAAAGGGCACTTGTCCCCCTCAAGCCTCACCAGCACTTGTTCTCACCAAGTGCTCCTCCCCACCATCCCAGAGCTGCGACGCAACACGGCTTTGCACCGCCCCAAGGCAACGTCCTGCCGACACTCATGGATCCTGCACATTTTATACAGCCACACACGTGGATGTACTACGTTCGTCGGGTACGGTACGCTCGACCCCCGATCTGTCGCCGCTCGTGCAGACATAGCAGCACCCTCGGACCGGGAAATGAATCCGAGGAGAGAAGCCAAAGGTCGATATCGACGAGGGCATGTCTCACAACGCCGCAATTCGTTACGTGTCGACGGCGTGCGTCATCCGCGGTGTATACCGTCGACCACCTGCATTTTCCTACACGTCTGTCTATCCATAGCGTCTGGTATTAAACGTCCGCGCCCTGTATACCGCTGGACTCGCAAGATTATTCTCTTATAACCAAGTGCAAAGATTATAAGCATGCTTTGCTCGGTTATAATCTTTAATACCGATTTAGATAGTGCCACGATTGAATTATTAAATAGCTTTCGGATGCTGATATTTCTCTACAATTATGAAGGAATGAAGATGATGACAAGATACAATCATCATTACTAAAGAAAGGATCCACGAAATCGGCGTTCGAGCACCACCATCTTCTTCGCCTTGTGTCTATTTCCAACCTACCGTCTGGTCGTTAGGCTCTCTCAAATGAATCTCCGTATTCAATTAATGACGTCGTCGCATGAGTCCCCGCACATGTTCGTTTATATAGATGACTAGAAAGACGAGAGCCATCGCTTTATTTTGCTGCTGCTTGCCAGTCGATTGTGTCCGTTCATCCCACCCCGCACCTCCTCGTGACAGCTTTTAGCGAACTGCCTTCGGGATAGAAAGCGTCACAGCCTTCTGCCACTCGGGTTGTTTCTGCAGCACTGCCTTCAAGATTGGCCCACGTTTGCCCGAGCGACTGTGTCGTGTGGTGGCGTTAATTGCGGCGTGCCTCGTTATATCGCGGCGAAATGTGAAGTCGTGTTGACGTAATCACAGAATTAATATGGGAGTGTGATAGCTCCCCAGGCGCCAAATCAAACATGACTTGTAGAGGGGCCCGGGAATCCCTGCTGCGAAGCGAAGATCCTGCTTCACAGCAACAAGCCTGGCGGAAGAAGCCGCGAGCAATCGGAGCCTCTTCGCCTGCTTCTAATCGCGGAGGTGCCGGCCCCCGTCGCCTATATAGGCCTGTGTGCGGGTAATAGGGAGGCTCTTTATTTGGCGGAACAATGAAGTTGTCATCCCTTTATCTGTTTTCATCACTCCATGTTGACCCAGGTGGCCACTTCTCGTGTTTTATAAGGCATCTAAGGCGTTCGACTTGGTAAGGAAAATTTTTTTTTTTTCGCGAGCACGATCGTGGTGTATACGCGCCTGGCTTCAATAGCGACTTAGCCCAGCTGCGCGGGCGAAATTTTCGTAGCATTGCACCAATTTTGTGTTCGTAAGCACTTCTAAAGAAAAAAAAAATATTCGTGTGTTCGAGCAGCGGCTATTCAAACTGAAGACAACATTGAACAAGTACAACATTTGAGTGTGCCTCTGCATACGAAAACCATTCGCGGCCAGGGCGTCAGACGTTGGCCCACGAAAGGGCGGAGTTTATTCGTACGTAGACACGCACTCCGTCCGCTTCTCACGGGTTAGCTCTGCGGACGCCCGATTGGGCGGGCAGCCAGCGAGCTGTTCGACGACGCACGGCAGCAACCGTGGCTTCTGGCCAAACGCGTCATTCCGAAACGGAACAAAGGCCGAACAAGATACCGCTCCAGGACGGCGCACGTGGTTTCTGAGCCACGATGGGTTGTTGCGGCTCGCTGTGTCGGTGGTGTTGCACGTGGCGTGTGTCTCGAGTGAACGAGACGTAAACATTCGTTATCTTCCGACCTTGGCCTCCAGTGCGCACGCCGGCGCTCGCTATCGCCGCAACGGGTCGCAATAATAGGACGGATAAGAAAAGGGAACGTCGCATAAAAACTGCCTTTACCGTAACCGGCATTCGCGGGCATTTCCCGTGCATGCCGCACGTGTCTGGAGCAGTCGAAGGGGTGGCTCTGTAGGCTGATGACGTCTACTGCTGCTGCTGCTGATGTTCGCTGTATACTATTTTACGAATGGGTCGCAGTGTTGTGCCCTTGACCTTAGTGTTTTATTCAACCTTTTCAAATGGCGTTGCACCTGACGCGTACGCATGAAAACGGTTGGGTCGGTGCGTACGATGTTCCATGACCTTGTTTGTCAATTCACGTTGCGAGTGTACAGAAACGAGATATGCTTAACAGCCTACAGGATGGCGGCACCCGAGTGCCTTGCAGAAAATAGTCCACAGGAGTTTCTAAATCGTTAATCATGTCTTCAATTACAGCTCGAAGACCTAGCTTGTACTGTTGTCACGCTTGGTCTCATTACGGAAGAGACCTCTGCGTATTTTTGTTTCATTAAAAAAACGGTGGCTGAAGTGGTCCATTGGCCGCTCTAGGCTAGTGCGAGATAAGTGTGTTATAGTGTATATGTAGTATGTGACCACCTAGCCCAGCTCTTTTGAGGAGATTATTGCAGAAGTGTGTACGTGCCATCCATGTCGACTGCCTCCTCCGTTCTCTCTCTCTCTTTTGTGTGCCTTATACAATAAAACCATTTAGAACACTGATATGAGTGCAACACACGCTCCTTCGTACATGCGATCATATTGTGAAATGCGCTCGGACGATGTCGGTAGCGTGGTTGCGATTGCGAACACCCGGCAATTGGATGTTGTTGAAATTCCGGAGTGCCTGTCCGATGAAAGGGACGCGCACTCCTGATCGGGCAATGTCAAAAATTCTGGCCTGCCCAAGCCTGTGCTCGGTGTCCAAGAGCACGATTAGGATGTTCTCGCCCCCAGGCACGTGGGACAGCGACGCATACGGGGCGGTCTGAATGTCCACCTCCTTTTGTCCTTCCGGTGCAAGGTGGTCGATGCACCTCAGGGAGTACCACACTCTCTGGTTCCAGTACTCAGACCCCACGAACGAGAGGAGGTACGGGACAGCCCATCGACACCCAAGATCATTGGTCTTGATGGGCACGACGGCCGTCCCGGCTCCCCACGTCCCAGGGCCGAGGGGTTCGTACTCCCCTTGCAAGACAAAGGTTCCACCCAGGATGCGTGCGTACGTGGAGAGGTCGATGCATCCTATCTTACCGGTGGGGACTCCGTCACCGTATCCCACCACCCTCCGAGTGACACGCTGCAGCTGCATACTCGGCCCGAACCTCGTAGGAAGCTGGGTGAGTTTCTCGATGTTATCCGCAGCGACCACCAGCTCATTAAGAAGTCCACATCTCACCATGGGTGCTTCGTCACGCACCATCGATGAGAGGGAATTCAGATGTGAGGTGATGGTCATCATTGCAGGAGTGTCAATTGTACCCGGAAGGGAGAAGAACCGGTTGGCGGCGAACTCACCGATTGGCTGGGACAGTGTTGACATGATGTGGTCGAAAACTGGGGAAAGTTCGATCTCCCCGGGGCTGACGGCTTCCTGGTCCCGCAGCGTGGCATACCTGTAGGGGATAAACTGCAGCCGCGTCCAGCATCTATCCTCGCCACGAAGGAGAGTGATCGATGCCGGACACAGTGGTTCCGCCCACTGCCACGGGCTCAGGGCTGCCGGGAAAGTCGAAATCGGTTGATGAGCCATCTGGTCCAGCAAAGGGACCAACGTCGAGCCCAAAGACATGGCCTTCGGGATCGGCAGGTCCCAGCTGGCCCGAGCGGCTCCAATGGGTGGGGACAGGCACTCATCAGAAACCGCAGGGTTTTTATCTGTGATATTTCCTGCGGCCTCTGTCATGTTTTGTTACCATTTAAGGGATGGCTCCCTGGGATTTGTTACGAGGCGGGATCCCGGACTCCGCCAAGGGCGTGGAGCCGCACCACACAGCCTGTAGCGCCACGTACAGGTGTGAGAGAAACAGAGTAAACAAAACTAGAGAGAAATTGTGAAAAGAAGCTAAAAGTCTTTAATAAAAGAATAAAAAGAAAGATGGAGGGTGGGACGATTTCCCAGCAGGTGTGTAATAACGGGGAATGGGTTGAACATGCCGTGAACGTATTCAAGCTTGGGCGCCTCCGCACGTGTTTAGACGTAGATGGTCATAACAGAAAAAAAAGAGTCCCACTTCTACGTACATGCCACGCCCACAATCGGGCACCACTGCAGCTTTGGTCTCAAACCTTTCCCCTCCCCCCCCTCCTTTTTTTTGTACCCGCGATGTACTTGCTGGTGGTGAAAAGCGTACACAGCACATTCCATCGGCTGTCTTAATTCCCTTTTTACTTTCACCGCGTATTTTTTTTTCCTTCTTACCAGAGTTAAGCGCCGGAAAACGGCCATCGACAAGCGGAAGGTTGCGCTTCTGTGCACTCGGTTGGTCGCCAGGTATGTCTGCGGCGGCGGCGCCGGCGCTGTGAAGCGTGCCAACGTAGGGTTCCTCGATGCGCGCGCCCCCTTGCAGGGTGGAGACAACAGCGTCGTCTGCTACGGCGTCCGCCATTAGGATGCCCTCTCCGCAGGCCACCTATAGCCACGATAGGCAGCCAACGGGCGTCGCGCGGCTGCATGCAGAGTTCGTTGTGTCAAAACGAGTGGTACTCAAACAACATGACAAAAATACGAAGTTTTCGCATCGGGAGTGTCAAGGTCTCAGATTTCTATTCTCTAATCTTTATTTTTAAAGCGACATTAGCAGCTGGAGTTGTTCGCAGCAGAATACTACCGTCCACGCCAGCCACGTTAACATCTTCAGTTAGCATCTTCTTGGGCTAGTCGGTAACTATTTATACTGGTTAAAGATGCGAAACACACGCACGCAAGTCCCATAACCTTTCATTGTGTCTGTGTGTTTTGTGCCTTTCACAAAAGTGTAAAAACAGTTTGTAACAAAAGTGTAAAAACAAAAGTGTAAAAACAGTCAAAAAAAGAATTAAAAAAAAACAACGTGCTGTCACGAGAAAAGAGAAAAACTGTGATTGCACACCATATTTTCAGATCTAGTTTTCGAATTATTCATCAGCTACTCCAGTTACGGACCGCACCCTGCAACGAACAGTATTCTGAATTTTGTTTTCATCTTTTTTACCTTACTGTAAATAGCAGATGGGCAAAAAAATTGTTCAATACATATACTATTTGGGGCTCTACATATGGCTTTTATGGCATTAAATCACGACTCGCACGCAGACACTGACTATCAAACCAGGTTTAGCGTGTTTTCCGCTGGAATATATTATAAATTAGTAACTGTAATAAAGCGTTCGTCGATATTGAATTGAATTGAATTGAATCTTTATTTTCATGTCTGGTACAACATGAAGGATGGCGGGAGTAAAAGCTGCACTAAAACAGCTTGACTAGCTCCCGCTACCTAAAAATAAATGGGTCACAAGCAGTGGCATACAAATGAGAACAAAAGCATAATGTACAGAAATTCCCATGCTATTGGGAATAAAATAATTACATAATCTGAACGTAAACAGGATACAACAGTTCCTACGAATAGAAGAACAAAACATCAGTAGCTTGAAGAGGCTGTGTATACATGTGTTGAAAAATACATAAGAGGTCAAACGGATACAAAAGGGTAGATTTCATCATAATACAATTTATAAGAACAGAGATGCAATATTTTTTGTGGTCATGGTTTCTATATTTACGTCATTGCTGCTTAAATAGTTCAACATTCTGGGAATAACACTGCGTACCATTTGGTCACCATACTTTGTGCGTGATCGTGGTATTAACCAGAGGTTATGCTTACGGGTATCGTATTTATTTTCCGAAGGTTGCAGGTTGGCTAAGTCAGATAGTACAGTTTTTTGCTTCAGCTCTTTTTTTATAGTCCTACAAATGTTGTAACTGTAAAGATTTTGAAAACTGATTAGTTTATATTTTGTTGCATGTACATTACTGATTGATATTGTTAAAATGAAGCGACCACACGGCTTCTCAACAATAAGAAAGCAAATTGCGTTCAATATACGGCAATTTATGATGCCATAGCTTGTTTATTTCATCGATAACTTTAATATATTTCAAAAACAAGTGCTACAACTCACTGCAAGTTAACCGCAGCGCATGTCTTGCTTCCACTCCCACTGGTTCTCGCTGTTTCGAGCTGGCGCAGGTGAATGCGAAGCCTTACTCGTGCATAACTGGATATCAACATTTTTTCCAGAGAACCCTTGTGTTGCTGGCATGCCTGGACACTGCACTTGGTCAATATGGTGTAAAATATTCAGTTACAGCTTTGAGAGGGGACTTCAGGGTGAACAGGTTGTGTGTCCAAGATGTGATCCCTTTAAAGTGTTCTTCACAAGATATGAGCGAGCTCATAACCTCACCGCTCGGATAACACAAGTTCTCACCATCCTAAACATACTCCTTTAGTGCAGTTAAATATGCGTGTTCATGGCTCGCCGAGCCTTGCATTGCAGCCCTGCACTGCTTGCAGTCCGTTTTCTTCAATATTCTTTTCACAAGGAATCCACCTATATGGTGTAAAATGCTGCACTCTATTGAAGTCAACGCTTCAATGAAAAGAATTTCCCCATCATCAATTTCCTCTTCATCATCTCCTCGACACTCTCTTTTCCCTTGGGAAATCATGTCAACCAGGTACTCAGAGTCGTCATTCTCATAACTAGAGTTCGCTGGCGTGTGCACAAAAACTGGCCAACGCACACAAGCTTTAAAGCGCATTTCATGTCGTACGCGTTAGGGACGGGTTTCCTTTGGCGCAGGACAGAAAAAAGATTCTCCAGGCAGTCCTGAAGTAGTCTCCCAGTGAGCAAGAACTTGTAGCCATCCGATTTCAGTAAAATATTTTGCAAACGAAGGACCACTGTCGTTGCAACCATGAGACCAGCCTGTGAGGGCTTCCACTGGGATGTACTTCCCATCTGCATGCCTTGTATTGTCTCCAATGTCAAGCGCAACGTTTCCAGGGCCTCGTGGTACTTTGCCATGTCTCGACAACTAAGTGCGACAGACGGATGTCGCGAGGACATCAGCTTGTACCATTTTGCGATCAGGTCCAGGAACCATGCTGTAGTTTCAGCTTCTGGTTCGAGCACTTTCTCTCTAATTAGGCAACGAATGGCAGCTGGGGATTCCTTGAAAAACTGCACCGCTATGCAGACTTTCATTTTCGTGTAATGGCCTTTGCTGATGTGTACTTCTGAAAGTTTGGGTGCAATTTTCAGCTCTTTATCGGAGTCATACTCTACGACAGCACGCACATGCTCCAGTTTGACTTTGTTTGAGGGTAAGCCATGGTGACAGACAGTTGCGTCACTCAGTGTAAAATCAACAGAGTTCAAAAGCTGGCCTCGAATATTTATCACGTGCGCGGCATCTGCAGTGAAGAAGAGTTACTTTCCCTCAAGCACAGGATGAGGGATTGCGCACACTGTGTTTGAGTTCCTATGGCTAGAAAAACCAAACTCGCGCCACATCGCTCTGTTGGAGGCTCCCATGTCAGAGGTCACCACAAGCACTCTCAGGGAAATATCTGCACAGAGCTGCACGATTTCCAGCACAAAATTCTTGAGCAGACAGCCGTCGACCGAGCTTCCAGTGAAATGATACGCAATGACCTGTTTCCATCTTGAGTTCAATCCTCCGGCCATAAACACCAAGCAATGACAGGCGGGTTCATCTGGTTCCGCTGGGAGTGTCTTTCCTCCAAACACGACGTCTTCAGCACGGTCGAGCTCATACCCGCGGGCAATTTCCATTTCGTCGAGATAAAGCACACAATCTCTTTCAACGTCTTCCAAGCCCTCTGCTTTTGCTCTGAGCAACTCAGTAACTTCCGTTAAAATCCCAGGCAGGAACTTGAGCCCTTGAAGACGACGGACAAGAGTTCAGTTGGAAGGCAGTGGATACCCAAGTTTTCTAAGGGTTTCATAGCCTGTTGTTCCACTTGCGAATTTTATCTGAAGGGCTTGTTTAATTGTTTTTGATGACCAGGTAGTACCTCGGTTGCTGTTTAGTGATAAGGCTAGCATTTGGTCTTCATTTAGGAACTTCAGTTTTTTCGTAAAATCCCACTGGCATATTCCAACTTCTGAAGCTTCTTTTTAATGGAATTAGTTTTAGCACTTGCTTTGCTATGATCTTCACGGAGTTTCGCGTACTTTGCCTTCAAGTCCTGTAGCTGTTTATTCACTTCAGCACACGACCTGTTACTGCACTTCTCTTCCGACAATTCAACATGGGTTGCGGAAAGTGGGCATGCAACTAGCTGAGAATCATCTGTTGTAGGAACTTCAGTTTCTGCCGTGGCACTTGGGCTAGGTAAGTTGCTCATCTGATCACGAGACATCTCCGTGCCATCACTCGGTAGTGGCTGCAATTCTTGATTTGCTGTTTGTTGCATACCAGCTATGTTGTTCTTGAATTTCTGTCGCTGAGGTATCAGAAGCATGGGGTTGACTGTGCAGAGAACAACTTTCTTCTGCGGCCGCAGGCGTCCCTTGTGGTAAAAACCTTTCTTTTGGTGGCTTCCTGTGCTTAGGCATCGCTAAAAAAAAAACACACATATGTTGCATATCAGCTGGCAGATTCTTTTATCATTATGAACGAACATGCTCTGAGCGTCGCTACGCATAGAAATAAAAATAAACAAAGTGCGAAGTTGTCATTATCTTGCTTCTGGATGGCAGGTGCGGTTAATTCACCTCTCGATAAAATTGGAGGAAACGAGCGATTTCATTGACCGAAGGTATTAAGAGCCTTTTTCTGTAATGTGCGTTTTTTTTTAAAGAAACACCTGGTTAGACCCTCCATGTGACTCTTAAGAAGGCCGACAATAACAGTGCTAAACGTGGAACTGACTAAGATTGGAACAAGGAACAAAATTAGGAAGCAAACTCGCAAACTTCCGTTAACGCGAAAATAAGTGGATTCCTACCTCTGAACGAAAAGATTGTTGGCAGAGCATTCGGCTTCAATTTTTTCCAGCCGTCCGCACGGTTCTGCTCAAATGCGGTTTCTTCGAAATGTCCCTGCAGCGCGGAAACACGCGATGATCAGGTCTCAAAGATCTTCACAAAAACCTTCTAAGCAGACCACAACAGCCAACACTTTCAGGGACATGCGTAAAGAGTGATAAGGGAATTTCAGGGGCTGTTGTAGTTGGAGTTAATAATAAAGAAGGGAAAATTGTCAATTTCTTTCTGAAAAAACAGGGACAGTGAGAAAATATTCTTTGATGATGAACTGACTGGATGCGTGCTTTCAATGTGATGTTACAAAAACAAATTGTTGAAGGCGCCGGTAGCAACAAGCGACAACGTAGGCGCACATCTCTGCGCAATTGCAGCTTGTGTACAACAAGCGATCAAGAACAACGCATTTTGTGCTATCCAAAATGAACAATACGCATGTACATAGCATGCAAATGAACGAGTATTGCACCCGGTGCACTGGTGATAGCGATTAAGCCCGATTGGGGTCAAATTTCTGAACAGTCATTGGCGTCCTTCTGCACCAAAAGCCTTTCACATGAGTAACCAACAAGCCCACGTTGCAACCCTCATCGACTACAGTCCTTCTGCAGCTTGCGTATAAGGGAGTCAATCACATCAGGCTTGATCGCGATCAAAAATGCTGAAATGGCATAACTTACGCTGCACAAACATGAACGGTCCGTGGGTTGCCACTTGTCGCGCTTGATCTTTACCAGCCACAGGAGTCGCCTTTTCGGATCTTTCGGAAATCTGAACATCCTATAGCCATTTCGTGAGTGGTTTGTGCACTGTGGCACGCAACACCCGGGCATTTTGCCCAAGAAAACGCTATAAAACGCCGCGCACCTGTCTCACACAAACCAGACGCGACGGGGCTAGCACACTCTAGCAAGGCGGGGGGGAGCCGAATGGCGGCCGCCGATTGGAAGGCGGCATTCTTCCCCTCACAGAATGACTCCACCCTCCAAGGCGGCGGAGGGGAGAGCGCGCATCGAGGAACCCTATGCCAATGTCGAACCGCTCCCTCGAATTTCTCATCTGCTTGCTTTGCTCCACAGAAATGCCCCCCCCCCCCTTCTCCTCCCTCACACACACAAGATGACGAAGACTGAGGGGCGTGGAACGATGGGCCATTTCAATAATATTATTAATAAAATACTAATGACTCCGTCGTACACGAAGCCATTGGGCGTCAAATAGCATTCCGTTTTGTCGGTACCAATGCCAATGTTGCCAACTGCCCGGCACTTCTGGTCGAGATCAGGCTCGACAGCAATTTGAGAAACGTCTGCGGCAAACTTCATTTGGATTAGTTTGGATCGTGCTGCAATGACCTTGTCAGTCGCGATCTACAACTCTTGCATGCCCAGATATGACCTTATCGTGCTAAAAATTAACCGAACCTGTACCACGCGCGAAGTCGTACACTCTAAACCGGGTAACCTTTATTATATGTGCATATTTTTAAATCGTAGTATACCTATATGTAAAGGTTAAAAAGTAACTTATATGCCTGTAACCCTTGTTATTTTGAGCTGACAAGCGCTGCGTAGACGAGGCGTTCACGATCACGTCTGCCAAAATTTGTAACGCTACGCGCCGCGCAAATGGGTCAAATTTCGAGATGAAAGCTTGCTCCCCCTCCCCTCTGCTGGCGCACGCCTAGAGAATGAGGGCATGACGTAGGCGTAGGAATGGCCCTACGTACACGGCAATGCGGTGACGTTGGTCCTCTACATAAACGAGTCTGCTCTGACGTTGTCAACAGTATTTTTGCCACGTGACATGGCAAAAATTATTTAACACAACATGCGTAGTTTATGTATTTGTTGCTTTCAGAGATTAATAAAACTTGAAATAAATACTGAGATGCAATAAAAAAATTGTGCACGCTTTTCTGTCATATTTTTTCCCCATGAATTGCTACGAAACGCGGGGCTAATGTGCCAGCGTTTCGCATGCGTTCGGGTCCCCGCGGTCAGCGCATTGAGCAGATGACCACCGTGGAACGCTTCTACGTGTTCGCCCACTCATTGTACTCATCTACTCCACCGCGTCTAAGCCAGCGTTTCCAAACCATCCCGAAGAAACTGGCAGAAGGCCACAAAACGCTGGTCAACAAAGCAACGCTGCTCGCATTCACGGGGGTTGGTACTGTTTGTGCACGTCACGCGCACGTCACCTCATGATCGGATGCTGGAGAGGGTGGGGAAGAGATTGGGCTTGTGCAGGCTACGCGGAGGAGCGGCAAGGGTTTCGAGCTCACCTCCTCTAATCCTCGTTTCGCGCCGTTTCAAAAAAAAACCTGTTTTCTCCGCTCGTGATGAACCGATTAGAAACATTTTTGTGGCAAAATGTTCCTCATCCGACAACCGACTACTTCCACTGTCAAACTAAATTCGGTATGGGGCCTGCTGAGTGGCCCTTTAAAGGTTTCTTGGGGGCGTGGTACCACCCAGATTGTTGGGTGGTGAAAATCGGTTAAAAGTATGGATTATGTGTGAAAATGTATGCTATGTTTTTGGACATGCGTGGCAGCTTCAACACCGTCTATACACACACACACAAATACACACATATATATATATATATATATCTGAAACGTTTTTTTTTTTTTCGAAATAAGTCAAATCTGCCTAAAGAGAATTTGAGAAAATGGCAAAAATTTGCTATGCAAACTAAACACAACGCTGTAAAAGCTATTTTATGATATGTTATACATGTCGGCTAGGGGAAGTTTTAGGCCGCAATCAATTAAAAAATATGCAGCGGATTTCACCATTATTAGCTCAATAACTTTGTATTTGGCTCATATTGAATTGAGACATTGAATTCAATGCGGTATTCTTGAAAAAAAGTTTATTGAAGTTGACCTTCAAGAGTGGTAGGATGGAGCTTTGTATGAAATGCCATAGGCAGCAGTGCTTCAAGGGCACTATACATGAAGAGTAGGTGAGTCATCCTCACAGAACAAGCAGCTGTCAAGTTCTTCTGAATGATCATTATTTTCTTGTGCACATGTGAGGACATTTATGAAATAACCAAGGTCTTCATTCTCTTGCCATGAATTGCCAAAATGCTTCGCAAGAAAGCTTGTCACATCTTTCAGTTTTATCTCGTTCACATTGTGGGTGTAGAGTGCGCATTGTACGGGTGCTTGTGCAAGGGACCTTCCCCTTTTTTAGGACGGGCACAAAATTCAATACGGACACCTTGTAGTGGGGTTCTGCTCTACTTTTAGGACTTCTACAAGCTGCATTTCTTTGAATGTAGAAGACGTTGGTTTCAGTTATTTTGAATGGCAAGCTGGACGTCGACTTCATCATTGCAGAACAGTAGGTTTTCCAGTCGTACACGTCCCAATATTTTCCAAGCTCTAAGACAGTGCCGTAATTTGAAAAAAAATCATTCGGTAGCTCTGCTGATTCAGGATTTTTTAGAGTATTCTTACATCCTTTTCTATCCGGCCAAACACCCTGTCTGGGGGTAAAAAGCTGTGCCCTGTGACAGGAAACACAACAGAGACTACTGAGATCCCTGAGGGAGCCTCATTCTGAAGCCACCAAAGAAGCATGCAAAGCACAGTACTGTCCTTATTCTGTCCAGCATAGGCATCCGCTACTAACCGCACCTCCCTTATTCCTTCAAATTTCGCGCTTCGAAGTGTATTATGCACGGCACTGGCAACTTGGTTGCTGCCTTTCGAGCTTTCATCTTCGCTCCGTGTGTACAAATGCACGGCTTCCTTGGGCATTGATCCATCCACCTGGTGTTCCACCACGCATAGGTCGTATTGATACAGCTGGCAGCTGTAGTAGGCTTCCTGGTCCGGAACTTCGGGGAGGACTTGCATAGGTGGTATTGATATAGCTGGCGGCTGTAGTAGGCTTCCTGGTCCGGAAGTTTGGGGAGGACTTGATTCTGTTAGCAGTCAAAGGAGAAAGTTTTCAAGTCTTCCCTCTTCTCACGTAGCATTGAGTAAAAAGCCCTGTACCTGTGCATACGTTGCTCGATAATGATACGCTGTTTCTGCGAAGCATATTGACAAGTTTTCATTTCACGCCCATTTTTCAGACATACAGAGCAAACGTCCGTTCTTGGTGTTCTGAATGAAAGGTTGAACTTCGTTCGAAAAATGTGGTGAAAGAAGCCATACTTAATCCGTCCATCATCGGGTGCTTGTTGGTTATAAATCTTCCACAAGTTTTGGATGCTTTTCAGCTCAAATGGAAGGTATAACCTTTTTGTCTTCTTCCGATTGTAATGGGACTCTCTTGCGCGAAGTCGCTGAATAAACTGTACAACAGCTGATGGCTTCCCACAGTAGCGCTTGAACCTCTGGTCACCGCCCCGCCTGTTGGGCTTCAATTTGCCCCTTTCATGTTTGTGCTTAATATAGCGAGCAACTGTGCTGCAACTTGCAGCAAGCACCGCGCAAAACATATTGCGACAAACATGAATCTCTTTTCCGTTTTCAAGGCGTACCTTGTAAATGACAGCAAGGCTTCGACGATGATGATGTATAGGGAAAAGGATGATTTATTGCCGATGATGTACAGTGCATCAAAATAAACGCATTTTGTTCCACCCTGTATAATTCATTGAACTTCTCCTTGAAAGGCTTCACAGATGCCCCTGTCACGAGCGCGCACTTGTCTTTTTTGTGTATTTACATTCCGGTAGCGCCAGATTTTTGCTTCGCAGGCGTCGACATTGCTTCTGTTCACGTTGTCGTCGACGTTTGGGGACGGATCTCTTGCCGATATTTTAACTTCCATCAGTATCCATGATAATCTAGCTCCGAAAAGGGAAAAAACTTGTAAAAGCACCCAGAAAACAGGCAGAGCAATCAGGCGGGAAATCACACGGAGGCTTCCATGTTTGCCGAATCACGTGATCGCTGAAGCGCTTTGCTATTGGCATACAGGATTTGACTCATTTCGATCCATACAGCGGATGGATCTGGCTCAATTTCCTTTTGAAACGAGAGCTGTGAGCACACGTAGTTGTTGGTATTTGACCCATTTCGTTCTGATCTCTCTTTTAGAGGAAAGTTGAGAGAATGTGCTTGCATATGGAGCAATATTTGAGCTAGTTTCGGTTTCTGGATATTGCTCATTTCGAAAAAAAAAAAAAAAAAGAATGCCACAATTGTTGTTGCAATAGTTTGACCTGTTCTGCCAACTCCCTCACCTGTTGGTTTTCGAAGGGTTGTGTCTGCGGCTGTCGCTGCTTGTCCGTCAGCCAAGCAACACTCTTTGCAGGTGGGACGGCCGGAAGTCTGTTGCGGTAATCCCGGGTCCTTGATGGGGATCGGGAGCGGGCCCCGTTCTGAGGTCCAGGAGCAATGGTGCTCCTTCCCCCAAGCGGCGGGAAAAATTCTTGACAGTTCTTAATGTCAGTAGTAGTACCCTCTGTCTGGGAGTCGGAAAGGTGCTGAGTTGCTTTGTCGGTGCTCTTGTCGTTTCCTGGAAGCTTCTTTTTGAGGAACCGGTATTTACAGTTGCGACTGCCGGTTAGGTGGCCACCTTTACAAACGACGCATTGCGCCGGGCAAGTGAGTTCTTTGCTGTCGGTAGGTTGCGGATGGCTTTCGCCACAACGACGACAGTTATGTTGTTTTGACTTCGGACACACGTCAGTCCTATGACCAGTTTGTCTGCAATTGAAGCACGCCTCTACCCGTTCTCTGAAGGGAAATATCAAAAGCGTGAAAGCATGGTAGCGGACATGCTTGGGTAGGGTATGACCAGCGATGGTTAAGACGAAATGTCTGGTCTTTCCCAGTCGCTGAGTGCTTACGATGTAGACTGTTGGATTGCGGGCGCGAAGCTCGTTGAAAATCTGGTCATCACTTTCGAAGCTGTGCGCATTGAATATTATGCCTCTAACCGAGTTGTTAGGTGCAGTGGCGTACACTGCCATGGCACAGGATTGGTCCGCAATTTTCACTTTGGTAATCTTCAGGTAAGCCACTGCATGATTCACATCAGGCGTGCTGACAGTGATAGTGTTGTTAGTCGGGTGAATGCGCATCTGGTCGGTGTGAAAGACTACGGGTGAGTCGAATCCGGCAGCGGCGCATAAGGCCTCAGAGAGGCGGGCTGGTCCAGATTGGCTAGGTGTAATGAACCCTGCGGTCGCAGGACCTCCTTATGAAAAAATTTAATGTACTTTTATAAACAGGCTAATGTCATTCGACATCACAATCATTAAACTGTCTAATATGAGTCTAATGCGCTTTCCTAATCCGTACCTAATGTGACTCTAGTAGTAATTGGCCACCGTTAGTCTATAGAGCTATGACATTAGAGTTTCTGATGACTATAGTCTAGCGTAAGTCTATTGAGGCCCGACATGAGAGTTTCTGATGACCATTAGCTAGCGTTAGTCTATAGAGTCCTGACATCAGATGATGGCCGTTGTCTAGTAAAGTGCCATGGAGCATATGCATTAGGTTGACATTAAACGTCGCATTGTAGACTAAGGCCCTATGTCACCAACAGATCATTTGCTGAAAAGCAGATCAATTATTCGCTTTATTATTAATATGAAAGCATGCACACATTACAGGATTGTAAAGGAAATATCATCAGACTATTTCCACCAACGAACAGATCATTGTTTTTTACATGTCAGAATCTTTCGAGGACAATGCCTGCATTTGGAAACACGCATTACATTGTCATACAATTCAGTTCTGATAGGACTATAAATGGAGCTAGTTCGTCCTTGTTTAAATTCTTGTGAAAGTGCCGTTTCATAATTACAAACACCAAATGAGACATTTCCAGGAATAACTGCATTTGTATTTAATTTTCATCTTTGCACTGATGATAGGGTCTCTCATAGCACCGTCGTGGTGGTACCGCTGCTGTATTTAAAACCTGCAAGAGAGAACATAAAAACTTGGAAAGCTCTGAGGCATACATTTTAGCGCAGCACATGAATACACATTGCAATTGATGAGTTATGCCTTTTCTAAATAGTGATATATATTTATCAGTTATATGAAATAATCCATCTGGATTCAATGCCGAACCATATAGCCTTGACTTCATGCTTCATTGAAAAAAAAAAAAAAAAACTAACCACTATACATCAGTTCAAAGGGCTGCAGATTGATCAGTAATTAGAGAGAAGCCAGCTATCACGATCAGGGGAATCAGCTGAGTCAGCTTCTATAAGGCAATATTGCAGAATAACCTCCTTTCACGATTCCAATGGCACCCAGTGTACGACTATGACATGCAACTGTGGGCCTATTCCACAACTTTGTTTTACACAAATCTTCCACGTTAAAATCCCTCTTCTTTAACTGAGAACTATTGAGGGCTCATGCTCAGAGGTGCAAAGCCATAGGCGTGTGCAGGGTTTCCCTACACTTGGGTGGTGGGGAGGTTCACCACGGCACTCTCCCCCTTACTTAAGTAAGCTTCCAGTTTTGAAGCCCCCAACCTAGGTAACAAGTTGGGAGAGAGGGGGGCTGCCCCCCCACTCCTATGCGCACGCCTATGTGCAAGGTGAAATTAAGCAACAAACAGGCGCATTAAATGTAGAGCTACATCTAGGTAATACAGCTACACAACTCTAGTGAAAAGAATTAAAAAATTGTGCTTTTTGTTACCTATAGTATATAACACAGATATGCATGTTGTAGCATGTTACAGGTGGTTTCTACACATTTTTGTACCCTTGATTACTTCTTCATATTATTCAACAGCTAAAAATACATTATGTATCTTGAAGAGGTGACTAAAGTTTTATAAAAAAGTAAATATTTTTATCTAGCTCCATGCTTTAGAGTGCAGATTTGCCCATGTTCACTAGCCAGTATTGCAAATGATGAAATTGACCGCTGGTCATGAACAAGCACAAGAATCCACACTGGGGTGTGTTGGCACTTAATGAACGTCTTGATAGGACAAGGATAGGAATTCTTTCTATAGAAAATTTTCAACAGCAGGAAAAACATGCACAATCAAATGGGCGGCAACACTAACTAGCACTACTTTGTGTCGTCTCCCTTTTCTCTGTTGATATTTTACCGTACCTTAGAAAAACTTTTCTATGTGATGAATTACCAACCCGACCAAACACATGCGTTAATCAAGTATTTAAGGAAAAAGCGCATTACATTGCTGAACTCGTGACTATTTTAGACCATGCAGATGCCAAAAATATCGCCTGAACCCACTTGTCAGAGATAATACAATTTAGAGTGTATGTACGAGCTCAGAGAGGAAATGAAATGTACACTCAGGAGTGAACAGCATCATGAGCTATGACGCCGACACAGAAAGAATAGTGGAAGCAGCAGTCAATGTATTTGCTTGCACTCCTGTTTCCTGCCAAGTACGTACTAACATGCCAAGTATGGTCAACATATATGTGCAGTACTCACGGATTGTAATAAGACATTCGTAGCGCATGGCTGCCAATGCATGTGCCACCGCTCATGGGTGCTCGCGGAACCAGGATGTTGCACTGTTGTATAGAGTGAGGGCAAAAACAGCTACGGAGCAGGCTTACTCATTCCGGTCGCTAAAGAGTTGGTATTTAGTTCACAAAGTGCACACTGCCAGCGTGGCACTGCAGGGCTCGCACATTTTTGCATGCATCAGGGTTGGAAGCAGGGTCTAGCTTTTTGGAGCAGGCACGGGAGCAGCAAAAGTCTTATTTTGGAGCAGCTTTGGAGCAGCAAAATCCCATTTTGGAGCAGGTTTGGAGCAATTTAGGGGCTATTTCGGAGCAGTTTTGGAGCGCAGTGATAGCCTTAAATAATGCGGCTGAGCGCACTTTTATTGGCAACTAATCCAAAAACTGCTAGAAAAATAGAATTGGCCAGAATTGTTTAGGAGTGCAATAAACCAAAAAATTTTTCGCTGAACTTCCGGAAACAAAGATAGAAGGGCAGACACTAGAAACAGTAGTTGCCTTAGACGAGCTAATAATTTCAGTCGAAAACAGATGGAAAGCACAACATCATGGGGGAAAAGCTTTATGTGTACTGAACCAAACCATTGCACTTTCCTGCAACACCATTTACATAGATCACGACGACAATGTACAAGAGTAAACATCAGTGCCAAAAGAACCACAGGTGGCAATTGGCTTGCAGCACCTTGCCGCTAAACACAAAAACACAACACAGCCACGTAATGAGATGTGCACACAAACACCATTTTCACAAGGATTCAGGTTGCCTTCATAGACTGAAGAGCCCAACTGCTTCGATTCGCTCAAGCACAGGGGGCAGTTTAGAGTTCACATCCCCCAGCAAAACATTGCCACTCTCCACTTTGTCCATGTCTTTGGCAGCCAGACCTTCGCTTATAAGCTCCTGTGATCTTGCAAGCAGAGCTTTGAGAGACGACAGTCGCTTTTGGAGGCTCGACTTCTCGTTGATCAGCTTCTTTCGCTCGCTGTGTTCACTTAGCTCCTCCTCCTCATGCTCTCGCTTCTGGGACGTCGCAGCGTTTTCTCGTTCAATTCGCTCCCGGTACACCTTGTGGGACTTTTCAACACTTCTTTGGATGTCCCTGGTGAAAGGCACCTTTGTAGCATCTCCACTGTACGTTTTCATAAAGGCCTTGGTTTGCCGAACGCTAGAAATGCTTGCTATAGACAATGTGCTTCGATGGTGCACTGTCTGTTTGTTTTCACTAAACCCTCGTTCACAGTCTGCGTTACCGTGAGGTAGCGACAAGACTGCTTTCACAAGCTTAGTGACCTTCGGGTACTTAGCCTGCCCAGCAGGCGTCTGTAGTGAGAACACGCTCACCCAATGAGTCACTACATTAGGTGACGATTCCCAGTCACTGGTTTCACAGATCAGGGAGTTCCACTCATCAGTGAGTGATGACGCATCGCAGGGTGAGATGACTTGGGGCAGAGAGTTAGCCACATAGCGCAGCGAAGGAGTCGTCGAACTCCCTTCTATGGCTGGGTTTAAAAACCTTAAATGAAACAACAGCTTGTTGTCGAGTGGAAGCCTCGAGATCAAGTGTTTGGCACAGCTGCATGCATTGCACGCAACTTGAATCAATGGGGAGGGTGCGAACTATTTATATTGTGATGGAAGCAGACAACGCTCTCGATCGGCGCCCTTTGACGATGGGGCATGTAGGCTGCGCAAGTAAGAAATTGAATATCGCTAAGATGCCACGCCTGAAATGCACTCGTTGACATTATAGCTGCACAGAAGCATAAAAAGCTTTTCAAGCTTCTTGTCACGTCGAAAAACAAAAGCACCAGCCACGGGCCTGTTTTTGTACAGCATCAAAACAATGACTTAGTACTGTGCTGTCTCGCCCCGAGCAGTGAATAGTGCAGCTATTCTGCGTGGCAAGCATTTGTAGAGCTGTCGGCCACGGAAGAACGAGCGAGCTTCTCGCATCTTTATTCAATAATAGGCCACAGTATGCCCTAACGACACTAATACATATTATTTCCATGTTGCATGAAGGAAAGCATGCCACACATTTTCTTTTTTGTCGAGAGAGAAACCACACAGCAAACTTTTCATGCTTTTGTGCAGATGTTTATCATGTCTACAAACGCACACAAGGCGCAATCTACTAATTGAATCCTGCGTCTTACTTGCACAGCATGCGTACTGCATTGCCTAAGCACGCAGAACGAGAGGGTCGTCTGCTGGCGTGGCAATAAAAGTGGTGCGCATCGGCGAGCCAGTTTGGTCGACATGCGAATGTGCGTGAGCCTTGCAGCGCTGCACAGGCAGTGTACACGTGGTGAACTACAAGCTGACAATTTGGCAATAGGAAGGAGTAGTCCTGCTCCATAGGTCTTCCCCCTATTGCCCTATACCACAACGCAACACATTGGTTCTATGGGCACCCACAAGCGACCGCACATGTACCACCGGCCACACACTCCAAGTGTCCCGTTTCAATCCGTGAGTACTGTACTTCCAAAAGAGCATGAATTCATTAAGCAATTTGACTTTGCAGTCCAACAATGCTATTCAAGGCACTATCACACAGATTACACTTCTCTGTATGATAGGCCTCCATGTCTTGTGAGCTGTGTTACATTAACACATTCATAGTATTTTCATAGACTGTAGTGGGAAAATGTTCGAAACAATGTGATGAAACCTGAGTATTTGCTGCCTCCCAAGAAAAGCTGTCCCTAATTCAGATGATCAAACTCTCGGGCATAACGGTTAACTGAGAAGGCTTTGTTAGAAAGGAATAGGTACTTGCATGTTGCACGATGTTACTTAAAACAACATTGCACTACAACTTATAAAAATACCACAAATCTGCTCATACATGTGAAAATTTGAAAACGAGCTGGAACAACACCTGTAACTTCCTTAAACACGAATTTGCCAAATTCTTGTGGCAGATTGTGCACATAGCAAAAGTTTGCTTATTTAAATTCATTAAATTTTTAGGCTTCAACGTTGTTTGATGTCCCTTTAAAAAGCACAAAAAATGAATGACACTTCTACTTGTATAAGAAAGAACTTAAATCTTTTATTTCCACTAAAAATATTTAGGGTAAAAGCAATCATCACAACAATAAGTGAAACATGATTATAAGTAAGATTTCATTGCACACAGTTTCATTTTTCAAGATTTCAAAACTACGTAATAACACTATGCAGAGAATGCACATGTGTATGGGTGGTCTAAATGATGAAAAGAATATTTGCAAAGAGTGCATGGTTTATGCGCACATGGCGTGTATAAGAGTGAGCCATACATATTGTATTACATCATAAATATAAGCTATTAAGGAAACAAACTGTTGGTACTCTGAAGCGAATTTCCATGTAGTTTGACTTTTGTTCACACAAGTTATCTGTAGGAGTTCTTTTATTACATAAGGCCTTCGCAAAAACATTAATGTTCTCAAACTTTCTTTCAACATCTGGAAGCATAAAAATGAGATCTTTTTGCTTCTAATTTACTGCCTCACAAAACAAAATAAATACTAAATCCCTGAATGCTACACATTCGTTTACATCCTTGTCACACAAGGAAGTAGGCGAAATCAGCACAACACTGATGTAAAAAAGAAAGCATAAAAATACAACTTGAAGAACCACGCAATCAAGCAACAATTAGAGTTTATGAGCACAGTAAGTTATTTGTGATGGGGCACCTGGTATGCTTCAAGGAGAAAACAGACTTATATAGCTAAGAAAATGCTTCAAGGAGAAAACAGACTTATATAACTAAGAAAAGTTCACACAAATATTGCAACAAAGGGTGTCATGTATTAGCTTAATTAACTAAATTGAATTCATATATTCTTCTGCTAACACTCGATATCGCCATATCTTCAATGCAGTGGTAGGAGTGTGCTCTTAGTTTCAGCACATAGTGTATATTACTGAAATATGTATTCAAGTTAGCTCTCTTGAAATATTTATGAGGCAGCTAGGGTGAAATTCTAACCACAGAGAAATTACATGGATTTCTGGCACAAGGATTCAGGGCGCAGCCATGAAAACATCCTTCGTGTATGCTTGACAGGGCTGTGCGTTTTTCTATCTACGTGCCCAGTCGTGTAATTGTTTTGCGCGTAAAAACGCACAAACTACCGAGATGGGTGAATGTGAACTGCTCTCACGACACCAGTATGTTTAAAAGCAGACACTTTTACAGGGCGACAAAGGATGAAAGGATAATCTCGTGCAGTAAACAGCCAAGGAATAACTGCATAAGAGGCTTGCATGACCGAAGGATAGATCATGTAGCGCAACGCGAATCTTTAAAACATGCAATCAACGCACACAGCGACTGTTTCTTATGGTGATATAAAATAAGCCACCTCAAAACATACCTGCCTATCGCGTCTCTGGTTCGTCATCCTCGCTGTGCCAACAAGCCGCCCGGGCCACCGCTTTCTGCATACCATTTGTCGCACAATGAAGTAACCCAGTTACGTAGTTCAGCGACTTTCTTCACATTGGCTGAGCACTCTTCAGTCGCCCGTCAAAAAGCTCACGTTCTCGCATGACATCATTCACTGCTTGTCACAGCAGGGGTCGTGGATTGTCCTCGGAAGTACACTCGACATTAAATCACGCGAACAACGCAAGTAATTGATAAATGGAGGAAGAAATCACTTTTCAGAGCGAACACAAGGCGCGCGTCCGATATGGCTTTTTGGAGCGGCAACGTACGGCGAGTCATAGTCCGCCACTCGATCAAAGCAGCAGAACTTCCCGACACGCGGAAACTATCCCTTAGACGAATTCCAAAGGAGGATAAGTACACAACGCACGCAATATCTATTAACACGGCAATTATGTAACCGCGGACTTGCAGCACATGTTTTTGCGTGAAGCTGGTGGTGACTCACCACCAGCTTCACTCAAAAACTCATGCCGCGAGATTAAAAGGTATCATGTAGTTCTATCGCAACTTCAATTGTGAGCTGATGTACCTCGAGCCGTTGGATTTCACCACTCTAACTGGCCGTCAAACTCCCATGCGCGCTCGCTCTCCGCGGCCGTAGCGCGCGACACAGGCGCACAGGCCGGCCGGCGGCCGCTCTCGTTCGGGAGGCGCGGACGGCAGACTAGCAAATATTTCTAGGGACCATAGGGCGACGCAAAGGGCAGCGGGGCCAGCAGCAGCAGAGTGTGTTGGTGTTGGTGGTTCGTGGAAGAATGAGACGCCTAATTTCTGCAGCCCATTAGGGAGCACGGCGCAGCGTCTTAGGGGGGGGGGGGGGGGAGTGGGAGAAAAGTGGATAGGAGTGTAGGTGTTAGAGGTGTAGTGGCCAGGCGAACATCAGCACAGATGGCAGGCCGGCAGCAAGGGCGGGGGTGGCAGGGGTCCCGGTCTCAGCGGTAGGCCGCGATTCCCGTCTCGTCGAGGAACACCACCAGGCTCCGCAGCGCTGGCAGATGAGGACGAGACGGGAAGATGAAGTGTTCCAGTGTGGAGGCAGGAAGGCCCTGTCTCCTGTAGGCTGTGGTGAGCCTCGAACGTTCCTGTGCCAGGCCAGGACAGGCACAGAGGAGATGTTCGAGGGTCTCGGGATCGCCGCAGCGGTCGCAGGCCGGGGAGGTGCAGCGGCCCTTGGCGTGGCGGCGGGCCGCGGTCCACACGCAGCCGGTCCGTAGTCGCAGCAGGGTGGCTCTTTCCCTCCTGGTTAGGCCCTTCTCTGGTAGAAGCTTCGGTCCCCGTCCGCTGGCCACCCGCTGGTCTGGGTGGACTGTGATGAGAAGCTTCTTAAGACGAGCCTGCGTAAAGTCCCTGGCCGCCACGGCCCGGGTGATGGGGGTGCCAGGCTGATGGGCTGCCTTAGCCAGTGTGTCCGCCTCCTCATTGCCAGCTATGCCCACGTGGGAGGGCAGCCAGTGGAAGGAGACGGACGTCCCTGACGTCGTGAGCGCCCGGAACTTAGAAGCCAGGAGGCTGCCATTGAGCCCGCCCCGGCGATGGTTGGACAGGGTCTGCAGGGCTGCTCTGCTGTCGCACACTACTGCAACCGGCTCAGCAGGGGGGTCTTCAGCCAGGAGGTCCGCTGCCAGGTGGAGTCCCGCCAGCTCCGCAGCCGTGGAGCTCGCTGGGAAGGGAAGCTGGCATTGCCTGCTGCTGGCCCTGGAAGGGATGACACACGCTGCTGCCGCAGTCCCGTCCGCCAGGACGGATCCATCGGTGAAAACCTGCAGCCGCCCCGCCAGCTGTTCCTGGAGCTTGCAGGTGGCAGCCTGCTGCAATGCGGCCGCAGGTGTTCGATGTTTGGCTGCGCCGTCCAAGAAGAGGTGGACCTCTGGCGGCCGGTGGTGTGGCGGTGGTGAGGCTACCGGGACTGGCGGATCCGGGACCATCTCGTGATACAGCTGGCATAGTCCTCCCATCCGTGACTGGGGCTGGTTGCGGAGACGCTCCAGGAGGGCCCTGCCGTCGGCGGCCCGGTGCAGGCGGTCTATGTGCCCCAGCGCGCGTTGAAGCATGCGGAGTGACAGGGGCCACTCACCTGCCTCGGCAAGAGTTGCTGCCACGGGGGAGCACTTGGGCAGCCCCAGGATGGTTCGAAGTGCTTTCCGGTGTAGTCCCTCCAGCAGGTCCCTCCTGGCCGGCGACAGGGTCACCAGTGGGAGGCCGTACAGTAGCACTGAGGACGCCGCAGCCTGGTTGAGCCGCAGAGCCCACTTGGCCGAGCAGCCGCGACCTCGCTGCTGCAGCTTGGTGATGGCCCCCTGGACTCGTTTCACCCTTGTGGCAGCAGCCTTGGCAGCAGGGATCCACGTGAGCCGGTGGTCCACGGTGAGCCCCAGGTACTTCACCGTCAGCCTCCAGGGTAGGTTGCGGTTGCCGACCTTCAGCCGTCTCACGTAGGTTCGTCCCGCAGCCAGTGGATGTATCAGCAGGGCCTCGGTCTTGGTGGCAGAGACCTTGAGCCCGATGCCTCCGAGGTAGGTGATCACCGCATCCAGGGCCGCCTGCAGTGACCTCCGGATGGCAGGGATGGACTGCCGTGGTCCCCGAGCCCAGAGTGCCACGTCGTCGGCGTACACCGAACAGCGGGCTGGGAACCTGGTGTCTGTCGGGAGGGAAGCTGGAAGTCCCGCCAGCGCCAAGTTGAACAGGAAGGGGCTCAGCACAGAGCCCTGTGGTACACCTGCAGTGATGTCCCTGGGTTGGCTGGTCTCCTTTCCGACTCTGACGCGGAAGGTCCTCCCGGACAGGAAGGCAGTCACAAAGCCTCGGAGGCATCCGCTGATGCCAAGTCGGTCGAGGGCCGCCTCGATGACCACATGTGGGAGCCCGTCGAATGCGTTCTCTACATCCAGCAGCAGCAGCATGGCCACGTCCCCGCTGTTCCTTGCGTCCTCGAGGGTGGCAACGACGTCTGAGATGGAGTCTGCTGTGCACCGGTGCCGCCTGAAACCCGTCTGCTGCTCCGGGAAGAAGCCCAGCTGGTCGGCGATCCACTCCAGTCTCTCTAGGGCCACCCTCTCCATCACCTTGCATGGTGCAGAGGTCAGAGAAACTGGCCTGTATGAGGAGAGGGCCGTGGCTTTCTTCCCGGGTTTCAGGATTGGCGCCACCACTGCAGTTCGCCAGGATTCCGGCAGGGTCCCAGCGCTCCAGATGTCGTTGTAAAGCTCCAGGAGGCGTTGTCGACCAGTCCCATCCAGGTTTCGGAGCATTTGGAACGTGATGCCATCTGCACCTGGAGCACTCCGCCTCCTGGATCCCTCGAGGGCAGCCACCAGCTCGTGCATTGCAATGGGCTCGCTGCAAAGCTCATGTACCTGAGCAGCCACCCATCCAGGATGGTGGCAAGAGGCAGGGCATGGTAGGGCAGCAGGTGGAGGTGCAGCAGGCAGTTGGGCGACATCCCTGGCAGCGAACTGGTCAGCGAGCTGTTCGGCCAAGTCTGCAGCCTGGATGGAAAAGTGCACAGCCAGTGACAGCACCTGATTGAAGGCCCGGGGCACCGTCAGCAGGCTCTTCAGCAGGCGCCAGGCTCGTGTCCCATCTCGTGCGTCGTTGATGGAGACGCAGACGCCGATCCAGCCCTGGTTCCTGCGTCTGCGTGCATGGCGTCTGCAGACGGCGTCGACCCTCCGGAACGCTGTCCAGAGCGCCGGTTCGCCTCTTTTCAGAGCCTGCCGCTCTGCTCGCCGCCGCGCCGCTCTCAAGGCCAGGTGTGGGATGTCTGGCACAGGCTGCCCCTGCTGGACCCTGGTGATGACGGTTGCCGCCTTTGCGTTGTCGGCCACCAGTTGTAGGAGGTCCCTGTCACTCGTGTCCTGCCTGAATAGCTGCCGGTAGACTTGCCAGTCCACCACGCTGTACTGCCGGTCCCGGGGGGCCCTGCCTCGGAAGGGGGTGAGCAGGATGGGCAGGTGGTCCGAGCCCCATGTGTCCGGGAATGGTGACCAGGCGTACCGGCACCCTTCCGTGGCCACGCTGAGATCGATGGCAGTGCTGGAGGCCCGGCGCCCACGACGAAGGAAGGTGTCGGACCCGGTGTTGAGGATGGTGAGGCCCAGCTGCTGTAGCATGTCCCGCACCTCCCTGCCTCGCGGGTCCATCCTCCGGCTGCCCCAGTCCGGGTGATGTGCATTGACATCGCCGCAGAGCAGGAACTCCTTCCCCAACCGATGCACAAGTTGTCGGAGGCATCTGGGGTCCCAGGGCTGCTGCGGCCGGATATACACACTGGCCACAGTGGTGTCCCTCTCCTCGAGGCGTATGCGGACAGCACAACACTCGAAGGGACCACCGACCAGATCAGCCACAGGCACCTCTGCTTGGAGAAGCTCCCGCTTCACGTACACGGCGCAGCGAGCAGGTCCCTGCTGGTGGCTGTCGTCCAGGCAGGGGGCAGCACTGCAGGTCGTCAGAGTGCAGCCAGTGCGGCTGCTGTAGCCCATGTAGCCAGGCAGTCGCAGATCCTCTGCCCGGGCGTACACCTCCTGGAATGCGAGGACGTCGTAGTTGCTGCACAGGAGGTGCTCCGCCAGGTCAGCACTCCGCCGCCCTAGCCAGTTGGCATTCCACTGGAGAATGCTCGGGCGGCAACATCGACTCGACCCAAGGGAAGAATCAGCCATGGTGGGGCGTTTGTTGTTGCAAGGCCCCTGCCTGCAGGCAGATGGCACGGGCGGGGTGACCTTCTGGGAGGGCATTTCCCAAGGCCTGCAAGGTTAGCAGCAGGGTTGATACAATCTGGGTCACGGGATCTACAGCAGGTAGGGCCACGGCCACAGCAGGGAGTGCTGTGTGGGGAGCAGCTATGGCTGTGGGAGCGGCAGTGGCAGGCGGGGGCGCTGAGGTACCCTCGGCAGCAGGCGGCATCCCTGGGGCAACAGTCGTGACTGTTGGGGCGGCAGAGGTAGCAGGCAGAGTTGCTGGGGCAGTGGCACGGAGGGGCTGCAGTCCTTGTGGCGGCTGACGATGGCGATTGCCTGATGCGGCAGGAGAGCTGGTAGGTGGGGGGGCGGGTGGAGTGCGCCCCTTCAAAACGCTCGCAAAAGTGCGGGCCTCCTTGTCCTCCTCCCGCACCGCTGCTGCCACAGCACGCCTGGATAGTAAGGTGGTGGAGGATGCCATGATGGTGGCAACTCGCCGTTGCTCTTGCCACCGTGGGCAGTCTGGTGTGTTGGCAGGGTGTGGGCCACCACAGTTCATACACCGTGGCCGTGCCTGCGGGCAGTCCTGCAACTCGGGGTGGGCCCGGCCACAGCGAATACAGGCTCCGGGCCAGCTGCAGCTTTCCTTCACATGGCCGAACCGGCCGCACTGTAGGCATTGCGTGGGACGGGGCCTGGCTGGCCGCACCGGGAAGCGCACCAGGAAGAGGGTGACGTGCTCAGGGGGCACAGGGCTGGCAAAGCGTATCGTGATGGTACGGCCCTCTCTGGTGGCAGCAAGTATTGGTACAGAGGACTTGAGTCCGGGCAGCAGGCTCTCATCTGTAGGCTCACCGTCAACGCCGTGCAGGAAGCCGGTGCTTGTGTGTCGGTCGGCAGGCTTCCGCGCGCTCACTGGGATCCCGTGCAGCTCCTTGATGGTCAGGAGCTGTTCCAGGCACTCTTGCGTTGCAGCGTCCGCCGCCACGATGTTGCGCCTGTGATTGACACGAATCGCGGCAACGCCAGGCCGCGGGAAGAGTGCCCGGGCGAGAGTGAGGCGCGGGATCCCGCTGAAGGTGCCTCCAGCTGCGGCGGGCCGGTACAGCACCGTTCCCACCACCGCGGGGTTCACCGGCAGAACAGCAGCGGTCAGCCTTCTGTCAAGAAGCGAGAGGGGAAAATTATCAGTCCCCTCCCCCATTTTGCACCTTCTCCGGATGTTACCATGACAATTAGCACGCCTTCAAGCTAAAGATGGCGGCGACGTTGCTTTAGCTGAAGCCAAAATAGCTAGAATAAGAGCTAAATTTTGAAGGGGGTAGCTAAAACAGCTACTCGTAGCTAGATTACATTTTCGGTAGCTAGATGAGCCCAAAAGTAGCTAGCTCTAGCTACAAAATAGCTAAATTGGCAACATTGGTGGTGAGCCCGAAGTAGAACGAGGCCTGTTGCAACTGCCGATTTACAGGCTTAACAAAAATAAGTGTGCAGGTGGCAGCACTAACGTGTCGCTATACAAATATTTTGCAATAACAATCAAGTGTGTTCATAACTTTTCAAGCCAAATGAAGCTTTTTTAATTATAAGTTTGTAATATATGTAGTTATGCAGTTGTGTGTATCTAGTTTTGCATAACAAAAAAGGTTTCACAACTCATGTCAAAATGCGATGGTCATCTCAGAGTCTCTGCAGCACAAGGCCAATAAGTACAGATCTCGAGGGCAATGCTTTTGCAGCTGCGGCTTTGTTCGTGTGCAGAAAAGTATGAGTGGCGTGGATTCCTGCTCTACACAGAAGAAAGGTATCTGACCGGGTGTCCCTTCCTTTACGTCTTTACGCAGTGGCGTAGCCAGGGGCTGGTGCACCGAGTCCGTTCCCCTTTCTGCCCTCCCCCCTCCCCGCGCCTGTCGGGCGAATTTTTTTTTCGGCGTGGCATACATAGATCAAAATGACTGTTTGCCTGCTCCCCACCCTCCCCGAGATCAACGAGGGATTCCTTTCCTTACCCTCCCTTGGTTTTTGTTTTTTTACCTACGCCGCTGTCTCTGCGTGACAGCAAAACAGAGGCGGGGTGAGAGGCATGAATGCTCATTAAAACTTCTCCCTCCCTCTCAATCACGCCTTCGCTCTCCACCACCTGTTGATGGTGGGGGGGGGGGGCACACATTTGGCAGCTGCCGCTCCCAGCCGTATTTTTCTGCCGCTCCCAGCCGTATTTTTGTTGTAAAAGTGTGACTGACATTTAAATACGCTTTCAAATGCTCACTATGATACGATGAGTTTATCTCCTGGGTTGCCCTCGGTGTCCACTGAGCCCCACCTCGGTGGTATAGTGGCTAAGGTACTCGGCTGCTAACCCGCAGGTCGCGGGATCAAATCCCGGCTGTGGCGGGTGCATTTCCGATGGAGGTGGAAATGTTGAAGGCCCGTGTGCTCAGATTTGGTTAAAGAACCCCAGCTGGTCGAAATTTCCGGAGCCCTCCACTACGGCGTCTCTCATAATCATATGGTGGTTTTGGGAGGTTAAACCCCACATATCAATATATCAGGGTCATATCACGGCACACACTTGAATACAATACCATAACATCATTCGACACTAGACTTTCTGCACAAATCAAATGTTCTTGTGTATAAAGAAAAAAATATTAATACAGTAAATTGAAAAGAAATAAAATGAAAGCATAAGATTGCATCAGTTAAATGGAATTAAATAGTCACTGAGTGAGGGTGGCTCAAGGCCGAAGTACATAGTGTTATGAATTTTCTCTGTCGCGATGGTAGCGGTGGCGAAGAGCGCTGAGCCGTCGAGCGGACTTCGCTGAAGCCTTAGCCCGAAGGCGGAACAGGGAGGCAATTCGTTTTGAAAACAGCAACGAAAAGGAGCGTTTACTGTAGCAGGTTGTCGTTTCTACAGAGCCGGCCAGCACGACGTCGGCTGGGGCAAAAAATCTCCTAACATGGGGCCGGCTCGGCCTTAAATAGCGTCTTTGGTCCATTCTCTCAGACCAGTTCTCGGGCTCGGAGGGGGAGACGTAGCCATACCCGGAACTGCAAAGTGGTTCGGCGGAGGAAGCGACGTTATCCCCGGAACTGCACGGTTCTTCTGCACGGAAGGCGGCGCTGGGAGGGGGGAGACAGTTAGTCGAAACAGGGCTCGATCTTGTGAGACGTGCTCCCGAACGAGGAACATGTCTGTGGCACAACAGCACCCCCGCCGCCAGACAATGCATCCGGAGTTTTGAGCCGTCAGCGCGGCTCGGAAGGAGGGATGCTGGTTGACCGTCGGTAGCCGTTCCGCTCTCTCCGCCCGTTGAGACTTCCATAGCCCTGCAGAGGTTCACTGGAACGACGGACTCGAACACAAAGCCGAACCACTCTGGCCAAAGCAAGCAGCCTCCAAATGCTGATCAAGTCGCCAGACCAGCAGAAACCAAATGTTTCCTCGAGATTACGCTGGGCTAACAAATAGCATCACGAGCAACGAATCTCGGGAGGAATACATAATGCGGACACTCCTTTAGCTAAGTGTCAGTGCATGACACCGCTAAACCAAACAGAATTTTTTTTTTCAAGCGATTCTCAATCATGATTTAGGCAGATTCTGGATGATCGAAGCTTCTGAGGATTGCTCAATTTAGCACCGAAACTACAATTTAGTACAAGTGTCAGTGCATGACACCGCTAAACCAAACAGAATTTTTTTTTTTCACGCGATTCTCAATCGTGATTTAGGCAGATTCTGGATGATCGAAGCTTCTGAGGATTGCTCAATTTAGCACCGAAACTACAATTTAGTACGCCGAGCAATCCTGAATCACGCACATTGGCGTCGCCTGCAAGCGTCATATTGTCAACTTAACAAAGTTCGTCCTCCTACAAGCTCCCTTTTCAATGCGCGCAGCCAGTATGATCAAAACAAGATAAAACACGCTTGAAAAGTAAGACAATAAGAGTAAAAATCATGAAATAAGAATGAAATAAGAACGAAAGAATGAAACTTGCATGCGTTACACAAAACAAAGTGAAAGTTAACCTACACTGACACGCTTACCAACACGTAGTGCCAAACAAAGAACGCATTTTAAACAGGCCTCTTACTCAGTCTTCTCTGTTAAATTAAAACACACTGACTGTTACCTTTTTAAATTTTATGAAAACAAAATAATGAAACAAACATACCAATGCGTGCTTCTCCAATGAGAAGGAAAGTAAAACACAAAAATTCAAACACATTTATTACTGAATGGCTTACGACAAACTAGAAAAACAATTTTCAAAGCTGATTACATTGTCCATTCATAGTAATGGCAAGACGGGGCCCCTCTCATACGAACTCTGGGGAGTCGTGCACTCCATAGCCTTCGAGGGATCCGGTCTTGACAAAGGCACAACGAACAAAGCTGTTTGCCGAACTCGGTAGCAGCAACTTTTGACTTGTATCCGCTTAACTTGAACAAGGGGGCGTCTGCACTGCATCGTTTACGCCACCCCTTCGACCAGCGACCCTTTCGCCACGGTGGGGAACAACCGCTCGTGTTACCGCTCAAGCGCTCCCAACGTTTCCCCACTTGCTTGCATCTACGCGGCATCAGCATTGATGAGGCCAGGCGAAGATCTTGTTGTCTGAATTTTCCCGAAAGTTGGTTTTTCTCAGCGCGTTTCCCGCCTAATCTTGAACTCAGTGACAGTCTGAGCTTCAAACGTTTCTTAGAGGGCCCTTTCGTGATCCAACGCCTAGCCCTCAAACTGGCGTCTCGACTGATGACGTCATGGACCTTAATAGCGGCTTTAGCGCACTTGGCGCCTGTCATCTTTTTGGTGTTATGCTTTCGCCGATGCCTCCTTTCGACGGAAAGGCTAGGAATGCGGGCCGCTTCGACACACCTAATTTCAAGTGCGCTGCCTTTGACAGGCACTGCCAAGACTCTAGACTGGTTAGCTAGCATTTCTTCGGGCCCGTTGCTAGCTGTCTCTGCTTGGGACAGAATGGGATTCCCGATGCCATCAAAGCCAACCAACACGCCTAGAGAGCTTTTGATCTGTGAGGGTCTATCGCTGTCGTGGATAGCCCTAATTCTCTGGCCTTCGAAATTGGCCTCATGCTGTCTTTGACGCGATTCATCCCGATCGCGTGCGCTGCGAAGCGGCTCCATCTCCAGTGCTTCCCGATGTACCTCGGCGTCCTTAGCTATGCGATGGGCCTCGGCCCCTAACTCTTTGTGAGGCTCCTCAGTACCCGGATCTCTGACGCACTTCGGTGTCTTGCACCTTGTGACGGGCCTCAACGTCAGATGCCTCGCGACTTTCCTCATCCTGAAGCGCTGCGCGACGGGCCTCCATCGCTCTACTGCACGCGTCGTCCTCCAGCGCTTTACGACGCGCCTCGTCCTCTCGCTCTTTTCGGCGGGCGTCTACCTTTAGCGCCTTACCACCTGCTTCAGCGCTGTTACTATAGCTCCGACTTCCAGCAGGACTTGAAATGAAAAAATATTTAATCAAAGCATATCTAGCCTGACCAAAATCTCCTGCTTCCTCGGAGGGCAAACAATTCAATACATGCGCTATCTTGCGCGGCAACAACGTGGCGAGCTTCTCCACCCAAAGGTCACGGCTAACACCAACATCACAGCAGACAACTTCAAAATCCTCAAGAAAATGCGCGATGTTCTCGCCTGTCTGAAAGTTGTGGAGCTGGTGTTTAGCTCGATCCCATTTAAGTGCTTGAATTTTAAGATCGAGCTTTCTCATTTTGAGAGCGTGCTCTGTCCTTTTTCTGCTCTCCTCGGCTTGCCACTGTTCGTGACTTCTAGCTGCTCGCTCTTCGGCCTTCTGCTGTTCGTGCCTTTGAGCTTCGAGCTCTTCGCGCTTTTTCTCGGCCTTCTGCTTTTCCTCACAGATGAGCTCCCAAAACTTGTCAGCTTCCTCGGCCGTCACATTCTCTGTCCGCATCACCTCGAGAATCGCTTCCCTTGTTTTAGCGGA
Organism: Rhipicephalus microplus; assembly: GCF_043290135.1. Lineage (NCBI taxonomy): Eukaryota > Metazoa > Arthropoda > Arachnida > Ixodida > Ixodidae > Rhipicephalus > Rhipicephalus microplus. The sequence continues at coordinate 135,491,219 of NC_134701.1, read as the reverse complement.
CCCAGTGGAAATCCCCATGGCTCGACAAATTTCGAGGAGGTCCTGCACCAGGTACTGCTCCATTGCGATCTCGTCCCTCGTGATGCTCTACTACTGATATTCACCGTACTCTAAAGCTAATCCCGTGGTTTAGAGCACGTGAATAATAAATTACAACCAACAAAACACAAAACGCTCTCCTAACATCTGCCTGTGCTAGAGAGGTCTGGCGAAATGAACAGTAAACGTTGGGCACTCACCCAACCAAAGTAGCCGACGATGGTCCAACTCGTGGCTGCCGTCGAACAGTATCAGGCCTTCAGGGATCCGGACCAACTTGTCAATGTTGAGATCCGGGGTTGCTTGTCCCAGCTTGCCGAACGATGAGAACAGGGGTCTGATCCGGCGTGCCAAACGTAGGATATCGTATCCCGAACCTGCCAACCACTGTTATGAATTTGCTCTGTCGCGATGGTAGCGATGGCGAAGAGCGGTGAGCCGTCGAGCGGACTTCGCTGAAGCCTTTGCCCGAAGGCGGAACAGGGAGGCAATTCGTTTTGAAAACAGCAACGAAAAGGAGCGTTTACTGTAGCAGGTTGTCGTTTCTACAGAGCCGGCCAGCACGACAACGTCGGCTGGGGCAAAAAATCTCCTAACATGGGGCCGGCTCGGCCTTAAATAGCGTCTTTGGTCCATTCTCTCAGACCAGTTCTCGGGCTCGGAGGGGGAGACGTAGCCATACCCGGAACTGCAAAGTGGTTCGGCGAAGCGACGTTATCCCCGGAACTGCACGGTTCTTCTGCAGGGAAGGCGGCGCTGGGAGGGGGCAGACAGTTCGTCGAAACGGGGCTCGATCTTGTGAGACGTGCTCCCGAACAAGGAACATGTCTGTGGCACAACAATAGACACCTGGCTGTCGTACAGGCAGGTGCGGCAGTTGGTGAGAAGTGTTGCGACCTTATACATCCTTCCCACTCTCTGACCCGTCACTCTCAAGTTCTTGTGAAAGTCCACAAATGCGAAGTCTGCAGCCACTTTACCAAAGCCCCACTCAACAGCCTGCTGTACAGTGCTCATGCACTTGTTGAAGTGCGCCTGGTAGGGCTGCAAGCGGGCGCCTCCATAAGGCTTCAGGAGCAGAGGCTTTAATGGGTAGGTCGGGTCTCCATAAATCACATATTTGTTACCCCTGGCTACTTTGACAATATTTTCGTAGAGCCTGGTGTCTTTGAGTATGCCTGCAACAAAACGAAAGGTGTCACAAGTTTTCTTATGCCAGAACTTGGCTGATGCATGAGTGTCAGTGCACAGCATTAACACAAGGTTCAGTGTCGACAGTAATTTTTGTGTCCATTTGTTGCAACATGGTTGTAAAGAATGGCAGAGAATGCCATGCTGGCTCTACACCGTGTCTTCTCCCCAGACATGCTGCATACCTGCATTTGACACCATATGCCATTTAAGCTAATCTAACAACTTTCTAGCAAAATAACTAATATTTCAGCTAAAACGTGAAAAGTTGGGAAGTTCATTACACATGGCTGCAAGTGACAGTTTCCTTGAAGCCAGCTCCAAGAAAGGAGGTAATTTTTCACATTGTAGGATCTTGAAGCAATTTGGGCAAGTTAAATTTACCAGATCATTTAAGGAACAGTATACAGTGCAATTGATTAGATTATTGTGTGACAGATGTGAAAATACTACGTGTGACTTTTTTGCATGGCATGTAACAAAGAAATGTTTAGCTTGCACTGTAATCATCAGAATATTTAACTGCACTACCATAAACCCTATAAGAAAATAATAATAAAGAACTTTTTGAATGATAAACAATGGCTTCCCAGTAATGAGCACAAGTGGAGTGAAAAATGCTGATGTAAACATAGGCCTGTAATGTTGAGTTAATGTTGAAATCAGAACATTCACCTCCCGACTGTATTCCACAGTGGAGCAGTCTGGTTTCACGCTATTGCAAGATTTGGTGTACTGTGAAACGAAAACTTTGGTAGCTGGAATGGCATCTTGGCTTACATTGTTGGTAGTCACTATATTTACAGATGAATTGGTTGAAAAAGATCTTGGTAGTCACTATATATACAGATGAATTGGTTGAAAAAGATTATGCAAGATCAAGTAGCTTTCTTTCTCAGCAATCTGTACTTCATGCAACTGTCTGCATGAACACCCTTTGAAATGTCACTGACCATGTGGCATCACATTTAATTGCATGAATGCAATTATTTTAAGCTGACTGTGAAGCAGTGGTCACACACACAAAAAAAATCCATGAGTTGTACTCAGCCACACGGTCAAACATTAAGATGGCTTTTAGAGGAGGAGACTTATTCATCGATATTGTTGAAAAATATTTCTCGGAACTAGCTCAAGTGAGTGGTATATTATTAGTAATTTATTCTCAATGCATGGGGAGTGGTGGCAATCGCAGCTACCTACCTACTGCGGTTGCTTCCTTCAGCGACTCTCCTAAAACTGAAACAGTGTTCTATGTGCTTGTGCCACAGAGGCTTCCTCATGCACTAACAGTGATCTTAGCCATATCTATTCACAGGATAGCTGCCTGCCGTCTGCAAGTCAAAAATATGATCTCGGTATGCTGACATTATACTGCCCTAGAAAAATAACAATAACACTACACCAAAAGCTCACTGTTCAGCTAGGTTCTTAGCACATGAGTTATGATCTAGGTATGTTTGGGATATGACAATTTGCCATTTGACAGCTACAAGCAGTTTCTGCAAAGGCAAAACCTTACTCGCAGCACCTACCAGCATCATGACGCCGTCCCCTGAATGGGCCATCTAGCTGGCAAATAATTCCATTGGCGCACATAACAGCCTGATATTTCTGGCAATGGAAGCGCTTGTGCCCAGAGTAGTGCTCCTGCTGGAGCTTAGACGGCCGACAAATTCGTTGTGCCGTGCCATCTATGAAGCCCCAGAAGTTCTTCAGTGGAGCACCTTTCTGGTGCACGGCCTAAAAAGAATAACAAAAGAACAGATGAAGCAGCTGCCAATAGCATTTATGCACAAGTACAGTTTTCAGATATAATCTTAGTAAAAAACATTGTCCTTGCTCTTTTATTTGACATGGACAGTCGAGACACACGAACAAACAACAAGCGTGACCAAACGAAATATTCGCACTTGCCTTCTAGCTGTTCTTGTACTGGTTTTACGCTACTGTCTCCACCACCCGCAGTGGAGGGCACTTTGCTTTTTACTCGTACCATAACAGAAAGCAGAGTTTCACTCTGTCTTTCAAAACTCTAAGCGGCATCAAAAGTTGAATCATTTCATGCCAGGCAGTGAATAAGCTAACTCAAAATAACAAATGACTTTCTTAGCAGTCGAGGAGTGCACATCACAGTGGCAGTTACAGTAACGGGGGATTGATACATAAACATGGACATTTCCCTTTTTGGACCAGGCTATATTCCAAAAAGGTAAACAGTGCCAAATATAACAATGATGTCTTTTTATTTTAGCAGTCCCCATATGTGAGAAAGCAGTAGCAATTATTGTTTATGATGCTTGCTGCTTTTGTGAAGCACACTTATGAGTTTACTAGACGCATTCATATTCATAGCTTACTCAATGATAAAAGCAGACACAGCATGAGCTTGGTGCTCAAGAACAAGCTGTGCCCAGTGCGTCAGTGTTGAATCCATTACTGACAAATATTTTCACTTAACATTCCACAAAGACGCACTGCAATATGCAATATAATTGAAGGGTGAATTATGCGTGCCTCTTCTAACTTACAGTTAGACTTGTGCTCCTTGAATTAAAAGGACACTAAATGCAAATGTTTCATGTCACATTAGAAGGCCAACAATTAGGAGTACTTAAAGCATAAACATTATGCACAGTAGCAATTTAGTAACAATTATAAAGGTAAACGTAGAATGAGAAGCCAGCCAGAGTATTGGAGCTCGCTTAGACTCACTCGAAAGATATATTTTGCTCTGGGCATTTGCTCCTATTCAGACTCGCCAAAAATGTCCCCCTCGAACTCAAAATGAGTAAGTTTTTTCTCCACTGCATTCACTTGAAATCAAACTCGCCAACTTATTGCTGAGACCATGCACAGCTTGACCACAGTCTCGATGAGCCTCAGTGTGTTGCCACATGAGTGCTGCTAGCATATTTCCTTTCTCAGTGTCACAGCTGTTTGATGCCAATATCTCACATAATGGGTGCTCTACTTTCAATCTTGTTCTTGAAACAAGTGTTACCGGTGCGGTAATATTTGTATTACATACATGGCTCACACGGAATACCGTTATGGATGGATCCGAACAACTTTATCAAGGATTTCCGGTGAAAGAATTCGCACAAGAGGTCATTGCACTGCATTCTTGTGGTCTCATTGACCTGTTGTTTGTTGTTTTTTCGTGTGTAATTGTCTTCTTGCACAGTAGAAACAGGGTTGCAAAAGAATAAACAGGCTGCAAAAACAACACAAGCTGTCACATTTACATGTAATGTGATCGCTGGAATGTGCCCATGTTTGTCTGAGCTCAAAATTGTAGTACAGATGTGTTCTCTCAGCGTGTGCGAATATATCTTTTAAACTCGCTGCGACGCGAACTGAACATTTTAAACTTCGAGGAACGAACAGACGCATTTTAATGCATTTAACCAGCCTGAACCAAGGTTTTTACTGCAGCGTCCTGCTGTTATGCCGTAAAATCGCCAATTTAGTAGACTCGCAATGCATTGAAATCGAAATCAATAATTGAAATAAACGTGGCGTATTTTGTCGTTTCAACTTTCACGCCAGCTACTATGGATATTCTGCCAGTTTTTGGACATGTTACGACTTTGCTTCGTACAAAAAAAAAAGTGATATTCGCACAAAATCGATCGACTTTCATGCTTACCTGTGAAAAGTTGCAGGTTCTGGAGGTTCAACCAGCCATGAACCGTGAGATCTGCAAGCAGGTGTCCAAAATAATATTCGATGTGAGACATTACTTTGGACACCACACTTGAGATCACGGAGCTGTGGCGGTTGAATATCGTCTCCAGGTCACAAAGTCGATTTGGATAAGCGAGGCGCCGCAGTGTCATACACAAAGCCTCGCGATCTGACACTCGGACGCGCTGCGCACTCATCACTTCGCCGGGAATGAGCAGGCCAACGATCAGGTCGTCCAAATCACCTTTGTGGAACCTGAAGTTACGATAAAAGGTGGTTTCATCGATGGCGTCGATATCCAACACGCCGTTCTCGTGAAGGTTCCTCCGCGGCTGCGGATGTAGCAGATCCATAATCAGTAGATCGTCGATGTACTTCCACGGTAGATTTTGAGCCAGGAAAGGATCTTGGAGCACACTCTTTGCCATATCGACGACCACTTCTTTGCGAAAGCGGCTAGCCGCTGACCGTTCATCCAGAGAGGCTTAAAGAATTATGCGGTGGCTCCTTATAATAAGCCTTCTGCACGCAGCCAACTTTAATGGGTTAGGTGATTATATAGCACCAAAACACTTGATAACTTTACATGTTAAAAGTTATTATATTTGCGCCGCAGCGCTGGTTAAGTTTTAGTTAAAAGAAAACGAATATGTGTGCATCCATGATCATCATCATTGGCGAACGTAAAGGTTCCCGTATGTGTAGCAAAACGCTGCTAAAACTCGGGCGCCGGTAACACGGTAAACGTAAACCGGTAACACGGTAAGGTAAAGTATACGTGCAAGCTAAAACTCCCTAATGGGTGCGTGAAGGCTTGCACCGCTGCCTCCCACGGCGGCGGCGACCGCCTACGCCCCGTGACGTCACCACACTGTGACGTCAGCAGCCCTCCGGCCTGTAGTCTAGAGGGTGTTGATCCGGTCCAGCACCGATGCGCTTTCCTTGCTTCTTCTAGGTATCGCCGCACAAGTTGTTCTTCCTCGCCGAGTTGTTCGGCAGAAGCCGCGAACGGCTCATCAGCCATAGCTAGCGCTCGCTTGCGACCGAATGAACACAAGCCCGCAAGCGCTGCTCTTCAGGACACAAAACAAAACAAAAAGGGAAGCAAAAATATAACGTAACTGGCAGCAAAAAAAAAAAAAAAAACAAACACGCGCGCGGGAGCAGTAAAAATAAACAAAAATATACAACTCGCAGAAAAAAAGTTCGTGACGTCACACGTATTGGCCACGCCTTCGCCCTCATGTGCACGCCGAAAAACGTCTCTCCTCCTGCATGGACCCCAGAAGGGCCTGCAGTATTGCGAAATAAATAAATAAATAAATAAATAAATAAATAAACACTTGCGTCGCTTCACTCGTACGGGCTCGTAAGCATCCGCGAGGTAATTCCCCCGCATATACTTTTTCCCATTTCGATAACGGCCCAACACGTGACCTCTGACCTACGACAGGGGTGATCAGCGTTTGTTCCTCGGCGCTGCCTGCGCGCACGCTGTGGCGTGTTGGCCCATTACTCGTTTATTCCTTCTCCGGGTCTTCGAACGTATTGCGCAATTCTTTCTCTCCGACTTCTTCCTCCGTGGCGTTCGACGTCGGGCGGTGTCTTCTCTCTCCTGTCGGGTGGACGAGGCCATTCAACCCTGTGGCGCCGTTGACGACGGCGTCTGTTCGGGCCGTCGTCCTCGTGTACGCGAACCAGAGGGCGCGTTCCATCGATACGCGAAGGGGGGGGGGGGAGGGGTCGCTCTGCGGTCGGTCTCCGGCCTTCTCTCTTACTTCCTTTCCGCTCGTTCTGCGAGGAGAGAAAGACAACAGCGTGGTCGTAGTTTGCGCTGCTGATTACGCAACCTGCCTTCTTACCAGGGGGCCGAAGATGCGTGCGCACGCGATTTGTTGCTCATTTTGTCAATTAGCCGGTGGTGCTCAAACAAACACAGTAAAAAGGTGCGGCCATGCAACTTATTGGCAAGCGATGAAAAGTTAACACGTTGATTTCTGGGAGCGCTCATTGGGGGGTTTACAAGTCTAGCACAACTTGAATGTACACAATGAACTGAATAACGAATACAAAAATAGAAAATGGTGGCGTACCCGTCGGATTGCATGGCTGGTCTCCGGTGGGGATATGCGTTGTGTACCCCATGTCCGCTCTCCCCAAAAAGGGCCTCTGAAGTGGTTATTGTCGCGTAGAGACAGTCGTTTGACGTCTATGGTGGTGAAACTCTTTATATAGGTAAACAGGGACAAAGATTCTGGGCAGCCTCTCGTTTTACTCCTCTCATTGCAACAGCCCCGGGTGCATCTTCGCGCTCATGTTCTCTCCCCAAAAGGGAAGCGCCTCTCCCCCGAGTCGCCACCCCTCGGTGCCATAAATCTGCTTGTGCAACACATTCGTCGGCTGCAAACCACTGTTTTGGTGTTGCTGTCGCCTCTCTCTTTAGAGAAACGATGGCGACTCCGCAGGGAGGCGAGGAAACGCAAAGTTACAACACTCGGTAGGCTCCGATGAGCGCGTGGCAATGGTCGGCGTACGCCACGCAAAGCACGTCGCTGCTTTAATGGAGTTTCACCGCATACACGCGTGGAGAGAATGAACCAATCCGTTCACGAGTTTACGTCGTCGCGTAAATCCTCATCTGCAACAAAACTATAGAGCAGCTCTTGTAAACAGTATATTTTAGAAAAAAATGGCGTCGACGCGCAAAAGCAAGAGCTCAGATGTTGGTCCCGGAGACTCCCTGCGTGGCCCGGCCGTTTTGGGGCGCATAGGGACCGACCGGATGCAGCTTCCCTACCCTCGTTGACTCGCTTCGTGAGTCCCTCTCCGAGAGCAGTCGTAAAATAATGTATCTGACAGCACTTGACAAAGAAGTCTCTTCCAGTAGTTCCCATCATGACAATATATTCAGGAACATAATTTTCGAAGGTGCTGCAAGCCCTCTTATGAAACTGTGTGCATGATCCACGGACAGCCGTTAGGCTTGTCCTGTACAGTTTACCCCGCGTTCTTTTCAGGCGATAGCTTCTTCTGCTAGGGAAAAAAAGAAAGTATTTTGTGGGTTAGGTGATAACAAAACTTTTCAAAACCAAGTACCGTGGCCGACGAAGAAAAATGAAGACGCAGCTAGGAATTACTCAATTCTCCACAAATTTCTTCAAGTGGCAATGAGTGAACAGTGTTGGGGCTCCGGGTCCTGCCGGTCTCGTTTTCGGTAGCTGGCCCCGTCGCAGGATCCATCGTCCGACAATTCAGCGAGAAGAAGCGCCTGAACGAACGACAGATTTATTTTCTTGTTGAGAAGTGATCAACTGATCCAAAGAGAGAAGAGAGACATACAAAACGTCTTCGGCATTTTATAGCGCCGCGTTGCCAACACTGGGCGCATTGTCCGCATCGTCAGCCAATACGGTGGCCCCGGCACCTCGGCCACGAGGGAGGGGAAATACACCTCACAACACATGGAGGGGCACAACCTAACACGATGCCTAAATATGGTCACGACGCCCTAAAGATGCCCAAACATGGTCATGAACGCACAGAAGATTCCGGTCTTCTCCCGGCGAGGGGGAAGAGCCTGAATGGGGAGGTGGGGGTCGACGACACAGTCCGTCAGGAACCAAATGAGAGGTTCTTTAACGGGGAAAGTGAAGAGAAAAGCGCGGAGCTGTTTACTAAAGACTCTTTACTAAAGACTCTTTACTAAAGACTCTTTACTAAAGACTCTTTACTAGACTCTTTACTAGACTCTTTACTAGACTCTTTACTAGACTCTTTACTAGACTCTTTACTAGAGACTTTACTAGAGACTTTACTAGAGACTTTACTAGAGACTTTACTAGACTAAAACTCTTTACTAAAGTTTTAGCAGAGCGGGCCAGCGAACCGGAGCGGACGAGCGCAGCACCAGCGGAACGACGCGCGAAAAAGAGTTTTAGCTGAGCGATCGGCTGCTGCCCCCAGCGAAGCGTTGTACTGCGCCATCTGTCCATTCGAATTTGAACTACCCTGATAGGAAAAAAAAAGTAAAGGTTTATTTTTAGATGCTTAAACCACAATACAAACACGAATTTTATGTTTCAGTACATATTATTTTATTTTAACGGTGATTTGTATCTTTTAGCGAAGTCGTTAAACTGAGGAAAGTACGTCACCAACGCCAACTGAAGTCGAAGCTCCAAGCCAGCTGTTTGTTGCCGCGCTTTTTAACAGACAGTGTGTGGCTTGCCGCTGCAAATTGCCGCTGATAACTGCTTTGAACAATGCCCCAGAGCATACTGCAGGACCCCCTGCTCCTGACTCGGTTGAAATGGTCCGAAATAGTCGACGTCTTGTGCTTAGAAGTTCTGGGCGAGACACGGTGTGACCCACTCTCCATGCGAGGTCTTTTGGACATTGATGCGATCGACAGTGGCGTGTTCAGGACGTACTTTCGGTTTGAAAAGGACGATGTACCCAGGCTACGGAGAGCCTTGTGCATACCTGACAAGGTAACAACTCCGCAGAGGGTGTCAGTTCCGGCGACGAGGCCCTTTGCAACACGCTAAGAAGACTAGCCTACCCAAACCGGCTGCGCGATCTGGAACACCTTTTCACCCGACACAGCTCGACCATATCGTCATTGACGAACGAAGTGCTCAGGCACATCGAGGACAACTTCTTCCACCTTCTGGACGACGTTAATAACCTCACGTGGCTGAACCTGGACACCCTGTAAGAGTTCTTACAGGCAAGCGAGAATAATTAGAGTTGTACATTTGCAATTACAACTTTCTGACATGTTCGTTATTTTTTCAGGCCGTTCACGCGAAAGGTGCCCCGCTGACAAATTGCGGGGCCTTCATCGATGGCACGGCGCGGCCAATATGCCGACCAACAAGGAACCAGAAAGTGTACTTCAGCGGCCACAAGAGAGTCCACGCCCTGAAGTACCAAGCTATAATGTGCCCAAATGGCATAATCTGCCAGTTGGACGGATCATACCACGGCAGCAAACACGATTCAGGCGAGTAAATGACAAGCACAGCTGGTCGATCAAACCGCTGCTGAACGTCACTCGCCTCCTCCTTCCCTGCTAGGAACGGGCGCAGCTCCAGCTAATCGTAATTTATTCTTTCAGGTAACTTTGGAAACAGCGCCGCGTATACGAAGCTACAAAACCTCGTTCAAGGTCACGACTACTGCATCTACAGAAGCAAAACCTACCCGTTGCGGCCCCTTCTGCTCAAGCCCTATGGCGGAGCTCTCCTGACTCCTGAACAATTAGCTTTCAACAAAGCCATGAGTAGTGTGAGGCAGGCTGTGGAGTGGGGTTTTGGAAAAATTGTCGGACTGTTTGCCTTTGTGGACTTCAAAAAAAACCAGAAACTCTACCTTCAGAACCTTCCACGCATATACAAAGCGAGCGCACTCCTGGCAAACTGTCACACTTGCTTGTATGGTGCCCAGGTATCGCAGTACTTCGGCCTTGAACCACCACAGCTTGAAGTTTACCTTGCCCACAAATAGTGTTGTACAACCAACCACAGTTATCGAAACAAAGTTCGTTGGCGAGCCATGCTTTAGAATGATCTTGTGGCTGTCATTTGCTGTACTAAACGTACGCTACTTGTTATGACACTCTAGTGAGTGAAATCTGCCGAGTGAAAAGTGCAAAAAACTGACATTCCTGTGTTTCTTCCTATGGAGAAATTGATTTCGTATTGTTACAAGCATTTCCGCTATACTGTGTTAAATGCCACAACATTAATGGCAGTGTCATCTAATTTCCCATGCATGTAAGTCCCCTCTGTACAGTGCGAAATGTGTGTACAGTGTCGACGTATCCCTACACTTGGGCCTTGAACCACCAGTTCTCGAGGTTCGCTTTGCCCCACGGTAATGTTCCATGACAAGCAGCTTCGAAAACAGACTTTATTGAAGAATTGCATGCCGTATGGTGCTGTCAGGTTTACACTTGACGCTGGATCCTTTCACACTTAAAAAAAAAAAAAACATGACAGATGCAATGAAGCCGACAATTTATCAAAGAATTAAGATGCTATTACCTGAGGACTTCTAGGTACAACACGACAGTATCTCATTTTCAATGAAATTACCCGTATTGTTCCGGCAAGACATACACTTCCATACATTTGAAAAGCAGTTTTCAAAATTGTTAACCAGCCGAACGTGTTTTCGCTGGAACTACCCGTTTTGGACCCCTCGTCGCAGGAAAAATGCTGGTGCGCAGTGATGTCTTGCCGTTACCTCCTAATAAATAAATAATCTACAACCTTAGGCGTCCTTGAGTCTGAACCATTGTATTTTAAATGAAGTTGTATTTGAGTTTACGTGTAGGAAATGTGATCCCACTGGAGATGTTTCTCTACTTACGTGTTGTGGTGGTGTTGTCTTATGTGTTGTGGTGCTGCGCCAATTTGGTGGTTTGTTCATCAAGCATTTTTTTATCTCGTCGAGTAGGCTCTCCCGTTCGCCTCTCCAGCGTTCAACTTCGAAGCGGTGCTTCTCTTCGTCCAGGGCCAATCTCCGCTCGTCCAGTGCCAGACGACGCTCCTCGTGGCGAACTTTCATTTTTTCGATTTCTAGCTCCCTAGAGCACAAATCTAGTTCGTTTTTTTCTCTTTGGGCTAGCAGCTGCAGCCCGAGACTTTGCAAGCCTCTTATTCCTGTGAAGGCAAAAAAATTTCGGCATTCAGTTAATGCGAGTTTATGCACTGCAGCGGACGTTGTTGCGTAATATCGTTCTGCTGTGTAGAAGTAGTGTGTAAACCTTTCTCCACACTTACCTTTACTCGTGCCTAGGAGGGCATGCTGCACACTTGCAGGTTGGCGCCGCTGTAGCTCAGTTGAGGGAGGCCGCTGCTGCTGTGTTGGTTCTGGTGAGGCGCGCTGTTCCTGCTGCTCGTTCTCTTGCCCCGGTTCAGCACCAGGGCTGGCGGCAGATGGCAGCTATACGCTCTGCAACAGCTCGGCAGCAGAACCTGCTTTCAATTAATAAGAGAAAAGAGAAGACAGCACAACAGTAGGCGTCATCAACTAACCGAGCGCGCCGTCGCCTGTGCCGTCGTCTGAGAGCGTCACCCCCGGCAGCTCGTCCGTGTTTACCGGGGGCTCCGCTCCCAACCTCCGCCTTCGCGCCGCGCAGGCGGCACCTCTGGGAGCAATCCTGGGCTCGTACTTCACACTTTCGCGAAAATCCCACAAGTCCTGCAGGATCTCCTCTTTTTCAGAGTACTGCTCCTCTGTACCCGACCTGAATAGGCAAAGGGACGATCGTCAGATAAACATGCGCGCCAGCTAACAGCGATAAAACAGCGCCATGAAAAAGGAGACGAGAAAGCGGAACACAAGACTGTCGCTGGGGGTTGGCCTGAAAGCATTACGTGCAGAATGAACAAATATACTCACTTCTTAAGGTTCTTGGAGTCCTGCAGCTTCCAGTATCCCAGCAAAATGTCTACACGATCTTTTATTCCTATTAGGGTGAGCTCCCGGCCCACTGCCCGATTCACCGCAGCGAGAACATGCACCCACTTGATGTCATCGCCAAACGGCTTCGCCGCGGCCACCTCCCGAAGAAGACAGAGGTCCTCGTGAGCACTGAAGCACCTCCGGGGCTTTTTAGCTGGTTGCATTCCTGTTTCAGAAGCGTTCGACGCGACCACGGCCGGCGACGCGACACTGCGACCGTTGGAGGCAGCCATTTCGAATAACTACGCTCGCTCGCCCGGCCGCCGCTGCGCTGGGATGACGAAACGAGCGGGCGAGCGCGCAGCGCCGTAAAGCCGCTCGCCGCCTCAGCGTACTGGCGCATGCGCAGTGGCGTTTCCGCTGGTCCGCTCCGTTCCGCTGGCCCGCTCTTATACATATACAAGATCACGAGTGTACATATACAGTTTCAACGGTTTCAGAGGTTTTTAGTTTGACGTTTTTGTGGTCCGCCCCGCTCCGGAAGCACCCGCGAAGCCGCAGCGGAGCGGCGGCTGAATTTTCTCTTTTAGTTATTCGTTGCCGGCAGCGCAGCGCCCTCTCGTCGTTTTCATCGTTGGTAAACAAAATAAAAAACTTTTTTTTTCACGTATACAAAGCAGAACAATATTGTATAAATCATCTTTTCATGAAGTATTTAGAAATACACTTTCAATGTATTAACCGCCTATTTTTTGACAAAGAAGCAAGCTCTGACTTGATAGTAGCCCCTCAAAAGTCAGCAAGGTTCCGTTCCAGATCCATTGCAAGCATTCACTGTGTGTTGTTTGCGCTTTTTACGCGTGTGTGGTGGCGACGTTTTTATTTTTTACCGTTGAAACTGTGTTTGCATAACCATTTATGCCTCCGACAAGTGTGCTAGAGGACCCATTTTTGATGGGTTTCTTAAAGTGGTCCAAAATCGAGGACATGTTGTGCCTTGAAGTCTTCCAATACACTCGGCGAGACCCGCTGTCGTTTTTTTTTTTTTTCGACGGCCCCATGCCGTTTGCCTTCCGCGGCACGGTTCTGGGGGCAAAATCGACCTCCCTCATGAGGTCCGATACATCTTGAAGCAGCTGCTCCCGCTCTCCATATTGTTCTTCGGTGCCGGACGTACAGATCAATCAAGCACGTTACGCTGCGACTGTTTCATCTACAGCACTTGAACAGCGTTTACTAATGAAGTAAGCAAGCACTCACTTCCTCAGGTTCACTGTGTCCTGCTGTCGGAAATAGCCGAAAAGGAGGTCCACTCGCTATTTGATGCCGCGAATTGTGAGCTCGCGATTTACCGCTCTCATGACGTTTCGCAGCACGTCTTCCCACGCGGCGGGATTGCTGAAGGGGTCAGCACACACCACTTCTTTCAACAGGCACACATCTTCATCGATGCGAAATCGTTTTCGCGGCTTGCGCTGGGCAGGTGACGGCCAAGCTGCAGCACTCGCGGAAAGCGTGCCACCTCCGGAGGCAGCCATCTTGAAATGAGAGAGAGAGAGAGAGATTAATGAAAGAGGAAGAGACAAAAAGGACGCTATTTTCTGCCTCCCGTCGCGGGGGCACGGCTCAGCGCCTTTAGGGATCGGGGAAGGGGAAGTAAAGATGATAGGAAGAAGAGAGGAAGGAAAGAAAAAAGTGAATGTCATGGCAAGAGAACGTCTTGTCAGTACAGTCAGTAGTGCGAGTGAAAAGAGTCCGTCTATAAGGCGGCGAGGTCCGCGCAAGCACAGAACTCGAGGAAGGCTCGAAGGGCTTTCGTCTTCGAGCGCGCGGGAAAAAGTATGTCTTCCATTGTTTCGGCAGGTAGTCCAAGCAGACGATAGCGGCTTACCAGTGCGCAACGCTCAGTGGCCAGGTCAGGGCAGGAGCAAACAATATGCTGCAGCGTTTCGTCATCACCGCACCTTCGGCACGCTGGCGATGAAGAGCGACCCGCGGAATACATGCGTGCCGCAGGCCAGACGCTGCCAGTACGCAGGCGAAGCAACAACCGCCGCTCGCATCTGTCCAGGCCGGTCTCCGGAAGGGATGGTGGAGGTTTGCCGCTTGCCACCCGTGTGTCAGGGTGGGCCGTTGGTAAGAGCTTCCGCAGTCGCTGCCGTGAGTAATCCGACTGGGTTACCGCCTTAGTGACTGGCGTGTCGCAGTGGTGTGCTGCCTTAGCGGCGGCGTCAGCCTCCTCGTTGCCAGCTATTCCAACGTGCGAGGGAAGCCAGTGGAGGGACAGGCGCACACCACTCTCTTTGATGGCGGTCAGTTTTGCGTGCAGCAACGCCACAGTTATGCCTGCTTGGTCTGGTTGGAGCAGCGCTTGTAGGGCTGGTCGGGAGTCGCACAGAATCGCCACAGGCAACTGGGGTAACGTGGCAGCAAGGTGGTCGGCTGCCAAGTGAAGGCCGGCCAATTCAGCTGCAGTGGAGCTGGCGTGAAAGGGAAGTCGGCAGCGGATGGTTGTCCCAGTCGATGGTATGACGCAGGCAGCCGCGGCCGAATGGGGGCTGTCCCGAACGGACCCGTCCGTGAATACCAGGAGCTGCCCCTTAAGTCTTTCATGAAGTTTCGCCACGGCTGCCTGATGGAGCTCGCATGCCGGTGTGCGCCTTTTTCTGAGGTTGTCCAGAGTTAATTGTACGTCCAGAGGCTGCTGGTGTGGTGGAGGGGGTTGGATTGGACTGGGGGGATCGGGGACCAGCTCTTCATAGAGAGCGCAGATCTGTGCCATCCGTGACGCTGGTCGGCTCCGCAGTCTCCGAAGGAGGGCAGCGCCCCCGAGGGCCCTGTGAAGGCGATCCACGTGATGCAGCGCCTGTCGTAGCATCAAGAGTGACAGAGGCCAGGTCTGGGCCTCCGCCAGGGTTGCAGCTATGGGTGACTGACGGGGAAGTCCCATGTAGCGCCGAATTGCCATGCGATGTTGCCGCTCCAGTTGCTCCTTGCGGTGTGGCGCTAGCTGCACCAAGGGCAGTGCATAAGTTTGCGCTGTCGTTGCAGCCCCTTCGTAGAGTCTTAGAGCCAGCCGTGAGGTGCACCCTTGGCCCCTGCTGAGCAGTTTGCTTACGGCAGTCTCGACCCTGGTGGCCTTGAGGACGGCGAGCTTAACGGCTGGTATCCAGGTAAGGCGGTGGTCGATCCTTAGCCCCAGGTACGTCACTGCATCGCTCCACGGGATAGGTCGGTCACCTAGCACAAGCCTTCGGACGGCCCTCCGCGCAGTGGCTCTGGGGTGAACCAGCAGTGCCTCCGTCTTCGTGGGCGAAACGTTCAGTCCGATTGCCTTGAAGAAAGAGACGACGGCATCCAAGGAGCGCTGCAGGGAACGCCTTATGGCCGTGAAGTTTTGCCTAGGCCCCTTAACCCACAGTGCCACATCGTCTGCGTACAAGGAGCACTGCGTGGGGTAACGCTTGTCTGCGGGCATCGCGGTCGGCAGCCCCGCTAGCACCAGGTTGAACAGAAAGGGGCTCAGGACGGAACCTTGTGGAACGCCTGCTGTCACTGGCCGTGGATCGCTGAGCGCGCGTCGTACTCTAACCCGGAGGGTGCGTTTTGCCAGAAAGGCACTGATAAAGGTACGTAGGCAGCTCACGATGCCGAGTGTGTCCAAAGCACTCTCTATCGCTATGTGAGGCAAGCTGTCAAAAGCGCTCTGTACATCCAGCAGGACGAGGAGGGCCACTTCGCCGTTGCGCTTGGCCTCCTCCAAGGTAGAGACGACGTCCGCGATCGAGTCTGCTGTGCATCGGTGGCGTCGGAAGCCCGTCTGCTGTTCTGGTAGGAAATCCTTTGCCCCCGCAATCCAATTTAGGCGTGCCAGTGCTATGGCTTCCATGAGCTTGCAGGCAGCAGAGGTGAGAGAAACGGGTCTGTAGGACGTAATGGCGGCACAAGGGCGGCGAGGTTTCCGGATCGGCACCACAACAGCGGTCAGCCAGGCTTCAGGTAGGTTGCCGCTCTGCCATATTTCATTAAAAGTCCTCAACAGGTGTCGTCGTGAGGCCATATCCAGGTTGCGCAGCATCTGGTATGTGATGCCGTCGGCACCAGGGGAACTGCGGCGCTTGGTTCTGGCTAGAGCAACGTTCAGTTCGTGTTCGAAAATAGGGTCCTGACACAGAGATGCGATCTGGCTGGCCGTCCAGGCAGGGTGATGACCTTGCGGTGGCTTGGGAGCAGGCGTGGCGATGAGGGCTGAAGGATTGGCTGGTGGGAGTTCTGTGAAGCGATCGGCCAGTCGCTCTGCCAGTTCTTTTTCACTAATGCCTAAGTAGATGGCCACCGCAATGACGGGTTGCCGCACCATTGGTCCAGTGACGAGGGATCGTAGAAGTCGCCATGCTTTTGCGCCACCTCTTGCCTGACTCAGGGAGAGGCAGATGCCTTGCCAGCTTTGCCGCCTGCGACGGTTGGCATGTCGCCGACATACCGCATCCACACGATTGAAGAGTGTACGTTGAGCTGGGTCATGGGATTTTAGGTACCTTCTCTCAGCCCTGCGCCTCGCAGCCCGTAAGTTCAAGTGATGGAGGTCTGGCACAGGGTGGTGCTCTGGCACCCTGGTCTGGATAGTTGCCGCCTGCGCTGCCACTGCTACCAGATTCAGGAAATCCTGATCCTCTGGGACGTCTCGAAGCTGCCTTCGAAAAGCCCGCCAATCGATCGTACTACACAGCCTCCTCCTTGGGATCTTTCCGCCCACAGGTGAGATGACGATCGGCAGGTGGTCTGAACCCCAGGAGTCAGGCTCCACTGCCCAATCGTACCGGTCCCCTTCACTGGCCAAGGTGACGTCAATGGCGGAGCATGACGGTCGTGCTGTTCTGCGGACGAAAGTGAAGGATCCGGTGTTCAAAACTTGTAGGCCCAGTTGATGGATAACGTCCACCAGATCCCTTCCTCGAGAGGAGCAGGTGCTACTCCCCCACATGGTGTGATGAGCATTCATGTCCCCACATATGAGGTAGTCTCTTCCGAATTTAGCCGTGAGCTGTAACAGCATGGAGGCGTCCCACCGCTGTCCAGGTCGCACATACACAGAGGCCACTGTCGTGTCCACACCGCGAAGCCGCACCGTCACGGCACAACACTCAAGAGCCCCTCCAGTGACATCAGCCACGTTTATGTGCACATGTGGTAGTTCTCGTCGTACGTACACTGCACAACGTGGTCGACCCTGGGGATGTGCACTCGCTATGCACGGCGCGTCCTGGCACGTGTCTAGAGTACACGACGTGATACTTTGGTAACCGATGTATCCGGGAAGTCGCAAGTCGGTCGCTGCTACGTACACCTCCTGCAAAGCAAGCACATCATACTCGCTCTGCAGGAGATGTGAGGAGAGGTCTGCATGCCGCCGCCGCAACGAGTGAGCGTTCCATTGAAGCACACACGGGCGGCGGCGGCGGTGGTTCTCTGCAGCATGCGGATGAGTGTCAGCCATGGTGGCTGCTATGAGGGTGCGCGCCACCTGCCTGAAGGCAGATGGAGCGCAGCTGGTTTTCAGGAGGCAGCAGGTCCGCAACTGCTCTTAACAGGAGCCTCAGGTTTGCATTTTCCTGGTCCACACGAGGCTGGGAAGGTACCTTCGCGGGTGGACGAGTCGTGGTAGAGTCTGGGTGCTTGAGACCAGCCGAAGGGCCCCGTTGTTGTACGCCTGTCTGGCCTGGATGGGTCGAGCTGACCGTCATCTTGGATGGTGATCCCACTGCGGCAGCATAGCTCTTGCCCGTGGTCTGCTTCAGCTGAGGACTATCAGTTACACTAGGGCTTGCCCGCAAGACTGCTTGAGCCTCGCGGTGAGGCAGGTAGGTGGGAGCTGATGCCTTGATGGTGGCCAGGCGCCGCTCTCTTTGCCAGAGCTGACAGTCTACGGAATCAGCTGAATGTGGCCTGCCGCAGTGCAGGCATCTTAATTTGTTGGTGCAGTTGGCGTCTTTCCCATGGTGGCCACCACATCGCAGGCACCGCTCTGGTCCTCGGCAAGTGACGGCGATATGCCCATAGCGTCCGCACCGCCGGCACTGAAGCGGGCGAGGTCGGGATGGCCTCACTTCGAACACCATGCGAAAAAGGCGGACCCGGGTGGGAGGCACGGGAGAGGCGAACCGCAAGACTAGTGATGTCCCTTGTCGCCTGGCTGCAATCACCGGCACATCGGACGACACGGCGGCCAGGAGGGCTTCGTCGGTATAGTCGCCATCGACGCCTTGCACCACGCCACTGCTTTGTGAACGGTCAGCAGGGAGGCGGGCAGTCACGGGTATTCCTGCGAGCTCCGATGTTGCTAGTAGGCGATTCATCCATTCTGGTGTAGATGCGTCTGCTGCCACGATGTTCTTTTTCGTGTTTACTCTCACCTCCTTGACTCCGGGCAGCGCAGAGAGAGCTTGCGCAATGGCAAGACGAGAGGTGCGGTGAAAGGAGGCGCTGGCGTTTGCTGGTCGAAAAAGAATAGTGCCCGAGTCTAGCGACGATGAAGCAGAAGCCGGCATGGTGTGTTCAGTGGCGCGTACCCCTGCAGGAGCGATCTGAGTCGCAGTGGGCGCATTAGAAGTCCCTGGAGCAACGTGGGCAAGCATAGCCGTCGATTCAGTGGCGGGACGAGGACCAGTGTGGGCAGCGGGTCCTTGAGATGTCGAGGCTCGCTGTCGGCGCTTCTTAGACTTGGAGAGGACGGTCTGAAACTCAGACTGACTGATTTCGTCAGTTGCGTGTGTGACGGCGTCTTCGTGGGCAACCGCATCATTTGACGTTGGGGTAAGACACGCAACTGTGGCACGTTCAGGCGCTACTGCGTGCATCTTCCGCGAGCCACCCTCATCGTCGCTGCCCGACTCGCTAGGACGCGAGCGCTTACGCGTTGACGTAGTATCCATGTCTGCAATATCAGGTTCCTCGTCTAACGGCAGTGGTACGTTCTGCGGAACGGTGACGTTCACGCACAGAATTGACCCGGCATCTTCGAGTTGGGCTGTATGATGCGCCGCTACAGCGGTCGAAGATGCTGTGGTGCTAGTGGTAGGGCTGGAGGCCGCCGAGGACGTCAGGCCCCTTGCAGTTGTCTCGACGTCGGCAGCAAGCACCGGTAGGCGAAGTGATGTCGGTTTCTCGCTGACGACTCTGCACAGTTTCTGTGCCTGTTCATGATGCAACCGCACCGCTTTGGCACTGGAGATGAGGTTCCACAGCACGCGGGTGCACGCGACGCTCGCTGAGCGTCTGTGTGACGATGTGGGAACCAGGGAACGCGACGGGCGTTCCAATGGCGTAGCCGAGAATGGAGGGGACTGCTCTGCCATGGTAGTCGGGATGACAGCTGCCCCAGCGACGCGCAGGAGCAGAGGACGCTGTCACAGGGCTCAGGTCACCGAAAGCGGTGGCAGGGATCCAAGGGCATAATCTGTAAAGATTACTCTCCTTGACAAGACTCGAACGGGTATGAGAGTCCAGGAACGCGAGGAGCACTGCGCGGAACGCGGTCGCGTCTCTCGCGGGCTGACGCGGTAGCGTCTCTCGCAGAATCGGGAGCACCGGGCAACACGTCTGCTCTCTGTGAACGCTCGAGAGAGACCCCATCTTGAAATGAGCAAAGTTGCTGCACGCACGAGAAAGGGCGCGCGCGTTGTCGCCCTTCCGCTTGCAAAAACGGCAGCGACGCACCGCGCTCCGCTTAGGCTGCTCGTAAGCGGACCGTATTCCCCGCTCCGGTAACTCGCTTAAGGCCTTAGCGGAGGGCGCATGCGCACTCGCGTTCCCGCTCCGCTTAGCTGCTAAGCGGAGCGTAAAAACGTCAAACTAAAAACCTCTATTATGCCCGACCAAAGTGGGTAGGCGCCACAGTTGATAAAGAGATCAAAATTTTGTATGGGTTGGAGCATTGGACGTCCCACTTGTTAAGCAATTTGCGTTATTTCACAGTTTATTTTATTGCTGTTTGAAATTCCTTTCTTACTCATACTATTGTGATTCCTTTCCTGACATCATGCCTGCCTTTGTGATCTCATAGCAGCTTTCGCTGTAATAAGTTTCTACCCTTCGAAGCTGCACTGATGTCTCGCATCACTCTCTCTTTTCCTGCCGTGGTACACTCCAAGTATATGCCGTACTAATTTGGTGAAGCATATGCAAGTTTTGTACTAGGCAGAAGTAGGGACAAGATAGCACAAAAAATAACAGCAAAAGCGTACCATATAGGGAACGGGAGGATGTGCATCTGACACATTGGTGTAGCTTTAAAAGGCAGAAAGTGATTTTCTTTATTTATTTACAGAGTACCTACATCGCCATATAGGCATTACGTAGGGGGGGAACAAAAAGCAGTCAGTACAAAGGAATTCGTAGCAAAATACATAAAAAATAAAAAAGAACCACCGCCACATTTATCTGAACATAATAATGCATCACAAAGTACATTTTCATACACACAGAACATACATAATGCAAGAAGAATTTCACAGCATAGAAAAAAAAAATCATTATTTGTTATATCAACCAAGTTGTCACTTAAGCTGTTCCACTCTCTTATTGTTTTTGGAAAGAATGAGTGGTAAAAGTATTGGATCTGCATTTGAAGGTAGATATCTTTTTGCTATTGTCACAGCGAGTGGATTTGTAGGGGGGTTGAACAAGGTAGCAATAGTGATTGATTCCTGTGATGACTGCTATATGCTTGTAATTGTATTTTCCTTTATTGTACATTCTTGTTCATGTAATTATGCTTTTATCAGTATAATACACTTCATTGTTAAATCAATTAATGTATTCTTGTTTACTTGCAATCTTGTTTTTTTTTATTTTTTCACAATGATTCACTATGGTCCACATTAGTGTACACTCGTGATCTTGTATATGTATTTGTTTTCATGATGCTAGTTTCCCGTATAGCTAGTTCTTGTCTTGCACTAAAATTTTCTAGGAACACTATTGTGGTTGCTGTTGTGTTTGTGCTAGCAAAAGAAGTGCCATGATCCAGGCAGTATTGCACATTGTAATTAGGAGCCTACATATCAAATGGAGAAATAAATATTTCACTGAACTGTATCAAATGTGAAAACCCTCATACTCAACCTTTTGGGTCTACTTGTCCCTCTGGCAAATGTCATCATTAACTTAAAGTAGGCTATCTCAGTAGACTTAATATTGTTAGTTTTGCTCCTTCACTGCACTCCTTTTTAATTTCTCGCTTGGGGATGACATTACAGTCATTTGCACAACAAGCGCAAAGTAACAGCTTTAGAGGGCTCCTTGCAACTAGGTCTGCTCACACATTCGTTCCATTCAACACTTCGATCTTGCACATGTGGGGGTAGGTTAGGGGCAAATGCAGTGTTGCAGTTGCTTTTGGGATGTTACTAAATACAAATTTTCAATTTTAACAGACTTAAAGGCTTTTCTGTTTTGTGAATAGCCTAATTTAAAAGAATTAAAATGTAGTTGCTTCGTTAGTGATGGAAGTGACCTTACTTTTTGGAGCATAATTTGAAGCAGCCATAAAAGTATTCGGAGCAGGAAAACATGCTAGTTTACATGACAATAGGTATAACGCGAGAACAGAACGACGACAAAGAGACCTTTTTTGTCCTGTTCTTGCGTTGTACCTATCGTCATGTCATACCAACTAGCCCAAACGCCCACACTGCTAGTTTACAGCAGCTACCAGTGTCTTAGGAGCAGCTATCAAATTTGCCATGCAATAATTGGAGTTCAGCATTGTCAAAAAATCTTGGAAATATTTATTATTATGAAATGTATTTACCAGACAACAATCAAAGTACATTTTATGGTGCAAACAATGGCAGTTTGTCAAAAATGTGCTGTGAAATGAGCCACAATTTGAAATACTAGTATTTGGAGTAGAAATATTTGATTAAATAAGCTGCCAATTCCTCGAATCCGTATAACAGTGTATAGAAAAGAATTTAAGATGACACTTTTTATGAGAGAAATATAACATGCGGATGCGATGAAGGCAAACAAATACAAGCACAGCTGTGCATCTGTTGGAAATCCGGCACTCTTAGATCACCAGATTGCTAAGGTGAATGAAAGCATTTTCAATAAGTTGAGAAAACTTTTTGCACAAAAGAGCACATGTACTCAAGTTCGTCGCACGTGATATACACACCATCTGTCGAACACGCACTCCGATACACACAATCTAATAGTGGCATGCATGAGCACACACTACTGAGAAAATCCCCCCACCAGTCTCACTTCTGGCCACTGTATGCTGACTGTGGCACACACGAAAAGTGCTGCTAGCTACAGCACAACAAAAAAACTAAACAGTCTTCCACAATGAAGCAATGATGGCAGTGCACGGCTGCCTATTTGAACGAATTTCAGAGGCACTAGTACTACCTAGTGTTGGTGCACATTAAAAAGCCTTTGCGGTCAAAATTTCTACAGTGGTGTATGGTGGTTTTGGGACGTTAAACTCTACATATCAATCATAATTACACACTTAGTCGCACCTCAAGTATTCCTGCAGGTCAGGTGCTCGAAGGCCAAAAAACATTCCTGTCTGACTTCCGTGCAGACACGTGTGGCGATTCGCGAGTATAGTGCCAACACGATACATTTGGCCAACGTTTTGTAGCAGGAGTTTTTGGTTCTTTTTGAAATCTAAAAAAGCGAACTCTGCCACAGTCTTTCCAAATCCCCACTCGACCGCCTGGCGAACAGTGCTCATATGCCTATTGAAAAGGGCTTGCGGTCATGTGAGGGTGGCTCAAGCATAAGGCCTCATGAGAAGAGGGCGCAGTGGGTATGCAGGGTCACCATATATCCCATATGAGTAGCTCTGGGATAACTTTTCCAGCTTCTGGTACAGTCCGCTTAGGCGTAAGATGCCTGTGAAAAATGGAGAAAAAGAAGTTTCTTGAAAAGCATTTCTTTTTTAACATGCCATTTTCAGTGTCATGTTGGAGTGATCTGTTGCAAAACATTCATTTTAGATTATCCTATGCGGTGCAGGAGGGTTCCTTCCATACATACACACACACGTGCACAAACACAGAAAAAAAGGTCTGTTTGGGCCTTGGAGATAGCCAGGCTTCAGACACTAACAAAACTTTAGGCTACTTTATGGTGATTGTACTTGACAGTTCCACTATGGAAGTCTAAACAAATAAAGCACATGATTACCAAAATGTGCTTGTGACTTATAGCCTAAAAGCAGGGCTGTACGTTACCTATCTCGGTCTGCATGTAATCGAACAAGTACTTGTTGCCGCGGAACACTTAAGGTACGGGAAGGTATAGCGCTAACTTTGTGTCAATAGTTTTAATAGCACATGTGAAAGGAATGCCTTTGCATTATCACGCAGAGATTAGGCTCTGCCAGGTACAAGCAGCTATAGACTATAGGTCTAGTCACGATAGCCAATAAAGGTGGCCCAGGCATTTCATCCGAAAAGTGTTCACGAGATGAATACTGGCTGACAGCAAGCCAAAGTAGTGGAACCATCCGTAATGCTTCAATGTGTTGGCCTATATTGGGAAAGGCTTTCAGCAAAGTATCATTGCGAAAAACTTATCGGGCATCAAACATGTGGTTGGGGTATCACGACTCAATGTCACAGGTTTCAATTGGAAATTCAGCCTTTACGACATTTTAGTTACACTTGTTAATCACTAAACACCTTTCAATTGACCTCATCACTCGCGTCACTTGGCACTGGAAGAAAAAAAAAAATGGAAACATGAGAATGGACTTAGCACTTGCATAACTCCTCTTCAGGTATGTTGATTTTTGTCGATTTGCACTATGTGATAATAGTGTTTGGTTAATAAAAAGTACGAACCAACTAGCCTAAGAAACAACACTTGCAAGCTACCTTACTCAAAATCACTGTACTGCGCTTGCAACAGTTTTTGTACTGACTCAATGAACCATTTTTATGCGCTTATTATGCTAACACAGTGATCGGCAGGATTCACTGTGACACTCGTATTAGTAACTATAAGCAAACAGTATAGTGAATGAAGGCACACTGACCGGCATCATGCTTGTGCCCTGCATATGGCCCATCAAGCTGGCACACAATTCCGTTTGCACACATGACCGACTGATACTTTACAGAATGCTGCCTTTTGTGGCCTGAAAAGTATATCCGCCGGTTGACTGTAGGGCGGCAAATGGGCCTCGCCGTGCCGTCCACGAAGCCCCAGCAGTAGCGCAGGGGTGCACCTCTGTTGTACACAGCCTGCGAATACAAGGAAAACATACCTGAAAATCTTGCATATGACCGAAGCACTAAAATCGCGCAGCATTTAAAAAAAAATGAACAGCTTGACAACCTACATAAAGATCAAGAACTATAGAGCAGGGCTAGAACGTGCGTGCACTAAAATTACACAATATGAATATTACGTGCTTACTTCGGAGTACTCCTCCAGATCATTCAAGCTCAGCCAGCTGTGGTTGTTGACATCCGCAAGCAGGTGCCCGAAGGTGCTATCGATGTGGCCGAATAATTGGCTGACTATTTTAGATAGCGCCGACGAGTGACGGCCAAAAAGGGGCTCCAAGTCCCACCATCTATTGGGGTACGCGAGCCTGCGCAACCCCATCAAAAGCGCTTCTTGTCCGGACACGGTGACTCCTTGGCTGCTCCGAATTATTGGAATCTTCAGGGCCTCGGTCAGAACTTGCAGGTCTTCCTTGTAGAAGCGGAATTGCCTCCGGAAGGCCTGCTCGTCGATTTTGTTTATGTCTATATGGCCACCGGCTGATTTCCAAACCCTTCGTCCAGGCGCGCGGTAGCCGAGGAACAAATCTTCTATCTCTGTCCAAGAAAGATCGAGGTAGAGCAGCTGGTCGCAGAGCACGCTGCAACGTCGACGACGCAACGGTGGCATAAGTCTCAGAAGAACAGACGACGCCGATCACAAAGTCCTATTCGCGTACGTTGCCTCGTTTTTTACACGTTGTTCTGTTGTCGCCCTTGTCGGGCTACGACCAGCCGTCTGGATTGCTTGGCATCGGCGGCACCGGCTTTAGTCGCAACTGCGGCACATACGAAAAAAAAGTTTCTTTAGTGTTGAAAGCTGTCAGAATAAAAAATGATTTCTTGATAGTAATTCACGTCATTTCACTATGTACGTTAAATTTAACACTTTAAATCATAAAAATAATATAAAATATACTTACATGACCGGACGTTATGGCGCTGCGAGCGCATGTGACTTTCGTGCGGCTCGCGTTTGCGTGCGTGCCACCGTGGTGCCAACTAAAAGGCATTCCCGTTGGGTATGGGTTGGGCACGCAACGCCGCGCGCTCCCAAGCCCGCATCGCCCCAAGAGAATGCGTACCCAGCACTAAAACTCCCTATTGAGGAGGAAAGGATAGGAGGAGGACACAGAGGGCTGACTCGGACGCAGCCCGCGCTGCCCCCGAGAAAGGGAAAGCCGTCAGGATGGGGAGGGAACAGGAGCACCAGGCGGCAAAAGTGAGAGGAGGTGGCCGTGACCCGCAGTGTAAACAAACACGGACACGTGGATGCGGGGCGCGCGATGAGAGCGAAGCCACAGAGGAGGTGGGCGTGGCCCGACACGTAAACAAACACGGTCATGGGCATGCGGGCCGCGCTAGGGGCGCGCGATGAGAGCGGCGTCGCCGAAGAACTCGGGTAGGGCCTCGAAGGCCCGCATGAGGCTCGAGCGGGGGGCCTGGGGAAACCGGAGGTGGTCGAGGCTCACGTGTGGAAGTCCCAGACGACCGCAGGCGTCGAAGAGCCGCCGGCGTTGTCCAGTGTAGCCGGGGCAGTGAAGCAGGATGTGCTCGGAGGTCTCCTCTGCCGGGCATTCGGCACACGAAGGGCTCCCGCTGTTGGTGAAGCGAAACCGCCTTGCAGCGGTGTGGGAACAGACGGTGCAAAGCCGAAGCAGGAAGGCCCGGGCACGCCTGCTGATGCCGGTCCGCGGCAGCGGTCGTGGGGGGCATCCTGTAGCCACACGTGAGTCCGGGTGTAAAGCGCGCACATGGCGCGCAATACGAAGGTGCGCAAGATCGCTCGCGCAGATGAACGTCGAAATTGGTGTGCTGGGGTGGTGAGCGTCCTTGGCGCTTGCGTCCGCTGTCTCGTTTCCAAGTAGTCCAACATGAGACGGCACCCACTGGAACACAACATCACAGCCATTTCGCACGATCACCGCGAACTTCCGCGCGAGGCGTTGCGCCACGTTCTCCACGAGCAAGTGTGAGGAGGGCGGCGCGAGAGTCACACACCACCGCTGCCGACTGGGGCAGGAAGTGAATGAGTTGATCTGCCGCGAGATCAAGCGCGGCAAGTTCAGCAGCAGTGGAGGAGGCACTCAGGAGAAGGCGGCACTTCACACGGATGCCGAGGGATGGGGCGAAACAAGCGGCTGCCGCCGAACCGTCCGCTGTGACTGAGCCGTCAGTGTACAGTAGAACTCGGCCGGCGAGCCGCT
Source organism: Rhipicephalus microplus (assembly GCF_043290135.1). Classification (NCBI taxonomy): domain Eukaryota; kingdom Metazoa; phylum Arthropoda; class Arachnida; order Ixodida; family Ixodidae; genus Rhipicephalus; species Rhipicephalus microplus. Next base: position 135,464,392 of record NC_134701.1, on the reverse strand, counting down.
CCTCTATTGTCGCGACAGCCTCCTGGTGAAGGGCAGACCAAGGCGTGTGCTTTTTAGATCTGATGCCAGGGATGGTGGTCTTGATCTCGAGACCAGGATCTTGGTGCGGCGGGATCGGGATCAAGCCGCAGTAAGGCTGGTCGGGCACGAGCGCAGCGTACTCCAAGGCGCGCTGACCCATGCCCGAGTGGGGACGATCAAGGAGTCGTCCAGCCAGGCGTCGTCCCTCGGGCGTGAGGTACATGCGGTGTATGTGGCGCAACGCACTGCCTCTCGCCCGAAGTGAGAGGGACGTCTCGCCAGCCTCCGCCAGGGTGGGGCCGATCGGCGACGAGCGCGGCAGGCCATACAGGCGGCGTACAACGCCACGGTGGAGGTTGTCCAGCGCGTTCCATTGCGCGGGTCGTAGTGCGACGAGCGGGACGGCACAGAGAACCCTGGCCGACGCTACCGCGTTGAAGAAACGCAGCGCGATGTCCGGGGAGCAGCCCCCGCCATTGGCAAGGATGCGGGAGGCCATGCCGCCAATCCTCCGTGTGTCGCTGCGGATGGACGCCAGTGCGGGGCTCCAGTTAAGCCGGTGGTCGATTGTGAGACCAAGATAGCGCACTTTGCGCTTCCACGGGAGTCGGTGGCCGCGAAGGACGAGCTGCGCACCGACGAAGCACCTCGTGCGCTCCGGGTGGACGCGCATGGCCTGCGTCTTGGCGGCTGAGAGCTGGAGACCGATGCCTGTGACGAAACCGTCAACTGCGTCAATGGCAGCTTGGAGCCCCTCGCGGACTTGTTGATCACGAAGGGTGGGGCCACTGGTGAAGAGTGCGATGTCGTCCGCATAAACCGCAGCGCGCACCTCGTAAGCAGTGGCTCGCGGGATGTGGTCGATGAGGCGTGCGAGAGCTGCATTGAACAGAAAACGGCTCAACTGCCCTGCGGCACACCCGCTGACACCACCCGGGGACTGCTGAGTTCGCCGGCGACGCGCACACGAAAAGATCGGCCACTGAGGAAAGCCTCGACGTATCGGAGCATCTTCCCGCACACACGCATTTCACGAAGGGCGTTGAGGATGGTGTTGTGTGGGAGCGAGTCAAACGCACTCTTGACGTCGAAAAGTACGAGGTATCCCGCCTCCCCACGGTGCTTGGCTTCCTCAAGAAGGCTCACGACGTCCGAGATCGAGTCCGCTGTCGCTCGATGTGCTCTGAAACTGGACTGTTCAGCCGCGAGGAAATCAAGAACAGTAGCGATCCATTGAAGGCGCCGGAGCGCCATAGCTTCGAATGTTTTCCCCACGGCCGAAGTGAGCGAAACCGGTCGGTAGGATGAAGACTCAGACTCCGGCTTCCCTTTCTTGTGGGTGGGAATTACTAAGGATTCTCCCCACGAGGCTGGTAACGCCCCCGTGCGCCAGATGACGTTGTAAGAGTCAAGCAGATTCCGAAACTGGTTGGCATCCAAGTTTTGGAGCATCTGATACGTGACGCCATCAGCCCCCGGCGCCGAGCGGCGCCCCCGAGAGTCGAGGACATCGCGAAGCTCCCGGATGCTGAAGTCGGCTGTGCACAGCTCGCCGATCGCTTCCACAATAGCTGGTGTGGGGAAGAAGCGAAAGGGCGTAAAGAGTTCGGGCCGTGCATGTGGCGGCAGCTCGGGCACTGTAGCAGCTGCACTGGCAGTGGGCGCACTCGCGAAAGTGTCAGCCAACAGTTCGGCAAGTTGCGCGGGGCCGATTCCAAGTGTGACCGCGATGGAGAGCTCCGGATGCCGAGGCACACGGGGGCGGAGGAGGGCTCGGAACACGCGCCAGGCACGCCGTTGGTAGAGCAGGTCGTCGAAAGTGCGGCAGAGGCTGGACCAGCTGCGATCCCGTTGTTTATGGGCGTGGCGTCGACAGACCGCGTCGATGCGGTTGTAAACAGTCCAGTCCTCTGCCTTGTCCGAACGCTCCGCCTTGCGCTGCGCCCGGCGGCGAGCTGCGCGTAGGTTTAGGAGCTTAATGTTGGGCACGGGCGTGCCCGTCGGCACTCGACACACTGTCGTGGCGGCACTCGCGCACTGCACAATGTGTTGGAGAAAGTCGCCCGCGACTGGCACTTCAGCACACAGTTCGCGGAAACGGGGCCAGTTCACATCACTGTACACATTGGTGCACGGGGCGCCGGTATAAAAGGGCTCCAAAAGGATCGGATAGTGATCCGAGCCCTCAGTGTCTGGCGCGCGACGCCACGAATAGTAGCAGTCGTCCGTGACGAGGGTGAGGTCCAGCGCACTGCGCTTAGCACCGGGACGCACGAATGTGTGGCTGCCATCGTTGAGGATGTGTAGGCCAGCGCGCAGGGCGGCATCCATTAAAGCGCGGCCACTGGCTTTTACACTCGCGCACCCCCACGCCGTGTGATGGGAGTTGAAATCCCCACACAACACAGCAGCACTTCCGAGGCGATCGGCGAGCCGCACAATGAAGTCGGCGTCCCACTCGGTCGGCGAGTGAACATAGACGCTCGCGACACAAGTGTCTGTCGTGCCAACACGCACCCTCACTGCCACACTCGACGCCCGCACCGACGATGTCGGATACGTCGAGATGCACTTGGGGAAGGCGCGCGCGCACGTAGAGAGAGGCCCTTGCCAGGCCCTGTGGGTGCGCCGGGTTGTTGCAATGCGTGCTTAGGCACGCGCTGTTCCTGCAGCTCGTGGCCCCGTGGTAAGCCACATACCCTGGTAGGTTGAGGGCCCCATCACGAACTCGCGTCTCTTGAAGTGCCAGGACGTCGAGGTCGCGCTGGGGCAGTGAGCGGGCGAGCTCAGGGAACGCAAGTTCCACTGGAAAATCCGCGGCTTCTTCGACGCACTATCCATGGTGTGTCAGATCGTGATGTGCGTGCAAAGCTGCGAGGTAGTAGTCGCGCGTCGTCGGGCTGCACACCGTAGTCTCCAAGAGTGCACGAAGAGCCGCGGCCAGTGCCGTCATCACTGTATCCCTTGCGTCCTTTTGGGGAGGGGGGGGGACGTGTAGGCTGTGTGGCCGCTGGTGCCGCTGCTGTGGTGGCATTGCCCTTCAGGGCATCGCGGAAAGAGCAGCCATGTGTGTGGCTGCCGTTGTCGCTGAAGCCTCCCGTTGAAGAGAAGCTTTTGCTTGATGTATGGCTTCGCGGCGCGTCAGTTTGCCGCCAGAGGAGGCGAGGAGAAAGGCGGCCTTTCGCTGCAGCTGCCATGACTCGCCCCGAGGTTCGTTCGCCGGGTGGGATCCCTTGCAGTTAATGCAGCGGGGTCTTTCTGAGGCGCAGGGACCCTCCGCGTGGTTCCCGCCGCAGCGGAGGCAGCGCCTGTCGCGCGAGCACGTTGCTGTGGCGTGTCCAAACACACCGCAACGCGCACACTGCAGAGGACGCGGGAGGCGCGCCCGAACCGGCCGTCAGGAACCAGTTATCCCCGCAACTCCTCTTGCTTGGTTCCCTAGCGCAAAACCAGTGCGTTGACCTTTGTTCTCGCTTGGCCGCAAGGCCGTCTCAGGTGCAGGCCATCCCGGGAATGCGTCGACGATCTCCCAGAGGAGTTCGCAAACCTTCGGAGAATCCCAATGCTGGGGCCGGTCGTAACAGTCTCTCGCGCGGGGGGGGGGGGGCGGTAAAGATCTCGATGGGCTGAGGTTCGCAGCCACAGTCCGGAGAGATCAGCGCCGGCAGTCGGTTTGGTGACGACCGTCTTTGATGAAGTAGAGTGCACCACCTGCTTCATTGTGGGCTCAACAGACATCACATACGCACATGAGAACACAACTACTCAGCCGGTGAGCGCCGGACAATTTCGCCAAACTCCACCAGGCAATTTTCCCCTTTAACTGATATTAAAGGAAATACACAATTTATTGAAAATGTTACTCATGCGTTAAGGTGACACAAAACAACACTGGAAGCACACCGAACCCGAAACCATGGATAGCCGTGTCTTCAACGTTTTCAAACAAGTACACCTAAAAGAGTAAAAAAAAAAAACAATCACTAGCCCTTGTCTAGGTCAGGTAAAAAAAAGTATGCCAGAGTTCTCGAGACATCTTCTCGCGTCAGAGGCATCGACTCAAGCCATCAGCGTTGCCATGAAGTACACCCTTTTTGTAGCGTATGTCAATAGCGTATGTCAAACGTATATTGTTGCAAAACGAGGCTCCAACGCAGCAGGCGGCCGTTCTTAGAGGACATGGTCTGTAGCCAGGTGAGAGGACAACGGTCCACTTCCACAATGAACTTGCTTCCGGCAATATAACAAGCCAGTTTCTGGACTGCCCAAACCAAAGGCCCGTTTACATTGACCCGACGAGGGCGCGTTGAGTCGAAATAAACAGGTTTTCTGGACTCGCCCTCCCCATGTATAAGCGGACGCGTCGGGGCGGAGAGTCGTCGCGGCGAGTCCCGTCGACCCGGAGACAGGGGGTAGGTTCACCGAACTCGCCGCGCTCAGAAAGGGCATGTAGAACCGGTCGCGCTGAGTTGACGGCTCGTGACCTCTCTCGCCTGTCGCGGTCTCCGCTTCCCCGGTCCCCATCACTCCGAAGTTGCTCTTTCTCTGTCGGCCGGTACGCGCGCGCTAGGCACGATGACATCCTCGCGGGCTCCACGCACCATGTGGACAGATGATGAAATAACGACGTTGCTAGCTTTAGTCAACGAGAAAAAACTGAGTCATTTGCTCCAATCTTGCAAGGAAATATAAAAAATAGCAAATTACTTTCATTTTTAAGCATAAACGAGGCACAATAGAAATAGAGGTGTAAAATTACGGCAAAATGGTATGCGGCCGTATGAATTTTTACGTAAGCCGATAGAAACATTACTCAAAAATGTATATTGCATTCCAATTGAAATTACAAGCCCTCAGATTAAAAATTCATCGTGTAAGGATCTCACTGTCCAGTCCAAAAGCCACAGAAATCAGATTAGCCAAACAGGGTGAGCGTATGAGGCAAGAGGAACACGGTGCACTTAATTGTGGTGGCACTGTACACTTTGTTCCAACAATTGATGAGGGTCTTTAGTCATTTTCATTTAAAAACTGCTTATTGTTTTTAATTTAAAATTTTCAACGAGGTTCAGGGCGCCGCTTAATTCGTATTAGCGACAAGCCACAACTATTGCAAAAAATGACTCGCGTGTAGGGCTTCAAAGGATTTTCCACAGCATCAAGTACACAAATTAAAGGCGTTACAAACCATGAATCACGGCGAATTCCTGGAGAGACCAGCGAGGGGTGAACAGGGGACGGTGCGTCAGGCTGCGGATACGCCTGCGGCGAGCGCTGTGCCGCAACAGAACCACTGCTGCCATCGCGTTGTGCAGTGTTAGCCAAGACACCAACACAACCATAAAGTACAGCTGGTGCAAAGGACGTGATGCTCTTGATCCCCCTCATCCCTTTGACTAAGAACTGCCCCCATGCCTCTATCACTAGCGTCGCATTGGACTATGAAAGGCCTCGAGTAGTCCGGTAAACTAAGCAAAGGTTGGCTCGACAAGGCCGCTTTCAAAACGCGGAAAGCCTTTTCTTTCTCCTCATCCCAGTCGACCATTTGTGGCTCGGTCTTGCGCAACGCGTCAGTAAGAGTGCTGGCAATGTCGGAATATCTAGGGATGTACTTACGATAGTAACCAGCTATTCCAAGAAAAGCCCGAATATCGGTTTTCGTTCGGAGCTGGGGAAAGTCTCGGATAGCTGCCACTTTCATTTCAGAGGGACGGCGATGCCCTCGACCACGGTGTTAGAATAGGTTAGGTGGAGCGACGCTCGGCCTCCGCCGCGCAGCCTCCCCGCCGAACACGGAGACGCGTTTCGCATTTTTTCGACAGGCAGCGCTGGGTGTATCGAGGCTTCATGTCAGCCGCTTCAACGGGGGCCGCGTCGCTTACAAAGCTGCATTTGCGACAATTCTGCGAAGCTGCATTTGCGACTGCTGGCCGTTCGTTTTTTATCAGGGTAACCACACATATCACTCTGATTTGAAAGTAAATGCACAACATCAAGAAAATTCAGTGGCGGTAGCCAGCAGATGGAAACACATGGGAAATATAGCTTCTGCGAACAGTGATAATGAGTGTGCAGGTGAACACGAATTTCAAAATTATTTTAGCTCGTGCACAAATAATTCCACCGTGGCAAATTGGGTGAGGCCGCCGTGGCGAACTGGCTTAGTAATCACTGGGTTAGCAGCCGAGCACCTTAGCAACTGATCCACCGTGGCGGACCCGAACTGGGTTAGTCAAAAAGAAAAAGATATTCACTCAAAAAGAAAGCGCTGTTGCGTGTGTGTGGGGGGAGGGGGGGGGGCTGACGTTTCACTAAATGATGGTTGTCAGAAGGAAGGAACACTCTTGACATTGGTAGGTTAGAAATTGCTCTCATGGGCGGTCGTTGTGCATGCCCCATATCGTATTATGCTTGGCATGTGTAAACTTAAGTTTACACGCGCTGGCTGGCGCGTGGTAATGAAGGGTGACGTAGGTTTAAGGACCAATCCATCATGGCTGACCATGTGCCATTCCGATTGTGCCTTTCTTTGTTCGTCACAGACATGCTGTTTAGATCTTTGTGCCCGGCTGTGGGTGCACAAACGTGAAATGGTCGTGCTCGTTTCGTTTTCAGCTTCCTAACCATTTGCTTCCCAGTTTCTTCTTTCGGGAACAAAAGTAGAGAGTGACACCATAGTCCGTGATGTCACTGTCTGAGCCGTTAAACTAACTCGCCAAACCAGACGAGGCCCCATTCGTGCACATACGTTCGCCAGTCGAAACGCCTGCCACCCAAATACTATAGCCTATTTGAAATAGCTTATCCTTGTTCATCAAGTCCTTATTTACACAACTTATATTGTAGATGGGCAAGAAGTGCTTTGTGCCGCGATGCAACTCGGGCAACCGCAAGCACCCGAAGAAAGGCCTCAGAGAAGGAAGCAAAGATTTCAGCATCCTAGAATCAACATTGCAATGGCTGAACAACTGGGAGAAAGATGTCAAGCTAGGTAAAGTAAATCCTCACAACTTCCTGCCTAAATCAAATGCTGAAGGTGTGCGAGTAAGAATACTTTCTACAATTCAGCTTTCAAAGTATTTGTTAGAACAGTGTGGCTTTAAATATTTGCTAACAGCTAAATTCAACCAGGACGTCCTTGAAAAATTCTTTGGCGTCATACGCCAAGCAAACGGTCAGAATGACCACCCTTGCTTACCTACGTTTTTGCAGTTATATAATATGCTTTCAATATATAGCCTTGTGAAGCTGCCAGAATTTGGCAACTGCCAGGTACAGATTAGTGAAGAGCCACGCCTTTTGAGCCTCTCTGACCTAACGTCAGCATTTCAGGAATCTGCTCCTCTAGAGTCGCGTCTGGAGGGACTGAAACAGAAACTAGACGGCTTAGTGGAAGAAGAAGCTGAGTGTGAGAATGTCTTTTCGGATATATCCTCGTCAGATAATGTGACCGACTGTATAATTTATTATGTGGTAGGATTTTTGTGCAGGAAGATATTGAAGAACACCACTTGTCAACAATGCCGCAATGGCTTGGCAGCTACAAGTAATGCAGCGTCGAAGCCTGAAGCTGCATTAGTAGCCTGCAAGACGCGAGGAGGACTGGTACATCCGAACACTTGCCTGTTTATGTTCTTAAAGGAAGTTGAAGCAATATTTTGCAAACATGCTGGAGAATAGCACGCATATGACATGACAATAGACTATGTAGTAGAATATTCCATGTTATTTTCCTGTCATGAGCACAAGGTGGATATTATGTCTAAAGTGCTTCATTATTATGTTTGAGTCAGGATGAGGCAATACTGTAAGCAACTGCGGAAGGTTGAAGCAGACAAGACGCAGAAGCTACGAAAGCTTTCGAAGCTTGTCTAGTGTGTTGTGACTTTTATCCTGTCAGTGCGTGTTGTGCTGGCACAGATGATCCACTGTCGAATGAATAAAGTGTTTTTTTTTTCCTTTTTACTACCACCTTGAGTACTATCCTACATTCTTTCGTATCATTTAGCCGCACCGCACAATACTCGAGCTAAAGCCGCTTTTTCAGGCAAAAATATCTAAAATTTTGTTATGTCCGGTGTTGTCGTCGGCCCATAGACGTACGCGTAGGTCGTGGTAGTCCAAAAAGCTCAGACAGCCTCGAACGGTTAAAAACAAGTTTATTCCTATTCGGATGGAGGCGGCGGCCGAACTGCCGGGGGAAACGCCGGTGGCTCGTTTGCGCCGAGCGGGGGAAGGGGAGGAGTCAACATCTGGAAACAGTTTCAGCAACCGGTCGTGACGCAGGGGTGCTTGGAACACAACAAATTCATAGATCGTGCCAATACTGTGATAAAATTCTTGGCGCACCGTAACCTATATATCTTGCAGTCTGTTTATTTTGAATATATCAGAGTGGCCATCGGTCACAAGCTGTCGCCCACTTTATTGCATTCGCTTTCAATCCTGCATTTTCGACCTGGAAGCGGTGCGTCACGTGCTACTGCGCGCCTTGAAAGACCTAAATAGTTATTTTATTCCATTGCATTAAAGCATTCGTTTTCTCGCAGATGTTTACGGAATTTGCAAATAATCGGTTCGTAATAAAAGATTCTGTAGGGTCAATTGATCTCATATGCGAAATGCCCCTTACGCATGATACCTGCTCTTTACATGATCTGACCGCAAATACACCAATTATTCTTTCGAGGGCAAATGAATGGTGAATTCAACACGCGCCACACAACTGCATATTTACTCTTGTAGACAAAATGCGGGAACGATCGCCTAGCCCACGGTGTTGCCGAGGCCGAATGTGGTGTTTGAGCTTCACTCCGCATGCCGAACCGTAAGGCGTAAAACACTGCGAAGTCTTTATATTTAACATATGATATTACACTGCCACATAATCCTCACAGGGCCTCGCGATATCGCTAAACACGCTAAAACACCGAATGTTAGAAGCGTCAGGTGTGCGCTGGGTATAGCCAGGTGGCCTCCGTCCCGCGCGCGCCTCCTTCCGGCAAGAAAGGGAAAGAGGTCCCCGATTTATCCTCACTCCAACGCGCCGTTGCTCCACCTAAACTATTCTAACACCGTGGCTTGAGGATTGGAAAATGCACGCTCCCTGCTCTAGTTCCTCAAGTGTACATCGCTATTTGGAAGGCTCTGCGATTGAGGGTCTGTACTCTGTACTGATTATGAGTTTATGGGGAAATCCCAAATTTTGTCGGTGTGATTGACGGGAAGCACATTCATGTGGATGCACCGCCTAGCTCTGGTTCTGTGCGCTTCAACAATAAGCGCCAATTTCGCATGTTAGCTGCAGGTTTACGACTGTTTAATGCACTCCTTCTTCGGGTCATCCACGTTAGCCAGCAGCCTTTTCAGGCTCAAACGAAAGTGTTCCTCTTCATTTGTTGCTTTGGCAGCTTGTGTCAGTTCCTGCAGACGTTGCTGATTAACAGTAAGTGTCGACATCGTTAAATCATCGACGTATTTTTTTTCTTTTTCGCGGCCCTGTCCACATTCTGGGCATGCGTGGAACTTTCAACTGACATGTATCCTTCCTCGCTGCTTTTCTCCGATGAAGTGCCTGCAGGTTGCGAAACTTGCAGGTGGTCGGCAGGCATTGGTGTGTCTACATCTTCTGGTCAGCAAACCTCTCTTTCATTGTATGATGTAGGGAGATTCACGCGTTGCTCAAAGCTATACCGCGTCGTTGCTATTGCGCCACAGGGAGCATTGTTCGCGCTCTAAAGCGTTTGCAGGGTATACAAGAGGAGCTGGTAGAAATATGGTGCACTCTGTATACCTATACACGGTCCAAATCGATCGCCTGTTTTTGAAATCGCGTGGCTTGATGTCCTTCGCTTGGTAGTTCAATATACCGTGCTGGTGCGCCTTAAATTGTGTTGCTGTGCCTCGCGCATTCCTCGTGTGGCTCTTGAGATTATCCTAACTTGTCCACAAAATTATGTACGTATACAAACCACATTATTGCTCTATTCTGAGAATAAATTTGTTTATGTAAATATCTGTATGCATTACATTAAGCACCTCGCTTTCCTAGGCTATCGGTAATCTTTCTGTTATACCTCCATTATTCCAAATCTGAACAGTAATCTTTAAAACAACTCGATTCTTGGCCGATCCCCCATATAAACATGCTCTACTATCTATAGGTGAACAACAATAAACAACTCATTCATGACCGCAACGCCGAACGCCCTTTGGAAGGCGTTTGCTTAGGCGCGAGTCCGCGGTGACTGGCTCAACCGTATCCCTTGTGCACTTTGAAAATCGCACTCTCCAGGTATTATTTCCGTGTTTCTCGGATAATGTCGCTTACGTGTGCAGACTCGAGTTGGCCTTGAAACTCTTATTAATCGCATGGCGCCCATCACAGCAAACTTGCGCCACAACTACAGACGACACGCGCGCACACGCATACTACCTGCTCACAAGCGCGGCAATGTGGCTATAAAATTACGAATTGGACTTGTGCCAATGTGTGTCCAGCGGCTCAGCGAGAATCAGCTGTCTGTATCGTATGTGTACCCCCGAGTAGAACGTGATTAGCAGCATGGTGGTCATTGAGAATTGAGTTGGCGTACTTGCTAGCCACCTTTATCCTTTTTTTTAAATGGTGAAGCTGTATAAGCTTTGTGTAATCTTGCCTGTCGGAAACAAGTGATCATTATAAACCGGCATGCATGTGCTTTTTACATCTCCGTCTTTTTCTGCACGCTTCGTTCCCAGAACGCGTGCGCCGATTTATCCGGCGTGGTCTGTGAAACCCGGATAGGTGAGAGAGATAATGTATATAACTAATTCCTGGTGAAAAGAAATTCTTCGCGAGGCGGGATTCGAGCCCGCATACGATTCAGCCCTCCCGGCGATAGTTCAAGCACTTGCCCAGCCGTCTTGATGTGGTGGCTGCGTTCATACTTGCGGACTATGTCGATCAAATAGCAAATATTACATGAGGTGGTGTGTTCCTAGAAAATACATAGATACATAACTCTTAAAACCCTAGTGTTTCTTGGCCTGCGCTGAAAATGCGGCGCCATGCACGGAAGAAGCCAGCCAGGAGACTTGTCTTTCGACGACATTTGCAGCGAAACGCGTAGATACGCGGCCATTTTTTTTTCTCACTGCCTTCACTCACCTTCATCAACGCACACTGCCACAACTGCCATCATTTTTTTTTCCTGGTGAAGCAGTCTGGGAAAAGTTGTTAAACGGCGTAGAATCGAAGAGTCCTTCGGCCAAAGAGCCGCCGCGGCAGATCTTTGACCTTCTCGTGCGCGCGTTTACGTTCTGTCGATTTCTTGCCCAACGAGAGTCCGTCTCCGATGCAAAACGTCGTCTTTGACTGCTACGACACTTGATGTGTGGCTTTTTAGCCTCCCGATTGAATCGGGCTCGTGTACTCGTCCGAGTATATGAACGAAAAAGCGGTTGACCTTGTCCTTACGGCGACCTTATCGCTCTTCCCACGCACGCGGCTTGCGACTTCATCACGAGAATCCATTCATTCATTCTTCCGTCGTCGTATACGCCATGTTTTGTCCCCGCTTGGCCATTAATTTTGCTGACCTTGTCCTTGGGTTCGTCGGAGCTCCGGTGGGAGGAGGGTAGGAGATGCTAGTGACGTCACAGACGCCGTGTTTATACCCGCTCTTGGACAAATTCAAATATAGCAGGTGTAGTGGAAACCGCCGTCCACCATAATAGCGAATTAATGTAGTGGGCGGATGCTGGTGGTGGATACCATGGGTGCGGATACTGGATGGGGCGGATAGTGGACGACGGATGAGCTTGGTGGATGGAGCAACAGGCAGCGAATACTCATGGGGGAAGTTAAGCGCAGAATGCAAATTGTTGACTTGCGTTGTCAAGCGAAACAAGTGATATAATAGCTGTTTGTTTGCACCATTAAGCAACAAACAACATCGCTCACTGGGTAGCTTTATTCACTTTTCTACATTTCTTGTTGTGCTTACTCCCTTGTCTACACAAAGCTTCTTCCGTAATACAGTGGTCGGAGGACACGTTGTTACTGAAACTTGGTGTGGTGATGAGAAGCTTTTGAAAACGGGACAGCCCGTAGGGGACACGTCTCGGCGAATGGTAACGCGGCACATTCAAACCAAACGTGTCGTGACGCGCTTCCTTCGAAGCGCGCGCGACGTAGTTCGTGCGGCGTACGCCCAAATCGAGGGGCCGAATCTCCAGCGCAGTGCCATGAACGATGTCATTGTGGCAACGGCGTTATCGGAAAAAACTACCATAGTGAATGCTGGAAAAGATGGTGGGTATAGCAGAAATACTGTGTATAATGAAAACCATTATTGGTCATAGTGTATTTTTTTTTGAAAGGGAAAGAAGACAGCAATCCGTTCGTAGCACGAAGCCACAGGGAAAATTTGTACAGATTTCTGAGTAAAAGAAGGCTCTTAGTTGCCGAAAAATTCGTCTTGGTCCGGGGTTCGAATTCGGGACCAACGCCTATCCGGGGTGGTCACTCTGCCAATTGAGCTAACTAGGAAGCTAGCAATCAACAGCGCGACGGTGAATTCATCGACAACGCGAAGCCCATGGACAGAAGTAATGCAAATGCGTAATGCAAACCACAGCGCTTGGGCACCGAGCTGTAGCACCAACGCGTCACCATTTGTCTCGTGACTTGTTTGTTCAAATAAACGGGCCGTATTTAGCGCTATATGGGCCTCGGGAGGCCAGCAGACGAAAGTATACGGCGGCGATTGATGGTCTATAGCTTCCCGGAAAATTCTTCGCTAACCCATCCGGCCTCGATTCGCTCCGTCCGCGGAATTCCGAGTAAAGTTTATTTTTCTCTCCCCTCCTCACTCCGATCGTTGGCGCGTCCCGTCCTCGCATTGCGTCGTTCACCGCGCGCATTGGCGCTGCCCCCACAGCGGCAGCTGTTCCACCGGCTATCGATCGGGGGGGTTTTCCAGCTTCCCTGGCACTGCATTCCCGGTGGCCGCTGCCGTGCAAAGCTCCGCGGAGCTCGGGTCGCGAGCTGCGGCGGCGGCCGTTGCACGTGGTCGTTGGTGTTCGCGCACCGGCATCGGCAGCCAGCCTTGAACCTTTGACCCCCTTTGTGTTCCCTCTCTTGCCGGCGTCTTGACCCGGTTCCGTCAGCGGGCTTCGCCGCGTATTTTGATTTCCACCGGAGGAAGAAGAAGAAGCTGTTCATCTCGAGCTTGACCTGGAAGCGCGTTCTCCCTCTCACACTCTCGCTGGCTTTTCTAATATACGGCAGCCGTACGTTTTCGGGAGCTTCTCCTCTTCGAGTGCCACGTGCGTGGTGTATGCCGCTTTCACTTTTCGCGGCGCGCGCTCCACGAAAAGTGGGTCAAACTGCGTGACGTCGACAATTCGCGCGTCCTTGCGCCTGTAATAATGCAGGTGTGGATATGAGGAGAAACGGTTCTCGCCTTCGGAAGGGCCGGCCCCGTCGGAGTGTTTTCTCGCCTCAGGTATTTGTCCTCCCCACCGCAGACTCCTATAGCTTCTTCACATTGCGGGAAATCGATTCGGACAATCTAGGTCGCCCTACATACGCAGCCTTCAACCGTAAATTGTGTTACCTGAGATAGACAGATTGATGGGAGACATTATTTGTTGTTTTAACCGTCGTCTAATGATAATGGCTTAAATTCAAGGCAGTTAGAGTGGACGGAAACCCACGCCTTCTGTCGGGGAGATTCGAACCCTCGAACTTCGAATTGCGCATCCGGTACTCTACTGGGCAACTGTCGCCACAATTTGGTAATGCTGGCTTTGAATAACAAGATAATTTTAAGGGCTATTTTGTTGTTGTTGATACCACCTTATGAAAACCAGCAGACAACGAAGCCGAGGAAGGTGTAAGAGACATAAATTGTACGGTGTTGTTTTAGTTGCTAAGACATACATTAATATTGTGAATACTATAGTAAAGTAAAAACAGTACAAAGGACATTCCCTTTACACATTTATTGGCTTCATTATCTGCGTGGTTTGGATGTGTCTTAAACCATTTATGATTGGTGGGGCGTCCGCGGGTGGATTATGAAGGGTATAAATATTCCTCGAGTAACATATGTGGGTATGTCCGCGCGCGCGCTTTTGTATTTTTTTTTCTATTCGCCGCGTATCTCTGTAAGCGCGTAAGTCGTCGCGTGACATATTATACAGATGAGCGAGAGAAATCTGGGTCAACAACCACTTGGGGGGGGGGGGGGGAGGGGGGGGCCGCTCGCGGCGCTTCGTGTCATCGCATGTTTTCGACTACTATCTTTTCTTTTTTAATTCTTTATTATTCGCTGTTGCGGCGCGCGTTCTTGCTTTCCGGGATAACCTTCGTTTGCCTACGTGCGACTTTTCATGCCTGGAACAAGTATAGCGCAATACACAAGGACTCCACGAGGAACGTGAAGACCGGATGGGTGTTATGACTTCTTGCTAAAGCTGTCAGAAATCCACGCCTGTTTATCAGTCAACGTAGAAGCCAAGGCGATCTGCGTGGATTGACCAACGTTTTGTCGCGGTGCTCCTGCCGGACAGTTGACATGGTCGCCATCTTTCTCGATTCTCGCCGACTGAAGCGCGAAAGTTTAGGGCTTATGAAATCGGCGTTGTTGTGCAGCGCCGAGAGCCCTTGCGAAAAAGTTTCGAAAAGTGCGTGTCTGTCCATTGAACTGGGCTAAATGTTGACACCTAATGAAAATTTTCGATCTAAATTTCGCTGAAATTTTGTGGGAGAAGCTGTGGAATCATAATAGACTTATTATTCAATGTACATTGTGCATTAAGAGTTCATATGAGATCATATGGTTGTGTTCGAAAATTGTTAAACAAGCAAAGTTCTGCACGCAATGTGCATAACTAGGTTTATTCGTGATTCAAGATAACACATAGCACAAACATGGAGAGCAGGAGATTAATACAAACCGGAAAAAAAAAGAAACGTTGGTTCCGTCTGCGCCTCGGATACCTGTACACACTAAACCAATTCTGACCCTTAAGGGTGTAAATGAGCTTGTCGCCAGACGAACACCCTTTGCTCCCTATTGGGTGTTCAAGAAAGGGTGCTGAGAAAGGGTGCAGAGCTCAGCACCCTTAAGAAAAGGGTGCAGAGCGAAAATTCTGAAGGGTGTAATGAGTGCACCCTTTAAAAAAAGGTGCTGTGATGTCATAACACCCTTTCAAATGGGTGCTGGAAGGGTGCTCCACATCGACGTACCAGTGGGCCAAATCTAGGATTGACGCTGGAGATAGCTAAAAATGCAGATCGCTGTATACTCTGTAGACCATGCTGAGTGACAGCCCACATACAGTTTGTTAGTACTTGAACACATGTATTAAGTCGTCCATTCCACCCTGAACACGTGCACCATGCACGCGGCCGGCCCTCCACAGACTGCCTTCCGCAGGCGCTTATGAAACTAGCACTGAAACACAGTGACAGCTCTAGGTGGGGCTTTTGCATCATCGTCTTTTAAAACACAGTGTCTCTGTAGTGAAGCTACTGGTAAGTTGGCTCCAGTGTTTTGCTTTCTCTATGTGTAGGCAAATAGACAATCTGGCACTGTTATCGAGAAGTGCTGCAAGTGTGCCTTACCCTGTCCAGGTGCTGTTCCTCAGGTTTTCGTTTTTGGCTGCTCTGGATAGAACAAGCTGCACTTCTAAAGAAGTGTCGAATTTCAGATAAGCTGGTACTGTTGCAAGAGCAAAGTTAGCTTCACCACAAAGGAAGTGTGATTTGGCGAAGCTGTTGTTCTCCAGCAGTCGACAAAGTGGAGGCCCCACTTACAGCTGTCTGTACGTTTGTGTACTAGTTACCAAAGTGCCCTCGAGAAGCGCTCAGCGGAGTGCCGGATGCATGGTGCAATGTTCAAGGTAGAAGTAGACAATATGTACATGTATATCTTAAAACAAGCTATATTGAATAAATATGTGTGTTTCAATAATCATGAAATTGATCCTAGAGTGCGTATATGGCCTGTGCTACCCATTTTTGGTCCAGAATGAATGTAATCTATTCAAGGCCCCTTGCTGCACACATGCATGCACAATTTATGGATGCTTGGTCACCATACAGACATTCATGCCTGCAAAATCAAAATTCATAAGTTTCGAATACTGGTGATTATTTCAAAAGCCATATACTCACTTTAAAAGCAACACAGATAATATGCACTAAATACAGAACCTAACCACATTGCACTCTTTTAAATTATGTGCAGCAGACGTGAGCTTTTATGCATGTGAGAATGCAAGATATTAGGCCCCAACAAAAATTTATGACAAATAAATTAACATGATGCCAATAGTCACTATTTTATTGTACATAGCATACAACCGAAAAAGATTGACAATAGTAAACATGAGCTATGACCTTCTGCATCGATTGTAATGGTGAGATCTTTGTGAGTGAGGATCAATCTTCTGTTTTTTCAAATCTTTTTTCTTACGAGTAGACATCTTTTTTGTGACGAGACTTCTTTTTTAACTTTTAACATTCTGACTTTTTTCCTTGCATAGTAGGTAACAAATAAATTATTCAGAACAACAAAATATAAGTCGAGCCACCAGCAGTCCAAAGGCGCTTATTGAGGGTGTTGCCAGTGCCCACAAAATTGAAAAAGAAAATAGATAGGAAAGTAGGTGTGTGGTAAAACATGTGGGCTTATATAACATGCTTTGGTCATCATGCTAAAAGCCTTGACTACAAACTTGCTCAAGGCTTATTTACAGCTCTCCCTTTATATATGTGTGTGTGTTTCTAAACTTGTGCGTTAAAAAATCACAAATATTGGCAAAGTAATGCAAGTGGTGTTGGATTAATATAATGTGATCATTCAAACACTTGCACAATCCATCTTCAGCTGCCCAGGCGACTTTGGTTCCTTTTACAAAAGTGTGGTCAGGGCGCTCCTTCTCTACAGCACATCCGCACCCGGAAGCCTAAAATAAAGACCGAAGTAATCACTAAGAGGTTCGCAAGACAGACTGTCCAAGATACAATATGCTTTGTCATGCTGGAGCGTTCTTAGTTCTATGTGAGTAGAAGTCAGCATCAAAATTCGCTTTGTTTTTAACGGAAAACATGCTTCTTGGAGGTCCCCCAGGCAAAAAACTGTGTGTACAACTTGACAGTACCTGGGGGCCTACAGAGGGTAGCACGTACAACAGATTTCACATACAAAAACAAACAGCATAGTAGAAAGGAAATTTATACACAAGAAACATCTGATCAATGATTCAGCATGATGCACACGTGAAACATGAGTTAGGTTTGAGTAAAAAAGCTATTCATGAAGTAATTGCACACATCCGATTTGAACAAACCGAATAAGGCACTGAAGTTAATTAGGGTTTGTAAAGAATTGTAAAGTGCCAATAAGCAATATTCTAGTCTAGCTCTACAATAGTGTGTCATGTATGTAGTACTAGTATTTGCCTGTTAGGTATGCTGTAGTCATGAACATATTCAGTTTTCCTAATACCTAAAGCTTAGTATGTTGCAGTCCAGCTGCTCATGTTCAATAAATAATTGTTTATGGTAGCATTTAGGTTACAAAATTGATGCTAAAAATTTGGCAGACCCCACATACTTTGGGAATCGATGTTATGCGAAACACGCATAACATGTATTTTAATTTTTTTATTGAGCGATCTTATGAAGTGGAGCTCAATATAAGTACAAATTCTCGCACACACATACGTTAAACAGCCGCACATGTTTCATTTGTTATGGGGAGATGTCACACCTTTGACAACATTAACAGTTATTTGTTGTTTCGTAACGATGCCAACAGAAACATGGATATTAGCCACACTAGAAGTGGTAGGCTGGTATGAAGCACTGGTGTTTGCGCTGGCACTCGCGACGATGTTAGCCCTCAACACTGCTACACAAATACTTCACAGGATGGTGCCTGGCTACAATTGACTTTGACTCGACCTCACGGCTGCATCATAGGAGTGCACATGTAATAGTTATAAAATTTGATAGCCAGTACTGCAACGACAGTTGATGTTACACAAATATTTGAGACTATTTGGAAAGTATAACCGAGGCCGGGCATGGCTCTGTGGTAGAATACTTAATTACCAAGCAGAATACTAGGTTTCGGTTCCTGCTAGGACACTTGACTTTATTCTTTGCATTCATTTGGTAAATGCTGCCTATGTCAGCTTTTTAACATGATAGCGTCGAAGAGCTCGTGTCGCAGAAAACTCGCCGCCGGCGTCTGCCCTGTTGGTTGTGAGCGAAAAATCGTCTGTGCATCTGTGACCGAAAAATCAAGTTACCTAGTTTTCATAAACTCAAAATTCCTACTTATGACCTAATGGAGGCGTGCTAATTACCGCAAAACAAAACCCCCAAGTCGTACTACTAGACACTCAACACAGGGCTTAACACACGGAAGTCTATTGACATCGGCCAAAAATTAACGTTAGATGTACAGCACTATTTCTTTTCCCCATTTCATGAACTACACAATGCCATGATAATTGTACCCTGGTATTTTTGGTGGGCTATATCGCACAAAAAATATAAGGATTATGTCAAAAGAATGGCATCAAATTTTACCGGCATGTCATCGAAATAGAGACACAGGCTACTAGTCTTATTTATAATGCTAAGAGCATTTAAGGTAAAGGCATTGAAGATAGCTGGTGGCCTTTTTCACTATCTAGGTATCAAAATTCTGCCATGTCAGTCATAGTTTACTGACATTGCAAGCTCAAGAAAAGTGTGGCTCTGAAGGCATCAACACAGCGTTTTGCCAGATCTTCTAAGAAGGCAGTCTCTAAAATTGCTAATGTTTCCAATTACTTTTTGCTATAAATTTCGTGCTTTGCATCCAAATGAACCTCCATCCAACTTGTTTTTTTGCATTCGTGCTCTCACTAACTGCTTACCTAGTCTTGTCAAGTGTTCGTTGACATAAATAGGACTACTTGATCTAAAAGGAAAGGCCACTGCAGACAGACGTAAGTTTTTTGTCTTATCCAGAACATTTCATTTGTAACATCGTTCATAATGCACTGCTATATTTTTTCAAACTAGGCTTGTTTGTTCCTACTCTGTCTGCAGTGTCAATATCATCACGAGTAATGGTTTTTCCATCATCGCCCAAAAATTTCGGACAGCGTCAAAAGAAAACCCTCATCTGAGACGCCTTTGATGTCGGATAGTTCAACCTTGAATACAGTGTAAATTCTTCAATTTTCATCTGAAGTTGCTTATTTTCACCTGGAAGTTTTTTGTGCCTGTTTCAAGGTGCGACAGGTTCTTCATGCAAAGCCTTTATTTCTAATGAGAGCGCGTAGACACTGTCACCACCTTCGTTCCACACTTCTTGAAGGACCAAAGTTCAGTATGAATTTTGTGCTTGAAATCCTCTGTTTACCATGACAAACAATTCACAGGAAACATTAGTACTCTTGCTTGGCAGGAGAGCATGCAGTAATACTAACACAATTAAAGCAAGAAATAAGTGTCTCACCTGTGCAAAAATGATTTTGGCAAGCACTGTGAAGACCACACACACTGCTGCCAAACTGAGTAAAATATGGAGAGCACTTCATATAAGTAGGCAGCGTCCAGTAGCTTGGTGAGGCACAGCGCATAAGCAGGGTGAACAGAGCTGATGCTTGAAACAATGGTTCAGAGTTCGCTGGTGCTTGGGCTCCTTGACCTTGTCGGGAAATTTCCTTGAGCAGCCTCACTCAAATGAAGTGACAGACCGTGCCGAAGAATTTCTGCACCAGTGCAAAAAAATTATTTTATTGAGGTTTGTCTAGACTGCATGTGCTGCTTCCCAAATTGCAGTGAATGGCTAGAAACGCATGGCCAACATATATTTAGTGGCACGCAACTGAGAAATACAAAAAGGGCATGCTGCAGTATAAATACAACGAAAAACATGCTGCTGCAGAGCTTTTCATGTCGATGTCATACATGTGAATTTTCATTCACCTTTATAGCTCACTCATGCACGAAGATGAAGTTAGAACTTTTAGATGAAGACACCTCCTTTTAGCTGTATCGACTGCACGTAATTAAGAGATAAGCATGCGTGAGTAATGCTGTTGCCTGCAATCAATAAATTCTGTTCTTGAAGCTGACCAAATATATGCACGAGTGCATCCATAGTAGACACATTTGCATTTCTGTGGTTATGATACCCATGTGATGTGTTTTTCTTAAGTAAATGCCATGCAATATGCACCATATGAATATTTTATTCCGTAAAATTGCAATACCACTGCATATACATGTCCGTATGCGCATATGCATCCACTGCAGATAAAGCATAAAATTAAAGCAATAATGACACATGAATTTTTTATCAAGGTAGTGGAGGGCTCCAGAAATTTTGACCACCTGGGGTTCTTTAACGTGCACACAAATCTGAGAACACAGGCTTACAGCATTTTCACCTTTATTGAAAAAGCAGCCAGCAAGGCCGGAATATCATCCTGCAACCTTCGGGTTAGAAACTGAGTACCTTAGCGACTAGACCACTGCGACAGGACTTCAATCTCCCTGTTTCCCCGTGTAGGGTTATAGACCGTCTTTGCTGGTCTGGCTAACCTCCCTGCGTTTCCTTCTCTACCATTTATTCTCACGAGTTCAACGAATGAAGCTTCCTTCAAACGGCTAACATTCGGACGTTTATAATTTGCCTGAAATTGAGTTCATTAAATGAATATTGTGTGCTGCTTCATAGTGATCATTGATCTAAATTTTTCTGGTTGGCTAAAAAGGCACTACTCCTCACTTCTAATCAAACAGCACAAGCTGTCTAATGACCATAGGGGAGGAAAAGTGGAAACGCTAAGACAAAACATCAATCTTGAACCCCATGCTAACACAATGAAGCAGGCAAGCTTCTGCAATATTGACGGGCAACCAGGATCTCAGACACTGCAGATAGCTACATAACGTAATGGTTTCCCAACATGACGTAAAGGCAGCAGAATCACATATTGCCTAACCTGCTTCATTATGATAACGATGAGGCCATAACGTTATTGGCCTCTGTATGCTAATAAAAATTTACCTTGCATATCATGTGACATTAACATCCAATATGACGTCATGAATCTTGCATCCTACCATGTGGTCTAAGTACCAACAAGGCGGTTTTAGTGACGGTGCAAGGCAATAAACAACAATCACTTGGTGAACATTATTTTTGATATTATTCAATTAGTCTGATGCGAACACCTTCAAAAAACGGCAGTTAAGATTTGTTCATTCTTAGATAAATACAATGTCTAAGTTTGCATGTCAGCAGCAACATATGCATGCATTTGGCACGCATACTGTGATGTATAACCTTATTGTGTTTTGAGCAATAAATTAGGCATTCATACACTGCACATATCACAGGTCACTTGTAAATCTGCAGCGAGGTCAAAAAGAATTTATGATATCAGATAAAGCGTTACACTTGTATTCGAAAGTGTCATTGGAAGTTTTGGTAGAACTTAGTTTTAGAATGTTTGTAGACGTATAGGTATTCGGCAAAGTTTTAACTCCAAGGCGGGCTGCAGCGCCCACAATTCTTTTACAAACCAGAAGAATGCAATAATATGTGAGCAGGGGTGAACAAGCAGTACCACCAAAATTGCACTCGAACGAGTGAACTACTGCTCAACCTAGCGTTTGCACAGCTAAGGTACGGCTATTCGTCCACTCATAGAGAAAATGTATTGACCCAGGCGTAATTGCACGCTTTGAAAACCGCACCTACAGCACGCTGTGTCAAGTTTACGCACACTTAATTAAGCTGAATATCATGGTAATTTAATATTATACGTGCCCGGTGGATGCAAACACATTTGGTCACACAGGAAAACACATCTACCTTATAGTAGTCACACACATTTAATGATAATGTAGCTGTTGAATAGAGGACGCGTAATATATAAAACTTTCTTCATATACTACTTTGGCACAGAAAACGAACAAGGCCGCGTAAATACCAACGCGGACACCACGTTATTCTTCTCCATTCTTCTAAATTAAATACGCAATGATCTAATTCAACGCGAATCACCGGAATACTCCAACGCACGCGACACACAGGCGACGCTTACGGCTTCCATGCGCAGTCCCCGAACGGTGTCCGACGGCATTGCAAAAATATAGTGATTCATAGCGTGAAGAGCATCGCCCGCCGACTCACAGCATCACAGCGCACATTGCTTTAACCTCCTTCCCCACAGAAAAAATTCATCCGCGCGTAACGTCCCTGAGCTTAGACTTGAGCCTAATGAAATCAGACACGCCAGCAGGCTCGCTACGTTAATAAAAACTCGCTTATCGTCTACCAGCTAGAAAAACCTTACTTCACAACGTTATTATACTATAGCGCTTTCGGTGTTAACCGCGGGAGGAGCCGAGGACGCGAGCGGACGCATAACAGCCTGGATCGGGCACGCCGTGGCCTGGCCGGAGAAGCAAAAAACAAAGCGTTGACAGCAGAAACATCCACCTACCTTTTTAGTTTGGCGAGCGCTCGACGGTACAAAGCAGCTGGTCCTCTCTTGAGTATAGTGCATCTTCGTAACAAGCAGCACCGACAGAACACGAAAGACAGAGCAAGCACACTTTGAACAACATAAAAACTCGACTTGAAACGCTCGGCACACGGCCGTTGCGGCCTCCAGGAAGATACCGCCATTTTTGTCCTGCTGACGCCACCGATCCGCATTTGCGCACATAATTTTTTATATGATAAGTAAATAGATTATTTCTGCTTAAGTTTTAAGTAAAAAATAGTGAAGATAGAAGATATGCTAGTGCGTATTGCATAGAATGTTTTTTACCTTTGAAAATGACAAAATTACACAACGCGTATTTGCGCGAAATTTGAAATGTGAAAGAGCGCGCGAAATTTGAAACGTTTGCTTGCTTGTGTATTTCTTATACCGATACCTTGTTAACATCTGTACATTGGTTGAGTGGTTAAGCTGGCTGTTAAAAACAGTGTCAAAGCGGCTGTATATTAGTACAAAGTACAGGCAGCAAGCAAAATTTGTCACATCAAAATAAGCGTATTAGTTGGCAAACAATATTTTAGCTGTCTTTAGTGGATTTTCTTTAGGACAATGTTTTAGTGAAGGCTCATTTTAACTTGTTTGCAGGGTATTGCTATGAACAAAATCAAGAAAACTTTTCTTTAATGTTATGATATTAGAACGTCAAAGTCCATAGCCCGCCATTAAAATTGGTAACACGTGTCAACTGATACATTGTAAGGTTAACAAATATTTGTACAACACAAAAACTATTTTATCTACCACAGTCTTGTTGGTTTGTATTTCTTTGCATTAACAAATGTATGATTTATATATACTGTCATGGAAGAAGCTTTGTTTTCAATGTTAGGCGCAAGCGAGGCCGAGAGCTCTATATGTGTAAGTCACAATCCTGTTGTAGCTCTACAAGCTGCGTACTCCGCCATTGGCTAGTGAGCTTGTAGCGCATGGCTTGGTCAGCGCCGGCCGTGAGGCGACGAGAAAAAGGCAGCAAGAATGCAAGAACCAGTGCAGAACTTAGGTTCAGCTGGGCACTATCACTATTCAGATATCAGTTACTGCGGTGGGGCTATTAATGAGACCATGGTGTCTAACCAGTAGACATCTAAAAAGCTGTTGGTTATGCTCTATGACCACGTTACAAAGCTTTGTCGGCGACTGTGCACCCTAATGGGTGCTCATCAGCACCCATTAGTTGTTGCACCCTTTTTGCACCCTAGTTTTCACCCTTTTGATGTGTTCACCCTTTAGGTTCCGCTTGTAGGGTGCTGAGACGCGAATAGGGTGCTCAAAGGGTGTGCTTGGAATGTCGGCACGCTTTTTGACACCCTTAAGGGTCAGAATCGGTTTACTGTGTAGTTGATGCCCAAATTCATCATACGAATCATCTTACCATTGGTAAAGCATAATGCATCAGTGTTCGATCACTGCTGATCTATTTATGTCTTACTGCCTGTCCCCTATTTCCTTTTCACGATATTTTGCGAGAATCATATCTTGAACATGCCTTTTGCATGCAAAGGTCTTCTCGATTCGTTTGTTTGAATGTATTGCAAATTGTTGAACTTCAAATGATACAAGAAATGTTGGTTGTGGTACTTTATTGGAATCGAAACAGTAACATATGTTGCTGCGATTTAAAAATATATATTCTCATCTTCTGCACAGACAGCTTGTAACGGAATAACAAGGAGACAAAAGTTTTTTTCAGTGGGACGATGACAGAGAATCAACTCGTCTTTTCAATTTGAATGCATCACAAAGACTGGTTTATTCATACACTATGTACAACATTCTTGTAAAGCACGAAAATGAAAGCAAATAGAAACACGCAGAGAAATGCGAATATAGTCAAACAAGTTTTCTCTGCACCCCGCACGTGCAAACGCTCTTGAGGAACAGAGGGAGATCACACTGTCCCTGTGTTCTAGTTTCTTTTTATACTTCTCCGGCTGGTCCTGTAGTTCTCGCATAAATAGGGCAGCCCAAAAACTCGGGGAAAAAAAGGACAGTAGAGACACAGCGCTGAGGAAAACTATTACACAGGAAAGGGCCCAATGTATAAGACATATGCTCGAGAAGTACTTTGGTTTGAGCTAGTTGGTTCATAGTTCTCGCATAAAAAGGGCAGCGCAAAAACTTGGGAAAAAAGGACAGTAGAGACAGAGTGCTGACGAAAACTATTAGACAGGAAAGGGCCCAATGTATAAGAAATATGCTCGAGAAGTACTTTGGTTTGGGCTAGTTGGTTCATAGTTCTCACATAAAAAGGGCAGCGCAAAAACTCGGGGAAAAAAGGATGGTAGAGTTATGTGAGAACTATGAACCAACTAGCCACAACCAAAGTAGTTCTCGAGCATATTTCTTATACATTGGGCTCTTTCCCGTCTAATAGTTTTCGTCGGCGCTCAGTCTCTACTGTACTTTTTTCCCGAGTTTTTGCACTGCCCCTTTTAATGCGAGAACTATGAACCAACTTCTCTTGGTCCTGTAGGTCGTAAAAACAATGACGTCCTGTATGGTCCGCCATGTGGACCACTCGTCTGTGCTGCTGTTGCAGCTCTCAAAAAACGCGTCCTCCTAAATTGCCCATCTTCCTCCTTCTAGCTGCGGATCTTCAAATTAACGCTCTTACGAGGCGGTGGTCTCTTCCCAATATTAGATAAATACAATGATATGTGCTATTATGACACTGCACACACACACACACAATGGGAGCACTCATTCGAAGCAGTAATGTCAGCGAGGATCGAACGATGCAGACCGTGGGTTGGAATCATTACCGCATCTTTTGGCAATGAAGCGTTGTGACTGGCGTTGTACAATGTCTCGTGCTGTTCACTCGTGGCCGCACCGTTGAGCCGGGCTCGCAGACTGTTCAGCTCCGCACGACGCTTCGCGTTGTCGTGGGATAGCGTCTCCAGGTGCGCCTGCATGCAACTGTTGTCGTTCCTTGACGAGTGCGTCGGCTCTACACAGTAAATTTTTTTACACCCTTAAGGGTGTAAACTGGCTTGTCGCCAGAGAAACACCCTATGGGTGTTTTCAGATACACCCTACTGAAAGGGTGTTATGTGAACACCTCAGACGAAGGGTGTCGAGCAAAATGAAAATTGGGGTGTTAGGGTGTTTTGAACTGGAACACCCTTTTTCAATGGTGTTGGAAAAGTGTGCACCCTCTGCTATATCGATAGGCGTGCGCTGCAGTGTTCCGCTTCAGGGCAGGGTGAAGTCAATATATATGTGCACGAATATCCATGGCTATATATCGACTTCCACAGAGCACTAACGGGTATGCACGGCACATGCTAATATATATAGTACTCAAAGCAGTGTGCCTGTCTATTGCAGGATGCAGAGAATACACATATTTCAGCAACTTAATTTGCAGTTAAACCTGGCATGGCTAAATCAAGGTTCAGTCTTACCAAGTTAAAAATATTGTGCATATATAAAAACAACAGTGCTATGTAGATGCGCATCGCTCTCACTTTTAAAGAAATCTGTTTTTGATGCATTCTAGAAATAAATATGGATTTGTGCAGACTAAATATCAAGAACAAGTACCACAAGGCAGTTTTTCTCTAAATTATTTTCATTTATTGCAAAATTTTACACATGCTTCTTGCAATGTGCATTATATCATAATGGCCCACATAATCTAATCTGACCATAACCAAGGCAGTGTAATGTTATTTAGATTAGCAAACAAGCAGCAAAAACTATTGCACAATAGTTCTGTCTTGCAGGAATGTAATATGGTAATAACTAAAAAGTTCAATGACCATGGGTTATTTGACAGCATGTGTGTCCGGCTATGCAAAAGGAGAAACATGCACGACTTGTGAAGCAAATGCAAAATAAATTAATGCGGCACTAAAAACGGCAATAATAATCAATAAATTTTCAATCACTAATACAATCAAACATAAAAAATATGCAGTAAGGCAAATGTGCAAGAACATTACCATATGGCATTATCATATGACTATGTGGATTTTACGACAATGTTTAAGAACTTCGCAACAACAGATCTTGGTGTTGTTTTTTCGAGCTCAAGAAAAAATCTTTCGAGGACGACAAGGGTGTTGAACGCTTTACAAGCATATTGAACATTGAACAACCAGTTTGCACACATAATTGCGACAAGTCCTTCCTCTGCATTAGTCACTTGAAAACACTTTGTCTGGTCTACCATCAGCCAGAAAAACTCTGCATCTTCAAGGACGGCCCCATTATAAGATACACATGGCGTTGCTGGCATGTCGTCCTGTATAGGCAAAGTGAAAATGCATAAGACTTCACTGAGTGGCTTACTTGAAATTCTGTACAGTTTAAAAAACAGGTTTAGAGCACTTTAAAAGACACAACTTGTGTTTTAGCATTACAGATGTGATATCTATCATTAACAACAATTTCAATGTGTGCAGCATAACTATGGTTTAACTGGGAGATTAAAACAATATAATGCATCTGACAAAATGAAGGGAACAATTGTAGTGTCACGAGTTCTCTAGGCAATCACAATGCAAAGCAATGAAAATTTATGCATCCATTCGACATACACAAACAAAAAGCTGGTATTCACTGCCCCTTAGCGTGCACAAAACTTGCCTCATTAGGGAATAGGGAAAGAAAGAAAGCCTCCTTCAAGAATTTCTTCAGACATATTTAGTTATTCTACATCAGCTAACAAAAATAACTGTGTTATACTTGAAAAATAAAAATTTCTTCTTCCTGGAAAAATAAAAACATTCCTTGACACACACAAAAAAAGAACAACAGCAGGAGAAGGTGATGTAGATTGTACCATATATTTTCATCCTTGTTTCATCTTGAAATTTATCTTTACTTGCTGTAAAAATCTAATACAATGCAACTATAACGCTCATCACACTGTTATTCTATGTCTGTGTATTTAACCTGATACTCAGATTTTTTAAACCCGAGTATGGAGTGCATAAGGTTAAGGAGCACTCAAGAGTTTGAAAATGTCTCTTGTTTTGCAGACACAATAATGGTGGCGGAGGATAGCCTTGTGTAAATTTATTTAATGCACACTGCTTAAAAGCAAGACATGTCACAAAGCAAACAAAGCATAAAATGAGCCTGGGGCCTTGCATTCATATATTAAAGGAATCAAGTCACAAAACTAATTCGTGATTACACTGATCAGATAGAGAGAGAAAGTATATGCTAGCAGGAGTTACTGCTGTTTTGCAAAGCCACATGCGAAACAATGTTTAGAATGAAAAAAACACCATCTTGACGTAAAATGCAACCTAAAGTGAGTATTGCAAGGCATCATTTAAAGCATATGGACGCAAAATTGCAAATCAATGTCATGCACTTGAAAAAAAAATACTGGCTGACTGACCTTCACAATTCCTTCATTTACGTCGGTCACAGCTTACAGCCACAAAATTATGTTTTACACGTTATCTATCGCCATCTCTAAATTTGGTATTACAGTCAAACCCCTTTACGAGAGACACTGATATAAAAGACAAACGGGTATCCGAGACACCAGTGTGCCTACACTAAAATATGGGCTGATAAGAAAATGCGTACGAGGCACCCTGCTTATAAGAGACATCTTGTATAAAAGACAAGAATTGCCATCCGAAGCATGCCTCTTATAAAGGGGTGTAACTGTACTGGCATTGCTTTGTCATAACTTGACCATTGGCCTCTGCTAGCAATAGTGAGTTCGCTTTGATGCAGTTTGTCTAAATTTTCATTTGCTAACATGCAGTGACATTAGCTACTCAGTGTTTCATATACTCACAGTCTCTTGCACAAATAAAATTGAGCATGCTGACCGTTCCTTCACATTCTCACAGACGATTTTCAGAGCTACAAGTGCCATAATGTCTGCAAAAAATAAAATTATGCAAGGCTATTTTATTTGACAGTAATAAATAATTTCAAACTGTCATAAGAGGTAATGAAGCATGCATTTCAACATCTAAAATGCTTCCTAAATAAGCCTGGGAAGGAGAAGATGCAAGCTTGTCATACAAAATTTGTAAAGAAGCGGCATATTCTCAAGAAATTGGCTAGAAGGGTAATGTGTTGACTTCAATCACAATTGTATAAAACACAAATGTGATAGCCAGCTTTCACAGAACACGTGAAAACATATTCTTCATAGGAATGAATCTGGTAATTACACTTTCTTTGAATATAGATTAATTCTAGCCGTGACTTCTACAAAGGAGGGCCATCAGCATACTGCTAAGTATTCCCTTGTGAGAAAAATATTCTTCGTGGCCCTAAGAAAGGGTGTTACATTTAGGAAAGGGCCAATGGTGCAAGTGTATTGAAATGTATCAAAAGGGTGAGTTGGGGCAGATAATGTGAGCTCATGGATTAAACAACAATAAAAACATAAAAAAGGACTCCATACAGGCATTTCTGATGTTCAGCTATCATATGTGTCTTTCATCCTTTATGCTGTTCAAAACAGTAAGTGTAAAGTTGGCAGTCTGTACAGGTTCATCCATTTATCAGATGTGTAGCACTTGAAAGAAAACATGGACAGCACACACAAATGAGCTCTGAAGTGCAAACTTAGGGCACATTGAAACAACTTTTCTTACAGGTTGTGATACATATGGCCTCCTAATATACAGCCTCCTGTGATTTGACCTCCTGTGATAAGTTAGCCTTCTGATACATATGGACGCAATTCCACTCTGCTAGCCTTTAAGTGAGGAGCTGCATAAAATCTCTTTTCACGAGAGCAAGGATGTGTGGCTGCCAACATTTCAAGTACCCTTGCATGTGTGTGCTGCGAACAGACTTTTCAGGGCCATTTTTCTTCAGCTTCTACAATTATTAGAAGCTGTGTCATTACAAGAAAGCAAGAAATGATACACAAATAAAGCAAACAATAAATTTGAAAGCACTGAATTTTAAAAAAAATCATAAAAGGTATACAAAAGGTAAGTAATACATAAGTACACAAACATGTTTTACTCTCTCTGCAGATTTTTATTTTTAGAATGAAGATGAGCTATTTATGATAATGCAGATTGCAATTTTAAGTACCACAAAAAAAAGTAGGTCAACACAAGAACATAGTGCTAAAAAAGTATGTGACCTGAGCAATGTAACTGATTGAATTCACTAGGAGTAAGCCAGAGTAACTCTGATTTAAGTGGCAAAAGCTCCTTGAACAGCTTGGGCTAGTTTCATGAAAGACAGGCAATTATTAGGATCCTTGATAGGGAAAACAATAAAATTATTTGCTGATAAATATTATAGTATACGGGAGAGTGCATGCATATTACATTGTGGAAAATTAACTATGGGGTTACCGAAAAACTGTAATCTAGTGTCTTACAAACCTAGCAAGTACGCAGTTATCCTTGTCTGTTGTCTTCCCTGTTTTTACACAATCATATTTCAAGTATCGAGTACAATCCAAGCTGAAATAAAATTCTCATGAACTCCCGTCTTGTTCTCATCCTTTTGAGGTCCATTTGACGTGCTCTCTCCAACATTTGCCTCGTGTTTTCACTACAACGTATTTTCTTCATCACTGCCAATTGGGTTAATTTATCGATGGCTGTTGAAACCTTCCCGACTGGTTTTATGTCGGTCAGTCTTGTAAAGTCATTGCAAAACTGCATAGAATAAACAGCGAGCAACATTATAAAACAAAATGTCAGGCCTTTCATGATGAGCAGCCTCACCTACATAATTTTTCATATATTCTAAAATAGTTTCTGGCGGCACCCAAACAATCTCTCTACAAAATACAAATAGAACATTGAGCACTAAATATATGTCCTCGATCATGAAATAGGCAACATTCAAATAACTATACAGTATGCGCTCAAAATCAAGTTCCCATGTTTTTCTTATCTTTACTGTCAGCTCGTTTTCATTGAAGCGGCGTCATACGAAGAAAACCGAGGCCTAATGTTTCCACTTTTTTCTTGCGTTTAGAGCAAGAGTCTTGTTCTGGCAGACTTGATGCCTTCAGAAAGTATGTGAGGGATTATTGGTAAACTGCAGCTATAGTACAAAAGTAATATGCCGCGGGGTGGCAGCAGGCAAAAGGTCTTCAACACTCATCGCAATAGCTTAGAGCATGCAGCACTGGCTAACACTCCCAAGTTTAAGTGCACACATCCACCCCAATTAAGTGTACAGGAGGAAGGCTGGCACTGTAGCTCGACTGGCAGAGCATTATATGAGTTACTTGAAGGTTGCAGGCTGGGACCCCAGTGGCAACAAGTTGTATTCTTACCCAGTTAAATTTCTTCACTTTTATATAATTACAGCAATACAGTTAATAAACCACAGATGTACCCTACCTAGAAGTAAAAAAAAGCCAACGTACTCGCTGAAAGTCCATCATATAGGGGTAGTTCTTTTTCACATCACGAATCGTTTTCGTCGCAACGTCAGGAAGCCTCTTCCCAGCTGTCAAGGCCATTAACTTTTCCACGAGTTGCTCATCCGGCAATAGTTTTTTGGTTTCCAAAACAAGTCGATCTTCATGTTTGGCAATACTGTCATCATCTTCTGCTGTTAGATCTGTGATGCTCACACTCTGCAATTGGAATCAAATTGCAAGCTATTGATGAGACTATTCATGCAGCTTTTACAAATGGGTGGGATTTTCTGTGAGCACGGTATTAAACTATCCTCACCATTTTCCCAGCTTTTTTCCTTTGAAGCTCAGTGGTGCCTCCTGTTTTCCTTTGGGCACCGAATTTCTGGCGACTTGCTAACACATCTTCATGATCATCCAGCTTCCTTCTTAGGTTTTTATACTTATTGCGGAGGGCTACTTTCCAGGAGTCCTGTCAATTCGGAAAATGAAGGTGCTCAATATATTCATGTACACAATGATACATGCATACCTGGCCTTTTCAATGAATTTCTTTTCATAATAAATACACAAACTAAAATTCAAGCACTATAAGCCCACTGATATCAGTGACTTTAAAACTGCTGGTAATGAAATGCACGTTTGATAAATATATCCAAAGCATTCACTAGTTGCAAAACATTCACAAAATGTCTAGCAGCACTGCTTATTTATTAAAAAGTATGTCTCACAGATAAATGGCTGCTGCAATACCCTGACTAAAATTTAGTAGCACGCTCACTTATCCACTCGTCTGGTGATTTATGTAGCTGCAGGACATTTGAGCCTTAGTATTGTGTATGCGGCCATATACAAGACCCCAACTTGTTGCTACTCATGACAGCGGCTGCGAATAAGAAAAGTGACCACTACCAATTACACCCTACAGCATATGAAGCTTAAGACTATAATGACCCCACGAGTCCCAGCTAATGAAGAACCCTCTTTTTCTCTTTTGTTTTCGATTTTACATATGAATCTGTGCACAATAGTCTTTGTAATTGTAAGCATCATACAGTGTCACTTCAATACAAAATTAGATTTTCAAAATTGAACATATGTTTTATTAAAGTGAATGCTGTTATATCAATGCATTGTGAAACACTGAAAAAAATGTACCCAAAACTGCTTTTAAATGTGATTAAGGAGCTTTAAGGAACATTAGGGAGCAATGTGATTAAGCGTAAGTATCACATATCTTACAGCATAACAGTACTTACGTGCCCACTTCCAATTACATCTTTCAGCTGTGGATACTTGTCAAGGAGCAGGGTTGTCACCTTACTGTAGAAACAACGCGTTGGATACCTGCAAGACAGTTGAGCATCGCAGCTTAAGCTGTCACAACTTGAAGTTTAACAGGGCAAGACACTATATTTAAATGTGCACCTCTGTGTACTCACAGTGTGTACTTGGCCATTTCATTGTGCAGGATGTCAATGATTTGCCTGAATGTAGAAGGTGTTAGCAGCGGAGAGCTTATCACTTTTTCATGGAGGGCACCAAGGCTGGGTAGTTTAAAATTTATGCCATCATTATCCCCTGAGCCGAGTGGGCTGTAAAAAATGTATCATGATGCAAATTACCGCAAGAAAAATAACACTTCGGGTAATCTTTCTGCTCATGCTCACGTTAAAAATAAAGCCAGAAATTAGCAGATATTTGGGCTGAATAAAACAAACAACAAGAAACCTGCAGTAAAAGCAACACAAACACACTCAGGCCAAAAGTGCTAGACAGCAGTTTATATATCAGCAGTTTAAAAGTTTATGAGTCATTCACAATAAAACATCTAGCTTGTCTGCTTGATTTATAGTGTTCTCAAGGCTATAGAAGCTGAAAAAGTGAGTTTGCAATAGATATTAACAGTCAAGTTGAATGTCATGGCTGGATTGTTATTGCAATGCTTGAAGTGTGCCTCACATCTATAAAAACAGCTCAAGTAGTTTTGATCAAGGTGGAAGATAAGAAGAACATGACTAGAACAAGCATTTCTTACTGCATATTCATTGCACTTCTGCAATTCCTGAATGCACATGTGTAAGTGTAGCTCTAAAATCGCCATGGCTTTGAGAAGACTGCAAGTCATTAACCAATCAGTGTTCTTATCTTCTAATAATGCTTTTGATTAGAAAGTTATACAATTAAAAAATTACATTATTTGAAATATTTCAACAGAATATGACTTTGTAATAATACATGCCAAATGAACACAAATATTTATATAGCCACGAGTAATGTTGCAAAGTTTACGTAATAAGTTTTTCAGGTTTATTTAAAGGATTAAGCTATGATGACAAGATCAACACATAAGCACTAGTGTGACTGGTGAACAGCTGTTGTTACTGTCTAGAGAAATGGTGACGTACATTCGTGTCACAGCTCTCTAATTATACCAAACAGCTATCATTCCTTCACAAACATGTTAAATAACTGCAAATGAGGTACCCTCAAACAACACTGCATAATTCTTATGTAATGCTTATTGGTGATAATTTTCATTTCAAGTTGATCTTTTCCTAGTTTGTTGATGTATCATTCTGAATTGAATATATTCAATTCAACCTGGTTTTTATTACTCGGAACTGCTTCAATATGGTGAACTAATATTTGCACATCTCTACCCATAACTCATAGCTGTTCATACTGCAATTTTTATTTATTTATACAATACTGCAGACCAATTTAATGGTCCAAGCAGGACGGGCAGAAAAAAAGAATGTTCATGCACATACAATGCAATGCAAAAAAAAACAATGAAGCAACAAAACGCAGAATTCACTTAGAACTACAAAATAAACAAGCCACGGTGAAACCGACTTTTCGCACAAACATAGCAGGGTTTCCAATCCAAATAAAACTAGAAAATCACGCACAACCCCAAGTAACATTGCTAAAAACCCGATCGTCAGTAATTAAAAGTTTCTAAAATGATCGTGTAGGGCTGTCATAAAATTTCCACTAAAAATTCTTTCTGGCAATTTATTCCAGTCATCTACCGTGCGTGGAAAATATGAAAACTTAAAGGTATTTGTTCGGGCAAAGAATGGGGATAAACTGTGGCTATGGGTGTGTCGTGTTTTCCTCGTGGTGGACGGACTAATGAATGGAGTGGGTGATAATCCAGTCTTACACTTAATTAGGGATTCCATAAAAGCTAAGCGGGCAATTTGGCGTCTAATGTGTAGTGGTTGGATTTTATTGAGTGTCATGATACCTGACGGAGAATCACTTCTTTTATATTTATTATAAATAAAACGGACAGCCCTCCTCTGAACCTTCTCCAATTCGTTAATGTTTTTGTTTGTGTACGGGTCCCAAACAACCGCTGCATACTCCAGTTTAAGCCTAATTATGGAATTATACGCTAAAAGCTTAACGTTACTAGGTGTACCTCGAAGTTTATGCCGTAAAAGACCAAGTTTTTTTAGCGCTGAAAAAGTTACCTGCTGAATGTGGTCGTTCCAATCTAATCTGGAGTTCAATACGATACCTAGGTATTTAAACTTACTAACCTCCTCGATTAAGGTGTTTTTAATTTTGTACCGAAAAGTTATTACAAATGAGCAATTACAAATGATCCTAAAAAAGCTCTTACCGCTCGACAGGCTCAATGACCATGCTTGGTGTGTCTTGCTCACCAGTTTCAACAACAGCTTGTAATGTGCCCTGAAAGCAAAGGAACGAACAATAATGCAACTTTTACATGATACAAATAAGGGGAGGACAACCAGCACATTAACCATTTCACTACTGTCGATGAGCATGTATCTGTCATGAGACTTGGTAACGAAATGAGCCATGATGACTGCACTTTTTATCAGCAGACGTTAGTCTGCAATTGAACTTATTATAATAAGGCTATATTCATGATACTTTTGTTCCCTGATGCCAGATGGCTACAACTGTTTATGTTGAGCTGTTTAGGTCTCGTTTTTCATTTTTGAGAAATCCCATATATTGGTTTCATTGAAGTCACTTTTAAGGTATTACTTTCATGCCAATAGTGAAGTAAACGAACCCCACTGAGTTGAAACAGTGGCACCATTTCAATAAAAAACAAATTATTAATATTTCCACAAACTCAGCAAAGAGGATATTTTTTGTTTTCTTCTTTTCATATGTTTGCAGAAGGGGCAAATAAATTTCTTATATCTGCAATCCATGGCCTCTCACAAGACTGAAGGCATTTGCTTGAGAACCATTTTTCAACCAGGAGGTCAGAAAATCGTAATCACTAATGCGTTAGTATACGCATTTCTGCAAACTGGCCTGGTTCTTGCAAAATACCTTCTGCCACCTTGCGGATCTCCAAAGAACTCATTTATAATACCTCATTGACATTTCAGAAAGCTAACAAGACCCGCATACAAGTAAAGATCCATACTATGGGCTATAAACAACATTTTTATGTCTCATTAGGCACCCTAATAAACTCCGCTGCACTCCATTGGCAGTGTTGTTCAATGGTACTTCGCTAGCTGTTGGTGAGTAGTGAGTAATAACATAGCAAGGGCAACTTAATAAGCTGTGTTTCGTAAAGTTGCAGTGTTACGATAATTGAGAGCTCCATCTTTTATTACTTTGGTCAGTAAATGTACTAGATATTGCTTATAGCATGGAGATATTTAAATACACGCCAGTCTTTCACAACACATTCTAGAAACTGTAAACCTATTGCTATAGCTCACACTGCCATCATTTATTATATTACTGTAAGCCCTCGCGGGCAGTTTCAGAGGTGGGAATGCACAATATACAATATTGAGATACAATGCATAGCAGAGAGGGCAGCGGCAAGTTGGTATTCATACATTGCAATGACGAGGTGGTAGGTATTTTACAATAATAACGGCAGAGCTGGTTTAAGCTTTTCATTGCACCTGGTAGTGCAAGCAAAAATCGGCATTTCCATGAACTGGTACACGCTCTCTCGTACTATTTATGCACTGTGCACAAGAAAACTGCAATGAAACTTTTCCCCTGTCTAAGAATAAACCTCTGGCGCAGACACTTTGCCATTTCTTTTTGCAGAGAAGTGAAATGTTTTTTTTAGCCTTTTTATATTTTCAGAACGGAAAATATCAGGACCACCCATCTTAGACAAATGATAAGCTGTCTACTTGGGTAT
The DNA here is from genome assembly GCF_043290135.1 of Rhipicephalus microplus. NCBI lineage: Eukaryota > Metazoa > Arthropoda > Arachnida > Ixodida > Ixodidae > Rhipicephalus > Rhipicephalus microplus. The sequence goes on along the minus strand of NC_134701.1, from coordinate 135,428,294 downwards.
TTTAAGATGTTTGCAGACTTTTTACGACCAGATTCTGCTTTGGCGCACCATTCCATTTAAGTTTCACCATTTCCGCTCCACGGGTCATTTCGGTATTATGCTGTGCTTCGTGCCGGCCAGGTGCGATTACTTATGATTTCCCACTAGAACTTTGATATATACGGCACTAAAGCCCAAAATTAAAATGCTAATTGAACAGTTTTAAATTTGTCACGTGGTCGTCATTTTAGCTGCAGAAAGTTATTTTCGCTTCGCCATCGAGTTTGTGCGAAAACGACAGGAACCAGCGTATCATAGACTTTTTATTTTAAAAAAAACTGCAATGGTTAAAAAAAGGCACCCTCCTAAAATTGCGTGAGTGCACGCAAGTTTGTGTCGCACGCAAAAAAAAAACATAACCAGGGCCTTGCATGCCAGCGTGCGAAAAGCGCATATAATAAAACAATTTCTTCAATACAATTTTTTTTAATTTAAATAATACTTCAAATAAAATACTTCAAAATTTATTAATTCATTCCCTGCTATTCCACAACACCGATTTCACCCGCACCTTCCGCGAAGAAACACGTCGCTTGACTCAAGTCCCCCTGCTTTGCTGCTCACAATCACACTTCCTCTTTCACCCACAGCATACGTGTCCCTAGCCATAAGTAATATTCCAACAAAATGTACTCAAATCAACATAAGCCGGTAAAACTTAAAAAGCAGCTAGATCGTAACATCCGAAAGGATTTGTACCATATTCGATAACTAATCTAGAGAAGAGCATCAGGCGTTAGGACTTAACATCGGACTTCTAGAATGACATCAGCTGATAACAAACTCAGACATTTCGTGCCGTTTTGCTCTCGCTGCCAAAAATCGCTCGCGCCAACAGTTGCAACTGATCATCAAAACTAAATAACTGATAATTTAAATATTTATAAAAGAGCATTTAATCTTAATAATATTAAACAATAAGAACGTAAAACTCAGAAAATTTACCTGTGACGATGAACATGACGGCGCTTCATTCCCGCTACTTTCTTGCTGTGCCATAAGAACGATTTTTGACATATCGGGTATGCTGTCTTCAGTAGCGAGGTCGACAAGTTCATTGAACAGAGGATCCATTACCTGCAAACCAACCCCGTATATTGTCAATGAACTGAAAAAGATGTATGAGGGTTTGTTTGTTCGCTACTGTATGTTCCTAGATCGCGAAGACACGGCTCAGCTGCCAGCACGCATGGCCTGTTGGAGACACGGCCTCCGGAATGCCTTGCACACACACACACACACACACACACACACACACACACGCACGCGCACACGCGCACACGCGCACACGCGCACGCGCACGCGCGCGCACACGCACACGCACACACGCGCGCACACGCGCGCGCGCGCGCGCGCATGCACGCACGCGCACACAAACACGCACGCAGGTACGCATAGGCATCTTTACTCGAAATAAATTTTCGACTAATCCCCTCACTATGCAATTCTCCTCACGTACACTTGAGACAACTCCACAACTCGCATCATACACGCTATATATGTTAATTCAACAATACAAAACACTCGAGAGCGCTCCAACTTACAATACACTCTAGATCGACGATAACACAGGTTTGTGTACGATAAGAACAAAAGTGACATTCTTGAAAATATTAAAGCAAGCGCCTCACTACGTTCTCATGCTTTATTTGTGCATTCTATGAAAAGTGGTGTGCGCTGCCAACCGTTCAAAATCAACGAACTTTGTTGAAGCGAGTGTAGTTCAGCCGCATGCTCAGCGAACTAAGTTCAAAAGTGCACGGCGAACTCGTTCGGCCACATCGCAGCCGATGTTATCTCGAGTATCAACACGTGTTTTTTTTTGTTGTGGTGTGTGGGAGGGGTGAGTTAAATTACATCAAGGAGAGGTTAATGCGGTCAGAACGTGAACACAAGGCTTGCGACCATTGACAAGCCTTCAGTGAGGCCTAGCTACGATGTCGATACGCGAAACATGTAGTTGCCTTTCGACATACTGTCAATTCGGGCACGCGTACACATGTATGAGGCAGACAATAAAAACGCATGAGTTGTAAAATAATACAAAAACTTGCACGCTTAGTTTTCCTCTTAGCAACACTGTTTCGGCAAACCGGACCCCACTAACAATAGTACAGAAGCGCACATCCCCAGCCTTTAAATACGAAACTACGCAAACTCGCAGCAAAAAGAAAAAAAGAAAAACGGGCCTCAGCTTTCAACGACGATTAAAAACACTTATCGCTCTCAACAAATACACAGTTGAACAAATAAGCAGTCACTTACCTGAAATTTGCTGCAAGACAGTTGAACTTGCGACCCAAGGACAGGACATGTGGCAATCGCATGTTTGAGGGCGACCACGGAACCTTCTTCCAAGTGGTACGTCCGCTTTATCTGAATGTGCGGTACAGTCAGCAGACAACGGATCGGCGGCATCTCGGATGACGCAGCGCACAAAATTGACGTTCCAAAGTCCTCAGCGCGAGTGAAGAAAATGCACGCCAAATACTATTCAAACGCTTCAGCACTCTGCGAACGGCGCAGATAGTCACGTTTTCAACGGCGCAGTTATCAAAATGGCGCGCACTCACGAGTACTGACGGAGGAGTGAAAGCTTGCGGGTGTGGAAAGAGATGCCGAGAAAGTGCGGAAGCATCACACCTTCTATATGCAATGGTATCTCCCTCCGCGCTCGCTTCTCTACGTTGAATTTGAGGGGGCGGAGAGGGACAGGGGGTAAACCATGCTTACATGGACACGACCTCTCTGACGCGTTTGCTGCTGGAGTCGTCACTTGCAAGCGAACGTAACCTTCCAAAGACGCTGCCACTCTTTCTCTCTCGTCTCCTTACATCTTTCATCCCCTCTTCCCGAAGGCGCTGTGCCCTGCCACGGCCGCCGGAGAAAGAAGTAAAAAAGAAGGGCCAGCAGCCGTCGTCGTGCTAACAGCGCTCCCGAAAGGAAGTGGTAATGGCGGCGTCTCCTTCTTGATCAAGCACATCCTATATTCGAGTAGCGCGTGAGAACGGCGTGCGCTCGTCGTGGCTGTTGAATTTGAGCCTTTTGAACTTTCCGGAATGTCGTTTGAGTGTCGTTTGTAGAAAAATTATTTCAAAAGTACCTCTCCTTCTTTCGATACCAAATTTGTTCCACATGTAAATATAAAAATATTTACACACATGTTGAACCTTTGCGAGTGTGTGTTCATTTTTTGTGCATTTTCTTGATTGTTCTTGTACAGTTTTCTGCGAAGCAAAAAGTGTATATCATGATCTTTTCATATGAAAATAAAGATATTACAAAAAATAACGTTGTGACAATGGCTTTATAAAGGATTTCCTTGTTTGTGTGGTGTCGATGACACCATAATCTTAAAAAATGCAGTACAACATACACTTTGCTCCACTCAAGTCTTTTTAATATGTAAGCATGGATGCATTTAATACTCGTGCCACACGGGCAGAAAAAATGGCAGTTATCTCCTATAATGCTTTCAGATTGAAGACCATTCGCGTGGTGCCACATCACGGATGAACGAAATCGCAATCGCCCAAATGCCGTTCGTCCTCTAATGTCATCGCCAGGACTCATTTGATTGAGAAATATAAAACGACATTTGATTCGACTAGAAGGAAACTTTTCGCGTATCTTATTTACACCAATCACTCAAACAACTGCTTAAAACTTCTCTTCAGCTGGTATATATGCAATGTAAAATAAATGCGCCAGGCGCCATTTCCTTTTTATGCTGTGGATCTGACTAGCTTTGGCTTAAGTTGCCATGGTTGGTTGCAACGTCGTGAAACAAACTAATGAACGAAAGCTAACGGCAGTGTAATATGCTTATTTATTCTTTCAATTATCATTGGATGTGTATGAAGCTTGTAAACGCTTGTTTATTTTTTATTGCTATATATACTCACCCAATGCTCACTAGGAAGGTGGTGCGATCGAAATCATCAAGTCAAATGTCATTCGCTTAGGACATAACAGCAACGCCGAGAAAAAATGTCATTCGGGAACTGAGTGCACGTGTCTTCGCTATAAATACCGAATGTCATTTTCTGTGCCCGTGTGGCACGGGTACACCCTTAAGTCCTTCCCTTAACACCCTTCATCTTGTTCAACAACACCCTTTTTGCCTGTACACCCTTCTTGTAGGGTGTTCCGAAAGAAAAAAGGGTGTGAAATTTTGAAAAAAAGGGTGTAAATTGCGATAACACCCTTTTACACCTATAAGGGTGTAAAAATTTTACTGTGTAGGGCTTGGCGAATGGTGTGGTCGTGGGTGAGTCGTACGATGAGCTGTTCCTTTCGTCTGGAGCATCGTATACATACTCCTCGCACTGCCAGCTCGTTGACGAGTTGCTATTTCGTAGCGGTGGTCATCGTGCTGCTATCGAGGGTCGTGAGCAGGCTTTCGACGATGGCCACTTCCGAGTCCAATGACGACGTCGGCGTGGGGTCGCTCCATCTCGTCGCGTCGTTTCCCCTTCACCATGCAGTTCGTCGATTCACATCGTAGCGACGGCTGCACCATGTCAGCGAGGATCTAAGTGATGGAGTGAAAGCAAGGTTTTAAAGAAGAAAACTGTATTCACCTGAAGTCATTAGTGAATAGGCACGGGTTGCATGTGAAAGAAGAAAAAGGGAGTTTGGTGCCGGAGCTTTTTCAGCCGCGTCCGTCGCTGCTCGTGTCTTGGCTCTCTGCTTGGTGGATGCGTTGCTATGAGTTCCCGTCTCACAAGCTCACTTTTTGTTCCTTTGCAATGTTCATAGAGCCAACGCCTCATGGCAAAAGCGCCGAGTGAACGGGCGCAAGACTCGGTCTACGTTTACGTAGTGTACAGTTTCTTGCGCGGGTGTTGTAATGCTGCCGGTTAATTCGGCCATGTGAACTCGAGCGCCGCTGACAGTACTGTAGCGAAACATCGGGGTTGTTAGAGCTAGACACATCTGATGACCAATGAGACGAAGAATTTTTTTTTCTTTATTACTGGTTTCCATCGAGACGAAGAAGTGTGAGAGCCATTCCGCACAGGCAAGCGATGAGAAGTCGACACCATGATTTCGGGGAGCACTCATTGGGGGTTTATTTATCTAATACAACTTAAATTTACACAATGCACTAAGTCACAAAGACAAAAACATGGAAAGTGATGGAAGACCCCTCGACTTGCATGACTGGTCTTTGGTGGTGAAATGCGCCGTTGACCCCGAGCCCGCTCACTCCAAAAAGAGCCCTAATCGCTGCTTAGAGTTTTCCAGCATCCACCTGTGCGCGGACAGTGCTGAAGACCACTGTTTTGCACCAATGGGAAAACGGCTTATACGGACCAATCAGTCACGCCGAAAATAACCAATCCCAACATGAGTTTACATGCCGAGCCCGCTCACTCCAAAAAGAGCCCTAATCGCTGCTTAGAGTTTTTCAGCATCCACCTGTGCGCGGACAGTGCTGAAGACCACTGTTTTGCACCAATGGCAAAACGGCTTATACGGACCAATCAGGCAAGCCGAAAATAACCAATCCCAACATGAGTTAACATGGTCGCGTGAATCCTGCTTCGCAACAAAACTGTACAGTTTTTGGAAACGAACACATTCTCTAAAGCAGCCCTGACGCGCAAACAAGAGCTCAGATTTCGGTCCCCGAACGCCCCGGAGGGCCCAAGCAGCGGCTTGCTCGTTTAGGGGCACGGGGCGCATAGTGACCGACCGGATGCAGCTTTCATTGTTCCTCGGGGCTTCCTCTTCGAGAAAAGTAGTAAAATAGCGCCTCTAACAAGAGCATCTGACAAAGAAAGAACTCCAGCTGTAGTTGAAAAAGAAAAACAGCCTTCTGCGAGACATTGCCTTCGCGACAGTACTATGACAGTATGGTTGAATTAATATTTTTGCCTCGATGAATCGTCGCTGTTTCATGCCGGCGGGACATGATGAAAAACATTTATTATAAAAGAGAGAGGTACGGGGCCAAAGCATGACCCCGCTACATGGTCGGCGTCCTTAGTCCGGGACACCGCATGACGAGGTCCCTACTCGCGCCCGTCTCACCAGAGCCCGTTGAGACTCTAGTGATGAGCAGTTGAGGAGGGCAGTCTCCCATGCCTCTCGGGAAGGGGCAGGGGAAGGGGGTAGGTGGGGATTTTTCGGACATGCCCATACCATGTGGAAGATATCACACGTCTCCCCACAGTGTGGGCACCGCCCATCTGTGTTCGCATCGAAATGTTTTAGGATTGCAGGACAGAGTAGAGTACCTGTCTGCAGGCGCCTTAGAGTTCGCTCTTCCGCCTTACTCAGCCCCTTTGCAGGAGCCGGGTAAAGGCGGTGAGTGTCGCGATAATAAGTCAGAATTTCTTTGAACTGCAGCAGCGGTGTATTGACCTCCGAGTCATAAGAGCCAAGGTGAGGAGCCCGGTGGGTAAGCGCTTGGGCGGCCGCGTCAGCGGCCTCATTACCTCGTAAGCCCTGATGGCCAGGAGCCCATACGATGCGTTTCAGGGCTGGATCAGCGAGAGCCCGTTTTAGAATTTGGCTGGCTAGGGGGGATATCTCTCCTACCAAGTAATGAGCACATGCTTTCCGGGAGTCCGTGATGATAACTTTCGAGTTGGGGTCCGCAGCAGCAAGCACTATCGCGACTTCCTCAGCGCGCTCTGGATTTTGTGCTCGGAACGAGAGCCCATTGACATGCTTTTCCCGGTGAACTACAGAGGCCGTGTAAAATCCCGTGGGCGAAGGCCCTGCTATATCTACGTAGAATACACCAGGTCGGGAGCCGTGTTGCCTCGCGTCCGAGCCCGCGCCTGTCTTCTGCTTTCGTGCGTGTGCTTATCCATGTTACTGGGGAGTGGAGCGACCGAGAGCATATGCCGCCACAGTTCCAGAATACGCTCCGCCTCCTCTGCACTGCAAGTGTGCTGTATATGTAAGCGGTTTAGCAGGCGGCGCCCGGGAGCCGTCTGCACGAGCCGCGTATATTGATTCATAAGGTGGGCCTCCCGCAACTCCTGGTAGGAGTTCAGCACACCTAACGCCCTCAGTTTGGCGTTGGAAGTGGCCACCGGGAGATCCAGAGCTCGTTTAGCAGCCTTACGAATGATAGCATCTATTCTTTCGTCTTCTTGCTTGTTAGTGCGAAGGTATGGGACGGCGTAGAGGATCCGGCTAGTCACGAAGGCATGGGCGAACCGAAGCGCGTCCCTGCCCCGCAGACCACCCCGCTTGTTGGAAACGCGGTGGATCATGCGCCCTACCTGTTCGCCTATTCTCTTGAGTTTCGCGCCGGCGGGACAGTGACGTCCAGATTAGTAGTTCACTACTGTGTCTACCATAAACGCTGGTAAACGAGAGCACTAAAATGTAAGTTATTTCGATTTGCCTACCTTTTCTTGTTGAATACGTAAAACATGTGTACCGCTGTAGCCTGTGGGAGAGAATGGCGCCTGATGCAGGGCCAACAGGACGTCCAGGTATGGTCAGGCCTAGCAGCGATGCATGTGAATTTGCCGTAGCCAAGGTAACCACCATTTTTAATTTATGAAGAACTATTCTACTAACTAGTTATTTCAAAATATTACTTTTATAGCGTAAGGTATTTATTAGCAACGTTGTGATCGATCGGTACACGTTCAGTTTTTTTTTGTGTGCGCCACCTAACAGGCGGCAGGAACCCTATGGCCTTGGGCCGCAACAGGCAGCCATTGACCGACTATAGAGAATTATAGTATAGGAGGGTTGCACATGGGCGTGGACTGCGAGATGGCGCGAGCGTCGAAAGGGCAGCGCGTCCATCTTTGTGGTTCCCCTCGCCCGGCAAGCAGTCACATGATGCGACCTGCCCATGTGATGCGACCTGCCCAGAAAGCAAACCATTTTGTAGATTTCGCTTGTTTTCTAGTCTCGGCTTCAACCAGGGTAGTAACCTGCAATCAGAATAATATGTATGCATATAGGGTTACAGAATATCACGACTGGTTTGGTGTGATGTTTGTTGGTGAGGTTCGTCGCGCCGCAGAGCGTGTGACGCGTTGCGGATGGAGGAGACGGTATCTGACGTTAACAAACCACACTACAATTGTATTTGACAGCATACACACACGAAATACATAAAGCGGCAGCGTACACTACTAGTCAATTGTCTCACGTGGCGGTGCTTGGGGACCAGGAGGCTGTGGGCTGGTTGCGTCCCTGTGATGACGTAATCGTCGTCGGGTAGATGTCCGGTGTGGAAACGACGTAGCAGCAGCAGGGGTTAAGGGCCGAGTGAACGAACCGTCGCTCGGTAGCCGGTAGCCAGACAGGGCTCGTCCGCGCCAGGCCAGGACCTTGCGACGCTCGTCTCGACGGCGGTGGACAATCTGGAACCTCGCGCGTAGGTGCGGGTTCTCCGAGAGCAGCAGGCCGCGTCCCAGGTCTTGCCAGGCGAGGACCGTGAGGCGCTCGCTGTTCCGAAGACAGGCGCCCTGTGTATGCGAACCTCGCGCGTAGATGCGGGTTCTCCAACAACCTGCCGCCCGTTCTGCCGGCGTTCCAAAAAAAAACTGTCTCGCCTGCGCGCGCCCTTCTTAATCTTCTCTGCAGCCCGAGCTCCTTCGTTTTTCTCGCCTTCCAGCGATCGGCCACTCCGTCGTCTGCTCTCGCTTTCCCTGCTTCGTCACATTTGGGTAAGTTTACATGAAGCCCACATCTTCAACACGAAACGTATGCCCGGTAACAATACCTGTGGCTCAATGCTGAGGGTCCTCATTACTTCCGCACAGTGCTCTCTCAAAGCGGCGTCTGTTCTTGGAGCTTCATCCTTCGACAAGTTCAAGATTGCCTGGGGAAATCTCATGGCAACAGGAACAAAATCTGCCGCATATGTGCTGTGCACAGACAACAGAACTGGCCGGCTGTTGCTCCTATGACAAGCTGCCAAAAATGACGACCACTCTACATCCGTAGTTTTTTCAACGACCTTGCTCTGTCGTCTGTAAGCATGGCTTGATTTGCCAGCATCCATGCACTTTTTCTTGGCACGTGCCGAAGCAAAGCTAACATCGGAGTACCGCTTGCCCTCAAGGTGCCTCACATAAGGTGGGAGCCAGGCATTCTCTTTATCGGTGCATACTTTGCCATCTCTCTTCCTCACCACAATCTCTACATAAAATAATAACGCTGCAATGTGCGAGCATGCCTCCCCGAGGCCTGCCTTGCAAATGCAATGCGCATTCAAGATTTCTCCATCTTCTTTTGTTAGCACCGAGGCTTCTAACGGCTTGTCGGAGACGGCCTGCGAGTGTCGGACCTGAAAAAGCGGTGCAGCAACAGTCAACGTTAGCAGGTGGCCGCTGTTTCATTCTAATAAGAACAGCAAAAAAACAATGTAGCATTAGAACAAAACTAGAAAAGTTTGGGGACCCTTAAGCTTCACTTTTAAAAGTCGTGACATTGATACCCTTACGTTTAACAGGTTTTGAGATAAAAAAAAATATTTTTCTTAACCGCACTCGTTTTGAAGCACGATCGCTAGTTCTCTCGTGTTCCTAGGACACGATAACCTGTTGAGGTCCGGATGTAATGCGAGTACACGGCCGCTTTTGGTCGATCGGCTAGGAGATCGTAGGCGATCTCTGGGCACGCAACTGCCCAACGCGCGTCGTTGGACCCTGTAGCAAAGATCATTTTCGATCACAAGCGGCTTGGGCTCAAGCACGAACTATGCCACTTTTATCACCCCACACGTGCTTGAAAACGGCGAAGCCCCTCCGCACAAATTTATGAAGCGACACTACCGCGGCGACAAAAATAGTTTGTCCGAGCACTGCGAGGGGAATGTGACGCATAAGCACCGCTCACGTTTCCGACAACGACGCGGCGGCCGTCTCCGAGGTCTCGAACTCTTGGCTGTTGGATCCATCCGCTAGTAACATAATTGTGGACGTCCATCGATTTGTAAGCTTTAAGTTCGCCCCTTGTTGTAAAGCTTGTACCGTCAACAAGGTAGTCCTTAAAGTCGGTGAACTCGATGCGCGGATAGCACTTCATGTCACAAACAGCTTCATCGCTGCTAAAATCGAACGGGTCGATGCCGCCACAAAGGTGAACCTTTTGTTCGTAGTGGACTTTTGCAGGACCCCGGAGGTCACGCGCATAGGCACTCAGCCGCATTTCACCGAGGTACACACGGTCGTGCGCACAACCTGTCACCGCTGCTCGCCGCTTTGAAGGGAGAGCGCCACCACGGACCGTAAAGATGGCGGCAGAGGCAGACGCCGCTAGCGCCCCAAGCGGATGACATCACTTGCAACCCCCCTATACCGGGCTTACCGTGATACGGGGCGTACCGTGATACGGGGCGTACCGTGATAAAGGAATCGAAGTGCGCATGCGCAGATACGTACGTTACGCGTACCGCTTACCGTATTAGCGGTACTTTTCAGATTTAAGGTAGCGTAGGTGCATGTAGTGTATGTAAACATGGCGGCGCTCTCGGGTGCCCGTTTCGAATTCATTTTGGCGTAGTTGGTGAAAGATTCACCTTGTTTTTAGCAAACGACTGTGTAAAGTGGCTTCGCTTGCCTTCAGTTAGCGTCGCTGACCAAGTATTACGGATAAGATGGCGTAGTTTTTGAGATAGCTTTCCATTTTGAACGTGTCTAGGCCTAACTGAAAGATCGATGTAAACAAAACTGCAAGGTAAAATTTTCCATTTCTGGGGCGCGGTTCATAATTATTTATACCTATTTTTAAATAGTAAAAATATTAGTGCACGTGTGAATAGAAGTGGGCACATTGTCTTTGTTTTTCTCGTCTTTTTTGTTTCCGCGTGCGTTCTTCTTTCGCTAGGTGACGCCGGCCCCGGAGTACGTCAGAAAAACAGCTGCTCATTGCTGCACTGGTAGTGGAGTGGAGGCAGTTGAAGCAAACACAAAGGAAAAACGTGCTGCGAACATGAGTGTCGCAAAACAGGGAAGCCCGCGCGCGAGATTCAGTGTGTGTGACGACTTAAATTTATTAAGAGAAGTCAGACACCTTGAACCCCTTTCGCGATCCACTACAGTGGAACGCAGTCGCAAACAATGTGCACGCGTTCTCGGGAAAGCAGTTCACCGCACGGTCTCTCTTCTTACGGTTCAAATGGTGACGTGGCGAAGCGCCCTCTGAAAATTAAAGTACAAATAAAACAAAAGCCACGAGCACATACGACTTTTTTCTACCTAGTCTACTTTTTTCTGTTGGCACTTCCCGTTCGTTCCTCATCGTACTGTGGCTGCACAAAAGCACCTCCTGTTCTCTACGTGTGTGAGCAGACGCCAGAGATGTGCCGAACAGACGTGACATGGATGAATACACGTTTAAAGGCTATTGACATTCCTATTGGCTAAAAGGTCTTGTACGCTTGGCAGTGATGAAAGGAACTTCTGAGGTGGAGTATAGGTGGCAATTAATCGAGTTCTGAAAGCTCAATTTTGTGCGGTAACATGAATAACGGTTTCCAACTCTCAAAGCGTCTCAAAGACTGTAACAACCCTGTATCTAATGTACTTTGTGCATTGGCACTGACCTGAATCATGGCGCCTTGCAGGATATGGGCCATCAAGTTGGCAAATGATCCCATTAGGGCACATAATTGACTGATATTTTACTACGTGCATGCGCTTATGGCCTGAAAAGTAGGCCTTCTGGTTGCGCTTGGGCCTGCATATAGGTCTTGCCGTTCCGTCTATGAATGCCCAACAGTTGTCCAGAGCAGCCCCCCGTTCACTTACTGCCTGAAATGACAAGTGCACATTACTGTCATCACAAAGCCTATATTTTTAATAGCAGGGCACACTGCATGTTACTCAGACAAAGGGTACAAAGAGGGCATAAATGCCCATTTGCTTGTAACCACTAATGCACTTTATATTGTGCAAAGGTACATATTTTTCCAATACTTCATTTCTTACACTGTAAAGGTCTGGAAGTACTTCATGAAGGTATACAAAGAACTTCAAATTAGTACAATAAAGTGTCACAGGCAACAAATTTAATTATATGTATCAGTAAAAAATTGCATGGAGTAGTACAAAGGCAGCTCGCCAACTCATTGTGGAGGGTGTGTATCATTAGAGTGAACGAAAGGTGAATTGTTTGCAAAGTTTTTATGCCAGCATGGATCTATGCTGCTGGAAAGCTTGCAGCACAAATTATTGCATGCGGGCAGAAAAAGTGATTGCCAGAGTTCAACCACTTATGCACCATGAGATGCGCATGTGCAGGATGAATGAATAACGGTGGGATGAATTGTTCCATGGTTTGTATGTAGCTGATAGAGGAAGGAATGAAGCAGGCAAAAAAAAAGCACGCAATTATGCAAAGGGGAGCATCCATTGTGAAGCAGTTATTGCAATGTGCAGTGAATACTAATGGAAAATAGCCCCGCCGCGGTGGTCTAGTGGCTAAGGTACTCGGCTGCTGACCCGCAGGGCGCGGGTTCAAATCCCGGCTGCGGCGGCTGCATTTCCGATGGAGGCGGAAATGTTGTAGGCCCGTGTGCTCAGATTTGGGTGCACGTTAAAGAACCCCAGGTGGTCTAAATTTCCGGAGCCCTCCACTACGGCGTCTCTCATAATCATATAGTGGTTTTGGGACGTTAAACCCCACATATCAATCACTAATGGAAAATAAAGCATGCAGCACAGTTTTTAACTGCTTGTATTTCAGTGGCAAGATATAATTGTGATGAATGACAATTCTTGCCCAAGCTTCAGTCGCACATGCGTCCAAGTACGCATGTCAGCGTCTTGACGTCAGTGTATTAAAGATTTGAAAAGGAGGTACCCAAATGTGCTGTGTCAATTTTTATGAAAGGGAACACGGGAACGCATGGAACACGGGAGCACGCAGGCTGTGCGTTGCCGTGTTCCCGTTCATAAAAACTGACACCGTACATGATGCTTCAAGACAATTCTTTGAATACGTAATACGAATGATAGTTGTGGCATTAAGTGCACCCATAGGTACTTGTAGATTTCTGTAAGGACAATTGTTTGAATACGCAATACCCACAATAGTTGTGGCATTAGGTGCATTCGCAGGTACTTGTACATTTCATGTTGCATTGATTATGAAACACATTATTGCTAGGGCAGGGCTTGCTATGCATTATTTTTTCTGATATGCAGAAACAAATGGAAAGGCAGCTAGTACACAGACAAGTGTCTATATTGTTACGAAAGACGGCGACGTCAACATGGTGCCGAAGGTGCCACTGCTTCGAATTCCACCGGGAAGGTCACCAGCCGTTTGGTAGCGTAGGTTTCTCAGCTCGCGACTGCTTCTGCGCAGAGCTGATAGATGAACGGACGAGACGACCGTGAGTTAAACAAGGTTTATGTACAGCGTATATACAGAGGCATTACAAATTCAGCACTGGGGCCGACAGAGACGCGAAGAGCCGAGCTCTTCTGTCTAACACATAGCTCTACTCTCAAATGGGTCTGCTCTCGACGCGCCGCAGGGCTTCTTTTATATGCACCGGGTCCAACCCAAATGTCCAACCAGAAGCGCCGCTGGTCGTGAGGCCAGAATCCTCTAATGGGGTCACCGCTGGGCTGCGTCATTCTTTATCATCGAATCTGGAGAGGCTGCGCTGCAGGTGGCTGCACCCAAGGACGAGTGACGTCGCCAGGCATTGCGTCACCCCCCCAGACAGGAAGGCGCCGATTCCTTGCTCGACGGGCTCGCTTGCCGAGGTGACTCACTGCACCTGCGCAACAGAAAGACGCCGTCGCGCGTGTTGACGCCGTTGAGTTGTTCATCGCGTCAGGCGGGCTCGCGTGCTGGCCTTGACACAGATTTCCTTTTTTCGGAGGCATGGACGTTCGCTGCGGTCTCACAGGCATAACAGCACCCCGCCGCCAGACAATGATGCGCCGGAAAGACGAGCTGCTTCCACGGGGCTCGGATGTCAGGTGCGCTCGTTCGCCAGGTCCCTCCAGGTTCGCCTCCAGGGCCATGGGGAGAATGTAGCTCCAGACTCTGTTCCGGGAACACATCCCATTCTTGAGGACGGATCCCAGCTTTACTGGCTTGTCGCCACAACTTGTCGGCCAGCTTCACTCGTCTCTTCTGACGATCCTTGGTTTCAGCACTTGTCGATGGTTCTGCAACTTGTCAAGAACGGTTCGACAACAGACAACACACGACACAAGCAAGTGCCCTCGGTCACCCGACAGAACACCAGACAAAGTATAGTACAACACATACCTAGCTACGTGTCTATAGGAATTTCGTTCCCTCTACATCAAGAGGCACATGTGGGACACAAGACTCTTCTTAAAATGACAACTCAATTTTTTTTCACGTACAACAACGTAACGAATTAGAATAGAACATAAAGTTGGCTCCTTGAGCTCACTCTGGACGAGAGCGCTCAGCCCAGGTCGTGATGAAGTCAAAATTTTGCCCCGAATCGCCAGCGAGAAACCGAAAGGTGGAGAAGGTACTAACTAAACTCACGGCTCAATGCGTCTGCATTAGCGTTTAGCTTTCCTTTTTTGTAGCGAACGTCAAAGTTGTGCTGTTGGAGTATCATGCTCCACCTCAGTAACCGGCCACTTTTAGGCGACATGTTATTTAACCAGGTTAGAGGACAGTGGTCCGTTTCGACCACAAACCTCGAACCGGAGACTTAACAAGCTAACTTTTGAACGGCCCACACGAGGCAAGCGCATTCCTTTTCAGAGGTACTGTACGCCTCTTCCCTGCCGCTGAGTTTTCGACTTAAATACAAAACTGGCCTTTCGTTACCAGCACTGTCTTTCTGGCACAATACAGCTCCCATGCCGCGATCACTCGCATCGCATTGAATCACAAATCTCTTAGAGAAATCGGGTGCCATGAGAACAGGCTTTTCGCTTAGGGCCTGTTTCAGCTGGCAAAACGCATTCTCCTTTTCTGAGTCCCATACTACTTTAACCGGCTCGGATTTTCGAAGTGCGTCAGTTAGAGGGCTGGCAATGCTAGAGTAATTTTGCACGTAATGCTGATAGTATCCAGCCAGGCCCAAGAATGCCCTTATATCAGATTTTGTGGTTGGTCGTGGATAGTTCACGACGGCGGCTACCTTAATTTCTGAAGGTCTACGCCGGCCACGCCCCACGACGTGCCCCAAGTAAGACACCTCGCCACACCCTAGGTGACATTTAGTAGGTTTCACGGTAAGACCAGCCTCTTTTAACCTGTTCAGCACGACGCGTTTCTTTCCAGCTGTTAGAGAAGATGGCGACATCGTCAAGATACGGCAGAGCGAACTCGGAGTGGCCCTTAAGAATGCGGTTCATTAAGCCTGAAAAACAAAAGGGTGCATTTTTCAATCCAAAGCTCAGCCTAAGTGGACAATACGTTCCAAATGGAGAAACAAATGTGGCATAGCGGCTAGCACGCTCTGTAAGGGGGACTTGCCAATACCCTCGCACGAGGTCTAACGTGGAAATATAGCTGGACTGTGACACAGTTTCCACCCTCTCCTCTAGGTTTGGTATCTGGTAAGTTTGGTCTCGAGTTATGGCGTTAAGACGCCGATAATCGATGCGTGGCCTCGGATCTTTTCCTGGCACCTGAACAACAGCCTCTAGACTTTTAAGGCCTGAAGGCTGCCGCCGTGACGTCACAGAGCGGAGGCGGCGCCCGGCCGCCAAGAAGGAGTGCCTTCAGCATGCACTGTGAAGTAATGAACAGGCTGTTCCCGCCGCTAAAAAGGAAGTTTACAGCTGCAAATATTTATCGACCAGTAAACCTCACCCAATGTAACATTTTCTTCGTTTCAAACCAGCAAAAAAGTGTGTTTGGGAGAAAGAACTAGCAAGCGCACGGAAATGTCGTTAGTCAAGCTACCAGCAGTACATTTCCAGCGCGATAGTGAACTCGTACATAGGTATCGTCATCAATTCTTGTCTATCCTTGTTTACGTATCCCATAGGTAACAGGATCTTTAGTCTCATTGATATATGCAACAAAAAGCAGCCCGAACGGATAGTTAAGGTCGCATCTCAGAAATAAGTACCTACATGTAAATCATTCCGGTCTGTTCAAATGGTTCAAAACAATACTACTCGTACACGAGCGTTAGCATTTGACATTTAGCAAAAATAAAAGGTTGACTGTTTTCGGGTGTTAATGTGAATTTGCGAAACATTTCACTTCGTGAGTTGCGACTGCCAGCGGGCGATACATTTATGGACAGGCAGTAAATAAATTCCAGAGCAAATCTTACACAGATTGCGAGGCATTTAGAATGCTTTATAAATGAGGTTGGGAGACGAATAGGATCTTGTCTGAACAAGTTTATTTACAGGCACTTATTTACAGCACATTTATTTACAACACACAAGTTTATTTACAAAGCCACTTCGACAGCTATTTCTGGCTGAGTGTTTGCAACTTTCTCTTTTTTTGTGCGTCAGAATGCGCTTTTAAAATGTCATCATTCATTCTTCTGCAGAAGTTTTTGAGCAGAATATTTGTGCTGCACCACAACACATATTTCAGAACTACCTCGCTGGTGTGTCCATCGTCGCAAGTGTCGAAATCGGACGACTCGTCGTTTGTCAGCAGCTCCACCGTGAGATTTGTAACAACTTGCCGCTGGTTTGAGAGTTTCAAAAACACTTCGTTTTGTGAAAGTTGCTCCACGACGGCGTAATTATGTGCGACAGCATTCACAACCGACATTGCTGGGTGCACAAGCCCTCCTCGATCCATCGATCTGATGAGGTCGTAATGCTTGTCAGCAACTGACACTGAAATTTCCTTATTCAGTGTCAGTGCTTCCCTACACATGTCGCACTTGAGTTTCTTCAAGGCCGCATAGGCTGCATACCCTGCCACATACACCAGTACAGGGATAATGTCTTTCACCTTTGACAGCGTTTCTTCTGTGACAACTACGTTGCAGCCGGGCCCTGAACAGTTAGCTTCACTGTCAAGATCCTGCCATTGCTCGTCTGGGTCACTGATGCTTACAGTATTGACAACCGTCGGCAGCGTGCTTTGCAAGCGGAGTTTATTTTCACAGTCATACACTTGCCTCATTGACACATGGTATTGAGCGCCAGCTAGCTGTCTGTATTTGCCGAAACGGTCTTCCAGGCAATCGGTCTGTATTTTGCCAAGCAGCACATAGGTAAGCTTCAGTTCATCTAAGCAGTACCTGGAAATCTCAATGAGACCTTGCGTAGTCTGGTACAGAGCAGCATGGGTTTCCTTCGTCAGCGTACCACTATCGCAACCCTTCGTCCTTTCTTTCCACT
This sequence comes from Rhipicephalus microplus, assembly GCF_043290135.1. Taxonomy (NCBI): domain Eukaryota; kingdom Metazoa; phylum Arthropoda; class Arachnida; order Ixodida; family Ixodidae; genus Rhipicephalus; species Rhipicephalus microplus. The sequence goes on along the minus strand of NC_134701.1, from coordinate 135,410,988 downwards.
CCTCCATCCAGTCCAGAAGGTTGTAGAGGAAATCTACTTTTCTGTCGGAAAGCGAAAACACGGGCTCTTGAAATTCGTCCCTTAATCTGGCTCCCTTAGACGGGGTCTTCACGTTCACAATCTTCCACCATTTCACCATGATTTCAATGAACGTGGCGGTCCCTTCTACATGGCAGAGATTGTTCTTTCCCCCAATTTCACGAACAGCGGGAGGGACAGTATCGTTCAGTACTTGCAAAGCAAGTTTCACATTCTGCTTCTCGAGGTTTGACGGAAACAGGGCTTTCCGCGACAGCGCTTAAGCATGCCTGAGTAGTTGGCCAACCTCAAGGTTGTACACATCTACAATGGTGCCAAACGATGCCGACAGCATACGTCTTTCCGAAGCCGTTTGCTGCTCGAATTCTGGGAAATAGAAGCAGCGTTGGTGATTGCGCTGTTTTATCCAGTTGTTGCGAACGCACTTTAGAATGTGCACTGGATCAATCACAAAGAATAAAGGCCTTTTGGGATCGCAAGGGTGCGGGTACACGAAAGCTGGCGAATCGCTGGTTAGCGCTGATGAGAACTGCTCCATTGCGTTACGGTTCACTCTGTTGTTATCGGTCACAACACAAATGACTTTGTACCCGATCTTCTCAAGACCACAGATGACCTCCATGAGCAATTTGTGCAAAATATTTCCTGTGGCGCCGCGGAGAGGCACTATGTGAGCAACTTCTTTAAAACTAGAGGCAACGCTCTGCACCATAAAAACCATGGCGCTAGTAGCGGCCTCGTGGGTATTCTGCGCAATGCCGGTGATGTTACCGCCCTTGTAATCGAAGAACGGTTTAATGTGGATCTCGTCCACCATGACAGTAACTGCGGGTTGACGCTCATCCAGGCCAGATATCCTTGTCTTCATGTAACCCAAGAAAGTAGAACTCTTATGTTCTGCCTGTGGATTCATTCCCTGGGAGGAACATATAGACCTGATAGTTACTGGATGTGGCATTGTGATATCACCATAACTACGCATATATTTGTACGCATGTGGCGATATTGTGTACAGGAGGCAACAAAACACTGTGAACTCCGTTGAGTACCGCCTCCGCGTCTTGTTTTTAGAAAGCAGCCTCAACTGCTCTGTCAAGAATCGTATTGCGCCGGCGTTGTCCTCTTCCCCCAGCGGCAATGCACTGAGCAAAAAACAAATGGCTTCAATAATGTCCTCAGTGTGCTCTTTCGATGGTGAGTCCGTGTTGGAGTCCCATGCCTGGACACCGTCGAGGAATTCCATGACGGCCCTTTTGCTTTCTGTTGTAGCCGGGACGCACAAATCGCGCCCTAACGTTGTTGTCGGCTTCTTCATAAAGTGGAAAGTTGTCCCCATGTCAGCTTTTACAACAAGCGAATACTTGATCCAAGGAGCTTCGTCTTCCACGATGTGGACTATGACCAGCCGTTCTTTGTTCTCGATGATGCGCCAGAATGTTGAGTCTCGATTTCTCAAGTGACAAGCTAAATCTCTAATGCATGCTATTCTGTCGGCCTCTTCTTCGCGGAGAGACGTTTCTGCGGATTCTGCAATAGCTGCCTGGAGGGCTTCCGCTTCAAACCGCTTCCTCTTAGAGTCCGGGCTTTCTCTGCTCGTGCTCTCTTTTGAGAAATATGATGGGCAGGCCGGAAATTTCGAAGGCACAGCACCAGGACGAATGCGGGAACTGGGCAAAGGCGCCGTTACCGTACGCCCTGTTCGATCGTCGACGTACGAAGTCTCGTACATTATGTCTTCGGGTTGGAAGTGCAGCTCGCAAACCTATAAAAACGAGTCGTACTTTAACTTCAACCTTTCACTGCATAAACTTTTAGTGCCATGGGCTTTTTGAAGAAGAAATGTTGTGTACTTTTAATTGCAATCTAGAGCACAAAGAAAATTTTGCGGGATAACTCACCCTGGAATACTGTGTCGGACTGAATGAAGTTCTCTCGCGGTACAGCGCGCACCCATTTCCTGCACAGTTCCTCGTCGTGGGGAAACCGGAAAACGCGCACCTTGCGTGTCGAGTCATAATTGCCGCGGCACTGCGGCACACAACACTTGTACAGCATGGCGAACTCGGCAGGGTGGTTCTTCAAACTTTATGTTCCACACATCACCACAACACGGCTGATAACCACAATTAAGTCACAAAATGCACGCAATCACGAAAGCAATAAAATCACAGCACAACGTGTACGCACGTGCACCCATGTGCGCCCGAAAAAACCTGACATGACCGGTTTGTTGCGGGACTACTTGTATTCCGCAGTAAAATATAGTGCGCTCTCACTACGACGTTTCCCAGATGAATAATATTGTTTTGTTAGAATATCAGTGCTATATGAACAATGCTTGAACACCCACAGAGATAATTGCTTTCCTGTCTTTTTGAAATATCAGCACGATTCAGAAAAATTAATTTTTGTTGTACTATGGTGCCGCCATCTAGTGGGCCGCAATGAAAACTGGCGGAGAAAAATGTTTTCATTGTGTGCTTCCGCGCCCACCACAGCGCCTTGCACCGCTGCCTCCCACGGCGGCGGCGACCGCCTACGCCCCGTGACGTCACCACACTGTGACGTCAGCAGCCCTCCGGCCTGTAGTCTAGAGGGTGTTGACCTGAACCAATATTAGAGGGGATGTATAGTCACTCTCGCCCGGTACTATGACTCCCAACTTTAGCATTTTATCGATCTCCTCTTTCATGATCTGCTTTTGCACCGGGGAACAACGATACGGCTTGCTACAGATTGGCTCCTCACAAGTTAGCTCGATATCGTGTTCGGTCACCGTCGTGTTTCCGGGACGGTCCGAAAACACGTCTTGAAACTCGAAACAATCCTTCTCAGGTCCTCCTTCTGGACTTCACTTAACCTAGGCTCTAGGTTCAACCGCTCCAAGATTACCTCCGATCCCCTTTCGATTACATCACTAGACCTCAAAATTTCTTCTACCTCTTCCTCTGAAGCATTCAACAGCAGATTTACGACCGCTTGACGTTGAACGTATGGTTTCATCAAGTTACTGTGGTAAATTTTTTTTGGCCGCCTTCCTAATTTCACTTCATAATTGGTATCCGAAAGCTTCGATATTACTTTGGCGGGCCCTTCCCAATGAACCTCAAGCTTGTTCTTTTTGGACGGCCGCAGCAGCATTACTTGACTACCAACTTCATATGTGCGCTTCTTCGCCGATTTGTCGTAGTACTCCTTCGACAACACTTGTGCAGCCTTCATGGGGCTTTCCACAAGATCTTTCGTTTTTCCAAGCCTCTGAAGGAGGTCTAAAACATACGCAACTACATTAGGGTCCTCATCGAATCCCTCCCAGGACTCGCGTAGCATTCGCAATGGTGTTCTCAAACTCCTGCCATACACAAGCTCTGCAGGGCTAAAACCAATGCTCTCATGAGGAGCTGATCTCAAAGCGAACATAGCGGGAGGAATACACGCTTCCCAGTCGCATTTGTGCTCGTAGCAGAGAGCTCTCAGTATCCGTTTCAGAACGAAATGGATACGCTCTACCGGATTATATTGCGGGTGATGGATCGAGCTGTGCACTACTTTTATTCCACATTTATCCATAAAGGTAGAGGTAAGGCAGCTGGTGAAGACACTATCATTGTCGCATTGGATTTCAGAAGGAAATCCGACGCGTGCAAATATAGATAGCAGTGCATCCACGACATGAGGAGAATTGAGCTCCTTAAGTGGTATCGCTTCCGGAAATTTTGTGGCTACACAGAGAGCCGTCAGGATGTACCGACAACCTTGCCTTGAATCTGGCAATGGCCCGACTATATCAATTACAAGGTGCCGAAAAGGTTCTGTGATAATTGGCACAAGCTTCATGGGTGCCTTCCACTTGTCTGTGGATCTCCCCGCTCTCTGACAAGTGTCGCATGGGCGTACAAAGTCTTCGATATCCTTCCAGCATTTCGGCCAATAAAACTCAAGGGAAACTCTAGCCTTGGTCTTTTCTATGCCGAGATGCCCTGCCCATGCATTTTCATGCGCCAGTTCCAATAGTTGGCGACGATACTTTTCTGGCACCAAGAGCTGCTCGTACTTGCGACCTTGCGCATTTGTGTAGCTCTGATACAAAAGCCCTGCTTTTTGAAAAAAAAAAAAAAAGAAACGTTCTTTTTCTTTTTTCCCAAGTTTACGCTTTCCCTTAGCGCTTTAATCGAGAGGTCCTCGCGCTGCTCTCGAATGAGCGTTTCTCGATCAACCCTCGAGAGCTCACTCCAACTTTCCGCTACAGGCGAGAGCGTTGCAGCCCTCTCGCTCTGATTCAATGGCGCCATGTCGTCTCCCCTTGCTACGGAAACCGCGCCGGTCGCTTCGGCGACGGGCCGCTCGCGTGACTGCTCACATGACTCACGTGGAAAATTTCCTCTCTGAGGTTCCGTCGACCCGCTGACAAGGTCACTTGAGAGTTCACTGCATTGAACAAGATCAAGCTCCTGCGAAAGCTTCCGCGTTTGCGATCGCGTGAGGGCCATGTACGCTAAGTTGGGGAAGAACGATTTACCCTGCTCTTTGAGAAGCTGCTCTGAGTTGTTTGAGAAAAGATAAGGAAAACGATCGGGAAGCGCGGCAGACACAGCCGCTTCGGTGCGAAGCTTACCGAACGGGCCTTCAATGACAACCGTGGCGATTGGTAAGCAAGCACTCTGCTCCTCGGCGACTTGCCTGATCCACGCGCATTCTCCTGTAAAGTCATCCGGAGACACCAATGAAGGATGGACAACATCCATGGTTGCCGCTGAGTCACGAAGTGCTCGACACGTTTGCCCATTCACACTAATTTCTTGGATATACGGCTCCAACAACCGCATGTTCTTTTCCGATTCTCGGATTGTTGCAAAAGCAAACTTTTGCTTACAGTTTATCGCGATGTGCCCTTCCTTTTTGCAGTTGTAGCAGATTAGCGGCTTCCGTGATTCAAACGCCCGTACGGTATCAGTGCGTTCTTTAGGAACCTCACTCGATTTCTCCGCTTCCGTTTGCCCTTCCCCTACAGTGTCCTTCGTAAGAGATGGGTCCTTCTTGAAATTACGGTGCGGAGCGGGTTTCCTTGAAAAGCCCTCTTTCCTTTCATCCTTTTCAGCGCGCACTGCCCTGCTATGCAACTTTCGGCGAGTATAATACTCTTCAGCTAACTCTGCTGCCTTGTTTAGCTGTACTTCGCCAAGTTTGTCCTGCAGCCAAAGTTTGACATCCTCCTCGATGCAGCGGTAGAATTGCTCCAATGCAACGCATTCCACCACTTTATCGCGGTCGTCATAAACACATTCGCCCTTGAGCCATTCAATTAAATCGGCTTTAAGACAAAACGCGAAGTCAACGTGTGACTCATTCCCCTTTTTAGCATACCGGAACCTTTGCCTGAAAGCCTCGGGTGACAACTTATAACGTCTCAAGAGCACTTCCTTAACCTCGTCATCGCTCTCAAACGCTTCCCTCGACAAGCAAGTTATCGCGTCGGACACTTCGCCGGGAAGAAGAGCTAACAGGTTCTGCGCCCAAAGAGACCGCTCCAAAGCGTTTCGCTCACAGACGTGTTCAAACTTGACGAGATACTTCGCCATGTCCTCGCCTACTACGAACGGTGGCAGTTGGTCCCGAATTCTATAACCGCTAACCTGAACTGTTGGAGAAGCTACGCTAGGCGCCTGCGAACACTGTAGTATTGCCAATTCTATTCGTTTCAACTCGAGGTGCTCCTGTCTCTCGGCTTCCTCACGGCGTTCTCGCCTTTCAGCTTCTTCACGTTCACGAGCTTCTCGCCTTTCAGCCTTCTCGTGGCGTGCTTTGATATCCACCCAGGCCTCATCGACTTCCTCAGCCGACACTCCCTCGTCCTTCATGATCTCAAGGATCGCTTGTTTTCGTTTCGCACGGCCCAAAGTAATGCCGAGTTCCTTACAAATTTCGATGAGTTCCTTCACATTAAGGTTCTCCATCGTTCACACTAGCCTCTTGCTGTTTGCCCCTGTTAACAATTTACTTGCCGTACCCACTATAAGTCAACTAGCAGGACGCGCAAGCAATTTTTCACACTCCCGTGTTTACCCCCTCCGCATTAACTTTGGTTTCAAAGCACTTCGACTTTGCTTGAAACGATCAAAGCTCACTTCAATGCTTCACACAGCCCTTCTCTAAACTACTACAACCTGAGCTAGAGTAGTCTGGTGAACTGAGGGGAAAACATCAGGCACTCACCGCATCGATGTCGCTGACGCCGGCCGATCCCACAGCTGCCACCACTGTTACGAAAGACGGCGATGCCAACACGGTCCCGAAGGCGCCACTTCTTCGAATTCCACCGGGAAGGTCACGAGCCGTTCGGTAGCGTAGGTTTCTCAGCTCGCGACTGCTTCTGCGCAGAGCTGATAGACGAGCGGACGAGATGACGGTGAGTTGAACAAGGTTTATGTACAGCATATATACAGAGGCGTTACAAATTCGGCACTGGGGCCGACAGAGACGCGAAGAGCCGAGCTCTTCTCTCTAACACATAGCTCTACTCTCAAATGGGTCTGCTCTCGACGCGCCGCAGGGCTTCTTTTATATGCACCGGGTCCAACCCAAATGTCCAACCAGAAGCGCCGCTGGTCGTGAGGCCAGAATCCTCTAATGGGGTCACCGCTGGGCTGCGTCATTCTTTCTCATTGAATCTGGAGAGGCTGCGCTGCAGGTGGCTGCACCCAAGGACGAGTGACGTCGCCCGGCATTGCGTCAGCCCCCCCCCCAAGACAGGAAGGCGCCGATTGCTTGCTCGACGGGCTCGCTTGCTGAGGTGACTCACTGCACCTGCGCGACAGAAAGGCGCCGTCGCGTGTTGACGCCGTTGAGTTGTTCATCGCGTTAGGCGGGCTTGCGTGCTGGCCTTGACACAGATTTTCTTTTTTCCGAGGCATGGACGTTCGCTGCGGTCTCACAAGCATAACAATATGTTTGTGTGCGTTGCATCTGTGTCACACGATACATGCAGGCCAGAATGATCAGTTCACTCCTTACTTTCATGTTTGTATTTCCGCAGCAGACTGAATGTAGAACAAAAAAATAATAAGTGCTCTTGCACGGATCACACTCACGGTTAGCACATGTTTTACAGCGAACAATGCAAGTCATGAATGCCTCAAAAGCTTGTCTCGCTGCCTCTAAGTCGGATACAACCTATAGTATAAATATGGGCTCCGATGATGTGTGTCATGAGTTGGGCCGTTACGCTTGACATCACCGAGAAATGCTCTCCAAACATGGGTTCTAGGTCAAACCACCTGTTGGGGTATGCAAGCCTTCGCAATGTCATGCACATAGCTTGGGCGCCAGCTACTCGTACGCCTTGGGCACTGGTAACAACTTCAGGCACACCCAACGAGCAGCACAAGCTGTCGAAATCGTCCTTTTGAAAGCGGAACAGTAGTCTGAAGGCCTCAGGGTCCACCGCGCTGGTGTTAAGCAGTCCCGTGCTCGAACGATACCTGATCATGTTCAGTTCGCTTCTCCTTTCCATGAACAGCTCGAGGTTTTCACTACTGAAAAAATCAGGTTGGTCCAACAAACGCCCGAGCCGTCCCAGTGAGCGGCTGAGGCACAAATCTTTTATATCGAACCATGAAAGCACACTCATGTACCACCAGTCCTGCAAAATACCCCGCGGCATTGTCGCTACCCTGCGGTTTCTGTTTGCCTTAAACGTCCCGTGCTGCAGTCGCGGAGCAACGAGTGGTGGCCACAGAAAGCCGCGCAACGACATAGCTGCGGCTCGGCTCGCTATGGCTGACCGCAGCAAAGATGATTCATGTTATCAACACAAGGTAGCGCTGACAAACATCCTGCTTCACGATTGCACTTCTGAGATAGGTAGTCTGTGTTACCGGGATGCAAATTATGTTACCGAGCCAAATCTTGCAATGGAACATTGAGACGGAGACAAATTAGGAAGGCAAGCATCTCCTGGAACTTCGTCAAGCAGTTCAGGCTTGTATGTGATATGCCTCGTTCTAAAACCAGGAAGAGTGCCCATAACAGATTAAAGTTTGGCATCCCTGTGTAAAATTGCAGCATGTCTGGCTTCTCTTTGAGGCATTCTTCAGACAGGATGTGAGGGCGAAGTTTGCCTTTGGTGTCAACCAATTCCGAGATAAGGCGGTTATTTTCCTCTTCAAGCAGCTTGATTTGCAGCATTGTCAACTCTGTGGTTTGCCCAAAGTCAGTCCTTCCTGAAAGATTTACAAGTTAGTAACGTCGAGACGTTGTTTTTTAACTCATAAAACTGCCTGGGTCTAAAGTTTTCATGTGAATAAAATTGCATAAAACCTACCACTAAGGCTGCATTCCTCCTGGATGGCCGTCTCGGGCTCTTCACAGTTGTCTTCACAATCAATTGGCGTGGGAGGTATGCTGTCATCATCTGAGCAGGCTTGCAGCGGCTGGAACGGCTTGTGCTCCTTTTGCAGCCTTTTCAAATGCCTTGTGTGTCTGTAAAAAGTAGAATTTGGTCATTAACTACAGCCTGCACATAAACAAATCAAGACATAAGAATATGGTGCTTTCACATGAACTAAGAACTAATGAGCGTTCTTTGGCAATCCTACCGGGACGCTGAACTGCCACTGTCTCTTGGATTTCCATATCCAAGATGAAGAGATGGCGCCCAGTCCGGATCGGCTTCAGCCATCGCGTAAGAAGGGCGTCCTGCGAAATGCAAAGAGCGGCGGTGATATCAACGTTAATGTGCTTAGCTGACCGTTCCCTCAACAATCAGCGACGCAGTGCGTTCTCGTCTAAACGATGCGTAAGCAGTCAGTAACACGCCGGCCCTACCTAGAATGAAATCCGCTGCTTTAATTTGATGCACGTTTTGTGGACGGTACAAAAACGAAGTGCTTGGCATGAAAGCGACAGTAATTTACCAAGCTATTCAAGCGTTCAGTTGCAACTTTTACTGCTGATGTGCTTAACTGACTGCTTCGTAAGCAGCGATCCCGGACGTAGCGCACGTGCTCGTCTCCTGCTGGTAAACACGTTGCGAAAACGTTTTTCAACACGGCATACAGCAAAAGCCAACGTCTTTGATGTTGCATAGGTTCTGAAAACTTACCGGAAATGGAATGTTTACCGCACACGCGGTAGTGGGTTGCCGAGCCATCCAAGTCTTTTCGATTGATGCGTCGGAGCCACTCCGCTCTTCGTCGCTGCGTGACGTATTTCGTGCGTTTGCATTGGTTTACAATAACTTTAGGTATGGAAAAAAAGCCGACATCAGACGCGTTCTCATCACCAGGCTTCTTTTTCGAGTGGTTGTAGCAACCAAATACGGCACAGTTCACCATTGTTGGACCTCAAGAATCTCGCACAGACGCGCACCCGCGATCACGTTCATGTGACTGCTGCGAGACTGATGACCCCGTTCAGCCTAATTCACGGAAGGGAAGTACGAACCATGTTAGATGCGATGCTAGCGCACGAATGCGACTACATCGAACCGGACGCCGAGATGTTTACAGAACGAGCGGAAGAAGCAAGGCAACTAGCACGCCTGCGAATCCAGCAACAACAAGAGTACGACGCGAGCCGCTACAATTCTCGCCGCAGAACAGTCGTTTACCAGACCGGCGACAGAGTATGGGTTTGGACGCCCATACGGAAACGAGGACTCTCTGAAAAGCTCCTAAGGAGATACTTTGGGCCATATCTAGTACTGCGACGACTGAGTGATGTTACTTACGAGGTCGTCCCCGACAGTTCATATAGTACGAGGCTTCGCCAGCACCGTCCTGAAATTAGTTCACGTTGTGCGCATGAAGCCTTATGAAAGGTATGGTCTCTTCGTTTTGGCTGCACCGGCTGAACCAGTTCAAAGGGTGCAGCACCTTCGTCCTCGTTTTGCCGGAGCAGCGCGCGCCCTCTGTCGCACCCTCTGCACTGGCTCCCTCGTTTTGTCTAGGTGTAAGCCTAGTTCCTGACGAGTTCTGTACCGGCGTGCACGCACTCCAAAGCAGGTGCAGAGTAGTGCAGCATGGCGGGCGTCCCCCCAAGGCCAGAGCAGACGACGTTGCAAATAGTTGTTCAGGGCGTTCAAAAGGAAGTTAAGGCACTTCACAATCCCGACGGGTCATTTATGACGGACGCCAACGGTTACGTCTATGAGGCATCAGGTAAGTCAGGCTGCATGCATTGCCAAAAAACGTGGTTAGCGGCCAGGAGTCGTAGTCGGTCAGCAAACAGCCTCGTAGCATTGCTTATGCTATGTCGGTATTTTTAATCTTGGTTTTCGCCCTTGCAGACGGCAAGCGCGTTACGTTGCGGTTCATGGCAGGGAATCGTGAAAATGACCCCCCTCCGGCACAACCGCCGACGCCTTCTCCTGCCTGCGACGGCGACGTTGACAGCGATGGGGCTTTAGCCGCATTTCCAGCAGCAGCCGCGTCGGCTGAAGATGTGGAAGAGCTTTGGAGCGCCCGAAAAACAAGGTTCTTCATCGCCAAATACTCGGAAATGAAGGACTTGGTGGGAAAAACCAGGGCACTTCGGTATGTCATCCTATGTCCAAAATTATTTGCAGCTTTTTATTATTCCGTTTCACTCTAGGCAAGCACCAACAAGATAAGGGCGCATGAAGTTCACAATGGCGATGGTTATTGTTGCCTACATTTTACTGCCAGCAATTTACATTTTACTGCCCCCCCCCACTGAAAAAAAATTTTGGCTATGCGCCTGACTGTGACATATACGTTTACATATACACACAAACAGTATGTATAGTCACGCACATATATACACAACGAAGGCATTCGTAATGTTTCATTAAGTCAAGTGATCTTCAAAAACAGCGACGGTGCTTTTGTGTTGGGCATTGCACAACCGCTGTCTTGCCGAAAAGGTGCAGCACCTCCAAGCTCAAGCCATGTTGCAAGTGTAGTGCTGCCTTGAGAATTTGCACTAGAGGGAATTGCATGTTGTTATTCTGAGGCACATCTCTAGCAAGTCTCGCCCTGCAGTCCTTGTGTCTTCACTGTCTGTCCGCATTTCTCTCGCACTGCCACTTTTCAAGATGGTGCAGCTCATTGTTAAAAGAGATATGCTTCTTGACACGTGCTACCCTATCTTTGAACCTAGACTGCGCCGTCGTGTCAGCAAACAAGGTTGCGCAGCTGCATGTTTTACAATGCAAAGACAGGTTAGAATATGGCTGTCTCCTTAGTGAAGCTTTATGATCCAAAAGAGTGATTTACACAATGTTCAACTTCTCCAACATAATGCTTCCCGCACAAAAAGAACGTTCGCAGTTATCAGAAGTGTGTGAATAGTGAATTTCGGAACCTAATCAAGTAAGAGTCAAATAGTAATGGCACCAAATAGAATACAAATAGTAATTGAATACTGTTTGAATAGTAAGTAGACCATTTTCAAAACAGCCTTAGAACAGAACATTTTATTTGAAACAAATAGTCACAAACTTTCGACAAAGGCCATTACAGTCAGTTTGAATCTACTCAAAATACCACAATTACGAAAACTAAGGTAATCTCGTATGCAGCAGGAACTAGAATATTCGTAACATTTTGTAATTGTAGGTTCAACTACGGCATTGACTAGCGTTATCAACGTGAGACTTTGTCACCTCACTTTAAATAAAATTGGGACACAAAAACAAAACAATTTACAACCAAACATTGCAGATACAACTAAATATGTAACGGAGCAGATCAACCCGTCATCACAACATGGCCTGCGCACTAAAAGCGGATAACAATGGGCGTTGAAATTTACATCTGCAAGAACAATTTACGCAAACGCAAAACTTGTATCTGTTGCTAGTCGTGAAGCTGCAAGCACTCGTAGTTCCCACCTTTGGTTATTACAAGACGAAGACAGGAGCTGATAAATGCGATACAGCTAAAGTGCAGTAAAAATTGAGCAAGAATGGAGCTTTCAGAAGCGCATTCATTCGACAATCAATATAGTGTAGGTAGTCTTGCAAAAGCTTGGGCTGCGTACAGGTCACATTAGGGATTGAAAGAATGACTTGTAGCTGTTTCGTTGTTTTGGGGTTCTCCCGCCAGTGCCGATTATTAAAAGAATATTTGTTACTTAGAATATGTGCAATTCGATTCGACTTAGGAACCGAATACAGTGCTGTTTGATTCATTATCCAAAATTTTCGAATAATCGAACATCCCTAGCAATTATCCCTGAAAGCTACACATATGAAGTACTAAGGAAAGGTTCATGTGCTACTGCAAGACTTGGGTCACGTTACGTCGCTTCCTTCTTTCCTACTAACTGTGCTTTGCTTTTTTGTTTAGCACAAGAAGGCTTCTGTGGAAGAAGTTGGCTGAGGCCATCAATACGGAGTTCTTGTGCAACGTGACTGCCACACAAGTGGAAAACAAATGGAAGTCGCTGGACAGAGCATATAAAAAGTCAAAAAAAGACAACAATTCTTCAGGTCACCACCGTGTGAACTGTGAATATGAAGAGTAAGTTACGATTGTGTCTTCATATCTTCAGTGATTCTCATAGTGTCTATTACAGAGAGCTGGCAGAAGTCTTGGAAAAAGAACATAGTGTAAATCCAAGGCTGCTCTTGGAGCCTGGAAAAACAATCCTGCCTAGTGCAAGTCCAGAGTAAGTAAAAATTACTTAATTTGTGCTGTAGCCTGGAAATGACATGGCACCTGTACAATTACTTTCAACAGCACCAGCATCACTGAAGCACCTCAAGACGCAGCAGTCCCAGTCGAGTGCAACACAGCATCCAAAGTTCGGAGCAGCACAACGCCAAAAAGGAAGCGCCAGAGTAGGTCCCAAGTCACGCCGCTCTTGGAGGCATTAGAAAAAATGCAAGCTTCGAGAGCTAAGCAAGAGGAGGCAGCAGTGAAACAACTGGAGGAAAGAAAAAAATGGGAAGAGGCAAAGGCAAAGCGGCATGATGAGCGCATGCAGCGATTCGATCGGTTGATCGACGTACTCTCAAATAAGGACGGGTTATAATATGGGCAATAAACTTTTATAACACTAGCAGTGTCTACTCCATCTAATTTGTTAAAAAAAAACATTGCTTCTAGACGCGGCACCCCACTTCGCAAAACATTTGCACACTGAATAAATCGCGAAGCAAAGATGAACTTCTAGCACTGTTCCTTTGCAATGAACTCTCGCAGAGACTGACTGTAGCCTGGCAGACTGCAATCAAAATCTCCTTCACTTTCATCATTGCCCACATCTTCTTCTTGGGGAAGCGTTGCAAGTTCCTCAAGGAAGTCCCTTTCATCGTTGCACATGTTGTGTAGCACACACGCAGCCATAACTATATAGCAGCACTGTTGCACACTTTTTGCATCAACAAGGTAGAGCCTCCTAAAACGCTGTTTAAGCAGGCCGAAGGTGTTCTCAATAAGCACTCGTTGTTGACTGTGTCGTTTATTGAAGCTCTTTTTCCACGTAGGAAAAGAACTTCCATTGTCCTTGAATGGGGTCATGAGCCATGGCATCAGTGGATATGCACTGTCACCCAGTATATAATTGTCTTCACATTCCTGAATTGCGCGTGCAAAGAAGGGGCTCTCCCTCAGGACACGGGCGTCGTGAACCGAACCTGGAAACCCAATAAACACGTTCAGCAACTTGTTCCTGTCGTCGCAGATTCCTTGCAGGATTATCGAAGGCCACTTTTTCCGGTTGAAGTAAGACTGCGTAGATTCGCTTGGAGTGAGTATCCCGATGTGTGATCCATCGATACAGCCGATGGTGTTTCTTGGGCCCTTGCCTTTACTTTTGGCGAGGAAGCCGTTCTTTATGCGGGTCACTTCCGCGCTACTAGGCCAGCAAATTATCTCATCGCTAATAGCGTGTAAGAAGTGAACGACCCGTGTCACACAAACATGAACAGACGACTCGGTAACATCGAATTTGTCGCCTATGGCGTACATAGATATTTGTGAGCCTAGGTACACAAGCGCTATGAGGCATGTTTTTTCGGCACTGATTTGTTGGCGGCCTTGCACTGCCCTTGGGTAGAAGGCTGAAGTCTTGAACTTGGCCCTGAAACTATCAAAAGTCTCCCTGGACAGCCTGAAGAGGCGCTTGAATTCATACTCATGGTACCTGCCGATAATGCTTTCGTACCCGGGTACACGGTTGGCATCGTCGCGCACCAACGCGCACGCGACCAAGATGCACGCATCGTCGTACTCATCGTCGCAGTCACTGCAAACGGCACCGCTGACGGAATCGTCGTCGCTGCTCGAGTCCAGCAATTCCATCGCAGTCACAAGAAGTGCCATCACGGCCGTGTATTGATCGGACAAGGCGGCGGAGGCGGCTATTTTAGGCTTACACTACAAGGTGTTCTCCGGCCTGCACTCACGTCAACTCACGCCTTCGTTTTGGCTGTAGCCGTCGCGCGCTAGTGTCGGCTAGTGCCGAGGCGTGGTTGAGGCTGCACCTGCACTTGCTCGACCGGCGCTGCACGCTCACTGCACCGCTTGGCACCGCTTTTTCTGCACCTGCACTTTTCTGAACTAGTGCAAGCCAAATCGAAGATTCCTGTAGTGACTGCGCAAGACACTTCTTAAAGAACAGACAAAAAAAAAAAACTGCACTACTGGTTTAGCATCGGGTGATGCTCATTAAGAGGGGGGCAAATGACGCGTGTGTACTGGTGGACCAAAACGATGATAAGTGGATTCGGCGGACACCAGGTTGTGGAGCTCTGGCTGATTGAAAAAGGCGATCCTGCTGTTCGGCTGCTGAGAGTCGCTGTGGCAACGTTTATCTGCCTTTAATTCGCGCTGTACCGCGACGATATAATATCCAACCAGCAAAACGGCGCACAAAACCAAGCCGAACAAAAATATCAGTGGAGTGCAAGGCTACACATTCTTCTTTCTCAAGAGCAAAACAAGATTCTTCAGGTGGTTTGTGAGCAATCCACGAGGCACGGGTGTGTCCGGCAAGGCAATCTTTTGCAGCAGGACAAGGACTGGTGAGAAAGCAGGCGGGTACTCAAGATTTTTGATGTAATATGTCAGCAGGCGAAAAATGGGGGCCCGTTCTATATTTCTATTAGCCATCCGGATTATTTCATCAGCGCTTCCAGCGTAAACGCAAGTGTGTTCAGGACAGGTGTACACATGGGGTGCAGTGATTTGCACGGTGTAGAACTCGCTTCACAAGTACAGAAAGCACGCACAGAGTTCTAGAACTCTGGTTTAAATTATTGACGCCGCAGCCATGCACTGGAAGCTTGCGCATTTATCACTACACGAAAACCCGTGAACACCGCTGCGCACGAGCACACATGAGAAGGCGATATTTATTTGGAGAAGGATAATCACTCTACTTTTCAAGGATAGCACATGACAACATGACGCAGCTGCGCTGGTACTGTGCTATTAAAAGGAGCACAGATAGCACATAGACAAAAATATCTCTACACTGTGTCGCGAGCAATAGCTCAGTCATGCGCGATGATAAACTAAAGCTCGCTCACACACACACACACACACACACACACACACACACACACACACACACACACACACACACACACACACACACACACACACACACACACACACACACACACACACACACACACACACATATATATATATATATATATATATATATATATATATATATATATATATATATACAGCTAAGACAAGCACTCTAACAACAAAATCCACAAACGAGGCCGCTCTTACTATCTGAGAAAAATCTCGATTTGACAAGCATTGAAATCGGGAAGACCTTACATGCCGTCAAAGTGTATCTGAAACTAAAGCCACTTACCCAAGTCAGTTATTCGGCCATGAGCCTCTGTTGTGGCAATGAATGGCGTTTGCTGTGGAGTCGTCCGGTGAACAAAAAGCTACGTAACGCCGACAATCACAAGAAGTTTCGTTGCAGCAGCCCCACATGTCTTTGCTGCTCAGTTGCATCACTGGTTTCACGCAACTGTCAATCCCAAGGAAGCGAATTGGAGACAGTTTGCAAGCGCCGCCAGAAAATGGCGTGCCTCACGCGTGCTGCCCGGGTGATTCGGCGCTGCACACTGCATGCTATGCACGCGGTGCATATGCGCTGCGCCTGGCGCGACGGCGCCTTCCCGCGGTCTAGACTTCATGGCGCCGAACGCAGCCGACCTCCAAGCGGAGGAGAACCCACGTTGGCGGCTGCGGTATACTTTCACCATGCTTTTACCCTTTCTTTTTTGGCGAGGGACGCGGTGAGGCTGTGTACACATAAGTTACAGCGTTATTCATAGGTTACTACGGACAGGTTACACTGCGCTTTTCGCGCTGGTAACATATGCATTGCTCGAAATGTGGATTTTGTAACTTTTAGGCACCGCAAAATAACGAAAACATGAAAATAAACTTGTTTGTAGCCTTTATTTTATAAGTTACTCACGCCCAAAAGTTACATTATAGGTAACCGTATTTGGAGTACAGTAGTATGCTATCTGTTTATGACATCGAACACCAGGTGCAGTAAGAGTGAGCACAAGTCTCAATATGAAAAGAAGGTTGCCCTTAAAAAAATCGTAACGATGTATTTCGCTTCTAAACTCTCCTTGCAGCGCACGACTTCAAGATTTGGCTGAGATGGTTCTAGCTATATCTGCTTTCTGCTAAATGGATTTCCTGACTGAGCTCTACAGGAGGCTCACGACCCCTCTCAGATGCCGTAATGAAAAAGAAACCGCCTCTGATACTCGCATCCGTTCATTCGTAGCTGGCGAAGGTGTCTCTTGCGGCGTCTTCAGTGCCTCGAGCGTACGCTGAAATATTTCTCGACTGACGAATTCTACACCATGTGGCTTCTGTCTTCGCCAGGCCATGTTGCAGTGGGTCATAAGGTCGTAGCCCGTACTGCCTGGCATGAAGCCCATAAATTTGTCTCCTACGCGGAGAACTCGGCGGAAGTGTTTCGTCCTTGTAGAAATATAATGCTCCGACCTCCATGACCCACCCTGCTTCTCGACGTTGACTATGGCCGAACGCTGACGAACATTAGCGACCACGCCTACCAGGCTGTCGCATGGACACAAGACACTTCTGAGATGGCGGGCGTGGCTCAGGACTTACCGAGAAGGGCTCACTGAGGTCAACGTTACTATTGTTGACCTGCAAAAGGTGCGAACACCCTACGCACACTGGCGTGAAATTACTTCCTCTCCTGATCTCCCATCTCTGCTGCTCGGTTAAATACCTTCCGCGCTAGATTCCAGAAAATTCTTATCGTTTCGTCGGCGCTACATGCAGTGAAGGCTGTGGAAAGCGCGAGACGGTTCGAGGGCGGTCCGCGACAGATGACGCAACTCTGCATCACTACGCCCCTTTCCCTCGAGAACCTTCCAGGGCTTGCTCGGCCGCCGATGTGAGGAGGTTAGTCGGCGAGACTACGCTTCCGAGAGGGGAGGGACAGCGCACCCGGGGAGCCTTCTTTGAATGTTTATTTTCTTCTTTATCGTTGACCTTGAGGCGCCTCTCTGCGCTTGGTATCGTTATTGTCGCTAGAATTCGGCGGCGCGCGCTTTTTTCGGAGCTCTCGTTTGTGACACTGGGCGATTGCCTCTCAGATGAACAAGCGATAGCATTAAGAATAGTCTGGCGACACCCCTTTAGCTTCCCGTACAAAAATGGACATTGACCGTTTTTAAAGGACCAAGCAACGTTCTACCAACTTCAGTGACGGCCTATGGACTATGACATTCTATTAACATACCGTTAAAAGAGTTGTTTTCCTTTTGTTTAAAGAAAAGTTCCTTAAAGAAAGTTAACAGCAAGCTTTCTTGCTTTCGTTTAAAGCAACTTTCACTAAAGAAAGTTAAAATAATGTTTGCCTACTTTTGTTGAAAGAACTTTCCCTGACAGGGGCATATATAGCGAAAAAATAATTAGTATCTTTACTTGGTTGCGACCAATTTTACATTCTGGCTACGATTTATACTTAATTACAACAGCCATTAAAAGAAATTGTTTTCCTAGAGTTAACAAAAAAAAAAGCCAATTTCGAATCCTTTACAGCAACAGTTACAAAAGGATAAAGTTCATTCACAGGTTCACTTAAAGGTTATTACTGATGCCACATGAAGTTTATTGAATATTACTCATGCCACTGTCAACAGACAAAATTTGTTCTGTGAAGTGCGATTAGCTAATAAAGTTTGAAAATTTCGATCCACTACCTGCATTAGTAAAATCAGTCATACAACGGAGCAATCTAACTGAATACTATTTTCTTAAACAAAACTGTTCTCCCACTGTATTACCATTATGATAAACACTATAGCGATTGACGAAGAACACACATCTGCTTAGAAACATGTTATAGTAAAAAAAAAACTGAACAAATCTGCAATCCCGCAAGTATAATTAATCACAAAGCTTACAAAAGTGCAAGCCCATGTACTTTTGAAACATCTGCTCATTCAGCAGCTCGGAAACAATGTATAGTTGTTAACGAATTATAGGTGTAATACAAATCTACAAAGAAGCAAACGTATCATGCTCAGAGGTAGTTTGGACAGGAATTCGCTAATTATTTACATCATATAGGACTACAAATAGTGATACATATAAAACAAAAACGTGCCCTGTAACAATAAGCAATGATTCCCTTAATAATGTGCCCTAACACAAACCCATGCAATTTCCAAAATTCACTCTTCACTTACACAGAAAAAAAATCATTAAAGCACATTAACAAACAAGAAATCCTGAGCCTAAGCTCACACTGATATTAAGTACATTTCACAAAATGGATAAGGTACTGCAGTACATCAGGTCAATCTTCAGGATGACTGTACCAGAGATAATAATAAAATGACTTATTTATAGTAAACGTATAACATTAGTGAACTGTCACTAAGGCCCAGTCATTGATTTTAAGGCAATCTCATTAACACAAATGAAAGCCTAAAAACAGAAAAAAATGTATAGAAGAAATTGGGAATGGGGCAAAATATTTTTGTGTGCACGACATGAACTAGTCTGAGCTCGGTTGTTTCTGTGTAGTTTCTGTGTAGTTCTTGTGGACAATGGAGGGTTCCGACACAGTTCACATCACTCGCATGCCATAGAGCTTTGTATGGACCGAAATACTGGCTCAGCCACTATTCACAGAAGCCAAAGCGGTGAACAGGGAGAACACCTAAATTTGGCCTTCTGGACTCTGGGGCACTTCTCAGCGGCCAATTTTTGTAGCTTCATGCAGCGCGCTACGGTGTCCACACTGCAAGGGCCTGGATATACACATGTTTGTAGAACACCAGCTTGGCTATTCAACGAAACGCCCTCAGAGGACAGGCAGTTCATGGTCTTACAAGTGGCTTGAGGTATGAATTCATTTGTTGTTTGCCGTTCCCAAACCACAAACCAAAAAGCATGAACTTCTGTCTCCCTTTCTTTAAAAGGGATCTAGCTCATTTACCTGCCACAGCAGGGGCCACATGCTCTGTCCAGACGATTCGAACAATGGCACACCGTCCGTGTTCCATGTTAATGAAACATCTCCGCTCTTTATGGGCAACATGATGCAGGCGGCGTTCTGCGTGATGTCCGCAACATTGCATGACAGACTGTTTCGGTCCTGTGATAGCTTGCCACTTGAAGAATATCTTTGATTTGGGCATCAAGGTCAAGAGAGAGAGAGAGAGAAATTAACCAGTGTCTAAAAGTGCACGGACACTGTACACTGCTCTGCACTGAGGGTATGTAACATCAACACCTGCACAATGAAGCTTAGCAACGTTGTCCAGCGATGACATATAGAAGCTGACAGCCGCACGTGAACTACTATGCGTGCAGCGTGAATTGTCGATCACATGTAAGAGCGCCGTTTCGTTTTCGGAAGACTTGGCTGAAGTCGAAAAAAATACCTGTGCACGGCCATAAATACTTGCGTAAAAAGCCCCCCAAAAGTGCTGTAAATCTTGTGATACAATTTAGCGCGCTAGAAAGCTGTGGTCGCGCGACTGTAGCCTTGACAAACACAACATTGCGTTTTTCCTCACTGTTGGCCTTACACTGGTGCATATTCGTTATCGTGATCACATCCACCGTTTGCAGCATGTCTTCTTAAGACTGCATAATCGCCGCAAATCAAAAAATTCTGATTGTAAATGTTCTACGATGTTTTTCGCGTTACCATTCTGTGATTACAAGCTCTGACCGTTAAGCTTTTCATTGCATTCAAGAAAACGAGTACCATATATATAAGGTCCGTTCGATGCCCTTGCACCACTTGGAACCGGTTCATGGTGGTGCCCGAGAGGTGCACCATGGGCGCGTGGCTAGTTCAGGAGAGTAGCAGCGGTGCCGACGCAGCTGGATAGCAGCGCCACGCAGAATCGAATGCCGAATTGCAGTTGTTGTGGCATGTCTTCTGCTGTGTTCCAAACAAGCGCGCGGGTGCGGGTGTGTCGAGTCGGGTGTGCGTTCCTGTGTCCAAACAAGCGTGCGGGTGTGTGTGTGTCGGGTCGGGTGTGCGTTCCTGTGTGTTGTTTTCATGGATGAATTAACATTCTCCCGCCTGTCTCTTTTCTGTGCTGAGAAGAACTCTGGCCTTCTGAATTCAACTGTCGTGCACGTCGCCGTGGAGCTGATGGATTCTGACAGCGACAAAGAGTACGACGACTTAGTCGCAGCAGTAGCAATGAAATCGGCGAGATTGTATCTGCATCGCATGCCAAGGTATTGTGAGAACGTTGTTGACGGGTATTTTGGTTTCGAGTTTAAACGGATGTTTCGGCTGTCACGGAAAATATTTGGAGATCTCGTTGCACGCTACCAGACGTCCTCGTTTTCCCAGATTCTCCTCGTGGTCGCCCACAGATTAGTGCACACAATACCTGCTTGGTAGTGCTCAGCTTCCTCGGTAGCCAGTCGGTATGTACTCCCTTGCTGACAGATTTGATATATCTGAGTCGTCGGTGCGCACGTTGTTATGGGTCGGAAGGAGGAAGTTGCAGATGTAACCGAGTGGAGGAGACGAACGCTTACAAGAGGATACGAGAACAAACAGGTTTATGGCACTATTTACACATATTTACAGCAAAGAAAGCTTAGGGCTTTCCCAAACCACGAGTGTGGTGGTTGAACGTTACATAGTTCAGAGTGACGTCCAGCACTCTGCGGCGTCGTTTTAAGCCCTGGCGGGCTCCTCCTCTCGGAGGGGAACACCAATCACACACACAACAGGTGAGGGGGACGAGCATTCACAGTCCACGTGAACCTCCAATATTGAGTCGTGAACACTGCGCTGCAAGGTGGCGCCAGCAGGCCCCTTCCTCGTCGTGTGTGTGCAGCTAGTCGAGAGTTCCCACGATCCTGACAGCGTACATCGAAGGGTCTGCCGCACAGCTCGCCTAATTGGCGGGGTGATTTGCGGTGGCCGCCGCGGTCTCTTCCAGGAAGATGCTGTCTTTGTTGTCCTCTCTCGTCGTGGCGTCCTGGCGACATGACGTCTCATCATCCGGCTAGCAGGGATAATGCCTGGCGGGCAATAGGATTTCCTGGATCTGCACACGGTGCCAGGGTACTTCTGAAGGCCCTTTCTTCGAGGTAGCTCAGACAAAGTGTGCAGACAGTTACTTGCTTGGAGACTCTGCATGCCCCTTGCTTCCGGGGTTGTTGACGCCATACCAAGATAAATGAACAGGGAAAAAGTGCTATAACAAGTGCCACTCGCAGCAGAGATCTGCCATCGAGAATGCTTTTGGTTATCTGAAACAAAGGTTTTGAAGGCTTTACTTTGTTGATGCTGCTACAATCAAACAGTGCTGCATTATAGTAATGGCTGCTTGTGTGTTGCACAACGTATGCAACAAAGAGAGGGGTTTCTTTTTTGAGCTCCCAGAAACTCGAAGAAACTGCAGAGATTGAAAAAGTTGGAAATGATGATGAGAATGATGTCGCAGACCGAAGGTTAGCTGCATACAGTGAATGTCTGAGAAAAGCCATTGCTCAAAAGCATTGTTAGTGCCTCAATGAAGATTTTATGAACGACAGTGTGAAGTGAGAATGTCGTGAAGAATTTGTGGTATTCAAGAGTCGACTATGTAGTTGTCTAAGAAAAACAATTTTGATTCATCTCAATTTATTCGCAATTTTGTCCACCTTGGCTTTCCACAGCAGCCACTAGGCGTTCAAGAAGGCTCATTTTCGCCTTTGACCGCTCCTCCCTCTCTTTCTGGCTTTCTCAGAATTCTTGAAGGAGACCTTGAATTGGACAGCCATCCACCTTTTTGCTTTTTTTATGGGGTTGGCTTGACGCTTCAGCCGCAGCTGGGTGTTCGTGTTCGGCAGGTTCTTCAGAACCAGAATATGCAGCAACCACACCTTCTGGTTTGGCAGGTTCTGCATCCTGAGACGCACTCACTGGTGGACGATCATTAGGCCTGCTTGCATCGTGGTTGTCCCTGGAATGAATGTAACCTCACAAACATGAAGTATTTGCATTTCATGTACAATAACATTACCTGCTCTTTTCAATCACCCTTCCTAGGGTAATCAACACTGTCGGGGTGATGTGATGTTCTTTTTCCAGAACATCACTCAGTTCTATTGAAATAAAAAAAAAACGTTTGTAGTATGGTGATGAATAGCTGAATATAACCTGTACTCACTCTTCAAATTCGCAAGACACCCTTCCACTTCCTGAACCTGAAGAGTTGTTTTTTTATTTGGTGCGTTTGTATGCCCGCTCGAGACTTTTCAATTTGTTTTGTACTTGCAGTGGGCTACAAGGAGATTCAAGATCTCTAGAAATCATTTCGGCAAGTGTTTGCCAAAGGGCCTTCTTCGTGCTGAAAGCAATACATGCAAAAATACAATGATCACAAACAGAGAGACTTGGCATGTGTTAGAAACAACATGTATAGGTTAAATATGTGGTGCATTTCACAATTGCTCCAAAAAACACTTACTGTAAGCCACCCTTTTTGCCAACAAGATCCTTAAGCTTCTTGTATTTGTTAATTGAAAATCTTGTTTTTTGCCCGCTCCACAGCTCAGGCTCTGCATGATCTTCACTAGCTTGGCTGGGTGCCACAGGTGGAACGTCGGACAAAAGTTCACTAGCAAAGTCATGGTCATCATCAGAGTTTTGTTGCTGTCGCCCATTGTCATCAAAAAGCCATGTGATTACTGTTCCATATATAAAGAAAATGTAGCACGAGTCATGCTTCAGGAAGGCTTTGTTGCTGATTGAAAGGTTGCATGATGCCATTTTATTTGGCGAAATCGTACATCTTGTTGGAAATAAACTACAGATGTTCATAAAAGAGAAAATATTAAAAGAGTGCTATATTTTGCACCTTTAGATACTTGTATTACTGCGTACTAAATTTGGGGTAAGTGAACTGCTTGGGACTTGTGACCATTATTTTGTTGAAAAAAAAAAATCAATGCAGTCATGGAGAAACCTTGTTCTTTTAACAGTTCTTTTAACACTGAACCGCCATTTATTATACACAACATTGTGAAGATTGCGAATATATTGAGATAATACTGAGGACCTAACAAACTGCCACAACGTGAAGAGTGGAACGACTTGAAAGGCTCCGCAAATGCTAGGAAGACTACGACGACGGAAGGCAACGTCATAACTGTTGACCGCGTACACGTCCTTGCGAGATATTTCAGGGTCAAATTGCTTACCCTGAAATCTCTCTAACGTGGCCATTAAAACTTCTCAACATGCCCGTAGTAACATTATGCACAAGCAATAAAACGTGCACAACACATCGCAGTTCACGTTTTTAAAGCCTTGTGAAACGGCCTTGTGTTAAGAAATGCTGTCCACACGAGTGCCTGCAAAGTGGAGGTGGTGCTTCAACATGCGAGATGCACATTACAGGCGCGTCCGAGCACCAAGCAGTGCACTGGCACCCAGCCTAATTTGGTGTCGAAACGTTCACATATTTGTTGAACTCTATTATCACAGGCGCTATGAATAATAATTCTTGGTTATGTAGTTTAAATGTTATTACTTCAATCAAATTGTACCTTAAAGTACATAGCAAGTTCAGACAATAGAGATTTCACATTAGCAGAAACATGTTTACCTAAAATGGCATCAATACCAGCAGCGTGAAGAGGTGGCCGCTGGGCCACTGGCTTATGCATCCCTTTGGCCTTCTGGCCGGCCCTTCATTGAACATGTCAAAAGGGCATGTCTGTTGAAGACTGCAGGGAGGAGCCCCCGGGCCAACGCAGTCGGTGTTTTTGCTGAACTCTGCACAGCATGCAGTGCCCGTTGCTCAACAAAGATCGAGCTCCCCGGCTGCAGTTCCACAACCTGTGGACACATATAAAAAAGTGAAAATTAGGCCAAACTCATGCAGCAGACAAGTGTGAGCTTTTATTAATTATTCATGTATATATAGCTTGCCTTTATGGCAATATTGTACGATCCTGCAAGGCCAACAGTCAACACACACAAAGCACTTTTGGGGTCCAAACTATTGGGGTCCTTACTTAAAAACTCAAGGAAAGTGACTTGCTAACACATGCATCGACACACCATTTTTGTAAATTGTTTTTGTAAAGCAAACATGCACATACTAATCAGTATAGCATACAGCTGGTTTCTTTAAGAACGATAATTTTCTAGTGCGTAACTAAATCTTCCATGCATATATGCATCATTTCGCACTGTTGTTAATGTTGAACACTTGTAGACGCCATAAACTGACCTGAGCGCATTCTTTATAGGTTTGATTGGTCGACTAGTGTTGCCGATATCGGCTGCTACGGGACAAAAATTAGACATGCATGTATCGCACTGTAGTCGTGCCATAGTCTACTCATTTATGACAGCAAGAATAACAAAAATATTTAAGTTTACATCTCGAAACCACAATATGACGCCGTAGTGAAGGTTTTTTTGCATCCCCATGTAGTGCCAAATATAAGAATTTAACCTTTGTGACTTGGTCCCAATTGTTCAATGGCGCTACATGCTCGTAGAGAAGTAGCCACTCAGAAATAGATTCCTCCGGCAGACCTCTGAACACTGGGGGTCCGACGAAAGGTTTTGCTTGGGGGGTAGACATAGTGGTGAGGAGGGTAGGAGGTTCTGTCACAGTAGAGAAGTCCGACGTTGTTTCCTGATGTTTGTTTTTCACTCGGGGCATAATTCTTGAGCGGTAATATCGCCACCGAGCAACCTCCACCACTTAGCGAAATTTCGGGGTTGTTTAAGCTAGGCACATCTGAAGACCATCGAGACGAGCACTTGTGGGAGCTCCGTACAGGCAAGTGATGACAACTCAACACGATGATTTCGGGGGACACTCATTGGGGTTTTATTTATATAACACAATTTGAAGTTACACAATGCATTTAGTGACCAATACAAGACATAGAAAATGATGGCATACCCCTCGACTTGCATGACTGGTCTCCGGTGGTGAGATGCGCTGTTGACCCCGAGTCCGCTCACTCCAAAAAGAGCCCGAGTCGCTGCTAAGTGTTTTCCAGCTCGAGGTGGACCTCGCGGCGGGAGGTCCGGCCGGGGTGGGGCCTCGCTTGGAGGGCCCGGGAGCCCCCGCGCCAGGATGCGGGGGTGGAGGAGAAGGTTTGGTGGCAGGAGACTGGGCCCCCTGTGGTGAAGGCCCGGTGGTCGGCCTGCTTGGCTTCCGTGTTCGCCGGCGTTTGCGTTTCTTGGAGCCGGTTTGGTTCTTCGGTAGAAGAGTGGATGGTTTTGGTGGTGGTGCCCTGTAACGTTCCTTACAGCACCGGTCCCCGGTGACGTGGGGTCCGGCGCATAGAGCACACTTCGGCGTTGTTGTGACTCCGGGTCCTGCCGGTCTCGTTTTCGGTAGCTGGCCCCGTCGCAGGATCCATCGTCCAACAATTCAGCGAGAAGAAGCGCCCGAACGAACAACAGAGATTTATTTACATGTGGAGAAGTGGTCAACTGACCCAAAGAGAGAAGAGTGCGTGTGATACAAAACGTCTTCGGCATTTTATAGCGCCGCGCCGTTGACACTGGGCGCCCCGTCCGCATCGTCAGCCAATACGGTGTCTCCGGCACCTCGGCCACGAGAGAGGGGGAAACACACCTCACAACACATGGAGTGGCACAACCTAACACGAGGTCCATATATGGTCACGGCGCCCTAAAATGTTACCAAACATGGTCACGAACGCACAGCAGACCCCGGAGCTCTCCCGGCGAGGAGGAACCCGAATGGGGAGGTGGGGGTGGACGACACCGTCGGTCAAGAACCGGTTCTCCCCCAAACTCTTCTTGCTTGGTTCCCTAGGGCCGGTTGTAACAGCGTGCATTCGTGAGGTGCTCGAGCACCATCTATGAGTGGCACTGTGTTGCCACAGGTACCACAGGGGTCCGGTTTAGGGCCAGGGCAGGCGTCGGGTCGATGTCGAACTGAGCCGCACTGGTTGCAGGCTGGTACAGTTTTTCTGTATGGCTGCACCGGGATCAGCAGGGCGTCATAGGTGACGTACCTGGGCTTCACCTTTCCTGCAAAAGTGAGCCGCACCTTGTTGGAGGTGCCCAAACGCCGGATGTGCAGTATTTCGCCTTCCGGCCAGTAGAAGCGTTGGCGAAGTTCGGCTTCAGAGTCAGAGCTGCGCACTGTCACCACTCCGTAGCAGGAGTCCTGGGTGTCCGCGCGGAGATACCCGAACAGGGGCACCGGTCCGACGGATGAAGGAACTGTCAGTTCACCAATTAGTTTGTCCGCAATAAGCGGATGTGGGGTGTAGGCCAGGATGAGGTTTTGGTCCTGCACCATCACGACTGTGACCAGCCGGTTCGCTCCGAGGTGGGCGATGAGCGCGCTGCCGGCTCCGTTCTCGGGGAAAACGGCGGTGAGGGATAGTTGTGTCCGTGCTTTCAGAACAACAACAAAATCAGTTTCCTTCGGCCGAGGCTGCCACGAGGGCCGCCTCCTCCCCTGTTGCGGGCCCGCGGAGCGCGGCGCAGGCGGCGGAAGTGTGGAGGAGGAGCGGTCTGCCTCGTCGACAGCCGTGGTCGGGGAGGCCGCCACTGCCGCGTCGCTCGCGCCTTGCCACCGCGGCAGCAAGCGCGGTGCTCTTAAATGTTTGGGGCAGCTCCGGCCTGCTGTCCGAGGTAGAGATGGTAGTCCATCCACATCATGCTGTGGGGGTCGTATCCGGTGTAGGTGTCCGCCACGGTGACGGTCGTGGTGTGGGACCGATCGCCCGTTTTGCCGGGGGGCGCCATAGCCAGTAGGCCGAGCGGGGCCGCCTCCGGCGTCCAGATGTAAGTCGCCCGTGAAAGTTGTGAGGTGGGTCCACTTGCCGAAATGGGGTGTCCAGGTGAACCGTATCACATTCCGGTTACGGTGGAGAGGTTTTCTTGAGGGTCCGAAGAGGTGGTCAGGGGTTCCGATCGAAAAACGATGGAGCCGAAACGCTGCAGGTCCTAATCGGTTGCGCGCTCGCAGCGCCCTCCCTCGTTTAGGGGCGCGGGGCGCACAGTGTCACACCGGTCCCGTTAATTAGGGAGGCGATCGCCGGGCTAATTCCAAGGGCTGAAGTATCGGCCCCCCGAACCGCACCACGAAAGCGTGGACACTTTAGAAGTGGTCCTTTTTGGTGCGCCAGCGGACGCCGGCTGTGGCCCAAAGAACAAGTCAGAGCCGAGAGTTGATAAACAAAACAGAATTATATTCTCAATAGTGGCAGATCAAAAAACAACACACACAAGTATGCACACTCCGCAACAGTTGAGTACAATATGTCACCAAACAAACAACGTACTACACAGTACATTCAACCACACTTGAAACAACGGACACAGACAACAATACGCACTACAATGCAGTCGCATGCATTGAACAACCAAGACACTTAAAGACTAAAGAGATAGAAAACCTATTCAGTCCAAAGTTCTTGGAACAAAAGTCTACTCTTCCGATATGATACTCTTCCGAGAATCACTCACTCATAGTCCAGCGTTGTTGTCGTTCCGCTGCCCCCTGAAGTTTCTCTTCCAGGAAACCTCGCGTCTTCAATTGGCCACTCTTCAAGCTTCAACTTCCTCGCCGGAAACACGCCGGCTTCACACACGCAGCTGTCGCCTCGCGTCTTCGCTCGATAGCGGTAAACACACGCTCTTGCATGTAGCTCGAGCCTTCACCCCTCAGGTGGAAATCCTCTTCATCTCCTGCTTCGTCCCTACGGACAAAACCATCGCCGACTACACGGCGGGATACCCAACGCGCTCTGGCGCTAACTTCCGTCTCCTCCTGCTCTCTCGTCTCGGCCGCTCGATTAAATACCTTCCCCGCCACATTCTAGAAAGTTCTCGTCATTTCGTCGGCGCGATACGCAGCGAAGGCTGGGGAGAGGCGCGAGACTGTACGGGGGCCGTCCCCGACAGATGAGTCAACCCGGCATACACGCCCCGTTCCTTCTGGAAAAATCGAGTGCTTGCTCGGCCGCCGTTGTGGGGTGAGGAGGTTCGTCGGCGAAGCCACGCTTCTGCGGGGAGAGCGCGCGCCCGGGGAGCCTTGGATGTTTGTTTTCTTTTTTTTTCTTTTGACCTCGCGGCGTTTCTCCCGCCCGTTATCGCAAGAATTTGGCGGCGCGCCCATTTTTAGCGCTCGTTCTGTGACACACAGTGACCGACCCGATGCAGCTTTCATTGTTCTTCGGGGCTTCCACTTCGAGAAAAGTAGTAAAATAGCGCCTCTAACAAGCGCATCTGACAAAGAAAGAACTCCAGTTGTATTTGAAAAAGAAAAAAAGCCTTCTGCGAGACATTGCCTTCGCTACACCTGCCCCCTACGAAAACGAGTGACCCACTCGTGTTATTTGCAATACGCAAAAGCAAATAAAATAATGGACACAAAAAGGCCTTGCATCCAACAAGTGTGTGACGTGCTCATTTAGAGGTGCTCATATTCGTGTCTAAAAGGTTAGAACAATTACATAATGAAAACCGCAGAGGAAAAACAAAAAATTATCGCGAAACAGAAATCAATGCAGTCAACTCGTCGGCACTAATGTACAAGTCAATGTCCGTGCCGTAAGCGTCAGCATGCTGTTGTCCGTTGGTGCCACTTCTAGATGTTTTCCCGTCGGCGTCAAGTTTCGTGTCAGTGTCGGATGTTTTCCCGTCGGCGTCAAGTTTCGTGTCAGTGTCGGAGCCTTCGTACTGTTCTACTGGATCACTGGTTTCTGTCCCGCGCACACTTTGTCGCAAACTCAGTCCTTGGCCCAATCGTAAACTGCACTCGCGCACAACAATTGGATGTAATCCCTGTTCATCACCATTTGCACTGCACTCGTCCACAGCATCACTTGAATCGCACACCTCCTGAATATCACCAGATTCTTCGTCTGCGTCGTTGGCATCAGAAGAGAATCGAACGTGGTAGGACTTAAAAGCGTAACATTCACAACGTAAGGTTTTTGCTCAACTTGGGGTAACATCTCCCAGATGTTTTGGCCTACGCGGCGCAGAAGACGGCTAGGTCTGCTGTCGCTGCAATAAAGCTTTGTTGTCTTTCTCTTTGCGCACGGGTGAGTCCATACGTACAGCAAGTCCCCAACTGAGTGGCTATGAAAGAGGAAAAGGAAGAAAAAAGCGCCGTCCCGTTACTGCCTCTCTTAACGAGGGCACCCCCACAGGTAAGCGCAGGGAAGGGGGGATGGGAATTAAAGAGACAGAAGAGAAGAGGTAAGAGTAGACTGGTGAAAGCATTCGATCACTCGTATCGCGCACGCATGCAAGAAACAAACGCGAAAGCGCGACAAACAGAAAGGCCCGCGGAGAAGCCGAGGGTGAGGAGATGCGCCCGTCAAGAGGAAGAGAGAAAAAAAAGAGAGAGAATAAAAGAAACCACTCAACAAGTGGAAAGAAGGTAGGGCGCTCCCGAACTGATAGTGGAGGGGAGGGTGTCTCCTGCAAAGGCTGAATGCGCCCACGTAGAGTAGGAAGGAAAACAAATAAGAAAAAGGGAAAAAAAGAAGGGGGAGAGAAAAAAGCCGTCAGACAGCTCCGAGCAGCCCATGTAAAAAAGGACACGTGGAACTCGGAGCAGGAAAAAAAAAGGCGTGGTGCGCAGCGCGATGTAGCAGTGGGGGAAAAAAAAATTGCCCGCAGCTTCCCTCGGGGGAACACTGAGGAGGATGCGGAGCGTAACTCACGCTAGCAGAGGGAACTCGACCGGCAATCAACGACTGCTTGCACGTAGCACACACGACGTAGTCGGCATAGTCGGTGCCCTTTCCAAACGTATCGCAAAGAACCGACAACGCTTTGGAGTTGTTCTGAATGTTGCCGATCCGAGTTAAGTTGTTATCGAACCAAAGACGCGCAAATAAAGTATGCCAGACACAGTCGACCGGGACTTACCACCAAGAAGGCCAGCGGCACAGTGATGTGCACGATTTATAACGGACGGGCGCCGGTTTCTTGATAACCGGGTGAGTCCTCCAGGTTGATTCCAAACTGTTGGGCACAAGCCTCGAAGGTGAATAGGGCCCAAGAAGCGACATTTCGATCATAGCCATGTGGTAGGGCCCTGAGCGCCCTTCGAAGTGCTGTAGCGAGGGCGGTCAGGTGGTCGTTCCTTTTTTGGACCTCAGGTTGCTGCGAGGTTTCAGCAGCGGGCTCCATCGTCGTGCTTGTGTTGACGGTGACGGGAACCGGCGGTTGCAAAAAAGCGCGCGGTATCTTCGTCACTGTCGAGCGCTTTTCGACGACAGTAGGGGCCGGCTGAGCTGTGGCCGAGAGCGGGGCAGTCGTCGTTGTTGTGGGGACGACGGGCGCACTCGTTGCAGGACAAGGGGCGGTATCCGACGTGGTGTCGGAGGTACCGACGAGCGCATCCCGGAAGGAGCGACCCTTGATGACGATGGAGGGGTTGCTGCCAGGGGTCCTGGCGTGCTGCAGGGCTTGGCGGCGAGTCACCGTGCCGTCAGTTGAGGCCAGGCTGGACAGCGGGGCTCGGTTGCAGGGTGTTTCCCGCTGCAGTTTAAGCAACGGAGGTGTGCTGCACACGATTCTGGGGCGTGCTTGAGGCCGCAGCGCAGGCACCCTTCGTCCCGATAGCAGGTGGCGGTTGCGTGCCCGAAGAGAGGCCGGGGCTGTCGGGGTCGAACTGGGCGCCTTTGCTTATAGAGCAGGATATCCGGTGGGACGGTAGTCCCAGCGAAGGTGAGGGTGAGGCAGTTGCCTCTGCGTACACCGGACACGGATGGGCATGGGTGAAGCAAGGTTGTCGGCGAGGTCCTCGAAGGGGATCGTTGGGTCCACTCCAAAAACCATGCCAACGCAAGTGTTGAGGTCGAGTTGTTTGGCTCGAACCTTCGTTGCACAGATCGTTGCGACCTGGAGTAGGGCAGTCAGATCGGTGTTGGGATGGCTGTCCACAGCAACAAGGTTGTGCCGGAAATTCACCCGCACTCGCTGGGTGGCTGGGAACCCCGAAAGGAAGGCGGCGATCGCATCCCTCGAAGCAGTGTTGCGCCTTCGTGTAGCGTGGTGCGGACTCGGGCCATCCGAGTCCCCGGAGAGGACGAGTAGAGAAGCCGGAGAAGGAGAAAAAAATGTTTATATACAGTATTTACATGGTAGCGTGGTACAACATGAAAAGAGAATCACCCACGAGCGCCTCTGCGCTAGCGTTTTTATACATCGTCCGCCTTCCCAAGATCCCTTGCAAAGATAATTTATGCGCAGGATACTCCAATGAGATCGTCGTCTTCCTCTCCGGCCCCGAAGAGGGAAAGCCAAACACCGCCTCCCTCTGAACCTAGGAAAGGGGGCAAGGCATGCCCAGTTCGCTGTTTGGTGAGGGAGACCCCACGCGCCAGCGTGGCACCACAGTGAGATGACGTGGAATCCCATGCGCAAAGTCGCTCCCTGATGCAGCCAGGTTGACTCAAGCAAGGCAGAATACCCCGTACAGCTGCTGGGTCGACGCTGCTTCGGAGTGTTGCTCTCGGCGGCTGACAAAAGCTTGGCCAACGACTTTTGTGTCAAGAGGAGCCGGCGACGTGGTTTTTCCCGATTGTCCGCGTCCGTCGCCGTCCCGGTGCAGGGTTGACTCATCAACAGCTGCCAGGTGCCAGCAGGCCGCGAAGACCACGTGGAACTTGGGCGAGGCACAACAGCACCCCCGCCGCCAGATGATACATCGGGAGGTCGAGTTGTTCCATGCAGCTCGGCCGGGTCGATGTCGGCGACGTTCCGGCAAGGCTCTTGCTTTCTCGAAGTGCCTGGTCAAACTGGAATGCTCCAAGAGCTGGCCTCTGCGCCCCGCTTCGGTGAAAAGTGGGTGACAAGCTCCAAGAAACGACCTTTGTCAGCCACACACAATGCGACAAGCACCGCGTGCCCGCCACTCTCATCGCCAGGCCTCAGATTTTACAAAGCAAACATCTTATCTTAATAACTTAAGCTCAAGGAAACAATGTGCATACCAATCGGGACAAGTGTCCAGTAACTCTTTCATACGTAATTTCATTTGGAATCGAGATAACATTATAATCAAGCTAAACAAGCAAACTGTAGAGCTCGGGACAACGAGGGAGTCAGTAAAAAATTTCTCTATGCCCTCACTGTAACACATTGAAAAAAAAAAGTACACATAAACTAGGTAAAGGTAAACAAAAAAAAATCAAACAAACCTTCCGCGTCTTTTGACGAGTCAAAACGCTCGACTTAGGGCGTCTGCATTTGTATGAAGGCCACCTCTCTTGTAGCGCACCTCGAAATTGTGCTGCTGCAGTGCTATGCTCCATCTGAGCAAACGACCATTCTTAGGTGACATTTGGTGTAACCAGGTTAGTGGAGAGTGATCAGTTTCTATAATAAACTTAGAGCCAGCAACATAGCAGCCTAGTTTTTGTACGGCCCAAACAATGCAAGCACATTCTTTTTCCGAAGTGCTATAAGCCTCTTCCCCGCTGCTCAATTTGCGACTCAAATACAAAACCGGCCGCTCCTCTCCACTCTGGTCTGTCTGACATAGCACTGCTCCTAAACCGCGTTCGCTTGCATCACACTGAATAGTGAAAGGTTTTGCAAAATCCGGTGCCCTCAAGACGGGTTTCTCACTCAATGCGTGCTTCAGCTTCTGAAAAGCGTCTTCCTTTTTAGAGTCCCATTGAATGTTCACAGGTTCGGTCTTGCGTAAACTATCTGTCAAAGGGCTGGCAATCTCGGAGTAATTCGGGACGTAATGCTGATAGTAACCTGTGAGGCCGAGGAATGCTCTCATCTCGGTCTTAGTGCTGGGACGACGATAACCGACCACCGCGGCTACCTTGAGTTCGGACGGTCGACGACGCCCATTTCCTACAATGTGCCCTAAATAGCTTACTTCAGCACAGCCCAAATGACATTTCTCTCTCTTTACCGTAAGACCTGCATTTTTGATCCGTTCCAAAACCATCCGAAGGTGTTCAACATGGTCTTCCCATTTGTCCGAAAATATCGCCACATCGTCTAGGTAAGGCAGCGCAAATTTCTCGAGCCCGTGGAGAACCTTATCCATCAGGCGGCTGAAACAATACGGTGCGTTCTTGAGCCCAAAGCTCATCATCAAAGGACGAAAAGTGCCCAGGGGTGAGATAAAAGCAGCGTATCGACTCGCGCGCTCTGTCAAAGGGACCTGCCAATACCCCCTAACAAGGTCTAGCGTAGAAATGTATTTCGCCTTAGACACTGTCTCTACCCTCTCTTCAATGTTAGGAATAGGGTAGAGAGAGAGAACACAACTTTATTGTCGTCAGACTTAAGGAGGTAGGTGACCCGCCAGGCTGAACCTGATGGCCACCTCCTCTGCCCTTTGTACGGCCTGGAGCTGAACGGCCAGGCTGGTGGAGGTCAGAACTGCCTCCCACCCCTCTGGCGAGGGAGCGGCTAGGAGATCGAGAGAGGGGGGATCTTCCCTGCAGGCCCAGAGAATGTGATTAAGTGTGGCTATTGAGCCACAATGCGAGCAATGCGGATCAATCGAGTCGGGGTATATACGTGCATAAATGTATGGGCACGGAAATGAATGTGTTTGCAAGCGGCGCCAGATAACCTCCTGGCGCTTAGTTAGCTTATGGTGCGGGGGTGGTTTTGTCTGCCTCGAAAGACGGTAATATTGTGTGATGTCATGGTAGGATGTCAAGGCTTCACCAGGGTTTTCCAAATCAGAGGCGGGTACCACCGCTCGGCTGACGAATCCTCGAGCATATAGGTGGGCCGCCTCGTTCCCTGGGTTCCCCGCGTGAGCCGGCACCCATACCAGCGCAATGGAGGATAGTGCGTCTTCCTCAGCATCTGTAAGGAGACTGGGCAATAGTAAACGCAGAGTTGTGGGGGCCACAATGCCACGTGCGAAGTTGGATATAGCAGCCTTTGAGTCACTGAGTATAGTGGTGAATCCGGATGCTGCTGCTAGCGCTATCGCCGCTTCCTCAGCTTCTGTCGTATTAAGCACACGGACAGAAGCAGCCGCTTTAATTTGAGGTGAATTGGCGTTGTTGCCGGGGAGAGTGATTACGCTTATTGCATATGCTTTAGTAAACTCTCGGTATTGGGCGGCGTCAACGTACGCAACGGTTGGGTTGGACGCGTACGTTTTTTGCAAGAATTTGGCCCTCGCTTTCCTTCTACCGTCGTGATGGCTGGCCAACATGTTCTTTGGCAGTGGTTTTATGAGGAATTTCTTTCTGATGTTGGGGGGGATGACAGCCGGATCGTTACCCGTAGGAGATACCACATGGTCAATGTTAGCAAGGATCCAACGCCCCGTCCTGCTTCCCTGTAATCGGTGAATTTGCGCCGTAAGATGCGCTTCAAGAAGTTCTTCTAAGGTGTTATGCAGCCCAAGACTGAGGAGGTGCTCTGTCGATGTGTTTCGGGGGAGACCCAATGCCACCTTATACGCTTTGCGTAAGAGCCGATTTAGTTGGGCTCGCTCAGATTGAAGGAGGTGCAAATAAGGGAGGGCGTACGTGAAGCGCGACAAAACGAAGGCTTGAATTATCTGTAGCAGTTCTTTCTCCTTCATGCCTCGATTGCGAGCGCTCACTCGAGATATAAGATGGGCCGTCTGGTTCACGGTTACGGTGAGACGGTCTAGCGTAATGTTGTTGTGGTGGTTTGTTTGCACAATGAGTCCGAGTACTCTCATGTGGGCCACCTGCTTAATTGGCGTGTCATTGACATACACGTTAATACTAGGAAGTGGAGTCTTAATTTTGCGGCGATCTGGAGGTCGCAGTAATAGTAGCTCCGATTTGCTCTGGGAACACTCCAAACCCGCTTCTGACACGTGCTGAACGACTACGTCGGTTGCTCTTTGAAGAGTCTCCTCGATTTGACCATCGGATCCCACCGTCGTCCAGAGCGTGATGTCATCTGCGTAGAGGGTGTATCGCAGGCCGGGTATCGTGTCAAGTTTGGGAGGTAGTGACCTCATAGCGAGGTTGAAAAGGAAAGGGGACAAAACAGCTCCCTGCGGGGTGCCGCGATCACCGAGTGTGATGAGCTTAGAACGAAGGTCACCCACTGAGAGTTCAACCGTTCGATTAGATAAGAAAGCACGGACGTAGTTAAATATGCGTTCCCCGGATCGTAGTTCGGACAGACTGCCTAAAATGGCACTATGCTTCACGTTGTCAAATGCTTTGTGAAGGTCCAGACCGAGCAAAGCCTTGGTACTAGTGCCACTCTCAGGTCGTAGGAGATCGTGATGCAACTGGATGAGCGCATCCTGAGTGGATAGATGGGCCCTGAAGCCCAGCATTGTGGGGGGAAGTAGGCGGTGCTCTTCCGCGAAATTTTGCAAGCGACAGAGGACAACATGCTCCATTAGTTTGCCCAGGCAGGAGGTCAACGAGATTGGACGAAGATTCTCCAGGTCGAGTTTCTTGCCCGGTTTCGGTATAAACGCGACCCTTGCGTGTTTCCATTCTGATGGCAAATGGCCGGACCTCCAGCACTCATTCATATATTCAGTAATGGCCCCTACCGACTTTGGATCGAGGTTGCGCAGCGTCTTATTTGTCACCCCGTCAGGACCGGGTGCCGATGTTGTACGCAGTTTATGTAGCGCTATGCAAACCTCACTTTCCGAAATGTCGGCGTCCAACTGTTCGTTGGCTGTTCCAGTGTATTCAGGCAACTGCTCTGTGCTGTTCTGTTTCTGAGATGTGTTGATGTAGCGGGTGATGAGCTCCTCCAGCAGCTCTTCGTTGGTGCCCGGGTATTGATGGACAATTCGCGCGAGCTGTTTGCGTGCGGCCGACTTGGAGCTACCAGGGTCCAGCAGGTGTCGCAGAAGATGCCACGTTTTCTTGCAGCCCATCTGGCCATTGAGGCTGCCGCAAAGTTGGCCCCACTGTTGGCGTGTTAGCACAGCGGTGTGGGCTTCTAATTCACGTTCGAGCCTCGAGATGCGGCGGCGGAGCCTTGTGTTGTGACGTTGGCGCCGCCACCTACGCATGAGGCTTTCATGCGCCTCCCACATATGTAGAAGGCGTGAATCTGTTGATGGCTGTTCCGGAGTTACGTCTGCTTGGTATGTTGTAGCGTCCACATCTCGACTCAAAGAAAGTATCCATTCGTTCAAGTCCAATACCGAATCGGGTGCCGTTTCTTTGCACAGTTGGCGGAATTTATCCCAGTCTGTAATGCGAGCTGTGGCTCGTTTTTTTACATTGCTTGTGGTTAACTCAATGGTTACCGCTAGAATGAAATGGTCACTTCCTACGGTGTGACCTGTGTTTTGCCAACGGGCACCCTCCGTGTTTTTGCAAAGGGAGAGGTCTGGGGTAGTATCTCGACATACGCTGTTCCCGATTCGCGTCGATTGCTCCGGATCATTGAGGATACTGAAACCTAGGTCGTGTATGATGCTCCATAATCGGCGACCCTTGGGGTTGGATTTCGGGTATCCCCATTCGGGATGTTTTGCGTTAAAATCGCCTAGTACGAGCAGCTTTGCATCCTTCGCCAGATTTGTTGCTTTCCGAAAGATGTAAGGTAGATCCGCAGCTGTATCTCTTGGAGGGCTGTATATATTTAAAATGAAGAGTGGCTTGTCTCCTCGTCTTTTTGGTATAATTTCCACCAGTGTGTGATGAATACTCGTACCCTCAATTTCATGTTGAATGGCTGTGACATTCTTGTGTACTAAGATGGCAGTGTGGCATTGTGCGCTCGCGGATATGTCTATTTTCTGATTATATGATGCGTATCCGGGCAGTTGAGCGGCAGTGTTCGTTTCTTGTAAAACTATGATGTCCGGCGAACATTCCCCATTTGGTGCATGGTTTTGAATATGCTGTATATGTTGCTGCAGATGGCCCTTCTTATTGCGGAAGCTCCTGCAGTTCCACTGCCAGACGGTGAGCGTGTGGAGAGCCGCCATGACTATGTTATTGGCGTAGGGGCCGGTGTTTGCCGGCTATTGGATGGTGTGCGGTGGATGGCCAACTGCACACTGAAGTCGGCCAGTGCAGCTTCGGTCGAGCTCTTTAACACGGCGAATGAGGTGGTTGTTTCCCGGATGGTTTGGTGGATCGCATTAAAGCGCGTTTCTATTTCAGCGTTCAGATCGGATTTCAGCGTTGAGATGGCTGCCGTGACTGCCGTCGTTACTTTTGTAGTGATGTCGGCGTCTGCGTGGAGTGAAGCTGTGGGTGTAGCTGCCTTGCGTTTATTAGCGTTCTGAAGTTGAGGAACTGGCGATAACGCCGGGTTTGGTGCCAGGGGGTTCGGATGTGCGTCTTGTGTTTCGGATGATGTGGGTGTAGTTTGTTTGTCGATACTGAGTGCTCTATCTATTTTGGCTTCTAGAGACTGGATGTAGCTAGTCAATTTAGCTATCTGGGACTGCTGGGCCGAGATTTGAGCTTTAAGGGCAGAATTCTCCTTTGCCAACTCCCTCACCTGTGAATCGGAAAATAGTAGTGATGCCGGGGCGCCCCGCTGCCAGGCCACCGACTTGGACGCTTCTCCGGGACCTCGACTGGATGAACGAGACACCGATGGGCTGCGCCTGGCTGATTTGGACCTTGAGTGAGATGAGGGCCTGCTGTCTCGTCGTTGGGCTGAGCGTGACCTCGGGCGCCTGCTGTGGGATCGACACCTGCTGCCACGTCGTTTAGCTGAACGAGACCCTGAGCGCCGGGTGTGGGATGGGGACCTGCTCTCTCGGCGCTGCTGCTGGTTGCTGCTGTTCCCGAGTGGTGGGAAAGATGCAGAATGGTCTCGAGATGATGGTGAGCGTCTGCTGGAGGAGCCACTGTGAGATGGGTTGCGATGGATGTTCGACGAAGGTTCTTGCGCTTCTTGCTTCGATTGCGGGGTGGGTGGCGCCTTCTTGATAAAGCGATACTTGCAGTTTGAGCTGCCGGTGTTGTGTGCACCATTGCAGACGATGCAGCGTGGCGTGCATGCGGGTGTTTCGCCCTGTCCTGGTGTGGGGTGTTCCTCTCCGCAACGGCGGCACCGCTGCTTACGTGGCATCGGGCAAACATCCGTGCGGTGACCAACCTTGCGGCAGTTAAAACACGATTCCACCCTGTTGTAGAACGGGTACAGCCTGATGTCGGTTCCGTGGTAGAATATCCACTTTGGAAGGTTTGGCGTCATTAGTGCAACCACGACGTGCCTAGTTTGGCCCAAGCGTCTTCCACTCACGATAGGAATGGTGGGGTTGCTGGCTTGTAGGTCTGCCAAAATCTCTTCGTCTGAGAAGTCATCGTATGCATGGAACATGATGCCTCGTATGGCGTCGTCTGGAGGGGGGGCGTAGACATGGAGCTCGATAGTAGCAGCGCCGATGGTAATCGACTTCACTCGAAGGTAGGCTTGGGCGCGTTGCGAGTCGATCACGCTCAAGGTAAAGGTATTATTGGTGGGGTGCGTCCGAAGGCGATCCCGACTTGCTGGTGGCTGATCTGGCAGTGAAGCTGCCTTGAGCAGGGCGTCGTGCAATTGCCACGGCGGCACTTTCGTCAAGTCGATGGGCGTTCTTGGACGTCCTACTATATGAATGGAGTCTTGCGGCAATCGGGGGAGTGGTGCCCGCCGACGTAACCGAGGCGGACGTGACTTGACCTGGGGTTGGCGTTCCGGCACAGCGGCGCGGGCATTCTCCGACGTACACGGTTGAAGAACGGGCTTGCCTTGGTTTTGAAGTTCCCGTCGGCGTCGTTCCTGGGCACGATAGCCGGGCGATTGCCAGGAATCGTCGGACCACTCCTCTTCAGAGATGGTATGACCTTCTACGACGCACTCCATTCCGGTGGGCGGCTGGGCACGACGATGTGAGTAGCGTGAGACGCTGCACCAGGCTTAGGCAAGGAGCCGGACGCGCGCTGAGCCAGCTAGGCTCAGGGCGGCGAGCGGCGTTGGTCGGGTCAGCAGATGCTCCTGGGAGAATCTTGATAAATCCAGTGCAGAGAGTGATATCCGCGCGTTCCCAATAACCTCATGCACCCACTCATACATAAATTATTGGTCAGTAAGCACGCGTCGCAGCGAAAATGCCGAAAGGCTCGGGAGACGATGTACAGTGCGTCCTACTGCTCCGAGCGTCTCCGAGCGATCTCTAGGAATAGGGTAAGTCTGGTCGATTGTTACAGAGTTCAGGCGGCGATAGTCCACGCATGGCCTTGGATCACGGCCCGGAATCTCAACCAAAATCAAAGGCGAGGTGAAATCACTGTCTGCTTCGATGATAACACCTAGGTCGATCATGCGGCGAATTTCGGCCTCTAGTATCTCTCTCTGTCTAGGTGACACCCGATACGGCTTACAGCTGATCGGCTTGTTAACCGTCAGCTCAATGTCGTGCTTAATCACATCCGTTTTGCCTGGCTTCTCGGAGAAAACGGTAGCGAATTCCTGTACTAAAAGCTCTAAATCTTCCTCTTGAGCCTTACTTAGGGTGTTCCCTGTGTCTACCCTATCTGACAATGTGCTGCTGACCGTGCCATCGGAAAGACAAAGGATTTCCGCGCCCTCGTCCTCAGGAACATTGAGTGCAAGGTTTACTACTGCTTTTCGTCGCATGTAGGGTTTCATTAGGTTACTGTGATACACTTTGGGGCATTTCCGGCCCCACTTTACCTCGTAGTTGGTGTCTGAAAGCACTGACATCACTGTCGCTGGTCCCTCCCATTGTACGTCCAGCTTG
The DNA here is from genome assembly GCF_043290135.1 of Rhipicephalus microplus. Taxonomy (NCBI): domain Eukaryota; kingdom Metazoa; phylum Arthropoda; class Arachnida; order Ixodida; family Ixodidae; genus Rhipicephalus; species Rhipicephalus microplus. Next base: position 135,370,781 of record NC_134701.1, on the reverse strand, counting down.
TTTTTTCTTGAAGGGCACAACAGCATCACCTCATCGCCCACTTTAAAGACTCGCTTTCGAGCTGACTTATCGTAACGGGCCTTGGAAAGCGCCTGTGCTGCGCGCATGTTGCTCTCCACCACTTCGCGTGTAGTCCCCAGTCGCCCCAATAAATCCAGTACATAGGAAACCACATTAGGGTCCTCCCCATATCCAGTCCATGACTCTCGTATCAAGTGCAGCGGACCTCTCAAGTTCCTGCCGTAGACAAGTTCAGCCGGACTAAAACCCGTACTCTCGTGTGGGGCCGACCTCAGAGAAAACATCGCAGCTGGTATACACCCCTCCCAGTCACTTTTATGCTCAAAGCACAAAGCTCGCAAAACGCGTTTCATGACCGAGTGCATGCGTTCCACAGGGTTCGACTGTGGATGGTGAATAGAGCTATGCGCGATTTTTATCCCGCAGCGTTCTAGGAATGTAGTCGTAAGGCAGCTTGTGAACACACTTCCGTTGTCACACTGTATCTCCGAGGGAAAACCCACCCGAGAAAAAATAGACAACAATGCGTCCACCACGCATACTGAACTCAACTCTTTCAGTGCGATTGCCTCCGGGAACTTGGTGGCAACGCACAGCGCGGTCAGGACGTACCGATATCCTGATTTAGATGGAGGCAGAGGCCCCACGATGTCAATCACGAGCCGACGGAAGGGTTCTGTGATTATTGGCACTAGTTTCATTGGTGCCTTCCATTTGTCTGTTGATTTTCCTATCCGCTGACAAGTGTCGCATTCACGGACAAACATCTCTACATCCTTCCAGCACCCGGGCCAGTAGAACTCCTGAGCCAGCTTAGCTTTCGTTTTCTTTATACCTAAGTGGCCCGCCCAGGCGTTGCTGTGGGCCAGGTCGAGAATGTTCCGCCGGTATTTTAGTGGAACTACCACTTGGTTGTAGACCCGCCCTTTAGCGTTCTCATACCTGCGATGCAACACCTCGTTTTGGGTGTAGAACGAAACGTTCTTTCTAGAGTTACCTTCCTTATGTATGGCATCTAGCAGCATAGAGAGTGCGAGATCCGCCTTTTGATCGACCACTAGCGTTGCACGGTCGGTTCTGGCTAGCTGACACCAACTGGTGGACGCGGGTGTTAACACCGAGCCTGTCACCAAGTCCTCGTTTTCGGGCGTTAGAGATATTTCCTCGCTGTTGCCGACCATAGCCCCAGTTTCCGTCTCGACAACTCGCATGGCAGACTCATTTTCCGTCGCAACTACCTCAGGTTTTCCTACACTGCCCTCGGACGTCTGTTCCCCAGAGGGTGAGCTGCTCAGCTGTTGCGTCAGCTCGCGCGCCTTCGAACGGGTAAGGGCCATGCAAGCTATTTCGGTGGCAAATGATTCTCCACGTGTTTTTAACATTTCCTCAGACTTATTTGAAAATAGGTAAGGGAAGTGCTCCGGAAGGTTGGCTGAAATTGCTGCTTCCGTACACAATTGGCCGAAAGGGCCCTCGATTACAACCCTCGCTATCGGTAGGCAGACGCTTTGCTTTTCTGCCACTTGCCGAATCCAGGCACACTCTCCTATATAGTCTTCGGAAGATACGCAACTTGGATGCGCTACATCCATTGTGGCCGCCGAGTCCCTCAATACCCTACACATTCGGCCGTTCACTGAGAGTGTCCTCATGTAAGGCTTCAACAGCTTTAAGCTATCCTCTGACTCCTGAATTGTGGCAAATGCCATGTGCCTCTTACAGCTCCTGGCCATGTGGCCCTTTTCTCCGCAGCTGTAGCAAACAACTGGCTTCCGCGCTTCTAACGCATGCGCTATGTCACCCGGCGCCTTTGAACCTGATGAAGGTGCCGCCTTAGTCCCCTCACTGTCCTTTCCCTGCTGACTGTCTAATAACTTGGAATTCTCGGGTTTCCAGTTATTTCTTGCAAACCTCTTGCGTCCCTGGTTTCCCGACCAGCTTTCTACCTTTTCATTTTTTTCCGAAGTTCGTGGTGTACTGCGGAGACTACGGCGTGAGCAGTAATCTTCGGCGAGTTCTGCTGCCCTGTTCATGTCTACGTCTTTCATCCTATCCTGCACCCAAAGCCTTACCTCCTCGGGAATTCCCCGGTAAAACTGCTCAAGTACCATCAACTCAATGACCTTGTCATGGTTGCCATAGACTTGCGCGCTTTTGAGCCATTCTTCAAAGTTGGCTCTAATTTGGTAGGCATAGTCTGAATGAGATTCGTTGCCCCTCTTAGAGTGCCTGAACCGCAGGCGGAAAGCCTCTGTCGATAGGCGACATTTTCGTAGCAATGCAGCCTTTACCCTGTCATACACCTCGGAGTCCTCTTTATTCATTCTTGCGATAACATCGGACACTTCGCCTGGTAGTACGCATATCAGTTTTTGTGGCCAAGTCTCCCTACTAAACCCTGCATTTTCGCATGCTCGCTCAAAATGCACGAGGTATAATGCAATGTCGTCACCCGCCTTGAAGGTGTGGATTAGATCCTTTATCTTTGATTCTCCACCCCCTGAATTTCGATTTCCCACGGACATACGAAGCTCCAGTTCTTTCAGACGGATTTCATGTTCTTTATCCTCGCGATCCCTCCTTATTTCCTCCTCTCTCTGTTCACGGGCTAAGCGCTCACGCTCCTCTTTCTTTGCCAAAATGGTTTCTCTGGCCTCAATGGCCTCTTCTAAACTCACTTCCTCTTTTCCCAAGTGCTCCAAAATTTGTTGTTTTCTTTTAACCGAGCCGACCGAAATATTCAGCTCCTGACAAATTTCGAGGAGTTCTTGGACCTTAAACTTCTCCATCTTAGATATGCACACCGTTTCTCTTCTAAGGTAATTTTGCCCACGAGCCACCCAATTCTTGGTCTGCGAATCAAAATTTACCACAATCACCCTACCACGTTACCGACCATCTGCGCTAACGAGTCTGGCGAAAAGAAGAGCAAACACGCGGCACTCACCACTTCGATGCAGCCGACGCAGGCGAATCCCATAAGCTGCCAGCCACTGTTGCGCCTTCGTGTAGCGTGGTGCGGACTCGGGCCATCCGAGTCCCCGGAGAGGACGAGTAGAGAAGCCGGAGAAGGAGAAAAAAATGTTTATATACAGTATTTACATGGTAGCGTGGTACAACATGAAAAGAGAATCACCCACGAGCGCCTCTGCGCTAGCGTTTTTATACATCGTCCGCCTTCCCAAGATCCCTTGCAAAGATAATTTATGCGCAGGATACTCCAATGAGATCGTCGTCTTCCTCTCCGGCCCCGAAGAGGGAAAGCCAAACACCGCCTCCCTCTGAACCTAGGAAAGGGGGCAAGGCATGCCCAGTTCGCTGTTTGGTGAGGGAGACCCCACGCGCCAGCGTGGCACCACAGTGAGATGACGTGGAATCCCATGCGCAAAGTCGCTCCCTGATGCAGCCAGGTTGACTCAAGCAAGGCAGAATACCCCGTACAGCTGCTGGGTCGACGCTGCTTCGGAGTGTTGCTCTCGGCGGCTGACAAAAGCTTGGCCAACGACTTTTGTGTCAAGAGGAGCCGGCGACGTGGTTTTTCCCGATTGTCCGCGTCCGTCGCCGTCCCGGTGCAGGGTTGACTCATCAACAGCTGCCAGGTGCCAGCAGGCCGCGAAGACCACGTGGAACTTGGGCGAGGCACAACAGCAGCCAGGGAGTTAGCCTTCTTCCCGACAGGCCGAAAGATGATGGTGGCCGCACATCCAATCGGAAGAAGGTCGTCAACAACGTGGGGACCGTCAGAACGCGGGAGCGTGCAGTTTGCTCGGCGGCCGGAGTGGTTGAAGGAGATAAGGAGGTGTTGCTGCCAGGGGGGTATCCCTCGCAGATGTGGCAGGAGACGAGCAAGATCCGGTATTCGCCTTCCCTTTCTTTGCTCGAAGCCGCGGAGACAGTAGCAGTGTGATGGCTGCCGACTTTCTGCGGCGGGGGTTTTTTAGAGCTGGCTGGCTTGGCTGGGGCCTGCTGCTGCTGCTGAGTGGGCACCGAAGATGATGCCGAGGCTGCCAGAACGGCACCCTGCTGCGTAGATTTTTTTCTGGTGCCTCGCCGAGGCGGCTTAAGTAGCCCTTAAAAGAGCTGCGCGCGAGGAGCGCGGAGCGAAGTTCGGGTTGAGGACGGGAGCGCAAAAAAACACGTCCTCCTTGCTTGAAATCTCATCCGTTGTCGCAGCAAGTCCCCCTCACAGTAGAGGTCACTGGGTCGTTTGGTTTCGTAGGCCTCGCTTTTTGCTTGTTGGTTTCCTTTGCGTTTATCTTTTTGGGCTTTGTTGAGCCGGTGCGGCAGTCTCGTTCCCGCATCGAGAGTGGGGGCTCGCGTCAATGGGCAAAAGTGGTTTGCTGCCGTGCAAAGAAGACAGCGGAGTGACGCCGGATTCGGGCTTTGTTGTTTGGCACTCCGGGCAGGTCGCTACGTAGTTCGTTACATGCGGAAACAAATCCGGCAAAAAGTAGCACCTCCTCGCTTTCTCCCAAGTTCGCCGGAATCCGAGGTCACCTGCCGTTATGTCTTCTGCGTCTCCGGGGCAGAAACAAGGCTACCTTCGTCGATTGTGATTGCCTATAGAGTTGTACGTGGAGAGTTGTAGCTTCTAGCAAGCTAGCCTCTCAAATGTCACTGCCGGCATGGAGCGTGAAGCTTATGAATGACGCATAAATTCTAAAATCACACTCGTCACTGCTTTTTCGAAGCATGACTTATTTTGTTTCATTTATTTGCCATATTTCATCTCATTTATATGCGTAGTACAATCCAGCTGCATAGGAGCAAGCCATAGCTCGTGCTTTTGTGGGCTGCACATGTTTACTTCACTGGCACACCAAAATACAAATATTTACATCTCCCTTTCTCTCTGGCTGCTGCCTGCTCCTTTCTCAGAAGCTGCGAACAAGACATGCCGACTTGTAATGTGGGAGTGGCTTGTCTGCAGGCGTGCCAGGCAATGAGCGCGCTCATGTGTTGGCCCGATAGCTTTCGCTTCGGACCACCGGGGACGCCGCAAACACACTCCTTGTCCCTATTCCTATTGCACTTTTTAAGTGGCAAAAGCTACAAAAAAAAAATCAACATAGTTTTTGTGTAAGACAGCACGTCACATTAGCACCCCACCCCAGCCTTGCTAGGCTTCCACGCCTTTTCGATCCCGATATGCCCATGTTCTGAGCAACAGCAAGTTTCAGCGATGAAATGGTCTCTCATTCTACTCGCTAAACTCGAAGCAGCAATATGGCGCCGTGTAGTTACGTGTATGTAGCACTCCCCTTACAAAAATTTTTGTTGAGTGTCTGCTGAATGCCTGTATACAATTCTCAACAGAACAACCAGAAATCCTGATTAAATTGTGATGAGTTTTTTTGATGAGTGCTTGATGAGTTTCTGCATGTATTTGGCCACCGCGTTTCTGATTACTTCTTGGTTACTGCATTTGTGGTGCGTTCTTGATTACTACGCTTCTGTTGCGTTCTTGGTTACTGCGCTTCTGGTGTGTTCTTGATTACTGAGCCTCCTGTGCATTCTTAATTACTCTATTTCTGCTGAATCTATGAGGTGTTTCATTAAGTCACAATTCTGACAATATCATGCTGAATATGTGACAACTTTGTGTCAACTTGCTTCTTTGCAAAATTTTTCCTCGGATCAGAAATTTCACCCGAGATCATAACAGCTAGGACCGCAAGACGGTACAGTTAAAGTTGGCTGGTAGTTATGCCATCCACTGCCTCTGCTGTGTACCCACAAATGTATGTAGGACTAGCATTTGCATGGATGACAGTAAGCAGGATGCAGTGTATTCAGCAAATCTTCCTTTAATATATTGTACATACATAGTGTGCGCAGCACATCACCTCAGCTCTCGCGCCAACATCGATGACAAGCTATTTTTCAGCTGCAGTGTAGAAGTTACAAACTTGCTGCATGTGTAGCCTGCAAAAAATGTGAAAAGGTTGACAGTTTTAAAAAAAATAACTCCACAGCAGTAAATATTTGACATTGATTATCTAAATGGCAAATACTGTGCAGAATGGACCACTTTATGACTGTTCAAGCTGAACCAGGAGGCACTGCCCTACATGAATGGTGGCACATACATGCACCGTAAAACCTACAATAGTGTAAATCACAGTTATAAACAAAAATGCAATTTGTTTTTAACCGGGATAATGTAGGTCTTCATAGTTTTCATGGTTTAACCATGAAAAAAATTAATGTGCACAGAAGCTATCTTTTCATAAAGAGACTTAAAATATTTTATACTTAATTACTGCCTGCATTGCAGGACACCGTTCATAAATGGAATACCTAGCTGCACATCTTAGCGATAATGAGAACACACTGAACAAGGTGGAAAAAAAAAGGGAATGTCACAAGAGCCAATGTTGCGACACATGGACTTGACTTGCCTTCCATCAGATCAACTTAATGAAACACTACCTGTTCCAGATAGCAAAATTTCAACACTTGGGACAATTCGTTAAGTGCAACAAATGATAACGTAACTAGTCATTTTTACTAACTTATTTATTCACTACCATCTTGCAGCAGGTGACTTATCGAAGCTTGCCAGCCTGAACGAGGCTTTTCCCCCAAACTCGAGAATAGCACCCTTTTTATCCCTAACAAGGGTGAGTTGGGGTTATTGATGATGCAACAGCTAGTCAAATCTTGCATTTAGTAAGCACTTTCGTGACCCACAAAACTTTCAGCCTGGCATTTGCAATTTTGCCATCCTTTACAGAAGGTGTTATTACAACATGCCATCAGCAAAAATAATTCATACAGTGAATGTTATGCTAACAGAAGTCATGGCAATAGTGATTTGAACTAAGAAACAGATAAAAAATGGTAGAGCCACATTTTGCTTTCAGCCCCGCATACACACAACATCAAGACACAAATATGAAATCTGATACAAGAATATGAGAAAAAAAATCTACATGGCATCATTAGTAACTCACCAATCACTGCGTTGACCCTGACTGGGTCCAGTGCCTCCTTTACTTCGGCATTCTTATTGGCGTTGCTGCCCTTGCCGAAGAGTGATTTGCCACGCATCTCCTCCAGAGTTTTGGGAAAAATTTTTCCCAAAAATTATTTTGGAAAAAAAAACAACCAGATATTGTTGTGTGTGGCAGAATTTTTTTTTTGCTTGGTGCTGAGCTTTTGCTGTTAAATGACACGATAGTTGGTCATATGTATACACCACCGTGCAGCAATCAGATGTATCTGCACCCATGCAAGTGTTTTTGCTCTGCTCTGCTGAAAAACATCATTGTAGATATTCGCAGCAACGTGCAGCAGGATAGTATATATATATATATATATATATATATATATATATATATATATATATATATATATATATATATATACCTGGCTGACGGGTGAGGAGTGAGGTAGGTTTCCGCCGCACTCGCGAAAGAGTTGATACGCCACTGGTATCGATTCATTTCTGTAACACACAAAACCACAATGGCTATGAAAAACAGTATTTTCCATGTGAAGCTACAAAGTCAGGGTACCAAGTGGTTATAATACTCGAAATGTCTTTTAAAGTGCGTAGATATTTGCAACCATCAAATAACTTTAATAAACATGAAGCAAAGTACAATTTGTTAACTTAGGGTTTTTGCACGTATTTACACTGCGTACTATCATACACTTTGAACGCCACAACTGTTCTTAACAAATATCACAAAGCAAGAGTATAAAAAAATGAACGAGCCATTGTCAGGCAATATTAGCACCGAATCTCTTGCTCTAAGTGGATCTCAAACTGTGCTTTGAAAGCGCTGGTCCGCACCTGCGACAGTTTGCGCCACTTTTAGTGTACAGTGGAACCCGAATATATCGAAGTAGACGGACATGATAAATGATTTGACATATAAGTAATCCGATATACGGAATTATGCTCCGAATAAAACCTGAGCACATCTCGGAGAAGCGTCTACACTTGCAAAAAAATAGCAGATTGACGAATTCAAAAGCAGCACCTTCAACAAGCACGTGACGGTGATAAGTGAGTTATTTTATTAGAAAAAACGCGAACAGCTCAATGAGGATCTACTGGCCGCACTCACGAAATGCACTAGAAGGAAGAAGCACTGAATGAAAAAAAAAAACAAAAAACTGGTTGTTGCCGAGAAAGAGATGCCCTGTTGTCACAAGTAAGCGCTTACACGAGGTTCAACGTTGACCGTTAAACCACGGCGCCGGTACCTTCTACGAAGCGAATTCATCAAAGACCGCCAAATCTTTCAAGCACCCACCCTCATGCCACGCCGGAAAAACGCGTGCAAGAACAGCCAGCGTGCTTCAAACAAGCAGACGCTCACACCAAATTTGACATCGAGCGTCAAACCATGGCGCCGATTCCTTCCACGGAGCGCGCATTCATCAAAAGCCGCCACCTCTTCGAAGCACGAACCGTCACCTCACGTAGGACAAGCTCGCGCAAGAATACCCAGCGTGCTTTTAAAGCGCTTACGCAAAGCCTCTAAAGTTCTAGAATGCTTGGCGTGACGCCGTCTCAAACGACACTGCTTTCAGCGGTGCGTCTGCCGGCAACTCGTAACTGGTTTTACAGTCCTTCCGAAGCCGCTTCTGTATTGCGAATAGATAAGTCATGTCCAACTATTTCGAACCATGGCGAGAACCAATAAGCGCGCTGAGACATTTGGGTCGGTTAGTCAAAAAAGAAGCTAGTGAGCTAGAAGTGAGGAAAGACACTCCCTCAAACTCTGGCGCTGACGAGGACTGATTTGTCGCCACGCATACGTACACTCTAAGGCAAAGGGGTGTTAAAAGGGTGTGTGGTTCGTCCTTTTGGAGACTAATCGGGCTTACAGGGATTAATCTCTTAAGGGACTAACAGCACCGAGTCTGACAGTTAGTCCCCACAGACGAGCTCAAGGGACTAACATTTAGTCCTCACATTCACACCTTAGTGAGTGACCCTTAGTCCTATAATTTACCTCAAAGGACTGACATTTCGTCCTCACATTTGCGCCTTATAGGGCAACTGTTAATCCCCATTTTTACACCTTACCGGGCAACCGTTAGTCCTTTCAGTTGCACCTCGCCGGACGAACAATTGATCCACTCAAATACTCCAATAGGATGAACTTTTTATCCCCAGTTCAAACAAATACCTTTTTCGCCTGTTTTTCTGTGCAGTGAGCAACAAATAGTGCAGAAGAGAACACGTGAAAAAGTAGTTAGCCATATATGTGTAACTGCTTTTGCAGTCACGGCTACAATGAAAGACAAAAGTGAGACATAGAAATCTTTTATTTTTCGACATACATAGGAAGTTTCTCCATTCTTTTAAGTGAATTCATGGTGAAGTGAACAAGTCCAGTCTCGTCACATCTTGTTTACTCCTTGTGGAGCTCCTCCGATGGAAGCGATAGATGACAGGCATAGCAGACGCCAGCGCACGCAGCCATCTGCCTGTTGTGTTCCCACGGCTGTACGTACAATAAGATAGCAAAAATAGTTAGACACACGTGACAGAAGCTGAAGATGCACGCATATAACAAGTACATGCACGTGAATATAAAAACAAGCGTTAAAATATGACACACAAGTAACTTTACCTTCACATCTCGCACAGTCCTTCTGAAGCTGCTCTGACGAAAGAGATGGATGACAAGCACCACAGACGCCAGCGCACACAGCCTTCAGCACGGTGTGTGCCCACGGCTGCAGAATAAGTATTTGAAATAGTGAGTCACACGTGACAGAGGAAGAATACGAATGCATATGAGAAATACGTGCAAGGTGAAATTAAACATACGTGAGATATGACATGCTAATAATTTCACCGTGATGTCACACATCCTCAAAGACTCATTTCGATCCCCGTAGCGCAACAGCTTAGGAGCGGTGGCCGCAGCTACAACTCCGCGAACCACCGTGCCGCCAACAAGTCGGCGAGTCCTAAGCGAGCGACGTCGTTCAGCTCGAGCAAGCGAACGCGAGACCAAGCACGGCGCTGCACGCAGAGTGTCTGCCGCCAGCGAACTTCGAAATGGAGAGCCGCCACGAACAGGTCGCCGCCACGAACAGCGCCGAACTACAGGTTTTCCCGCTCACTTTAATCCAAGTGCCAGCCTAAATAATCTGCACGCCATTGAAATAATCTGAGCGCCGAGGTATTTAATCTATGTGCCAAACATTTAATCCAAGCGCCAACTCACTCAGGCCGCGTGCCATTCAGTTTAATCCAAGTGCCACCGTATTTAATCCAATTGCCAATGACTTTAATTCAGGTGCCAGTCAGTTTAATCCATGCGCTAGAAACACACAGTTAGCCACTATATATAGTATAAATGTCATAATAACGTAAACATAGCGTCACAGCAAGAACTTTTCCCTCCCCTCGGCTATACATGGTAGCGCTTATGAAATGATGTGCGCAGTGCGACTTCCCCTTAACATTTTGGTGTCATAGCTTCAAAATAAAAAAAAAACAGTCAGTAGTAATTGCATTTATGGGTACCTAAATGTATTTGCTCATAGAGTCCATGTTAGTCTTTATTGCATTGCTATTGCTTCATTCCGGTTAACCATCTACACCATCGCATATGCATAGATTCGTGTCGTCAGACGGCATTTGGCTACTTATGCGCTGAGGCTACCGCAGTCGTCTGCTGAGCCCAGGGAAAACAGTGACTGACAGATGATGATGGTGACCGGGGTTCAATCCGTGTTTGCGGGGACGTCACACACACAAGGACACATAGTACGCATATAGGGTGAACTCAGTTGAACAAGAGCACAATGAACCATTATGCACAGCGGCACACACGTGGACGCGTTTACTCACACCCTGCTATGAAAACGCGCAAGCTTATATAGCAATAACTTTCGACTGACCTTAGTGGCACAGGTTACAAGTAAGTTTTTGTACACTTGTTTACGTTTTCTGGCAATACCACAACATGCGCACACGTAAATATGTTTTATCTGATGCTTAGACGCACGGAACTTTATTAACGGTTGCACAATAATGAACGGAATATTTACTACAGCTTTTCTGGTCTTTGCGAAAACGATTACCCCAAGCCATGCATAGAATGCCCACGGCATTCCGAACGCTGCGCCATCTCTCGACCACTGCCACAGTTATTTTTTTTCTTGAAGCCTTCGAGAACGCAAACGCGCCACACAACAGGGAGATTTAGTGCTGTGTACCCAAGTGTACCCAGGAGGTTGAAGCGGTGGTATGGCGCATGCGTGAAACCCCAAACAGATGCGTCGCAAGGTCGCTGGGGCGATGGGACCATGCGTCCGCGCGGCCATAAACAACGCTGCCACCACTGGCCTCCTAGCGGAGATAAGCTGTCTTGGCGCACATGCTGGCGCATCATGTTACCTTCACGGCGAGCAAAGCCGAGGCTGGCCAGAGCCACCACTTTGACTTTTAAGTTTTAAGCGCAAATATTACAGTGGCTAGCCACTATACAAATAGCATGGCACAAAGGCGCGAAATCTCGGACAGCATGGATCGGCCGCCTTGTAAGGTCCACTTTCGCAAGAACTCACGGTATCCGAAGCATAAATATAGCGCTAAAGGTAGCCATGCAGTGCTGGTGACAGCAACAGTACGCCTTCTTACCTGAGAAAACAGCTCCAGGAATTGCAGATTAAGCCGCTTGTACACCGTTAGGCCCGCAAGGAGGTGCGCAAAGTATAGTACTCGATATTGGCTAAAACTTTTGACACCGCACTTGATATCACCGAACTTCTCCGCCTAAAGAAGAGATCACACAGGCGATCGTGATAGGCTAGACGCCGCAACGTCATGCGCAATGCCCCGCGACCTGAAACTCGAACCTGCTGAGCGCTCACGACATCTTCGGGAATCGGCAAGCCTGTCATCGGATCGTCAAGCTCTGCTTTTTGGAATTGGAATGGGCGTTAGAACGTCGCGAAGTTCATTTTGTCCAAATTGAGAAGGCCGTTTGTCTAGAGATCACGCCGTGGTGCAGTTCAGAACAAATGCGTAGCTTCGATCTCGTTCGCCCGCAATGTTCGCAGCAGGAGTTGGTCGTGAAATACGCTATACGGCATTGTAGATACACACAACAGCCAATCGCCGACACTTGAACGGGATCGATTGATCACGCCTGGCCATAGCCTCCTGTATTTTGTCATGCCCGCTGAGTGGCGAGCGGAGCATGAGCTCGTACCAGTGGTGCATGGTGTTCTTAAATTGCACCGTTGGTCCGACACCCGCGAAACTTGCGTCGCACGTGTGGCCGTCCCGCACTTGCAATACCTTTATTGAAGCTGTCACGGGAGGAAAAAAACTTGCACCGCCGCTCCCTGCACGTTCATTTTTTCCATTGTTCGTAGGGAATACGTGCTCTCTCGTCAGAAATTGTACTGTCTTCACAAGGCTGCCTTGCTGCATTTTGTAGAGGCTTTTCAAGTAGTTCGCTGATGTCACGGGACAAAAACTGCGATCGCACGTTTTTGATGAGGTGGCACTGATCGAATGCAAGAAAAAGCTTTCGATTTGGTTTTCCAGGGTGGTCAATGCATTATTTCAAGCTTCCGTTCCACAAAAGTTGGCAAGTTGCATAGCCAAGACACACATTTATTTTGTGGTTGTCTGTGACGATTCGGACGACGAAAAGTCATATTTCGTCAACTTCCTTGCGAACGTGTCGCATGTGCAGCTCACGGCTAGTGCAGTTTCTCGCGAAAACGTATACGCCACGGGTATCTTGAACGAAACTGAAAGGCCGTTAAGGACGAAACACAAGAGTGAGTTGGCCAGGACAGGCTCATTTGTTGTTTCTTTGGAGGAAATTGACACCATAGTCCATCACCTCGCCGGTGAAGGCATCTCTGTGCGTGATAAAGTAGCCGTTTTTTTTACGCGCATTTCGTCAACAATCGAAGAGCATGTCCTCGCTCGCAACGAGAAGCGAGTTCTGCAGACAACCTTTGCTTCACGAGTTTGGTCACGCCAACTTCTCCACGTGATGAGCCCATAAAGCGCTCGAGGGTACTTCGACAGGGAAGTCGAAGAATACCTGTGATCCTTGCGTGTTCGTATGTACGAGTCGAGAGGTTCCGCAAAACCACAACATGTCGCATTGTCTTCTCAGACCGCGTTGGTTTCTTCTTCGCGAAATTCTGCACTTGTCCCACTAATATTGACGCAGCCTGGTCTTTCTCTTCTGCTTTCTTCACAACATGCAAGAATGCCGACACATAGCATTCTTCCTTTAGCTTTTGCAGTTCTTGTTTGTAGTAGTCGACGGTGTTCTTGAGCTGCTCAATCGCGCGTTCAGGTCTCACTTCTTACGTCTCCACTTTCGTCTGTCTGTTGCCGAAACCGGGAATAATAGAGAGCAACAGCTAAGCGGGTCCTGCCAACACCCTTTAGACTAGCTAAGGTATTTCCACTCCTCGGTGACGTCACCACACCACGACGGGCGCGGAGACAACACCCTCTAGACTAGCCTAAGCCCCGTGTACATGGACGCGACGGGGGCGAGCTGAGTTGAGTGGCGGGTTGAGCTTACCTCGACGCGCCTGAGTTTATATGAACTCGCACGGACAAGTTGAGGTGAGCGGTGATCTCAGCGACGCTTTGCGTCGAAGCGAGCCGAAAGCCCGTCTTCCGGTACCGGTTTCCGCTCCTCCAAGCCTGCGCTCTCGCCTCTCACCGCTGTGGGCTGCGGTTGGTTACGCAGTTGTCGCTCCGCCACCGCGATAGCTGTCTTGGTATTTTTTCTCAGTTTGCACCAGCTGTACTTTATGGTTGTGTTGGTGTCTTGGCTAACACTGCACAACGCGATGGCAGCAGTGGTTCTGTTGCGGCACAGCGCTCGCCGCAGGCGTATCCGCAGCCTGATGCACCGTCCCCTGTTCACCCCTGGCTGGTCTCTCCAGGAATTTACCGTACCGAATATAAATAATATTTTCTCGCGTAAAAGAAAAATTCGTATTAAACTTACAGAAATAAGTATCGTTTCTGCACCCTTTGAAATGATCCAAAGTGTATATATTTATATGGAGCGCCACACAGACCGATAAGTGCCTGAACATGAGCAATATTGCAAATTTTTCAAAGTTCATGTGCCAGCACTTCCAAACTACTGTCTTCGCGACTCGTGTTTTTCCCCCACTTACCGTCAACAATGCAAGCAAGCTATGCAGCTGCGTTGTCTCTGGAAAAGTTGAAAAGCTGTAAAAATTTCTGACTTTGATCAAGAACACTGCATTGCTTCCCCGCAAAGCACATTAACATACACTAGTGGTGAATGCGTTTTAACAAGGAAATGCGGTTCTTTTCCTACCGACTGGAATCGTTTTACCGTGCTGCGTATAATATTTCACTTTTTTGAAGTTTCGTCGCAACCTAACTGACACCATATTTAAGAAATTAAAATTTTCTTTAGAAAATTGGTTCAAAAAATGAATAGTGTAGTAAAGTGACCAACCATTACTTTTTATAGTGTACTCGTAGATGGTCTAGCGTACTGTTTGGGATATTTGGCGTGGAACGACCCTCATCTCCTCCAAAGCCCGAACACTAAACCCGAAAAAACGTTCGAAATGCCTAAGTCCATTCAGGGATTCATGAAACACGAATTAAAAAGAGCGAAACCAACCCTGGACTACGCTTTTCCTCTGGGGGAAATTACACGTATTGGTAAAGGCACTTAATTTTTGTGATAAAGTCAATTTACACCACTTGCAAAAAAAAACCCAAAACAAAACTTACAAAGAATAAAATACCCGAAAGTATTTGTCTTTTCATAGTCGAACCTGGCTGTGAAGAACGCAAAGCAAATGCAAGCGGAGTTGGAATGCTGCACAATAGTAGACAATTCTGTGAATTTACGAAAATGTATTCTGATGGTGAGGTGACCAGAAACTTTATTAAAGCGTTCATGTGCACGTAATTGAGATTTCTGGCGCACAAGCCGATTTCCTGCTACGGGCAGAGCAAAATAGCCGGTCGTGAGAACGATAACCAACAAGCTCTCGTAGGACGTGCCAAGCAAGATTTAAGCGTAAAAGTGATCTGCATTTACCGCATAAGAGAACGATGTCCTCCGCGCGTACCGGCCGACAGAGAAAGAGCAACGTCGGAGTGATGGGGACAGGGGAAGCAGAGACGGCGACGGGCGGGAGAGGTCACGAGCCGTCAACTCAGCGCGACCGGTTATACATGCCCTTTCTGAGCGCGGCGAGTTCGGTGAACCTACCCCATGTCTCCGGGTCGACGGGACTCGCTGCGACGACTCTCCGCACCGACGCGTCCGCTTATACATGGGGAGGGCGAGTCCAGAAAACCTGTTTATTTCGACTCAACGCGCCCTCGTTGGGTCAATGTAAACGGGCCTCTAGAGGGTCTTGGAGGACGCGCTTTCAGAAAGACGCATTGCTTGCGCCGCTCGTTCGCGTACTTAAGGCGCGTTGCAAGCCTCTCCATTCGTTGTCGTTTTTGTGCCGAGGTGTGTTTATATATATATATATATATATATATATATATATATATATATATATATATATATAACGTTTTGGTACTTTCCGTTATCTGTAAAACGTCACGTGCACTTGATTATTTATATATTTTCATATAAACTCAGGCGCGTCGAGGTAAGCTCACCCGCCACTCAACTCAGCTCGCCCCCGTCGCGTCCATGTACACGGGGCTTAGGCTAGTCTAGAGGGTGTTGTCTCCGCGCCCGTCGTGGTGTGGTGACGTCACCGTTATATATATATATATATATATATATATATATATATATAGTATATATATATATATATATATATATATATATATATATATAGTAGGTTCGATTCCTGCTCACAGTTGGTAATTTTTTCATCCACTTTTCTTTCTTCTTTCTTCTTATTTACATTCCAGTGGTTCTAATAACTTCCCCTGTACATTCCTTGGCATTACTGTCTGTTATATCTCATTAATATTGTGTTAAAACACGGAAAAACGAGCCCTTAGGTATACACTTCTTTCCCTTATATATATATATATATATATATATATATATATATATATATATAGACAAATAAACAATGTTGGGTGTAACATAAATGTTTATTAAAATATATAAATAATCAAGTGCACGTGATGTTTTACAGATAACGGAAAGTACCAAAACGTCAAGGTTTTAAGGTGTTCAGCTTCCGCTTTTCGGGCGCTTTCTTTTGGACAAGTTGATCGTTTTTAAGTTTACAATAGATTTTCAGCACTAAGTAGGTGTTGTAGCACTAATCCTGGGCTGTGACCGCTATGACGTTCCCCCGAATGGCCGCCCTCCATCAAGAGGTTGCACGTCAATGAAAAGCGTCAGCGATTTGAGAGTGCATGAAAGACAGTAAAATACTTGTGACTTCTTAGTTTGTCCAACACTATTTCGGCGGTCATAACAGCATTCACCACTGCAGGGTGTCGGTCCAGTGGACGAGGGGAGAGGGCAGCGGAGCGCAAGACGAAAAGAAGAGTAATAGCTGAGCGTTGCCTCTCTCGTTTCAGCGGATCGCATTGCTGCGCCATCTGTTGTCCCTGCAGTATTTTGTTCTTTTTCTGCATATTGTTCCTCATTTCCCGACCTGCAAAGCGAAAAGTGAGCATGTTACAGGAGGCTTGCTTCTCTCTAAAACACGTCTCTAAATACCCGCTCACGCTAGCGGCATGGCGATGGCTCTCAAAAACGACGTCCAATCGGGACGAATACATTTGCTGTCTAAGCTTAAGGACATGAATCTAAAGCAAGTGGAAGCATCAATTCGGAGCTTACAAGCTACAGAGTGCACGGCGGCCACTTGATAGATTCGACGTGGACGACAATAGTTTGCTTCTGACAGTGCGACTATGTTTTTCGGAGGCGCGAACGGCTTAAAGCCTCGCCGGCGAAGCTTGCCGTGTACTTTGGACAGCTCTCGCGCGGGATTAAATGCTATCTGCGGGGACTATACATAAAAAAGTGGTTCTTACTTTATTAAGTTTCTGGTGTCTTCTTGACTCCAGTAACCGATTAAAAGATCCACACGCTCTTTCAAGCTTCCGAGTGTAAGCTCCCGGCCGAACACACGTTTCAAGTTTCCAATCACATGAATCCACTGCAAGTCGTCGCCAAAGGGCTTCATCGCTGCCACTTCTCTCAAAATTGCTTGGTCGTCTTCGGTAGTGAAACACCGCCGGGGCCTTTTCGCCAGCAGCCGAGCCTGCGCAGCGCTTGGAGGTGCCGCCGAAGACATGCCGCCGCCGCCGCTTGTGTAGGGGGCTGCCACCTTGAAAACGCTCGTCCGCTGGTAGGTAGGTAGGTAGTAAACTTTATTCACTCAGTTGACAGGAGAGAGTTGGGGACGGCTTTAAGGGCCGGCCCCTTACAAAATCTAGGCGGAGTCCCTAGTCCGGGACCCCTGTGGCTTCTGCTGCAGCACGCGCTCGGGCCACTAGGGCACGCTGGTCCTCTAGGGTCGAGCAACCGAGCAGGGCAGCCTCCCAGCTCTCTCGGGTAGGGAGGGAAGGGGAAGGAAGTGGCGGGACCGCCGGATTTGAGGGGCATGCCCACACCATATGGAAAGGATCCGCGAACGGATGGTCACAGTGCGGGCATTCCCCAGAGAATGCCGGATTGAAATGTTTGAGTATCGCCGGGCACAATACTGTATTGGTATAGAGACGGAGGAGCCAGCGCTCGTCCTTCTTGGGCAGGCCCGATGCTGGGGGTGGGAAGTGGAGCCTGTTCGATTTGTACATAGCGGTGATTTCTCTGAAAGAGGTAGCCGGATTGGGTTCTGGAACATCAGGCGATGGAGGGCGGGGGAGCGACTCTCTCCGTAAAGACGCTGGCTGCCCTGGCGTGCCGCGCATGCGCAGCTGGCGTCTCCGCTGGACGCGCTAGCCCACTGAGCCGCTTAGCTTGTCTAAGCTGAGGCCAACGAATATTCCAAATGCCTCATTTTCTGCCATTTTGCTGTCGAGTTTGCACAACAGCTGCTCTTCAAAGTTGTCGTTGTTTTTCCCTTTTTTATGCTTTGGTGCAGCCTCTTGTTTACCGGTTTCCGGTGGCCGTTTTGCCAATGGTGGCGGCGTTGCTGGCATCGATAGCTCCTGTGGGGAATCCATGGGACTTTCAACACCTGAGGGTGATGGCGGCGTATTTTCCATAGTTGCAAAGATGCTCTCGGCGGTCTCGCCATCATCACCATAAGTGGCTGGCTCCAGACTGCATGTCATTCTGCAGAGAAAATGCATACATTGTTGCAAAGGAAAACAGGTGCACGACTGTCAATTAAAAGCATACTTCTGTCCCCTTTAAATTTGGATGCATCGCTCGCTCAGAATGCCGAAGGATTATTCGGACCAATAGTATCAAGTGTAAACTACAATACCGCTCTACTCACTTAAAAAAAAAAAAAAACGGGTTTCATAAGTGGCGTGCCAATCGCGGAGCCGTCCACACGCGGATAACTCAGCTATGTATACTCCCAATGGAATCGGCACTAGCCTTTGGCTACGGGACCATACAGTTTGTGCCTATTTTTAGTTTGTATAAGTACTCAGTGTTCATTTGCTATTTCGTGCAAGGATTAAAGGGACAGTTGTATAGTACCCTGAACATTGTATGGAGGATCAAATAAGTGGGCGCGGGCCGAGGCAAGTACAACAAACTCGTATATCTTAGGTGAACACACACAAAAAATGTTACTGATGTGCACTCTGAAAACGCAAAACGAATCACGATCGCGTAAAGGGCACAGAAAACTCCCTCTGCTTCACTGCATGACACCATTGTGGTGTGCGGAATTTTTTATACAAGAAAGCAAGAAACCCAGACATAAAAACATAGTCGTCTAAGTGTACGCAATATAGGCAGGTATGAATGTGATCACATAACTTCAAAAATGCGTAACTTACTTCCTCTGACGGCCGCAGTGTTTGTAAAAGGCCATGGACTCCGTGAATTCCCAGTCCCGTCGAGACACGTAGCCGCTGCCACTCTTTTTCGTCGCTTCAATAGCTTTCAGTTCACGAGTATACCGATCCCTCAGCCGCTTCCACAGTTTCAGGCACTCATCGACTGAAACAGGGAAAACAAGACAACAAACAGGCGTTGAGTGCACAGCATGTCCGGACACGTATACAATACCAGAGGAGGCACTTGCAATACACACACGTATCTGCTCCCACGCGTTGCTTTTTCGCTCCGCATCCCGGTAGTCCATTGTTTTGGTGTCGTAGACACAAGGATGTTGCTGGACGGCGTCCAAAAACCTCTCGATTGCTGGACGGCGTCCAAAAACCTCTTGCGAAGACGCTATCTTCTTCTGACAGCTCGCCGAGTAGCGAGTCTCTACTTCGACGAGAGAGGGCGCTAGGCGCTAACTTTCTTGGCGTGGTCGGCGCGAAATGCACTCGGTTGCATTCGGCGCCGGACGACGCCAGAGTGCGCTAGATGCCGCCGGACTATAGAGGGTCGCGTTTTCGCCAACGCAGTTCCCAGCGGTGATGGTGCCGACTCACTTGACTGCGTCGCTTCAAGGGATGACATTCCTGGTTCCAGTAGCGACGGACTACACTCAACTGACACCGCCGTCGCTGGATAGAGATCGGCGGGGTCATCATTCTGATCTAACTCGATGGTGTCAAACTGGCTCGGACACATGTCTCTAAAAAGGGTTTCCGGGGTCTCCTGCCGTGCCACCTGTCGAGCATCCTCCTTCCTTTGCCTCTTCTGGGACTCGAAATTTCCAGAAGTCCTGCACAGCAAAAATGAAGGTGTATGTATTAGGGTATAGGTGTGTAAAAAAGTGTCAATGTTTGCCCTGAAAGATGGCAAAATATTCCCACTGTTAATAAATGTATGCTTCTTACAACCATAGTTTGTGTACTAGCACACTCATTGCTGCATTGTGTTATACAGAACGCCTCATGGATCTCGCATGCCATTCTGAGTTCCTTTTTTAACTTGCGGCTGCCGGCAGGCCCTTTCAGCAAGTTAGTGTGTTTACACAGGCGATCGTTAATGCAACGTCAAACATGCCAACATTCCCATTGTTAATAAATGCATGCTTGTTACACTACAGCATAGTGTGTGCGAACACTATAATTGTTTTGTTTTTCATTATAAGGGGGGAGAGGGAAAGTAGATTTCTTTGTCCAGTTTAGTAGGGCTAGCCTTCCATCCTAGGCATCAGCCAGGTGCCTTTGGGTCCTAGCAGAGTCTTCGGCTAACTGAATGTCCCAGAGCTGATCTGCCGGATCTGAGCTGAGGAGCAGTCTTCCACTGCTCATCACTAACAATGATGTGGTTCTAAGAGGTAGCTCGAAGCAATTCCCATAATGTATGTGCAAGATCTGCCCCCTGTTTGCATCCTCTACAGCTGTCCGAAAGATGTCCAGCATAATGACTGTATGCAACAGGGTTTGGGCACCTTTGGCACCACTTGTACATCTGAGTAGTGTAGAATTTCTATATGCTTCCAAGAACTGCAAGGGAATCACTTCTGCATCTGGACAAAACTGCTTCTCTAATGAGCGGCCCCGCCAATCACTGTGAGCAATAAAATGCTCACTTTTGTTGGCTTCAGCGTGACATAATCAAGCAAGTTTTAATTACTGTAGGTTTCCACTTTTAGAGCATCCCTAGTTTAAACCTCGCATTACACCGCACGTTACAGATGCGGTTTTGGTACTGTTGCAAGCAATTTTTAGCTTTCAATAATCAAGACTATTCTGGTGCGGGAACGCGGGGCACGGCGCAAAAGTATGCCCATTGGGTGTGTACAGGACAGAAATACACATGCGCAAGAAGCACTCTTTGTGCGTTCTTACCTTTTCTCGTCGCGTTTCGTGTAAAATTTTGTGGCGTATTAGCAACTTTCGCCAGCATTCCCGAAAGCGGCAAGGCTCACAATCTTAAGCTGCTTTATTCAACGCGAAAAATACGCGAGCTTTTCTCTTTCGCTAGTTCGTAATGCCAATAAAAGCGTCAATAAACTTACTCTCGGAAGGTCATGGTGTCGCGCAGGAACACCAGCTGCTCGTAAAAGGGCCACGAAGCCGGCTGCACTGGACTGTCGGCAGGCGGGTTCCCTTCATCGCCCTCATCTTCGGTGTCGGAGTCGGCGTCTTCCGTGCCCATGCCGCTTTTCTTTTTTTTTCTGGGCTAGCACGAACAGCCTTCGGAACTTGTCCCGCAAAAACTTCCAGCGCTTTTGCAGCGCAGTGATTCTGCGTAGACGAAATGAAATATCAGCCACTGCTTTCAACACAACCTGTCAAGCCGGCGGAAACGCGCCGTACGTACCTTTGCTGGCCTTCCCCGGATACATTATTTGACCCACTTCTTTCCACAGGGCATCTTTGACTTGCCGATTCTTGTGGTCCTTGTGCGTGGCCAGCCACAAGGACGTCCGGCTGGCCACACAAGAGATTAGTTTTTCGTTATCGACCGCCATCGCCGACAACTTGCAGAGGGCGGCTGAGAGACAGGAGGAGCGGAAGCCCGCGGCAGCGGCGTTTGATTGGCTGCTGCCGAGGGAGCAACTTCCGACGCGTGTAAAAATACCTGGCATAGCCAGATCTTTCCGAACGCGCGCGCTTCGCCTGGCGCGCCGTCTCCGGCCGTCACGTGGTAGCGCATAGGCGCGTGAGCGCGTGGAATCTCGCGCGCGAACGCGTGCGTGGAGTTGGGGCTTAAGGGTACGAGCACACTAGCGGGAAGCGTGCCGCCGCGGCATGACGCGCGTCTTCGCTGCCGAGCGGTGAAAAGCGGCACGCTGGCGACATCTGCGTGAGTCACGTGACAACATTCTCGAGCGGTCTCGCAGCTCGCGAGATTTCGCGCGCTTTTTTCGCTGTCTGTTCTGACAACGCCTCCTGTACTAGGAAGCGTTGGTTCTGAGCTCTCCGACTTTACGGTGCAATCGTGCGAACAATGGCAGGCGGCGACGATCTCTGCGCAACGCTCAACGTTACCGTGATGGCGTGTCTGCTGTTGCTTCAGCGTCGCCGCCTTCGAAATGCGCCGCGAAGATATTGGGTCCATCCGCTTTGGAGGTACAGAGATACTGAAGGCATGAAACAGGTATCCTGCGTGCGCTGCAATATGAAACGGCACGTCATTGATCACTTACTTTTCCGCATAGTTAGGTGTCTGCCTCAGCATGCTGTCAATAATTGAGAACAGGGGCCACTTAATTTTGCCATTATTGCCTGGCGCCCCGCTCCGAGTGTTCGCCTCGACTCCCGACACGAGCTTCATCCACCTGTCTCTAATATTTTTAAACTTCAGCATGGCCTGTGTTCCTGCACAAGTGAGTGAATAAAACATACAATTCATTCGCGCTCAACATGCAATGAGCCACGCAATCGCCACTTACCTGTCAATCCAAACATACACTCTTAAAAAAAGGGTTGTAATACTTACTAAGTTTCACTTACTAAGTGCTTGTCACATATGTTACTACCCTCTTAGTAACTGGAGTTAGTAACAAGAGGCTTAGTAACCGCTACTAAGCAAGTATGTTAGTAACGGATACTACCATCTTAGTAACAGGTGCTACCCTCTTAGTAACAGAAGTTGCAGCATCTTAGTAACATATACTACCCTCTTAGTAACTGAAGCAAGCAGCGTGTTAGTAACAAGTACTACCCCCTTAGTAACTGAATCAAGCAGCATGTTAGTAACAGATACTACCCTCTTAGTAACAGAAGAAAGCAGTACCTTAGTAACAGATACTACCCTCTTAGTAACAGGTTCTACTATTTTAGTAACTACAGCAAGCAGTCTGTTAGTAACAAATACTACCTTCTTAGTAACTGCAGCAAGCAGCATGCTCGTAACAGATAGTACCCTCTTAGTAACTGAAGCAAGCAGTATCTTAGTAATAGATACTACCCTCTTAGTAACTGCAGCAAGAAGTCTGTTAGTAACAGATACTACCCTCTTAGTAACTGCAGCAAGCAGCATGTTAGTAACACATACTACCCTCTTAGTAACTGAAGCAAGCAGCCTCTTAGTAACAGATACTACCCTCTTAGTAAATAAAGCAAGCAGCATGTTTGTACCAAACACTACCCTCTTAGCAACCAGTTAGTAATTGGTCCTAACCACTTACTAAGTGCAAATCGTAACACGTCCCACACTACTTGATAAAAACATTACGAACTTAGAAACTTCAGTAACATACTAATCGCTAATCACTCTCCGACTGCTTTAGTTGCACGGTAAAGTGCAGGAAACCTCAGATAATGAGAGGATCCCAAATATAGGTGAAGTGCGGCTCTACAACTAGATTTCTTGTGCATGTTGTTGGTGAAAGGCTTTCTGCAGACATGACGAAAACCACAAGTTTCATCATCTAACATGCCATAAATACATAACTTTCAGCATTTGATACACACACTTCAATCTTTATTATATAAGCTCTGCTTATTGCACATTGCTGTCAGATCAGCTCTTGATCGACGAAATCGTCCTTAAAAGTAGTGGTGCTCTGGGCACACTTGGTAGTCCACAAAAGTACTCGAGGAGCGTTAAGGTGTTTTTGTTACTCTCCGAGTACATGATGTCCAGTACCCAATACAGTTCCATGATAGCCGTCATGCCGGCTATAACATCGACGACATGAATGTTGAATGCCTCAAACACTACGGTCATTTCTTCGGCCTCTCTGATACTTGTTCCCTCAAAACAAAGAGCAGGGTAGATGTCCTGTAAAGTTAAACATTAGTATTAGCCATTAGCAGAATCAAAATGCTAAAAAATGGAAAAGAGCAAATTTTTTTCAAATGGTGACAACGAATAATAAAAGAAACAACACAAATGAGAGTTGACTCGTGACTCAAATTTCATTGCACATGAAACGTATATATTGTCACAGAGTCATGATCCGGACGAAGCAAGCAGTCGGGCTGCCGAAGATTAAATCTTTATTTCGCTGAACTTGTGGCCGCGAAAGGAAAAGACACTTTGCAAATAATGTACAGCCGCAGTCACGTCTGCGTATAGTGCACGAGCAGCCGGCGTTGCTCTGTGGCAAGACACCTTGCGGCCGTTGTAGGTTGTGACGCCGCGTGCACAGGAGCATGCGCGGCCTTACAAACGTGCAGGCCTGCTCTGCACGGGTGACAACGTTGGCAGGTGTGCTTGTTTAACCAAAAATCCGCGCTCGCTCAAGGCACTTTGGTCATATCTATTGCATAAGAAGAGGCGCGTTTCGACTGATAACACACGCTGCAAAACAACGCACTCTTTGTGATCGTTTTGATTCTGTGGCCGTCTAGACTTTTTTTTTTCCGCAGCTGTTGGCATCATCATATCTACATATAATCGCATGCCTCAAAAAAGCCACAAAGCTTGCATCATTGGTGCAGGCTCGCTATATCCATCAAAATGCCCTTTGTTTTATGAAATAGATGTGACGAAAGTGCCCTGAGGGATCGCGAATCTTTGGCTAAACAGGTACACTTTCCACCATTCTCACCTGTGCAAAACAGGCCCGCATGTCTGTAAAGCTGTGCATGCTCCTGTGCACGCGACATCACAACCCGCAATGACCACACAAGGTGTCGTGCCGCAAAGCAAGGCCGGCTGCTCACGCGCTATACGCAGACGTGGCCCATCTGTACATTGCACTGTTAGTGGCGAACAAAGCGATGTCCATTGGTCCTCTGACAGGTGGTAAAGCGTGCTTGTTTTTATACATGTGCGATCAAAGATTCCAGCATTATCAATGGTGGCCGCGTAATCACTCAACGAAGCAAGACTACAGTCGACGTCGGATTTCCCGGACGCCCAAAATTCCGGACATGCCCGATTTCCCGGACTCATCTGCGGCACCGTCAAGTTCCCCATAGAGTCAATGTATTAAAAAGTCCGAAATTCCGGACGCTTATAGCCTTTGGCATCCAATTTCCCGTACTTTTTACTGTTAACCGCCGACCGAAAGTTACCATTGACGCCGCCATTTTGTTTGTTTTTATATCCTCGAACCCGCCATACTCGCACCGTTGCCAACTCCCGCACCGCGCCGCGGCTGCCGTAACCTCGAAACCGCATGTGTCAATCTATTGCTAGCCGCGGCTTAGCCAAGCCAAACCTCGCTGAGTTCGTTCACGTGTTGTTTTGTCAGCTCTGCAGTCGTGCCTGCGGTTGATCGTTTGCTGCTGCGCGCTATCTTCAGTGATCACGTTTCCCGACCTCCAGCATCCATCGAGTTCCTAGCCGTTTCGTGCTGCACTTTTCGTCTAGCGGATTCACCATTTACAGCGATGGCACCAACTGCTCCTTCGTCCTGCGCCCTGCCGGCGTGTCGATTCCAGCTGGGATAACCTTTGAGGGCTTCGCCGACGCTGACAAAGACCTTGAGCTATGTGCGGACTTAACCGATCACGAAATCATTCGTCAAGTTACGGAGGATTCCGACGACTCTGACACCGTGAACGAAGAGCCATCACCTACCCAGCCAACGAGCTCGGAGTTGACGTGAGCACTGATGACACTATCATCAATGTACAGCAGCAACATGACGTTGACTGAAATTGAGGCAGACATGATCGCGGGCAAGAGGAACGTCGTGCAAAAGAAAATAGGCGACTACTTCGCGCCCAAGTGCTGACCTATGAGGTAGCGCAGGCCACGTCAGATTTTTTTTATAAATAAACGGCTATTTTCAGAGCCACCTAAACGATGTATTGGCTGAATTGCAATGGAAATCTTGTACTCCGGTCATTACCCTCTCAGTCAGCGAAAAATACCTACAAGAAAAGGTGCATTTTCACGTGCATTCGTTTTTGCGGACGTTTTCGTGGTCCCTTGAGGGTCCGGGAAATCGGACGTCGACTGTATTGGCGTCCGGCGCGCAATCATAACGGAATCATCTAACACAATCGTGAGGCTTCCAACACACCACGCCGTGGTCTGAGTGGAGTCTTGTAAACAAACATTGCGGGTGAGACCCGAATACATCAAGATAATATGCATTGCAATATACTAAGAGAAAATTTATCAACGGAAACGCTAAAGCACGACATGACCTTCTGGCATAAGCACACGTGCTCATCTAGAAATGACAATTCCCTCTGCGACAAACAGATGCAGAAGAAATGCTCATTTCTAAAGAAGCAGGCATGGTCATTCCAAAAGGTCATGTCACGCTTTAGTGTTTATTATAATAGGGTTTTTCTTAACATATAAACTTTTAGGGTGCAATGAAATTTATGTCAAAAGTTTTTATTTTTCACTTTACCATTGTTTCTGTGCAAAAAAATTGTGCCGTTTCCTTTTCAATATGCTTTACTTTACTAAATGAAACGTAAAGTTACTTACAGGGCCCCTCAGAAATTTCGGCTTCTCTTTCAGCAGCAGTGGGAGGAGTTCTATTAAGGCAACTGCAAATCGATCTGGAAAAGGATTGTTATTGCAATATCACAGCAATAATATCACAATCACACAGCAATATCACAACAGTAATACAAAGAGAACCTAGAATGACTGAACATACTTTACATACTTACATTTACGGCTATTGCCTTCCAGTTTTTCAAGCTCCTTCTCGAGCTCCTTCACCAGGTCCTTTGTTGAATGGCGAGTTTTCAGTAGCTCCAGAATCCTGGGTCCAAAGTTGTTGAAAAATTCCAACAGCTTTTTTTCCATCTGGATGCTTGTTATTGCTGTAAATTCTTCATGAAGCTATAATCATAGAAGTATATTTAAATTAATTTGCAATTACAAATCTGGGCAACAAGTTTCCAGCTAACATATAAATGAAATGAAGGTCAAAAAGACACTTGGCAGTCAATTCGTCGTAGAGAAAACAAAAACACACATGGGTGTATCTAGATATTTACAGAGCAGGTCCCAATTTTTTTTGGCTGAACACATTAAAAAATTTTTATATCGCGAAGTGGCTTATTTTATCAAAAACAAGTTTATTTGCTTCTGCAGGTGTAGTTGTTGTCAGAATGATACTAACCTAAAAAAAAATGATTCAAATGCAGTTTATGGCATCATTTCAGTGCTTACGTCAGAGTGAATGCGAATGGACAATGCCCAATATACCTTGATGCATTTTCAGATTTGTCTGAATTTGAGCACGAAAAAAAAAATTGACTCAAATATTGACTCCACTGCAGGCCTTTGTCCTGCAGTGGACGTAATCAGGCTGATGATGATGATTCAAATTATCAACACTATGTGCCATCTGCTACCCAAAATTATTTTTTTTTTGGCAACATCATAAGACATTCTCGAAAATTTCTGTTGTAGCTGACAGCCATCATGAGTAAAAAAAGAAAAATAAATGCAAAAGCAAATATATAAAACTAAGCAGACAAAGTTGTCTCAATGCACAAGTCATTTACTGCAATCTGTTTTGCTATTGCTATTGTGGAATGGTGGCATAAACATGTTATTATTTTACATGTCGGCCAGTGTTTGCCCACTGAAATGAAATCAATTAAAAATGCTTTGTCAAACAAACAAAAAATAAATAAAAAAGCCAGGAGTTAGTGTCAAGTGCTTTCATAACACTGGTAGCGGCTTAGGCTTGTTGGATATTCATGACAGTAGAATACTAGCGCGAGAACACATGGACAGAAGAAGAGTGAACGGCACACTGCACTTGTTACAACATAGTTTATTGCTGCAGCCGTAACATACACCTAATTAAAAAAACACGAAGGTGTGTAACATAATTTTAATTATATACTTGAGGAGTTGCACCTACATGTATTTAAGCGCATGTTACAGCTGCAGCAATAAACTATGTTGCGAGAAGTGCAGTGTGTCGTCCACTCTTTTCTCCATGTGTTTTCGTGCTAGTATTCTACTGCTTTCATAAGCCTGGTAGTCAAGGATTTGGGACTGTATAATGATCGTATCGAACCATCCACGGGACGCTTTTTGGTAAACTTTGTTAGAGTGTGAACATACTTAAATTTTAAAACAGATTTGGAGCCAGTGGTCTGGGAAGCAGAAATATGCTCGAAATAGCTAAGCAGACAGCCTCTTGCTTCCCTGCATGCATTTAACATAAAAATGAGGCTTTAAGTCAGTAAAGAATGAATGAATAATTCCTTAAAAACTTGACCATAGCACTGTTGTGCAAGCAATGCCTGCTTCAATGTAGTACAGCTAAAGACCCACTAACCTGTTCACAAGCTACTTTTGAAAACCTATTCAAGTTTCAAAAAGACAGCTGGTAAATATCGTAAGTGAAAGCATGCAATGCAGATGCTGCATTCACATGATACTGACCATCTCAACATTTCCTAAAGCGGGATACTTTTCAAGTATCTCAGCTGTTGTAGGCACTGTATCTTTCATCCACGACCTCCTAGAAGAGCGTGTCTGCTTCATCGATTCGCTCAATTTCTGGAGGTCCGGAGCACGCTTCGACATCTCTTTGGACATGAATTCCAAGTGTCCCACTAAAACACCTTCATCGTGGTCATCATATGGGATGCTTGTTGTCTAACAGGGTAAAAAAAAAAAGTAGAACGAACACTTGTATAAGGCAACCATAGTCTTCCTGGAATTAAGGCAACATGATGCTACCTAGTTATGTCATTAACCCCCCCCCCACATTTTTTATTTTTTTTAAAATGGGGCTTGTTGAAGCAGAAAAAGACAGCTCATGCGGAGTGCCGTTTTAGTGCCAAAACATTTCACTTACTCAAGCGATGATGAAGCCGTAGACTGTTATTAGCGAGCTAAGCCACATGCAAATGTTACTTGTAAAACATTGAAATGAACTTAAAAACAGAAATTGCTACCACGCGGCGTTGCCGTTTAGTTTGTGCAGCAATGGCACTATCTTGAGGTTTCCGTTTTCCATAGACCTCCTTGGCTTCCTGCACAGCAGGCAGAGTACTGAGAGTTCTTCGCATGTACCCGAATTTATACTGGATGGATACTTTCCAAGAGTCCTGCAAATAAGCATATTGGACTTTGGAAGACTATTTACATAGAGATTACGTAGTGGTCTCATTGAAGTTCATGCTACATAAACAAATATTTGAGATAAAAAGAAACATGATGTTAGGTGCAACACATTAAAGGGACACAAAAGAGAAACAATGAATTTGTTAAGATTGATAAATTGTGCTCAGAGTTCTATAGCGTAATTTATTTCACCATCATAGGTGTATTGATAGAGGAGAAAATTGAGTTCAAAATTTCATTTTTAAATTTTGTGTGCACGTGATCTAAAATATTTCAAAGCGTATTGTATTTTGATAGTGCCATTTTTTGGGCTTGCTGGTAAATAGAACTTGACGACATATTGAGCGCTAAGAGACAGGGACATGAGGGAGTGGACAACACAATGCGCTAGCTTCAACAATTTTTATTTTCAGGAAACGCCAAGCTATATATCCGTGCACAGTGGTGCCACCAGTCTATCCACTAGCCACTTTCCCGATCTAACAGGTCAACTGACGGTGCACTTACGCACGTGTCACCTTTGCGAAAGATAGCATCAGCTTCAATTATCTCTCGCACGTCTGTATCTTCATGCTTCGCCACAGCAGGCCTGCTGTCAGGTGCTCCTAGAACTATCGCAAACATTCGCAAGCATGATACATTCGCAAGCAGAAACATTCGCAAGCAGAACTATCGCAAGCATGATATCTCGTTAAAGAGCCCTGAGCCTAATTTAGGCATGTGTCAAGTTATAAAAAAAACTTTTAAGCATCTGCAGGATCCTTCATCCGATGCAAATGAAGCTGCAATCTGCAACCACAACAATAGAGTGTTCTTCACACTTAAAAGTGGGAAGAACACTACGGTTCATAAAAATATATGTTGCTATATCAAGGACACATAATTTTGCACCAACCTATGGCACTGGTCAAACATCATCACTTGTATAGGATTGTGTGTGTTCATAAGTGCAACTTATCTGGTATATTCAAGCAACAAATATCTTTTTCTTTTCCCACATTTAATTAAATGTGTAGGTAACAAAGTATCACACACATGAGTGTTAATTACCCCTTATGTAATCAGACAATGCGGGCCATCAATGGAAGCCGTACGAGGTTAAACACACTCCAGTAGGGCTCGCATTTCTCACTGACCAAGGCTAATACTCAATATAAAACATTACAGTAAGCACAGACAACAATGCAACGATGATTATGCGATTATGTAGTCTAGATGTTCCGCTGCAGAACTTGAGCCAACGTATGTTTTACTTACTGCTAGACGCATTTCTTCGATGACAGAACACGTGCAAGAACCAGTAGTACACTTCACAAATATTTAACTTTCTTAAAACAAAAAGTAATTTGATAAAACTGTCTCCACGAATAGATAATTGATGTTGCTAGTAAATATGCTATTTAGCATAATTTTACTAGAACAACCTCAGTGTAAAATTTACGACTAAACTAGAGCAAAAATTACCTTTTATGCAACTTTGTCGCCAGCTTTGCAAGCCATTTGACAGTATATGTGTCTCAAACTATTTTTTGTGTGACAGTAAAAGTTTCTGACACTCAAACAATACAAAATATTGCATATCACTAAATGTAGTCTGTTTGTAAAAAAATCCCAAACATTAAAAATTGTGTCCATATTTAAGGTAACATAAAAACCCATGCAAACATAAAAGTTTGTTAAACCTATTTTTAGTAAAAAGCCTACAATCATTCTATAGGAAAAATTTTGTCCTAACTTAATTTGGAAAGACCAGATTTTTTCACTACGCGTGTTACAAGCTAAAGTTTCAAGCTTTCCGAAAAAACTTCATGTGTGGCTTGCTGCTCCCAGTCAGTCAGTGAAGAACTTTGTTTATTGATCCTGAGGACCTTTTTTCACCCAAAAATATTTCGGCGGGCCACTTCTTGCTTTATATGGATGGTCCATTGTTGATATCGCAGATGGTTGAGCGCCAAGGCTCGTACAAGTTGGCGTTGAATGACCCATACAATGACCCATACATTAGCTTACCGACTTACCCAACTCCAACGCACACAACATTTACATGAAAAAAAAAAAATAGTGCAAACCCCGATTCTAATGTGCACTTGTGCTCCTTCACCCCCCCTCCGCCCTCAGATAAAAGGACTTGTTACTTGCTTGTGCTACATTCTATGTTTAGCCTTGTAGCTCTCAAATGTTTGTTTTCGTTCTTTATTCCTAGTTTTCCCATTCACATACATTTTGCTTTTTTTTTTTATTGCCATGAAAGCAGATGTTGGTGCACAAATGAGGCACCAGCTACTCCTTAGTTCTAGAAGTGACAAAACATGCCACAAGCCAGGTTCGAAAATTGCACGTAAAATAGTGCATTCCGCGTGACACCAGATTGTTACTAATTAGCATGCAGCACACACAATATACAATTTTAATATCACCGTGCCGGTCCGATATGATGTCTCGAGAATGCAAAGAATATAGTTATTCAAACAATCTTATATGTTTCACCGTTTTCTTTTCCAGTCCCTTTTTCTTTCCAACTGATAGCATTATCATAATCTGCCAAACATTTTCTGTGGATATTGCGATATGTCCAAATCGTAAAAAATTTCACTTACCCAACCAGTACCAATTGTGTCTCTAAGGACAGGGTATTCAACAACGAGTGCCTTTGAAGCAGCCTCATAGAGCCGCCTTCCTGGGTATCTATGAAAGCAACAAATGTTCAGCCGGTATTCAATAATATACAGGAGAGTACGGAGGCACTTACACAGTGAAGTTCATCAAATGGTGGCTTAACCAAGACACAATCCTTGATTTTGTCCGACTCGAAACTTTTCCGAGTTCTGTATTGCCAATGGCAACTTTTAGGTCTAAGGGAAGGGGTGGCAGTCTATAATCACTTCCGTGAAAAGGTTGAGTAGTTGATGGCTCCAACTCGGGAGAAACCACAAGCAGTTCATTTGTGCTGAAAACAGGATAAAAATCAGCAGGCTTTCAGTTTGGTGCAACAATTCGAAGTTGAGCTACTCACCTGCAAGCATGAGGCATGGCCTCATCAGTGATTATTCTAATTTTGCTCCCATCACAAAAGACATGGTTCCCTGGAGGGTCGACATAAGCTTCAAATTGTGCATTGTAAACCTGAAAGAAATTTAATGCTTATACAAACACAATTACCGTGGGCAACAAATAATAAAACTTTCAGCTGTCAGTATTATTTCAAAGACATTACTATGCTAGCCACACAGGTGCAATTTGTATGCATGAAGTGAACAAGTGGCAAACTGTTCTTGTTCATTCTTTCCATGTCCCTGTCATGTTTATTTACACATACCAGTTTTACTTTCAAGTGGCAAAAGACAGGCTAGTTGGCGCGTGTACGAGATAAATTAACAGCGCAACCACAGGACGAAGAAAGAAAACATGAGGATAGACGCTGAATATCAACTGTATCAGATAAATTAACAGCGCAAACACAGGACGAAGAAAAAAAAAAAAAACATGAGGATAGGCGCTGAATGTCAACTGAATAGCAAATCCCACATACATCTTGCTGCATGAACATCGAGTGAAGCTTTGGGCTAGTTGGTTTTGCATAAAAAAGTCCATATCGCGCTGTATGTAATTCATTATGAACATCGAATTTTATAGACGATGCATGTGGCAGACTTTGTGTGTTTTTGGAACAAGCAGCACATCCTCTTCTCTTTTTGTTCACTAGGCAACACGTACCACCTGTTTCGTGGGCACTGAGAGCACATGTGAGCAGTAGCACGTCTGCCAGCCTCCTTGATTCGACACTACACCCTATGGATGTCGGGACTGACTGCAGCTTGTCAGATGAACTTCAGTACGACATGAGCAGATGATGCAGAAAACCAGCAGTAGTCAGTCTCGAAAAGCAGGGCTGCGTCTTGTGTGTGCGAGTGTGGTATAATGAATTTTGAATGATGGACAGTTCGATACTTTTTTTCTTCTTCAAATAAGTGAACTCAAAGAGCAACAGGCTCTGCTATGAATGAGGCTTTCAGGAACGACAAGTGCAATGTTTGTGAAGAGGAGACAGAGAAACATTGAAAGATGAAGAAATGCGAGGGGCGCACGAGGAGGCCAGCATGGAAGGCTGGAGTTTCATTGCTTGTTTCCAGTTGCTTGATTTCCATCTGTGCTTTTCCTATACAGCTGGCAGTGCCTATAATGTGCCAAAAACACATGTATTGACTCAGGCTCGGCACCAGTTCTCGGTGACTTTCTGGAGAATCGGTTGGTTTATAAGTGGTTCACATGTTCGGAATGTGGTCGATCTTCTAGCGATATTTACGTCTACAATGGGGAAGCATTAAGAAGCACAAAGCATCATCAGAACATTCGAAATCGCTCGGAATTTGTTCACACTAACAAATGATCTTTTGTCAAAAAGTAGCATAAGATTTCTTGACCTTGTTATGCACTTCTTCACCAGCTGTGTTAGCTAGGAGTATTCACCCTCTCATAGAGCTTGTTGCCCTTTTGAGAGCAAAAGGAGCTAGTGAACCATCTGCCATGTGGAATGCAGTATTTCGTTCCTGCACACACAGGGTGTGGCCCAGCTTTCCAAGCTAAATTGAGACTAATTACTGCTGGTTTTGCATGTCATCTGCTCGTGTCGCTGCTTGAAGTTCTACTGATGGTGGTGCATGAGCATGATGCAGAATTAGTAATACTACTGTCATTCCTTCTTTCCATAGTGTGTCGCATCAAATAAAAATGACAGCTGGACACACTAGTGCTCACATGGTGTTTTTCAGCACCCTTGAAGCTGGTTATACATCACTTCCTGAACAAAAGGTAAGAGGCAGTGCCACTTGTTTCAAGAAAAAGACCATGTGTGCTACAGGCAGCATCTAAGAAATTCAATGCTGATGCGGCAAGATCACGGTGCAAGAATATTCTAGGTGAGTGAACGCCGGGACTATTCGCTGCCTGATAATGTTCTGGTTCGCAAGAGGCCCGAGAGATGGCGCTACAAATTTTGCCCCGGCTTCTCTCCCCCCCCCCCCATCTGGGTGTAGGAAAACCCCGTGACGTAAGAAAGTAACGGCGCTCATTTATTGTCGCCACAACAACTTCGCGCCGCCATCAACCCCGTTCCCTTATCACCCCCCTTTTCAGTGGTGCCGCTCTATGGGTGTCGCGTGGTTGATATCGTGCGATAGGCCAGTTTTCTCAGATTGGGACCCACCGCCCACGTGCTGGATGTGCTTTGCGGATTTTGCCAACAGCCCGCCATGGTCCTCAGTCTGTCGAGCCATCTATCGGCATGCCGCAAACGAGAACATAATCGGTACCTCCCCGCCAAGCGCTCGCTTCGCAACGTTCGTTCACCTGAAGTATTCTTGCACCGTGGGCAAAATGTATGTGGGACAGGCTGAGTGGTGAATGAATAGGTGGCTTCGAGAAGATGCAAATTAATTAAACACTTGTGTCGGGAGCAGCAATTTTGCCATACGTTGTCAGCACTCGTCCTCATGTTTTCTTTTCTTCGTCTTATGATTTTACTGCCAATAACTACTTTGATGCAAGCATGGCTGATACTCTGCAGGATCATTTCTTGTGAGCAGCCTATTATATTCAATGAAATTTCAGTTTATTTTATGCTTTGCATTCTCTAGTGTTGCAAGGTATTCATCATAACATTTCGCAGTAACAGTAACATTTTGGCATTTTTCACTGTGCCAAAAGTGACCCTTTCTCCAATGTAACATAGATAACATAGTAGCAAAAAGGCTGGCATTATTTCTTGTCGTTACAGCTGCATTACAAAACGGAAAAGGGACGTCATTTTAGTGGAAGTAAATACAGCCAGGGGCTTAGCACTTTATTAAGTGCACAGTAACAGTGTGGCCACAGCAGCTAATACAGAAGCTACAACTACACCCTACATTCATGCTTCCCATTATCACGTTTCTTGGTGGCATTGGTTCATCCAAATCCCTTTAGCCATTTGTGCACTGACAAGGCCAGCATACCACAACCTACTATCCCTGACTGAACTGTTGGAGTGGCTTCTGGTGCTCACACAAATGAAACACTTAGGTTCTATTCAAATAAAGGCATCCGATTTTTTTCATTTGGTTTACGTCACCACTTCCTTCGAATTGACACATCACACGTGACACACTATGTATTTTACCTTGGTGTTTATCTTTACGCACATAAGGCCAGTGCTAATTACTTGCGTGAACGAGCACCGGCGCTGAAACACGACCGCCACATTTATGCTTTCATTAAGTGCTTAACAAAGGTACACTATATACGACAAAAATATTGCAGCTCCTCAAGTAAAAAAAAAAGACTGCCTCCCAAGTTGGGACACACTTTCCTTCTTTGTTCTCCTATTCGCGCGCTATTGCAGATGGGTCCCCTGGGTTACTCAGCAATGCCATGTATTGTTCTCCTATTCGCGCGCTATTGCAGATGGGTCCCCTGGGTTACTCAGCAATGCCATGTATGAGCAATGTATGAGCGAAGAAAACAAAAGGCACTTCCAGAACGTACCTCTATTCTGCCGGTTGACGCGACATCTCCAAAATCTGTAGCCTTCACGGCAGCCAAGACATCTTCCATGGTGTGTCCGTTAATGGAGATAATCTTCTTGCGCTCCTTCCATGACACCAAGCATTGAATCGGTGTCGACATTTTCACGGCAGCAAAAAGAAAAAAGCACACAAACGGAGAAGCAGTCCTACGGCAAGTTCAGCAAGGCGCGAAAGAGGCGAACGGCTTACGTGCTTGTCTTGGCTTGTACTACAGTGGCACACAGCGATGGAGAAATAAACACCTCGTTCTTTTACCTCTTTACTCTAGTTCTAGAAAGGCTTCAGAGGTAGTAGTGCGCGCTACCTGCAGTTTTTTTTTATTTGATAATAAAAAGATATTTCTGACGTTGAAGAGTTTAGTTACGCCAACTGCATGTGCCTTTAAAAGAAATGAAGGCAGCGCAACATAAAATTAGCACATATTTTTTAGTAATTCCTTAGTAGAGCCGATCTCCTTCATCATCGTATTTGTCTTGGAATGTTGCTGTTGCTGTGATGGTATGCTCAAGCTAGTTGCCGTGGCTGACGTTTTATTGTGCTGTGCTCCTCTAGTTTCGGGCCCAGTGCGCGCAGATTGTTCTGCGGGAATGAATCGCCGTAGTTTGTGTGAGTGAAACAAATTCACGCCATGCATACGTGCCCACGGTGCCCGTTTTCGTCGGCAAAGTTTTGCAAGGTCATATGGCACATCAGAGATCATCGCCACGATACGGATTTTTCTGTCATGTGTGGTGTGCAAGGGTGTGCAAAGACATATCACGAGTTCGAATCGTACCGGAGACACATTTACCGCTGCCATAGAAGCTACGTGGAGCTCGACGAGCCTCAACAGGGGAACGCTGCAGGAAGTGTTACACCGCGGCTGGATGCTACAACAGATGTCACTGCTTTCGACGACGCAGAATTGCCTTCTTCGAGCTCATTTGCCGAAGATACGAGCAACGGACAAGAAAGTACCTGCACTGTGACTGCACACGGTTCTTCTAGCTCTATTCACGACTTCACACTAAAAGTCAAGAAGCAGATGTGTTTACTTTTTTTTCGCGTAGCTGAAGTGCACAAGCTGCCGCACTCTATAACAGAGAGCATTTTTGCCGATTTCAAGGACACCTTTTTTGACATAATGAAGGCATTTGCTTCTCAAATACAACAAAACATCCCCTTAGATTCTGCTGGAGAAGATGTGCAAAAGTTGCTTGCTTGTGACTTTCTGGAAGATGTGTTCCAAAGTGCCAGCACGAAGTCACTCCGGGAAAATTTCGCAAAGGAACATCTTCCTTATGTCAAACCCGAGGAGCACATTCTTGCTGTTGGCGAGACATTTCAGTATGTGCCTATACCTCGTGTCCTCCAAAACCTGATGTTGTCCGAGACTTTTCGTGAACGTTTAGACCAAAGCTTCACAATTGGGCAGCCATCACCAGTTCTCCGAAGTTTTTTTGATGGTGTATTCTTCAAGGAAAAACTGTCGGCACTTCTGGAGAACGGGGCACAATACACTCTGTTTCTTGTTCTTTACAGCGATGAGCTCGAGATTGTGAACCCCTTGGGGTCAAAACGAGGCATTCATAAAGTAATTGTTGTGTACTTTAGTGTGCTCAACCTACATGCTCGTCACAGGTCACAGCTACGCTCCATACATGTAGCTCTTGTTGCGCCATACAGGCTTGTTGACAAGCATGGCATGAAGGCAATCTTGGAACCTGTTGTTTCAGACATTGTGAGATTGGAAGCAACCGGCTTTACAGTGCACATAAATTCAGCTACTGCTAAAGTCAGAGCAATTCTCGTTGCATTTAGTGGCGACAACCTTTCTATGAATAGGCTGGGTGGATTTACCTGTTGTTTTAACAGAGGGCGCCCGTGCAGGTTTTGCACTGCACCATATGCAACTTTTAGCTCTGTATTCCATGAAATGGATGTGCGAATTCGAAACAAGAGTTTGCATGAAACTCACATTGAAGGTGCTAGGGTGAACCAGCCACTAAGCACTGCACTTTATGGTGTGAAAGGTGAATCGCCCCTTTTAAACATTTGGTACTTTGATGCAACACTGCAGCTACCGCCGGACCTGATGCACGATGTGCTTGAGGGAAGCATACCTCACGTTTTAAAGCATGTTTTGCAAGGCCTCATCAGTACCAATGTTATTAGATATTCAGACCTAGATTGCATCACAGCATTCAGTTTTGGTGCACATGACAAGAAAAACAAACCACAAGCTGTCGAAAAACACTTTCTTACTTCGAAAACTCCATATAAGGGCACTGCATCGCAGAAGTGGTGCCTGTTTAGGTTTTTGTCCCTTATGATTGGAGACATTGTTCCGGAACTCAACGAGCACTGGGAAGTGTACTTGCTTTTCAAAAGGATTGTTGACCTCATATTTGCTGACAGCCTTCCACATGACCACCTTGCATGTCTGCAGGATGACATTCGTTACTTTTCATCTTCTTTTGAGATTCTGTACCCTGGCCACGTAATTCCGAAACTTCATTTCCTGGTGCATTATCCAAGACTAATCAATGAACTTGGCCCACTGAAGCAATACTGGTGTATGCGCTATGAGGCCAAACATCAGTATCTCAAATCCATTGCTGTGCGTAACCAAAATTTCAGGAATATTTGTAAGACAATTGCGGGGCGACACCAGTTATTACAGAGCTATGAACTCTGTAATTCAGAGTTTCACAACTCTATTCAGACAACTAAAGCCAGGCCTTTAAAAGAGAAAGATTTGCCCCCTTGCATGGCTGAAGTTTTCTCACCCGGCGTTCCTGTGTGGAAAGTTAATTCTGTGACTGTCGATCAGATAACGTACAAAGTCAAAGATGTGGTCATTCTGCAGAAAGCCATACTACCTAGTTTTGGACAGATCTCAGAGCTGTACATATATTGTGGAGATGTGTTTTGTCTTGTGAATGTGCTCGGGAATACAATGTTTGACAGACATCGTTGGTGCTATGTCGTCGAGAAAACATCAGAACAGAAACTTGTCAAACCGACAAACCTTGCATCATCACAGATTCTCGACCTCTACTTTGATTCTCGACTTGTGTTAAGGCCTGAAGTAATGCTGACTGGTTGAACTCGCAACACTCATCGTATGCAAGCTCAAAAGCTTGAGAAACTACATGCAATACATCGTCGTGCAGAACGTAGATACATACGGACAAAGTGCATGGATGATTAGAGGCTGGCTAGACGATTTGATATATATGTGGCGTTTAACGACCCAAAACCACCATATGATTATGAGAGACGCGGTAGTGGAGGACTCTAGAAATTTTGACCACCTGGGGTTCTTTAAGGTGCACGCAAATCTGAGCACACGGGCCTACAGCATTTTCGCCTCTATCGTAGGCTAACTAGATGCACTCAAAAGAAAATACGACGGCACATGAATAAACTGGCTTGGTGACGTTGGGCATCC
Organism: Rhipicephalus microplus; assembly: GCF_043290135.1. Taxonomy (NCBI): domain Eukaryota; kingdom Metazoa; phylum Arthropoda; class Arachnida; order Ixodida; family Ixodidae; genus Rhipicephalus; species Rhipicephalus microplus. Next base: position 135,331,818 of record NC_134701.1, on the reverse strand, counting down.
TTCTGCGAGTCGTCGGATCCGTGAAAAGCCCCTATTTCTGATATGGAGAACTGTCCGGGCTCTTAGCACAACCTTTGGTCAGCGAGACCCATTCACATCTCTGGCACTTCACCTACAATGTAGATAGATTGACCTCGCAGAATCCTTCTGTCGAAGAATCGCCGTCAAGTCCAATTTCATGAAAACAAGAATAGCAATACTCGACAACCCGCTTCTCTCACGTGATCCCCGCATAGAATGCCCACTTTCTATGGATGAGGTAGAAGTGGCACTGGCACTGTGCAGACGTTCTTCAGCACCCGGACCTGACTGCATTGTGTACCCTTTGTAACCTTGGAGACGAATCTCGGAAGGCACTCTTATGCCTATACGATGACTCCTGGCAGACTGGTATGGTTTACCAAGCATGGAAGTCAAGTCGCCTCATTCCGCTTCTCAAAGCTGGTGAATCTCGTGGATATTGCCTCATACCGTCATATTGTGCTTATCAGTTGTGTGGGAACAACAGTGGAAAGAATTACTTTAACACAAATGAAGTGGTATTTAGAGCACTATGAAATTTATCTAGTATCCATGACTGGATTCAGGCACGGCCATTCATCAATTGACAATGTTGTTAATCTGGTGACATATGTTGAACACCAGAAAGCCTCTAAGAAACTGTGTGCTGCCCTGTTTCTAGACGTTAAGGGAGCTTAAGACAATGTCGCCCATGAAGCCATCCTTAGTGCTTTGGAAACAGTAGGTCTTGGTGGAAAGGTATATGTGTGGGTGTACAGCTACTTACAGCTGAGATCATTCTACGTGACGATGGTGAATGGCCCAACACCTGAGTATTGCAGTAGCCGAGGAGTCCCTCAAGGAGGAGTGCTAAGCCTTACACTTCGCAATATAACCCTCAGTGGACTAGTCGAGCACCTACCAACCACTGAAGAATTTTCTATCTACGCTGACTTCATCAGGTGTGACAAGGCTACAGCTTCGAGACTGCCTTCAGAAAACTGCCACAACGACGTCATGCTACGTTCGTAAACAAGGTCTCGAGGTGTCCTGCGGAAAATGTGCAGTGGTAGCATTCACGCGGAAACCGATGCCTGCTTACAGCATCTCGATTAACGGAGAACACATATCGTTCAGCAGAAGCCACAGATTCTTAGGAGTCATAATAGACAGAAACCTGTTGTGGACTCCGAACGCGAACTATGTGAAGAAGCAGTTGATCGCAACATTCACATGTTCAAATTCCTTGCAGAAGAGAAATGGGGAGTGCCCGTACCGTCCATGCTACAACTGTACAGGGTGCAGTTTATCGGATTCTTATGGTAGAGTTTAATTACAATATCTAACACAGGCAAGACTAACCTGCATAAAATTCAGAGCATTCAAGCCCAAGCACTCAAGATATGCCTTGGATTACCCTGCAGTGTTTCAACAGCTGAAACCATTGTCATTGCCCGAGATCACTAAATCAAGACACATAATATTACCGAGACAACGCGTATGCACCACAGGCATTATACCAGGACCCCTTCCCACCACCCGGGGAGCCTCGCTGCTGAAAGGCCCCGCACGACATACGGTGCCACTGTCTGCAAGCAATGCTCATCATTTACTGAGGCGTATGCACCTGCATCAAAGCCACTGCTTCCTCCTTGGGGCTTGAGTCGGCCACGAGTTTACTTAATGAGCCCAGGAATGCGGAGAAAATCTGACCTACCGACACATGCCCTAAAACAACTGAGTCTATTAGTACTGGACCAGACCTGCAGTAACCACGTGCACATCTACAGAGATGGCACGTCTACATCGTCTAGTTCATGTGGAGCAGTGGTTATACCATTACAAGAGGTAACTCTGCGTTTTAAGACTTCGCATGCGACGATGTTCACGGCGGCAGAACTCGAGGCTTTGCGCAGTGCACTAGAACTCGTCAATTTTGAAGAAAGACCAAGTAAATGGGCCGTGTTTTCTGACTCAAAACCAGCGTTACAGTGCGTGCCATCAGTTCACCGACGCGGATGCCACGGGCAGTTGACTTATCGAACCGTGAAACTTCAGCACCTCTTAATACAAAAAGGCCACGACATCGACTTTCAGTGGTTACCTGGGCATTGTGGCAGCAATGGAAATGATTCTGCAGATCATGCTGCTCACACATCAGATCAGGAAGTAAACAGTGTTTTGATTCCGCTTTCAAGAGCGGACGCTGCGAGGCAAATTCGCCAACTGGCTCGCAGTCTCACATTGACTGAGTGGAACACACCAAGCATACGACGTACCAGACTACATGAACATGACCCTTCACTACAACTCTGACCTGCACCCGGCCTACATCGACGTGACACTTCGCTTCTCTATCGTTTTTGACTGGGACTTGCTTTCACGAAAGCTTGTACCACGTTAATCGGAATGACTGATAGTGCAGCATGCGATGTTTGCAACACTGATGAAAATATTGAACACCTGCTGTTCTCGATTGACCTCAGAGAGACAAGTACTTGCCAACGCATTGCGGCGACTGAATGATCGGCCTCTTTCTGTGCAGGTGCTAATACAGCACCGTCCACATCCCTCGACAGCCCACAAGACAGTGAAAGCCCTCTTATGTTTTTTGAGGACTACGAGTTTGTGTGAATGCCTCTGACTTGCGGTAGAGTTCTACACGCCACAGTGAATTGACTGTCTGTCTTTTCCTTTTTCTTTTTCTTCTCTCTTTCTCATCTTTCTTGTCCCCTTCCCTAATTCCCCAGTGTAAGGTAGCTTACCTGATGTCTTTCTGGTTAACCTCCCTGCCTTCTACCTTTGGTTGCTTCCTTCCTTCCTCACTGTACGCAAAATGCTTGCAATGACAATAAACTTATTAATTTAAAATCATGTTTATTTGTTATATACTACCTACACATTACTTGCCACAGTTTGATACATATCCAACTGGAGGAAAAATTTAGGCAGAAGACATTTTGATATGAGTGCCAGGGTTTAATGTTGTACATTCATAATCAGTTCACCACGTTCATTATTTCTATCTATAAACATTTTGTAGTCCTCTCATAGAAAATTTCAAGAAGCATTATATCACATTGTGGACATGAACGTTTTCATAAAGTGTCATGCCAGCTACAACAAAACTAATGTAAAGTAAACTTGCTTTAAGTGAGGACTGCAATACTAGTCAACTGTTATTTCAGAACTTGAAGCAGAAATATAAGATGCACAGTGAATGCAGTTTCATAATTGCATACATGCCCAAGCTAAATTTAGCCAGAAAAAGTAACAAAAAATTGCATACAGACTATCACAATACAACCAAAATAATGCTTGTGGTTATTGCATGGAGAATATTGCGCTATTTCGTTGCTTCATTTAACACTGATTAATTAGGCAAGAATTATGTATCAGCTTTTGAGGCAATGAAGCTGGCCGAAAAAGTTTTAAATAAGATGTAGTTGATCGGTTTGTGAAACATCCCATTTGACTGTTTCTAACTTATTGTGCTTGAAGTATTGCTGTTCTCTGATTATTGCAGATGCCCGCGAAATAAGAAAAAAGTTTAAGTGGCGTGCCCGCTTACGCACCTTGAATACAGTGCTCCCTAATGTTCCGCGCGCAAACGACCCCTGTATTTGACCGAACGTTCTGCCACCGCGGCCGCTCTGCGACGATGGCTGTGGCTCTGCGACGACGCACCTGGTGGTTGCGAGAGCAAAAGTGATAACCGCTGCGCCTGCCTATCGCTGTTATGAGCCGCCGTGAACGAAGCATATAGCTTATACGTTAAAGGGCCATTAAGGATAACAACAATTTTATCTCATTAGTGAATTTCCAAAATCGGCGCGCTTGCCACGAGAAGACCCGCAAAAAGGAAGTGCGAAGAGAAAACACCTGAAGTTCCCGAACCAAACGCCTTGACGTGATAGAGTTTGATCGCGTCTACGAAGTCCTATGTAGTTCGTAATCAGTGAAAATGAAGTACATTCTCCACTGAGGGGGCCATCGGTATTACTTACCAAGTTTAATTGAGAATATCGTTTATCATTCACGCGAAAGTACAAAATATATACGTGGACTTTGCGGCGCAAAATTTAAAAATGGAACAGTGATCAAAATTTTCTCTTTTAGTAGACTCTTAATAGTGAAATTACGACATTAAGGTTCTCAGAGAGCAACTTATCAATCGAAACGATTTCATTGTTTCACTTCGTGAAACACATCGTGGCGCGAAAGTGAACACGTCACAATTTTTTTTGTAATTCACGGGCTCCTCATTAAGCTCATTATGGTGAAACAACGCCTTACTAAACGAAGGACGAGAAAATGTGCACAGGGCGCAGTAGCGAGTTCAGCGCAGGCAGTGTTTGCAGCATAAACTCGCCTAGCAATGACGTATACACCACCATGCGTTCCCTAGCAAGGTGTTGGAGGAAAGAAAAGTGGATAAATGCAGAGAAGAAGAAGAAAAAAAAACTCATAGGGTCTCATGTGCTTTCACGTAAGACGAGTCGAAGACGAAAGCCATCATCTTGTTCATCTCCGTCGTCGTATTGATCCCTCCGAAAGCTTCTGCACCTAACGTGCATGGTTTTGCACATCATCCGTGATAGATCTACCTTTGACCAAGCTACAATGTCGTGTGATGACGTTATTTTGTAACGGGACGTGATAACGGCATAACGGCGTCACATATTTTGGCGATTTATGACGTAACATCAATAGTGACGTCATCACGACATAATTTCTCGCTTCACTTGTGCTTTGCCCGACGCCGCGGCACGCTGACGGTAACTTTTCAGTTCGATAAATCATCTAAGGCTATTTTGGCTCAAAAGAAAAAAAAAAACAAATTTCTGGGCATAGTGGGGTTCAAACCCAGGGGCCCATGGTCCGAAGAAGAGCGTCGTATCCAGAGGAACAAAGATAAACACGACAGCATAAAATTTCGGGTGACATGCAGTTAGACTCAAATATCAATTCCTCTAAAAATGTTGGCCGTATAAATTATATGCATTCAACCTATGATAAAAAAAAGTGAATATACGGGAAGGGTTTGAGAAGGTACGAGGGGATAAATGGCAAAATTTATTAAAATCTTTCACTCAGTGAGTGAATGCGTGTTTTTGCAGCACTGTGAAGGGTTATAAGCAAGGTAGCTTTTTGTTACTAACTCGAGTTAGTAACTAGGCGGTTTGGGTAGTAACAACACGCCTGTTGCTTTCAAGTTTGTAAAAGGTTAGTAACTGTCTCAGAGAGTTAGTAACAGTGGCTGTTACTAACATTTTCCTTCCAGTTACTAGGTTTTTACGAACTTTTTTTTAAGAGTGTAGATCCCATACGATCCCATCTGTTCATTTTTGCTTCCTTATCTTTGTAATCAGGCATCGGTTTGTCGTATAAGAAAGGGTAGAGTCTAATCTCCTCTAAAAAGCGTTCGGTGTCCATGGTGCGTGCTTCAAAAAACGACGTGAGAAAAATGACAGCCGGAAAAAAAAAAAATCTCCGTGCGTTGCTATGGCGACTACCACGCACGTCGCTGATTGGCGCTTTGCTTGGGCGGCGGCGGCAGAAATAGCGCAAGGAGCGATTGAGTCGGCGGCAGAAATTCCTCGACGCTCGGCGGGAGAGAGAGAGAGAAAAGCGGCGTCTCGCGAGCGGCGCGCGGCAGAGCGCGGCGCCGCTAGTGTGTTCGTGCCTTAAGCTGAGGCCAACGGATATTCCAAATGCCTCATTTTCTGCCATTTTGCTGTCGAGTTTGCACAACAGCTGCTCTTCAAAGTTGTCGTTGTTTTTCCCTTTTTTATGCTTTGGTGCAGCCTCTTGTTTACCGGTTTCCGGTGGCCGTTTTGCCAATGGTGGCGGCGTTGCTGGCATCGATAGCTCCTGTGGGGAATCCATGGGACTTTCAACACCTGAGGGTGATGGCGGCGTATTTTCCATAGTTGCAAAGATGCTCTCGCCGGCCTCGCCATCATCACCATAAGAGGCTGGCTCCAGACTGCATGTCATTCTGCAGAGAAAATGCATACATTGTTGCAAAGGAAAACAGGTGCACGACTGTCAACTGAAAGCATACTTCTGTCCCCTTTAAATTTGGATGCATCGCTCGCTCAGAATGCCGAAGGATTATTCGGACCAATAGTATCAAGTGTAAACTACAATACCGCTCTACTAAATTAAAAAAGAAAAACGGGTTTCATAAGTGGCGTGCCAATCGCGGAGCCGTCCACACGCGGATAACTCAGCTATGTATACTCCCAATGGAATCGGCACTAGCCTTTGGCTATGGGACCATACAGTTAGTGCCTATTTTGTATAACATATGTGTGCAGTAAGGAACTCAAATGAGAGCAGAAATTTTGTCTAAGTACTCAGTGTTCATTTGCTATTTCGTGCAAGGATTAAAGGGACAGTTGTATAGTACCCTGAACATTCTATGGAGGATGAAATAAGTGGGCGCGGGCCGAGCCAAGTACAACAAACTCGTATATCTTAAGTGAACACACACAAAAAATGTTACTGATGTGCACTCTGAAAACGCAAAACGAATCACGATCGCGTAAAGGGCTCACAGAAAACTCCCTCTGCTTCACTGCATGACACGATTGTGGTGTGCGGAAACCTTTATACAAGAAAGCAAGAAACCCAGTCATAAAAACATAGTCGTCTAAGTGTACGCAATATAGGCAGGTATGAATGTGATCACACAACTTCAAAAATGCGTAACTTACTTCCTCTGACGGCCGCAGTGTTTGTAAAAGGCCATGGACTCCGTGAATTCCCAGGCCCGTCGAGACACGTAGCCGCTGCCACTCTTTTTCGTCGCTTCAATAGCTTTCAGTTCACGAGTATACCGATCCCTCAGCCGCTTCCACAGTTTCAGGCACTCATCGACTGAAACAGGGAAAACAAGACAACAAACAGGCGTTGAGTGCACAGCATGTCCGGACACGTATACAATACCAGAGGAGGCACTTGCAATACACACACGTATCTGCTCCCACGCGTTGCTTTTTCGCTCCGCATCCCGGTAGTCGATTCTTTTGGTGTCGTAGACACAAGGATGTTGCTGGACGGCGTCCAAAAACCTCTCGATTTCAGAGCCGCACAGGTCCGGTACGCTTGCTTGCGATGACGCTATCTTCTTCTGACAGATCGCCGAGTAGCGAGTCTCTACTTCGACGAGAGAGGGCGCTAGGCGCTAACTTTCTTGGCGTGGTCGGCGCGAAATGCACTCGGTTTCATTCGGCGCCGGACGACGCCAGAGTGCGCTAGATGCCGCCGCACTATAAAGGGTCGCGTTTTAGCCAACTTAACGTCGCCATGACGCGCGCGCGCGCGCTAGGCGGAGTGTATTGCCCTCTTTACTCTCTGATCTTAGCGTCGTGCATACAGTTAACCGACGCACAAGTAGACGTCGTTGAACAATGTGGGTGCGTGAAATATCCTCCGCGGTAGGCGAGGGCTCACGCTTAAAGCTTCGAACCTCCGATGTCTGTTTACACTCGTTTTAGCACATAAAATCACAGATCAAAGCACAAGAACACCAACGTGTTCCATTAGTCTGTGCGATGTTTTCGCTCGGCCGACGATTGCCCTCGGGACCGGTGCCGGCATTCGCTGGATTTGTCGGCGTCGCTCGAACTCGGCACGAAACCGCGTCACGCTGGTAGCACTCGCAGTCGTTCGTCGTGTCGTTGTCGTTCTAGATTACGAAGCGGTCATTCAGGAACGTTTGGAGTAGTTTCCGTGCTTGCTTCCAGCACTCTGCCGTGCCTTTGAAGCGGCGGTCATTAGGTACAGTCGGGTGCGATATGAAGGTAATCGCGCGAGCGTCGACCAAGAGCGAGAACAGCGCCACGGCCCAGAATTCTTTTTTCAGAAGAGGGAAGCAGTAGGCAAGCTTCCCTCACTCGTTTCGCTGTTCCTGAAGCTGCGGTCACTCCCGTCCGAGGAAGGTGTTTATTTCTTTTTTTTTTCTTTACTGGCTTGCGATAATAGAAGGGGATGGTATTTCATGCAACGCGTTCTTCGCTATTATCAGTAATCGGACGGCATGAGGGCTGCATCTAGCGTGTGCATTAGGTCACTGCTGCCGTGACAAACACTGCCCGTGATGACTACATAAGATGCGGGCTCTCTTGAGTTTTAATTTTGCTTCTTGTTTCGCAGAGTCGCGTATTTGACCAAAAAAAAATAGAAAGAACGATTGTTTGTGCAAAAAACATCCAAACACGAAATTAAGGCGCACTTTCCTGCGAAAGCAAGACTTATATCATCTGACTAAGGAACATCTGAAAATGAGATGTTTTTTGCAGACACTACAGAAATTAATATCCAATATTCTTCATTGGAGACGAAAAAATTTAGGGGTCTCTCTAAACCCACTGTTACAGTACATTTAGTGCTTACAACTTAATCAATACTTCGATACGCCGCCCGAGCTCTCCTTCACGTCATTTAGCCTTTTCGGGAAGAAGCAAACAGAGATTTCACCAAATCAGGGTCTTGTCTGAGAGCATTCCACTCCATCTCAACATGTCTCCACAAAGTGTCTGCGTCATTGTTTGTCAAATTGGCGCGAGCCAGTCGTGCCTTCATTAGTCCCCAAACATTCTCGATGACATTGAGGTCGGGGCTTTTGGGAGGCCAGCAGAGCTGTGCAAAGCCAGAAGCATTTAAATTTATCTTACACTGCGGATGCATCGTGTTGGAAATAAAAGCATCCGCCAGGAAATGGTCCATTGATGGCGAAAGGTAGGAGAACATCGTCGATGATCTCATTGTAGACTTCGGCCGTAAGTCTTCCGGGGGTGCGGAAGAGCGGACCCAGACCGGCATATGTTATTGCGCCCCAGACGTTGACCGATACACGCCCGCTTGCACCGACACTGCGAATGTTTTCATGCTCGCACCTGCAATAAAAGCGATAAATCCGTTTTCTATGCACAATATTCACAGTGTGGTAACTAGGTAAAAACCCTTTCGTCGAGCCACAAAAATGGCATAGTGGGTCAGAGAAAAACGTGAGTTACTGACTAGTCGAAAGGGGGAAGTGGGCCGAACATGAAACGAGAGAGAAGGATAATCAATTGTATTTAATGGTAGCAGAGTGGATTGCAAGAAAAGGCAAGCACAGCTCGGCACGGCAGAAAATCAGTTCGGCGGATGAGATTAAGAAGCTCGAGTGAATTACTGGACCATGGCCGGCAACAGGACCGGGTTATCTAGAGTAGTATGGGAGAGACCTTTGCTGCAGTTAAGTTAGTCAGGATGATGCTACTGCGGATTATGATGATTATGAGTACGCTCCTAAACCTAAGAGCGGTGCCGAACCGCTTTCTGTGTGAAATGATACACAAGCAATATAAACCTCACCGGCTGCCACGGACTCTCCAAACACGAAGTCACTGGTTCCAGCAAGAGGTGAACGTCGATTCGTCACTGAAGGTGACCTGCTGCCAGTCTTCAGCCCTCCAATGTTCGTGCTGACGCACGAAGTCCAAACGTTTCCTTCGATGTTCACTGGTCAAAAGCGGCTTTCTAGCCGCCACGTGGCTTTTCAGACCGGCAGCACGAAGTCTTCTTCGGGTAGCCGAAAGACTGAGGGAAAGGCCAAGCTCTTCCTTAATTTTCATTGTTGTCGAGAGAGGGTCTTTGACCACGGCAGCTATTATCATGGCATCTTCCTCCTCAGTTGTTTTTCAAGGCCTCCTTTGGTGTGGTACATCTTCCAAGCGGTTTTCCTGGTAAAATGTTCGAAGAATGCGGTTGATTGTCTTCTGTGGCCGGTTCAGCTTACGGGAAATCTCTCGCTGGGACATAAACCTTCCCAAAGAAATAATTTCACGGCGTTCCTCTAATGTAAGCCATCGAGGAATTTTCTTGCGACATGTGGTCTGGGGTCACATCCAGCATTGCAGCATTGGCACCCCTGTGCGAAAACGTTTGGCACAATTCTATTGGCTGGTGAAGTCAGTATTACGATGCGATGCTTATATTTTGCGTGACATATAGCACGTCAGTCGAAAGAAGGTTGACAAGAGATTTCCCACCAACGTTGTTGTCGTGCGGAAATATAACAGCCTACCAAGTTACGCTTGATCGCAACGAATGGAACACTTAGAATAGAGAGAAGGGGGGGGGGGACGAGTTCGTCAACGGGGTGATTGTCGTAGGATAGAACAGCCAACTAGGGAGAGAGGCAAGCGAAATCTTGATTTTTATTCTTCCTAAACGTTCCGCTAGGGCCTCTGGATGCTTGGTCGGTCGACGCTCGCGTGGTAACCTTCAAATCGCACCCGACTGTACAACATTCGGAGGCATCGCGGCCTCTGGTTGGTTGGCGCTGCTGTACGCGTGGTGTACGCGTGGGAAAAATATCAAGCCCGGCTTGATCCCTCGCGCCTCCTCGCGTACGCCCCTCCGACGCCGACAGGCGCATTTGACGCTTTCGACGCGTAGACGCGAGCATACGCGTACCAGTGGTTGGCACTTTATATTGCCGACGCCTGCACAGCTCTGTCCACCTGCACGGTGGCAGTGATGCAGCGCTCGCTTGCGCCGCTTTCTGTAGGTAGCGGCAATTCGGTTTTGGAGAGGCGACATCGACGGAGGGCAATCATTGATAGGAAGCGAAGGAGAGTCCAGTTGGGTCTCAAGTGCTCTACGTTTCGGCGGTGGTGTGTTCACTGGCGCAGCTGCCTCGCGTTTTCTCACAGACGCGTCGCTTCTCTCTCCCTCTCTTTCGGAGGTTGCAGGTACGCAGCATACTCTTCGAAAATGCTGGGATCAGCGTCTTTCTTCAGCTTGCGAATTTCGCAGCCCTCCTTGAAGTCGGAGGAACCGAAGTGCCGGCTGCATTCAGTCGAGTAACACGACGTCGTATGACCTTTGGCGATTTCGCTCGCAGTTCCGGATCGCTTGGTATCTCGTGGAACGATATGCCCGGCGTCCGTTGTTTGCTCGAAGACTTGCAGCGGGGTACAACGCAGCACTATAGCATCTTGTTGGGCGCAGGACGCCCCAACTGATTCCACACTGCAGAGAGAAAACCAAATGGGTATGCCAAAAGTAATGCATGAAATATGCACCGTAAATCACGGTTTTTATAGTAGTAAACAATATAAGTCGTAACGGCGCTAGCAACCCACATGTGGTTCCGTAAAATCGAGTAAACAAACGATCGCTTCATTCAGTGACACTGAACCTTAACGCTCGGAATGGTGTTTCAAGAATAAATGTTGAAACACCGTTCACACAAGCTTACCTGCGGCAAACAGGAAGGACACGAGAAACTTTGGCTTGTAGAGCCACTTTGGTAGGTACTTCGAGGTGCCTCAACACGTGGTAGCGCAGCGAGCGAGCGAGCTTATGCTTGGCGCGCTCCCAACGCCGACTAAATTTTATGGCCGAAAGCCTGCCACAGTGACGTCAGAGGTTGGGGGCTGTCACAGGTCCCGTTAATTCGGGAGGCGATCGCCAGGCTAATTAAAAGGGCCGAAGTATCGGCCCCCCGAACCGCACCACGAAAGCGCGGACAATTTAGAAGTGGTCCTATTTGGCGTGCCAGCGGACGCTGGCTGTGGCCCCAAAGAACAAGTCAGAGCCGAGACTTGATAAACAAAACAAAATTATATTCTCAGTTATGGCAGATCAAAACGATACACAAGTATGCACACTCGACAATAGTTGAATACAATATGTCACCAATCAAACAATGTACTACGCAGTACAATCAGACACACTCGAAACAACGGACACAGACAACAATACGCACTACAATGCAGTCGCATGCATCGAACAACCAAGACACTGAAAGACTAAAGAGTTACAAAACTTATTCAGTCCAAAGTTCTTGGAACAAAAGTCTGAATGATACTCTTCCGAGAATCACTCACTCAAAGTCCAGCGTTGTTGTCGTTCCGCAGCTCTCAAAGTTTCTCTTCCAGGAAACCTCGCGTCTTCAATTGGCCGCTCTCCAAGCTTCAAACTTCTTCGCCGGAAACACGTCGGCTTCACACACGCAGCTGTTGCCACGCGTCTTCGCTCGATAGCGGTAGACACACACTCTTGCCTGTAGCTCGAGTCTTCACCCCTCAGGTGGAAATCCTCTTCTTCTCCTCCTTTGTCACGGAAGACAAAAGGCTTCGCCCACAAGGCGGAACACCCTACCCACTCTGGCGCATACTTTCTTCTTCTCCTGCTTTGTCACTAAGGACAAAACCTTCACCGACAGACGCGGCGGAATAACCTCACGCACACTGGCGCTAACTTCCTTCTTCTCCTGATCTCCCATCTCTGCTGCTCGGTTGAATACCTTCCGCGCGAGATTCCAGAAAATTCTGATCATTTCGTCGGCGCGATGCGCAGCGAAGGCTGGGGGAAAGCGCGAGACGGTTCGACGGCCGTCCGTGACGGATGACACAACCCATCACCACGCCCCTTTCCATCGAGAAATTCTCGACCCTGTCCACCATCTAGGCATTCGCCTCTCTATGGGTGCTTTCCGCACCAGCCCTGTGGAGAGCCTGTACGTGGATTCGAATGAATGGTCGCTCCACCTACAAATATGTTCCCTGTCCTTTTTGTACTTTTTGAAGGTGAAGGCAGACAAGAAACACCCTTCCCATTTCATAAATAATGATTTGTCTTGTTCTGGCTTGTTCGAGAACCGTCCTTCGTTTAGGCAGCCCTATGCGCTGCGTGTAAGGAGCCTGGCCGAAGGAACAGGTGTGCCTCTTCTTGAACCCAGTTTGATGGCTCCTGCAACATATCTGCCACCGTGGCAGTGGCAGCTTATAGACTTTGATGTCTCTTTTGTTGATGTCACAAAGCACGCACCACTTGCACACATACATACATACTTCCTAGAACTACAACATAAATACACATGCCCTGAGTTCTTTACCGATGCGTCAAAGTCAAACACTTCTGTGTCATATGCAGCGGTAGGCCAATCCTTTTCCGAGGCTGGCGTTCTTCATCCTAATGCAAGCATTTTCACAGGAGAAGCTTACGCAATACTGGCGGTCGTAAAACACATTAAACAGATAAAATTACAAAAGGCGGTAATATACACAGATTCCCTAAGCGTGGTCAAAGCCCTGAAAACTCCTAAAAAACACAAGAACCCCGTGCTGGTGTCACTCTACTCACTTCTGTGCACACTCTACGCATCAAAACAGCATGTCGTTGTCTGCTGGGTTCCAGGGCACCGTGAAATACAAGGGAACGTTTTGGCCGACAATCTGGCTGCTTGCGCCAATGTTACTACTGCCAATGCATCAACACCAGTCCCTGCACTTGACTTAAAACCTTTTATAAAACGAAAGATCAGGGAGTATTGGCAGAGGATGTGGGATAAACACACAGATAATAAACTCCATGCTATTAAGCCGCAACTAGGTTATTGGCCGCCACTATCAAAATCACGACACACAGAAGTAATACTAACAAGGCTTAGAACAGGACACACACATTCTACACATTCATTTCTTCTGTCTAACGGTGATCCACCATATTGTGAGAGATGTGGAGAGCACCTTACGGTTCTCCACATTCTCGTCCAGTGCAATGAGCTAGATGCTCTAAGAAAAAAGCACTTTTTACTGCCCTACCGACAGCAGCTCCCTCTACACCCTGGGATGCTCATCGGTAGGGATCCGCTTTTTAAACTGCAAACACTTTTTACGTTTTTAAAAGATGTGCAAAGCTTTCACCCGATATTTCGAGGTCACCCGTAGCACGACCTCTATAGTGTGGTCGGGGCTGCGGTGACTATATCTTCATCATGGTTTTATTATCATGACATTTTGCCATCAGCTATCACCACACATATGTCACGCCACTGTCATAATTTTATTACTTTCATGTTTAACCCGCGTTAGAGCGAGGAATTATAAGGCCCCTTTACAGCCACGCACCATATCATTGTTCATATCTGTAGTCAATTGAAATGGCGCTCTTTGGCCATCAATTGGCCCTTGCGCTACTAAAATCTACTCATCATCATCATGGGTTTCTTAGCGCGGAGAGCCGTCAGCGTTCGGGAGCCCTGTCTGGTCATCGTCGCTGCTGTGCGCGGGCTGGTGAAACGGAGACTCTCTAAAAATACAAGCGGCCGGCACGAGGCTTGCAAGGCCGCCGTGCCTTGAATGCCGCGGGCGAGGGAGATCAAGGTGACGACGTCTGCCTGTTGCAGCGGCGGCGCCAACAACTCGCTGTTTTACTCTCTACAAACGATGAACGAATGGGGGTGACGGAGAGAAGAGCTGAAAGAGGATGATATATACGGCGCCGGTTCTGGGGGAGGGTGCTGAGGAATGCGTATTTTGCGTGTTTGTTTACACAGTGCCCCCTTCCTCTCTTCTAATGTACGTTCTCCTCTCCTTTCACTATTCTTGCATTATGTGCCGAGCTTCTCTCGCTCCATCAGCTTGTTTGGTGGAAAGTTACACTTACGTCAGATTTTGCGATTCTGCTCGCGTGAGAAGTGCGAGCCAAGTATCTTTGAAGTATTTGTATAGCACTATCGTTAAGTGTGGAATGTAGTCTAGAAGTCATCTCTCCTCTCCCCCCATATTTTTGATGGTTGGGGGGCGGGAGGGCAAATGGTAGCGAAGGTTACTCACCTGTCTTCCGGATGACACCCACGGTTCACAGGTCGCCTTGCCGTAGCGCAAGTGTCTCGAAAAGCGTCAACGTCAGCTCACTGGGGAAGTACAACGGCGTCATGACGTCACGGCCGGCTGCTTTTCTGAGCAACTGAATGCGATCCGCCCAAGGGGGGGCGTTCACTAGGGGGTCGCCTGTAGACAGCGGCTCGCCTGATGCATGGGACCGCTGAAACTCAATTTCTTCCTACAACGAAGCCTTCTACTGAGTGTCGGGCACTGGACGCAGGCTACGGACACTGGTTCGCCAGAGGAAGGAGCTGTTACCGGATGTTTTTTTTTTCTTTTGTTGTTAACGCGAGTTGAAGAAGAGGCTGAAGATGGACGAAAACGTTCGTCAGCTGCTTTGCGGCGATGACGATATCGACGGGAAGTGCGTGAAATATCGAGATATCTGCACCGTTGGGTGTATGCGCCACGTCATCTCGCGTTGCGCTGTCGGCGTTGGAACGGTGTATCAGGGACGGACGTCCTATGTGACGCGTTAGGATGCAACGCTGTAGGCGTGCGTCGCAAAAGTCGGCTACAGACGTGCAGCGTCATCTTGATTTCGAGAAGTCGTCGAAACCGCGTCTTACGCTGCTGTTTTCAAAGCTGGATGTTTGCCGATGCGCATTTATGGAAAGTATAGGATATGTGTGCTCCATCTTGTTTTAGCATTGTGTAATGCATAGTGTTTCTTTATCGCTATCGTTCCAGTTCCGTCTTTTCGCCGGAACTGGAACGATACGCATACTACATAAGCGTCGTTCCAGTTTCGTAAAAGTGCTGTGTACGACAACCGGCTGTCTGCACACCTGACTATGCAGCCCCCAATATCGTGAGTACCGAGACATATCACCGAATGCCGCTGTCGGTTAGGGTTTCACAATTTGTCGCCGTAGCGCACGAATATGAGCACGAGTGTTGTGCTGGACGTAGATAATTAGAGAGAACCCGAAGTAATGCTTGCCGTCATTTAGAGTGAGTGGCCTTATAATAGTAAGCTCTTTCGCCTATTGAGGAATTTACATCGCCATAACTGACTAATTATCCAATTGGGCTGAATTGTGAATCGATAATAATGGTTGTCTAGTTATTCAATCATGCTACCCGTTGTGGTCATCGGCGTATCTTGTGTACACTGGAGGATGAAGGGCCTCTTCCAGTGACGTGCGGTTTGTCCTGGCCTGCGCGTGCAGTTATCGATTTTGTTATGGCGTTTATTAGCCGGCACACAGCGAGTCTACACAATGGCGACAGTAACGGCCAAAACACGGGGTCTCCGCGCGAGCGGCGTTCTCTTTGGGCAGACCCACTAGAAAGCACATAAGAGTTCGACCCACTTCAGTGTTCGGCGGCTTCTGTACAATTACCCCGGGGTCGAAGAGGGAGCCGCCTGGCGACCTAACAGCTTGTCACTACGAGCGGGTCATAGTAAGTCTTCAGACGCTCCACGTTGACTATGTCGCGCCCGCGGCGGCGCATGTCCGAAGATTGTTCAATTGGCTCGATAAGATAGTTGACCGGAGATGTGCGCTCGATCACACGGTAGGGACCTTCATATTTCGGGAGTAGTTTGGAAGAAAGGCCAGCTACAGAGGTCGGGATTGAGAGCCATACAAGGGAACCAGGAAGGAAGGTGGGCTCAGAAGTGGCGGAGCCATCACGAATACTCTTCTGCCGCTCTTGCTCATGCGTCGTAAAAGTCTTGGCAAGCTCGCGACACTCTTCAGCAAGCCTGGCGGTCTCGGAAATAGGTGTACACTCAGATGGATCCGGCGTGTACGGGAGTATCGTGTCGATGGTGTGTGACGGGTGCCTTCCGTACAGCAAAAAGAAAGGTGAAAAACCAGTCGTGCTCTGAGGGGCGGTGTTGTAGGCGTAAGTGACGAAGGACAGTATGGTATCCCAATTCGTGTGGTTGGCGGCGACGTACATCGACAGCATGTCGCCGAGGGTGCGGTTAAAGCGTTCGGTCAGACCATTCGTCTGCGGGTGGTAAGCAGTAGTTTTGCGGTGGACAGAATGGCACTCAGTGAGAATGGCATCGACGACTTCTGACAAGAAGACACGGCCTCGATCGCTGAGAAGCTCCTGGGGTGGACCGTGGCGCAATATAAATCGATGTAGTAGGAAGGACGCAACATCACGCGCAGTAGCCGCAGGGAGAGCGGCGGTTTCGGCGTATCGCGTTAAATGATCTACGGCGACGATGGCCCAGCGGTTGCCAGTGGACGTCAGAGGAAGTGGTCCGTACAAATCGATACCTATGCGCCCAAACGGACGGTCAGGGCAAGGTAGCGGTTGCAGACCGGCTGGTGACATGTGTGCGGACGGTTTCCGGCGTTGGCAAGCGAGACAGGAGCGAACGAACTGCTGGACGTAGCGGTACATCCCGCGCCAGAAGTAGCGTTGTCTAATGCGATGGTAGGTTTTGAATACCCCAGAGTGCGCGCACTGTGGATCAGAATGGAAGGATTCACATATCTCCGACCGCAGACTGCGGGGTATCACGAGTAGCCACTGCCGGCCATCGGCGTCGTAATTGCGTCGGTGTAGGAGGCCGTCACGAATGGCGAAATGGTGAGCTCGACGACGCAAGGCACGCGTGGATGGCGTTGCGGACGGATCAGAGAGCAAGTCGATCAGTTGGGCGATCCAATTATCCTTTCGCTGTTCGGTAGCGATGATGTCAACATCAATGGCAGAAACAACAACCGAGGATACTGAGCAGAGCACGTTAGCTTCAGGCAGAGGGGAGCGCGAGAGGGCGTCGGCGTCAGCATGCTGGCGTCCGTTGCGGTAGAGGACGCGGATGTCGTAGTCTTGTAAGCGAAGAGCCCAACGGGTGAGGCGGCCTGAGGGATCCTTCAATGATGACAGCCAGCATAGTGCATGATGGTCAGTGACGACATCGAATGGGCGACCATACAAATAAGGTCGAAACTTTGTAAGAGCCCAGACGATCGCCAGGCACTCTTTTTCCGTGACGGTGTAGTTTGTCTCGGCTCTTGTGAGCGTACGGCTTGCATCTGCCACAACATAATCAGGGAACCCGGGTTTGCGCTGCGCCAGGACAGCGCCGAGGCCTACACCACTGGCGTCCGTGTGCACTTCTGTTGGGGCCGTAGGGTCATAGTGGCGGAGAATGGGAGGAGACGTCAACAAGTGGCGGAGCTTCAAGAACGCGTTGTCGCACTCTGACGACCACGAATTGAGGGGCCCGTTACTTCCGAGGAGCTTCGTCAGCGGTGATATAATCGTGGCGAAGTTTCGTATAAAGCGTCGGAAGTATGAGCACAGGCCCACGAAACTACGCAGTTCTTTGACGGACGCAGGTTTTGGGAATTCGGCCACGGCCCGAAGCTTGGCTGGGTCAGGAAGAATGCCATCCTTGGACACGACGTACCCTAGGATGGTGAGTTGGCGTGCTGCAAAGCGGCACTTCTTCAGATTTAGTTGCAAGCCGGCATTGCTCACACGTGCGAAAACTTCTTTTAGACGTTGGAGATGGGTGGAGAAATCTGGAGCGAAGACAACAACGTCATCGAGGTAACACAAGCACGTGTGCCATTTCAAGTTGCGCAGTACGGTGTCCATCATGCGCTCAAATGTCGCAGGTGCATTACACAGACCAAACGGCATGACGTTGAATTCGTACAAGCCGTCGGGTGTGATGAAGGCAGTCTTCGGTCGAGCGTCATCAGCCAGGGGTACTTGCCAGTACCCCGAGCGCAGATCGAGAGAAGAAAAAAATTGGGCTCCGTGAAGGCTCTCAATTGCGTCGTCGATGCGCGGCAGTGGGTAGACATCCTTGCGAGTGATCTTATTGAGCCGTCTGTAGTCCACACAGAACCGCACAGAACCATCTTTCTTCGCAACAAGAACAACAGGAGACGCCCATGGACTGTCCGAGGGCCGAATGACGTCGCGTCGGAGCATATCGTCAACCTGCTCGTTAATTTGCCGGCGTTCAGCAGGCGACACGCGGTATGGACGTTGCCGTAATGGTGGATGGGCACCAGTGTCAATACGATGCGTAACAGTGGACGCGCGACCGAGAGAACTTCGCCCGACATCGAAAGAAGAACGGTATTCTTGCAACAGGTCTAGAAGCTGGGAACGCTGCACTGACGTAAGGTTGTCATCAATGAATGGGCCAAATACATCAGGAGATGATGGGTCAGAAGTAGAAACAGCACTGATGGTACGTGAATCGGGACAACGCGAGTCTTCGGGTACGTCCAGGACTTGTGCGTTGTCGACTGCTTCCACTCTGCCGAGACATTCCCCTTGAACCAAGGTAACAGTGTACGGGGATGGGTTGGTCACAAAAATAGCGGCGTTGCCTTGGGTGATTTGCACGGTCGCGAAAGGTACTAGCAACCCTTTCCTCCTGGAAGCACGGTAGGATGGCGAAACAAGTGCAATTGTGTCGGAGAGACCGGTGCAGTAGACCGATACGCCCATCGTCGAGCTTGGAGGCACTATAGTATCGTCTTTCACAAGAATCTTGTTCAGTGTCGAGGGACCGTCTTCTGGCGTCAAATGCGAGAAGGGCGAGAGTTCAATTTCGGCGGCGGCGCAATGAATGACGGCGTCGTTGCGGGAGAGAAAATCCCATCCCAAGATGACGTCATGAGAGCATGCAGGAATGATGATGAATTGGGCGACATACAGAACGTCCTGAACGACAACGCGAGCTGTGCAGCCTGCTGTAGGATTAATACGATGTGAGCTAGCGGTACGAAGGGACAGTCC